>NC_134248.1:18137500-18762500 GCF_965152275.1 Natator depressus
GAAAGACATTTACTGTTCTGAGAAAAACCATGACACGAAGGTTGTATTCACCTGGAAAAGCATGTCAAGTATATCAGCACGTGTGTCCTTGCACCAAATATGGACTATGACCTAATAGGCCTTTTCCTTTCATTATCGTTATACATCTTTCAAAAGCCAGCCTCACATTTTTATAGGTCCTGAAAGGAACCACAGAGGCCTCTTACAGAGGTTTTAATTACAGCACATGGAGTGCACAGGGTTTCTTGGGTTTTTAAACCAGAGGAGCCTCGTGAATCTATTAGCACGGCAAATGTTAGAAGAGAATTTGGGACATTTCAGATACTTCTATTTCTTTGGGCCAACTGATTCCCATCATTTCGGGCAAGGGAAATCCAGGGGCTCAGAATCATTATTTGTATTACAGTAGCACCTATAGGTTTCCATGAAGATTGGGACTCTGTTGTGCCTGGTGCTGGGCAAAGATATAGTAAGAAACAGGCCCTACCTCAGAGATTTAAAACTTAAATAGACAAGGCAGATAACAGTTGAGGGACAGTAATATGACCACCATTTTAGAGCTAGGGAACTGAAGCACAGAGAGACGAAGGGCCTTGCCTGAAGTCACGCCGGAAATTTACAGTGGAGCTTAGAACCGAACCCAGAACCCCTCCGTCTCAGTTCAGTGCCTTAACTAAGTCTTTAATTTCTTAAAAAGCAAAAGATAAAATTACTTAACTTCAACTTAATCTTGTCCTTAGTTGGGCAGCCATCCACATTCCTGGATACAAATTCCATTCAGATGGGATCAGACCAGGGCAACTCTTGAGCTGTTTAACACAGGGTGTCGTGCTACAAGCAGTGAGTGTTTTTTTCCTAAGAAATGAATTTGTTCTTGAATGGACCCCTTAAAATCCCCATCAAACTAAACCTTATTTTGGAAGTGTTTATTATTTTAAAGATATTAAATATATAATGAATGAAATCTGTATATTTAACATAACTTTTCCTTGCCTTAAGAGCAAGTAGCAGCTATGAAGACACTGAAGTATAACTGGGTTCAAAAAAGAACTAGATAAAAAAACAGATCCATCAATGGCTATTAATCAAAACTGTCAGGGGTGCAACCCCATGCTGGGGACGGCCCTAAACATCTGACTGCCAGAAGCTGGGAGGGGAAGACACGGGTGGATCACGCCACGTGCCCTGTTCTGTACACTTCCCCAAAGCTCTGGAACTGACCACTGTTGGAGACAGGATAATGGACTAGATCGACCATTGGTCTGATCCAGTCTGGAAGTTCTTATTTCGTTATATTATATTAATATGTATATTAATCTATCATCATGCTTTAAAGCTAGAGATTCAGATCCAGATCCTGGCAGCACTTGGCATCAACCACACTGAGCCCTGAATTCAGAAGGGTCTTCTCGAGGTGGCTGATTGGGCCTCTGGGAGAACTAAGCCCCTCCTGGCTCTAGCACATCACAAGCAAAGGATAGGGTGAAGACTATTTGTCTTCTTGGATAGGCCATTTCTAGAGCTGGTCAGAGAAATTTCAGCTGAGCCATATTCCATCAGAGTATGCAATTCCATCGAAATCGGAACACGGCAAACTCTGGGTGAGTTCAACAGAATTTCATTTTAGGGAAACAACTGAATAAATCCTGACAATGCTGACATGCCCCATTTTGATACTATTGGAATGAAATGTTTTAATTTTAGTGAAATGACTATTTCCACCCTTAAAATTAGTATTATAATATATAATATAAAAAATAAAACCGAAACAGAAACCAGGTTTTCAAATGACTACTTCCCCCACTCCCCAAGTTTTCCTTCCCAAAATTTTAAAAAAATAATAATTCCATTTTTGTTCCAATTTAGATCAAAGCCAAATCTCGAAATCCTTTGTGAAATGAAACCACAGCAGAGCACAGTTCTGCCATTTCTACTCACTCTAAGGTACTTACATAGGCCCCATTACTATAGTATCTGGTCACCTCACAATCTTTAATGCATTTAACCTCACAGCAAGCCCGGGAGATAGAGAACAGCACTTCCCTATTTTACAGATGGGGAAGTGAGGCACAAAGAGGCTAAAGTGAAATGCAGGACAGACCCATGATGACCCACTGAACCGCTAGCATCTTGTATGCAAAGATTAAAGCAAGTTCCTGCTCTCAGAATGGCTTCGGTTAATATAACCCTCGCTTGTCAGTTTTACTGGCAGTACAAAAGGTGCCACAGGAGAATATAACTGACAGAAAGATGATGCAATTCAGGGAGATAAATCAGAAACAAGCGTCCATTTGAGTCTCATATAAAATAAGTTACGGTCTGATCTTTACACACACGAGTAATCCTGAACTGTAAGTAACATTTATTCCACTGGTCTTCTTGCATGTGTAAGGATTAAAAGATCAGGCTCTTAGACTTACAGGTTGAGCCAGTCTCTAGGAATGGGAAGTGTAGCAATACACCCAGTTTGACCTTTTTGCCCTACAATTTAAAGGAGTAAAGTTGTAATGACACAGTGGAAATCTTATAACATTCAAAAACTGGTTGGAGAACATTTCAACCTCTTTGGTCACTCGATTACAGACCTAAAAGTTGCAATATTACAACAAAAAAACTTCAAAAACAGACTCCAACGAGAGACTGCTGAACTGGAATTAATTTGCAAACTGGATACAATTAACTTAGGCTTGAATAGAGACTGAGTGGATGGGTCATTACACAAAGTAAAACTATTTCCCCATGTTTATTCCCCACCCCCCACTGTTCCTCAGATGTTCTTGTCAACTGCTGGAAATGGCCCACCTTGATTATCACTACAAAAGTGTGTCTCTTCCCCACCCCCACTCTCCTGCTGGTAATAGCTCACCTTAAGTGATCACTCTCATTACGGTGTGTATGGTAACACCCATTGTTTCATGTTCTCTATTATATAAATCTCCCCACTGTATTTTCCACTGAATGCATCCGATGAAGTGAGCTGTAGCTCACGAAAGCTCATGCTCAAATAAATTGGTTAGTCTCTAAGGTGCCACAAGTCCTTCTTTTCTTTTTAGTGGAAGTAAATGGCTCTTTTGAATTGAGAGAGCAAGCAGGCTCTGACTTATTCCTCTCCTCCCCCAGGTACACCAAGTCTGTGCTCACAAGAATCCTGCCGAGTCAATTTTATCCAGCCTCTCACCTGGAAGAAGTTCAAACCAAATAAAGCCTTCTGTCCTGTATAATTTTATCCCTCTAGGTAAGAGGTAGAGGTCGGTGCCCAGAGAAATGTGACGAAACTTGAAAATGACAGTGTCTGTGGGCCCCATGGTTAAATCAAAAGCTTCAATTTCCAGGGCTGCCAGACTTAACCTTCCCGATTACTGAACATGTGCCCCCCCCCCCCAAAAAAAAAGTTTAGACAATCACAGTTTGTTAAGTCTTTAATCATTGGTAGAAGGTAAACAGGCTCTGCACTAGAGGGATGGTCAATGAAGTGCATGTGGAAGGAAGCTTAGATCAAAGGAGAAAACTCAGACAAGGGAGGTAAGCAAGATGGGAAAGGTAATAAGAGTAATTAAAATCTGCAACAAATTGAGGGAAAGTCAAAATGAAAAAGAAGGGATGTCCCAGAGAGCATCACCACAGGCAGAAAGAGCATTCCTCGGAAGTGCACAGCTCAGCATAAGACAGGAAGGACTAACCATAAGCAGGAGACTTGGAATCCTACAGAGGCTCCAGCAGAGCCACTCATCAATGATGTATAGGACCATAGTTACACGGAGGAAATACGACATCTCAGCTTTCCGCAAGAGATGGATAACAGACGTATGCATGCATTTGATTCATATACTATCATCGCTTTGAAACAGCTTCCACTGGCTAATTCTGTGGCAAAAATCCCACTAACCAGCTCTAATCCTTTTAAATGGTTAGAGAATTCTGCTGATCTTCTGTATCCTGTAAAATTCCAGTTTAATTCTGATTTGGCTCTAGGATATATTCAGTTGAGGAAAGAAATTAAATGCTATTTGGCTTGCCTAAGAAGTTGGGGTTTTTTTGTTTTTTAAAAAGGCCACAATGCTCTCTTCATCTTGGAGAGTTCTCCTCCAAACATTAATAAAAGAGCCAAAACACAGTGAAGAGGGTCCCTCCCCAGTGAAGGTCTCCTTTGTTTCAAATGAGGGCTCCCACATACTCAGCAATTCCACAACCATGGAATCGGATGCAGGATCCACCTCTTTTCTGAGCTCTGTACTTCGGAAACTAAAACGCATACAAAAGCATTTACAGTTACAGTGACTTAGATGCAAACGTAGCGTAAGCAATGCAGTCATGTTTGCAGGAAGCCTGAAACTGCAAATTTCAGCACTCCCATTAATGTTGTTTCACTATTGCTCATTTTAGCATCCAGTAGTGTGCATTATCTCCCACTATCTCTAACTGCCTCTCATCTGCACAGACGTGAAAAAAGCCTCAAGTCCCCCCTTTCAAAGCTTCCAACGTCCTCCAATAGCTTCCACCAAAATGTGTGTTTTCATTACAAAAATCTGTAGTTAACTGAAAATTACAAAGCGAGAGACTGTAAGAAACAGAATTTAATATCACATTATATACTGGAGGGACGGGGGGGGGGGAGAAGATACGAGAACTAGTATCCACATTCATACTTAATTAAAACCTCATATTTCTAGTTTATCTGAAGGTGCCACAGAATCTCCAGTCGTCAGAATGTCGCACAACACAGTGGTCATGGTGCAGAATTTAGCTCCAGTTTGCTATGGAGCACACAGGGCTCACAGGTATGGATGGAAAGCCTCCTTCTGTTTCTCCCTGAAAATCAAACTGAATATAAAAAAGTCTTGAAGGAAACCCTTTTAATGCTCCCTCTTTGCGTCCTAAACCTATGGGATCTTCATTCGTGCTGAGCACCCACAACCAGGACCAGACTTCAAAAACACTCAGCAACCATTCAGGCACCAAATAAAGTTGGCAGATTTTCATGAGCACTCACAACCTAGAAGCCCCACAAAGACTCAGCTACTCAAGTTTACACAACAGCTGAGACCCGGGTCCCTTTCTCACTTGCCCCAATCAATGGAAAGCTTTAAGAGCTTCTTGTCTGGTATCAATTCATCTCTTTATCATTGCCTATCACAGATAGTGAGAGAAGCTAAATGTACAGAAGTTAACTGAAAACACACAGGATCAGCTGAGCTCGAACAGTCCTGGTCAATCAGGGCACTAAAGTATGGTTAGTGGAGGCCCGTAACTTATTTGTACATTTGATATCAGTGTTTCCAAACCCACAGTGGTTTTCAGAATCTAAGAAAGAACAACTTACGGCCTTTTGTCAAATGACAGTCAAATACTCAGGGTGTGTAACTTGGTAAGGGGAAAGAAATACTCGTAGGAAACTCACAAAACTCACTTTATACTTATCTAAATAGCATACAATTTAGATGGTTCTTATGAAGCAAGAATTGCAACTCCCAAACTTTGGCCACTAGCAGTTTAAATGCTGACTGCCAAAGTCATTCCCTAGGTTTGTTGACACAGCAAACTCTATCCAAATCTCATTTACAAACACAGTTCAGCAAGTTGTGCGACAAAACTATTAGTTAATGACACAAACAACCTAGCAATCTGCATGGGCAACAATCTTACATTCTAGGAGTAATGGATAAATAAAGGATTTTTCTTCAGAAGTACAGCTCCAGAAAGGCTACTTGCTGGATGCCGTTCAGTTGTAGGGGCTGGCACGCCAAAAAAAACAAAAACAAAAAAAGCATGCACCTGTCATTAATAATATAATAAAATGTGGACTTTATAAGCCATATCTGTACTTTTGAAGCAACTTCCAGTCATTTGTGTTGACTGAGGCTACGGCTACACTACAGCTTAAATCAACAAAAATTATGTCGCTCAGGGGTGTGAATTAGCCACCCGCCCAAAGCGTCATAATTTATGCTGATTTAAGCACTGGTGTGGACAGTAGGAGAGCGTCTCCCGCCACACAGCTACCTCGTTTTGCAGGGGCTGAAGTAATTAAGCCAACAGGAGAGCTCTCTCCCGTCAGCTTAGAGCAGCTACACTGAAGAGTTTACAGCGGTGCACCGGCATCAGTGCAGCTATGCCGTTGTAAGGACTCCAGTCTAGCCCTGGTTTAAGTCTATTAATAGCAACATCAAGATGGTAATAAGCCACAGTTGTTTTAATAGCTAAAATGGTTAAATGCTAAAAAGTCTGCCAAAATACGTCCCACAGCAACAGCCCCCGGTCAATACAACTTTCTATTATCAGATTTATAAAAGCAAGCATACTAATCTTACCAACTTTCACAATTTCTTCATGAGTAGTACAATTTCGGTCCATGTTGGGGCCAATCTTGGGGGTAATCCTCTTGCAAACTGCAACCCTAACTAGGGGCGTATGTAATTAATTAAAGGGCTCGGGGGATGAGCAGATGGGGGCGGTACAATTAATCTGTTAGAATTTGGGGGTTTGGGAGAAGCTAGAAGCTTTGCACCATCAGGCAGCCAATGAGCTCTCCTGCAGCGGGGGCCGAAATCACCATATTCAGTACATTTGTCGAAGTTGGCAAAGCTGATGATCTATCACGTACTGAAGATAAGCAACAGGGAGTTCAAAAATCAAAAGACCAACACACAAATACAATATACATTTTTCAATATGATTTTTGGGCAAATCTCATGTTTTTGGGAAATGCTTTTTAAACTTTTGGGATTCCCAATACTGATACTACCAAATTTGTCATGGTTAGAGCTGGGCAAATAATTTGTAAATTTTTGACAAAGTTCATCTTCTCTGTTTGTAAATCGTCCCTGCAGAGATTGCCAAATTATTTAAATTAATTCAGCACTCAAAACTGTGTGGATTTCAAATCAGTGGCTAATTCTTGATCTGCAGATTATTCATGCAAATATTTGAAATTCAGACTCTGTTAAGGACCACTACTGCAAAGTGGTATGCCAGTGTGGAGTCTCATTGAAGCCAATGCAAAATGCAGGCCTCCGTTCCATGAGTCATATGGTGTTGTTTCTATCATTTCACTGAATGATGTAATTACCACCACTGAAGTTCTATAGAGAACTCTGAATTGAGAGTTCAGAATTTGCACCTTTGTTGGTTAGTTCCGCAATTTGAAAATTTATTGTGGATGAATGTTTGGCCTTAAAGTTCAGTGTTTGTGACTATCTGCACTAGTGAAACTGCTTTGGAGAAATAAATGCAGGGCATTTATTTTCAGTTTAAAAATTCTGAAATCTGTGATTTTAAGAACTGTAATCTCTCTGTTTTAGTCCTTTTATTATAGCAATCAATTTTAATAGGCCACCGTAACTGAAACAAAAGAAACCTTTGCTGTTATAAAGTATATTTAATATAATGCAGCTGGCCATACACTATATACCCCATCGATCCTTCCATTATTATGAGCATCTTCTTACTCAATGCATAAGTGAATATAGTAAAGGGTTGGTTAAATATCAGCAATCAAGCTACCACTTTGCAATATTTCTAGGACTCCAATTTCGCCCAGTCAGGCTGAAGAGTCCATAACCCCATCAGCATGATTTACAGAAAGTAATGTCTACCTCTCCTCTGAGAATCAAAAGATATGACCAATGTCACTCACAGCATGAAGAGAAGAGTTGGAGGCATTTCTGACCTCCATTTCTTCTAGGAAGTTCAGTGGGGTATTTTAAAGATACTGTGCTTCTAGTAAGTGTAATTCCGTATCTACCTATTTAGCTTCCCCTCCACAAGTCTAAGTCAGTGGATGTGACGCAGTAGGGAGAGGTGTTGACCTGGGAATGTGGCAGGGGAGTTTCATTGGGGATGGGATACTTGAGAGCCTGTAACCTGAGCCAGGACGGGCGTGGGGGAGGTAACACCTCTGCCTGGGAAACTAGAAAAAGGCTGCAGGAGAGACCCTGCTGGAGGGTTTTTGGTTTCAGTTTTGGGCTGGGTGGTGGAACGCAGGAAACCCCAAGGCTGGAGTCTAAGCTCCCTGCCCCCCAGAAGGACTTGACTAAGGGGTCCTGGTTGTACCCACAAGCTCTGTTTTAGACTGTATTCCTATTGTCCAATAAACCTTCCATTTTACTGGCTGGCTGAGAGTCACAGTGAATCCCAGGAAGAGGAGTGCAGGGCCCGGACTCCCCCACACTCCGTGACAGTGGAGTATGCTTATTTCTGACATAAAGGAAGGAGACTACTCCTCAGCAAAAATACAAAAGAACATGTGAATTGGGGGGAGGAGAGGAAGAGAGCTGGTTTTAATGATCCTAAGAATAAATATAGGGCTGTTTTCTCCATGAAGCCTCCTGTGCTTGCAAGATCTGTGCCTTATACTAATTCACTTGAAGTCTCTGTAGGACATCCCCCAGTCTGTAAAATGGAACTACAATTTCCTTTCTTCCACCCTTTGTGTTTTGACTGTAAGCCCTTTGGGACATGGATTGGCTTTTGCTAATCTGTGTAACACAGCCCCCATCTCAACTGAGATCTCTAGAAATTACTGTAGTACCAAAATCTAATAGTTATGGACCCAGTGTATAGAAGTTCACATTTAGGGTCTACTTCTACTCTAAGAGACATACATATTTAACTCAGAAAATCAGAATAAATTAGGTGTTTCAGGAGCTGCACAAGGTAAACATTAGTTCCCAGCGTTCTGCATTCTGCAAAATGTACAGTTCATCAGACCTGCACTACCTCTGGGTCCCCTGCATGGACCATGGTCTGTCTTAAAAAGGAACCAAGAGCTAGAGTATAATGGTGAACACTGAAAGTCTTCATGTGCTACCACTGGACAATTCTGCCAGCATTGAACTCTCATGTGGAACAACAGCTGTTTTGTGGGCAAGTCAAAAGGAATCTTTCCTCCTCCTCTCCCTCCTCCACCCCCACAACAAAACCTCTCTCATCTACAGCATATACACTAAATCTAGTACTCGGGGACACTGGATGTATTGGTTGACACTGCCTGGGTTGTTTTGGATCCAGAATCTGAACTCATCCATATTATGGATTTTTTTCCCTCTTCTCCAAGACTGATATAATTGACAATATTTATTTTAATATTTAATCATAAGTTCATTTAAGAATAAATTCAAGAATAATTTAATTCTGGTTATTAATGCAAGTTAAAAAATACTGTTCCTTTTACTTACTGTTTGAGTGAGTGAGTGCCCAGAGGTAATCTGAGTCTCCTCTTTGAGTAGACAGAACACCCTGTCTTATTAGTAAATAATAATAAATACATGGCATTTGGATCAGATACAAATGACCATTCCCTGCTGTTGTAAAGTGGCACCGAGTGCACCATACATCAATTTTGCCTGCTCATTTCAGATGTCAATGGCTCTCCTGAATGTAGTGGAAAACGCTTATGGAAAGGAAGGTTGCCACTTTTCACAACATATTGTCTTGCCTCTTAGTGAAGTAAAACACATGTCATGTGCCACCGAGTTCTACGAACACCACCACATTCTCTTGCAAGGAGCACCATATGCAACACCAGAATCTCTTGCAAGGACCAAACATGACTTGACAAAGTACAGCACCGGAATCTCACAATATCTGGCTTATGTGCAGTTTCTCTGTTATTGTATGTGCATTCTAGTATTATCCATTGTGGAGAACTTTCACTATGCATTAGAAACTTGGGCCCAAATATTCAAAAGTGACTAATGATTTTGGGTGTCCCAATGGGAGACACCTTAAAGGGGACTGATTTTCAGGAAACGCTCACACCCACTCTCTGGAAATTAGCTCCCTTTGAGGTGTCTAAAGCTGGCCATGCAATAATCAAAGTAGCCAAAATCAATAGCTGCTTTTGAAAGTTAGCTCTTGGTCTTATACAGAGACGTAATTGACCCTCACTCTTTGGGAAGCAGACTGTTATTTCCAATGGGTTGTGTTTGCAGACCAGTCCCAGGATCATTATAAAAGCCTGCCTGGACCCAGATACAGGTGCAGGGTAACAGCTAGATAATAGCAAAATATTTTGGTACAAGTTCTTTTGACCTGAACACACAAATGATGAACTTTAGATTCTCCACTTTCCCTATCCCCAACCTCCTTCAAATGGGCAAAATTTAGCCCATGGTAACCATTCTTGTAATTTAAAAACCTCTCTTTGGAAAACTACCCGTTTTCACTGAATTCCTAACTCACCACCTTTCTCCTCCCCCATTTCCAGTTATGTCCCCTCCACTTTGGAAGCAGTAGAAGAGTTTGCTACGCGTTTCTGGAAAAAGAAGCCTTTTTAATTTGAACAGAAGTGTCCCAGGTTAAATTTAAGTATTTCCAGGGGGATTCTATGTAAGTGATAGGTTGCCTCTTAATAAACTGGTGCTTTAGGGAAGAAAATATCAATTAAGTTTCATAGCATGCACCCAGAAATTGACCTTGAAAGCTATTTGTAACTTAGATAATTTAAACTTGAAAATGTAGAGTCAAAACTTCTGCTCCAATTGGTTTTTACTTTGCTAAAGAATGGCACAACTTGGTAAAGACCCTAGTAAAAGTAAGAGAATCAGTCTGAAAAAGAAATCCCCCCAAAGCCTATTACGAGTTAAACTATGACATTTGTGTGTGTATCCGTGGCTGCTCTCCCTTTGGTTTTGGCCATTGCCTCTGGAGATATTAGTGGTTCTTTTCTCTTTCAGTCTTTTAATAAGGCTGAAACCGTTAACCATCATGAGAGACTTGCGCTATCATTTCCATAAACATGCATTAGAATACAAGAGTTCTGAGAGTGTAATCACTGCATTTCATTCCATTAGGTTTTGTGGAGTCCTTATTGGAGTACCTGATCCTCCACAGTTAACAAGACAACCAGCACGTGTTGCTGTCTGGAGCTTAATAAACAGGGGCACTTCCTGGTGACTGCATTCTCTAGATGCTGCTTAAAGCATGGCTCTTTTTGTTTATGGCCTCACAAGACAGGCTTTAGGTCCAGCTCACTTAATACCCACATTACATATCATTTGTACTACTTCCCCTTCTCAAGGCACACTGAACTGCATTTTCAGAAGAGTCCAGTGACTGAAGTTCCCAACCTGACACACCTCAAAAGGACCTGATTTTCAGAAAGTGCTGAGCACCTTCCCTCTGAAAATCAGGCTTCTTTAAGCTGTTTCAAGTTGAATCTTCAGCAACTGAGGCACCCAAAAAATTACTAGTCACTTGTAAAAACATTAGGCCATTGTCTACACCACAGTATTTCAAATACCAAAGAAAATATAATTATCATGGAACATATTATACTAGAACACAGATTGGCAAGACAAGATGGGTGGAGGGAAAGCAGCCATCGTAAATTTATTGTGTAGAACAGAATGAGGAAAATTATAACGCACTTCACACCTGGAATTTGTGTTGCTCTTTAATTTAATGCATCTCCCATTGCAGTAGCAATTTCAAGTGTTGCTGTAATTCAGGTTTTGTCAGCAACATGTCTGTTGAAATTATAAGGGTAATTTCTTATCTGAGGTACTGTAATTATCAAAGGCCTCCTATCCCAGCTCAGATTAGTGAGTTATCTTCTCCCCAGTCAATGCGAGACAGGAACATAAATGTTTAATGGTACCCACTTTATCCAGGAAAATTAATAGTGTACAATCACTCAAAAGATAATCCTCCAAATCTTTTGGGGTGCATGGTTTGTTTGTTTTTTCATAGAATATCAGGGTTGGAAGGGACCTCAGGAGGTCATCTAGTCCAACCTCCTGCTCAAAGCAGGACCAATCCTCAATTTTTGCCCCAGATCCCTAAATGGCCCCCTCAAGGATTGAGCTCACAACCCTGGGTTTAGCAGGGCAATGCTCAAACCACTGAGCTATCCCTCCCTCACTTTTGCCTGAATGAGGGCTGTACATGCCCTTAGTAAACACCTGAAGCAATAAATGAGAATAATACTCACTATCCTCCCCACCACAAAAGCCTGGGTTCGATGTCCAAGCCACCAGATCAAGAAGGGGGCTGAAAGGAACATGTGCTACATTTCCTGAGCGGGGCTAGAAGAATCCAGCTTCTCTGGATGCTTTGCTAAAGTTTAGCTTGTGTTCTCTCAAGGATTCATGGAGCGTAAATAGTCACAGCAGGAATTAATGCCAGTCTATCTGCTGAAAGGTAGCCAAGCATGTTTTCCTACTGAAATCTTTTCTGGGCTGTTAAGTCAACAACACAGGCTTGAAATCCCTCCGGTGTTCCAGGGGAACTGAATTCAAACTCTTCTGTGCTGGGTTGTTGGAAGTGGGTGGAAGCAGCAATGTTAGCTGGCTCATGGGCTAAATACCACCTCAGATTCAAAGCGCGGAGGGGAGGGGAATCTTTACACATCAGTTTCCTTTCTCTTAGAATTGATATCTGACGGTCCTACACAGGTGAGCTGGGTCCCTTTTGTCAGTGACCAGGATTTGGGCGGTCAGGCCTAGTGGTTGGTGTCAGGAATCAGAGCCCAGGGCCAGAGGCCAAGCACCAGAGATCAAAGCCAAAGAAAGAAATTGGAGCTGAGGGTCAGGACTGGGTTACCTAGAGTGAGGCAAGGCAGGGGCAAAGCTGGAGCGAAGGCAGGGGCAGGGGCTTCACAGCCATAGGTGAATGCTCCAACGCCTTTTATAACAGTGACTGGAAGCAGCTAGAGTTCCCAAACATGTGGGATGTTAACCGTATCTATCAATTAATCTTTGTACATGGAGTAATAATTTCCCTCCTCCTGCAGGCAAAGAAACAAAAAACTTTTAAATTTCACACTTAAGCTGATCAGAAAGCTTTTTTAAAATATTCCCCTCTCCCCCCATTTCTAAACCAGCTCCACTATATACAGGAAGATTCTAGGGGGAAGGTTAGAGCAACACACACTATCCCTCAGATTAAAAATTAATAGGACTGGAAAAATCTCTCATTTGATATTGCCACTGACCCCACTTGTGAGCATATGGATGTTCAGCTAGGTATCAGCTTTACAAGCCCCTTCTGTGGAGCCCACGGCTCTTCCAACCCCATGGTATTGTTTGGGATGAGTCTTTCTTGCTAGCCCTCAGACGTTCGGGAAAAGTTCACATATTTGGTTCCTTTTATCAGCTTTGGAATGGAATCTTTATGTGCCCTCTTTCCTCTGCATTGCAAGAGGTTATGAACCGAAGGACGAATCATTCTTGCAAATTCCCCAGGCCCTTTAAGAATCTGTGAAAGGTCCTTTTGTCCCCAAATTTGGGCTAGGATTTCTCTTTAACATTGGATAATGACTATTTGTCCACAGTATGCATCCGATGAAGTGAGCTGTAGCTCACGAAAGCTCATGCTCAAATAAATTGGTTAGTCTCTAAGGTGCCACAAGTCCTCCTGTTCTTTAACATTGGGGGATTAGGACATAAGGAGAGGAGGCCTTATGGTATGTATCCTACCGGTACCTGCACCACCTTTTCATTTCACCTGACAGTCATTTCACTGCACTACTAATGGCTACTATGGAACCTGCTCAGATGGTCAGGAAATGCCAGGAGACCACACAGACGGCTTGGATCCGCTTGAAACGCCACAGCGGCACACCCCTGAAGGGCATAGCTGGGCTGACCTAATTTTTTAGCGCAGACCAGGCCACTCCGGAGGACTTTCAAGAAGCACCGAATTGTTCCAGTTCAGACACTTGTGGCACCCGACGGCCTCAGGTGGCTGTATCTTTCTTAAGGCTCCACATGACGGGATGCGAGCAGTTGCTGTGGTTCAGTGACACAGACAGAATGGAATGAAGAGCTGATGCCTGCCTGCTTACAGGAGATACAGTCAAGCCAGGAGAGGTGCTCCCAGTAGCAATTACAACATGTAAAAGCCTGATCTACACACAGTTTGGGTGTTGTTTTAAATAGATTAGTTTACAAACAGATATAGTTAAAGTGGTACAATCCCTTAGTATGGGCACACTTAACCAAGATTCAGCAAGTATTTTCCCAGCCTGATGGACCCTCCGGTCTTTGTATTTGATGTGCTTTGCCCTCGGGGATGATATGCATCTTTCCACCACCCTGGGACAGTTTGATGCCCTCTTGGTGGGGTGAGGTTCCTTTTGGGCCTCCTTGCCCGTGCAAGAGCGGCCATGCAGAAAGTTGCATCCGACAAAGTGGATATTCACCCACGAAAGCTTATGCTCCAATACGTCTGTTAGTCTATAAGGTACCACAGGACTCTTTGCATGCAGAGAGATGCAGTCCTATTCTGACAACTCACCCTGGCAGCCAGATCAGGTGGCTCCCATCAGCTCCAATGCAGGAATGTAAAAAGTTGAAAGGCAAGAGGGACTCTAGTAGGGGCAAATGACTCTCCTACAGGGGAAAATGTTAGCAACAGCCAAGCTCAAGTTGAGGTTTGTGTTCGCTGTTTTAACTTAGTTAGCAATAAAAAAAAAAAAAAAATCCTTTGAAGGTGCAAGTTTGGATACACCCTAATGTGTGTGACCTGTGGTAGAGCAGTGGGAATAACAATGCTCACAAGGTATTATATCATGCTGATGACATCTCTCTTGGATTAGAAGGTATCATTCATCACCTCAGGCTGTAGTCCCAAGAGCATTTCCACCACACAGCTCCAGGAAACTGATGCTGTTTTTGCTTCATTTCCTGGACCACAGACACTGAGCAGAGTTCATTCTCCAAGTGCACTTCTCTTTCCCTGAGGCATTGGGGGTGACTGCTAAGTATCGGCCGTGTCTATTCTGTGTTTGTACAGCAACTAGCACAATGGGGTCTTGGGCCATGACTACCACAAGAGAAACAACAATCCCCGAGTGGTGCTTTGTGAAGGGTTCAGGTTTTTTCTTGTTGTTGTTGGTTGGTTTGCTTTTTAAGAACAATTCAGCTTGTAGCTTCCCCATACCAAAATAGCCACCTTTGAACTATCATCCCTTTTAACCTCCACTTTCTACCTCCCTAAAATCTCTCATTGGCTCTGCATATGGCTATATTTTAAGAAGCTGTCTACTACCATATTCTTCTTCGGCTTTCACAGCCATGGCGGTAAGGCTGGCTGGGTGCGGAGTGAAGGCCAATACCTTAAAATGTATTAGCATTTCATCATTGTTTCTATGTATATATTTCATTTGAATGTGGACCTGGAGAAAGTTTATTAGTTTACTGGAAATTACTTGTTATAATTTTTGTATTATTCTACAGCCAGGAGAACCCCTCTCCCTTTCAACCCTCTGACACAGATGTAGTAGAAACATTTTCAAGTCATTAATTGGAGTCAGCCATTATCTCTTGGTTAGCAAACTTTTCCATTAGAAGCATGTCCAGCCAGCCTGCAGGAAAACATGCTACACATTAAAAGTGTGATACTACTGCTGAGGATACAGAAACAAAGAGATATAGTTTCCAAAATTAAATAAAGATCCCCGCACCTTCCTTCCCTAAATGGGCAATATTTAATCTCATTTACCTACTGGTGTAAATCCATTGAACCACTCCAGATTTACACTGGAGTGTAAACCTGACATCACAGGTTGACTCTATGCTTCTATCTACCTCAGTTTTCTGTGACGGAATCAGAAGATGAAACTTACATGACTAAAAGTGGAGAGAAAGCAGGTGTGCTCCAGAAAGCCGAGCATTATAAACCACTACTAGCCAGAATCTTACATCCAAATAACTATGCATGGATGTCAGAAGAGAGATCAGATTAGGCATGCTTCTAGATGAGGAGAGAGAAACCTTCAGCAGTTTCACCTTTAGTGTAATCCCACATCTTTACCGAATTACTGCAGTCTCTCATTTAGCAAACTGAGTCTTACTAGTAATGATGCAGCTGGTGTGATTAGCTTCAATTTTGCATTTTCCAGTTGCCTTAGAATTAATGTCGATTAATCACAGTTAACTCATGCGATTAACTCAAAAAAATTAATTGCAATTAATTGCTGATTTAATCATACTGTTAAACAATAGAATACCAACTGAAATTTATTAAATATTTTGGATGTTTTTCTACATTTTCGCATATATTGTATTCTGTGTTGTAAATGAAATCAAAGTGTATATTATTTTTATTACAAATATTTGCACTGTCGAAACGACAAACAAAAGAAATAGTATTTTTCAGTTCACCTCATACAAGTACTGTAGTGCAATCTCTTTGTCGTGAAAGTGCAATTTACAAATGTAGATTTTTTTGTTATATAACTGCACTCAAAAAAACAGAACAAAACAAAGTCCACTCAGCCCTACTTCTTGTTCAGCCAATCGCTAAGAGAAAGAAGTTTGTTTATATTTACAGGATATAATGCTGCCCTCTTCTTATTTACAATGTCACCAGGAAGTGAGAACAGGCATTTGCATGGCACTTTTGAAAATGGCATTGCAAGGTATTTACATGCCAGATAAGCTAAACATTCATATGCCCCTTCATGGTTCGGCCACCATGTCCCCTGGAATGGTGGCTGAAGCATGAAGGGACATATGAATCTAGTGCATCTGGCACATAAATATCTTGCAATGCTGGCTACGACTGTGCCATGAGAACACCTGTTCTCACTGTCAGGTGAGAAGTAAACAAGAAGTGGACAGCATTATCTCCTGCAAATGTAAACAAACTTGCTTGTCTGAGTGATTGGCTGAACAAGAAGTAGGACTCCGTGGACTTGCAGGCTCTAACATTTTACATTGTTTTATTTTTGAATGCATAATTCTACATTTGTAAGTTCAACTTGCACAATAAAGAGATTGCATTACAGTACTTGAATTAGGTGAATTGAAAAATACTATTTCTTTTGGTTTTTTTTATGGTGCAAATACTTGTAATCAAAAATAAATATAAAGTGAGCACTGTACACTTTGTATTCTGTGTGGTAAGTAAAATCAATATATTTGAAAACGTAGAAAACATCCAAAAATATTTATAATAAATGGTATTCTGAGATTGTTTAACAGTGCGATTAATCGTTTGATTAACTGCAATTAATTTTTTTAATTGCTTGACAGCCCTACTTAGAATCAATTTAACCTTTGTTGGAAGCGACAGAGGATACAAAAAGCTAGCATTTTGCCCAATACCAGGGTTACTAAGGCACTGAAGAGATGCTCTCTCATGACTCTTTTCCCCTTTCCTCAGGACTCTCTTGCAGTTCAGGCAATAAGGCGGCAAAACAATTTCTTGACAAATTAGGAAATGAGCTTTGGAATGAATTCAGGAACTTTAGAAAACACTAGAGAAAGAGATTTAATTGCAAGTGCTTGGAACTCATTGACCTTGCAGACAAGAAAGAATGCCACTTCCCAAGGCATCAAATCTACATATTAAAGGGCAAAGGGAATAACTCTTGATAAGAAAAAAAAAAAGTTATATTTCAGTAATTTTCATCACAGATAAATCTCCTGTGTAAAAATCTCAAGAGCCGTTTACATCCCAGCCACCATCTATGCACCACATTCAGAAATCCTTGCTGAGTATTATTAGTGGGAAGACCTCAGAAGGGTCAGTTCTCCAGATTGCTTGGAAAGAGTGATAGTCTTGGGATTAAGACACTGGAGGGGGAGACTTCTCTGCACAGAGCTTAGCACAACAGGGCCTCTGAGTGTTGCTGTAATATAAATAATAATTACACTTGTACTTTTCTACTTAAGGTCATCAAAACCCTTTGTTCTCCACGCACATGCAATGTCATGTGTGTAGAGTTAACAGTTGCTTTCTTTCACCCCTTTAGCTCAGTCACAAACAAAACTAGCCAAGTTCTTCAATTTTTAATGTTCCTCTTGGTTCTGAAGAAGGAAAACAAAGGGAAGTGTTTGATGCTTCCACAAAACAAGAAAAGGTAACAAGAAAATGAAAAGCTCCATTTTACCTACAGCAGATGAAACATGGCTGCTCTTATTCATTTCAGCTCCAATAGTTCACTTTCTATCCACTTTTTCCACTCAGCATAGTGCTTAGACAAGGCAATATTTCAGCCTGCAATGCCCTCTTTTGAATTCTATGGCTGATAATCAAGTTAGCATTTTGCTCCTAGAGTAGCTGTCAGACCTTTCAGATCGTGCCGTTCCTGGCTCATACCCCAGAGATGACGGGGGAAGAGATCCAGTGAGTGAAACTCCTATTTCTCTAAAAACTGAATATCTGCTAAAGACAAAAAGTGACCTGCCTGATGAATATGAAATATATCTCTGTGACTTGGGTGAACAGTTTGGGCCAAACTGTGCCATTTCTTCGAGCTTTTAATTCAGTCTTCTATGACCCCAGTATTATGAAGAGCAGTTGATGTAAACTATCTGTGAGCCTTACGTGACAGTCCCTTTCCTGACAATTTGAAGGTCATTTTTAAAAAAACAGCCGTGTGTGTGTGTGTGAAATGTCTATTTTTCACAAATTCACTGATGCTTTTATTTTAAAAAAGCTGCAGCAAATCTATTATAAAGAAGAGGATAGAAGAATGGTAGGTGTACTCAAAAAATCTGACACACTTTGATTTTCTTATATCTTTGCAAAGTCAATGTTAGTTTTTTATTTTTGCCAGAATACTCCAATTCTTGTTTTACATTAGTTCTACTAAAACATCATTAACCTTGTCCTCCCCTCTCTACCCCCAACTGCTAGTTGTATCCAACTGTTGTCTCATTATATATTTAGAATGTAAGCTTTTAGGACCGGAAGTGTCCTTTCATTTTAAGTATGTAAGTGCCTAGCATAACCGGGCCCTAATTAGGACCTCTAGATTCTACTGTACTAGAAGTAACACCCCCCCCATTCTAAAAATAAAACATATGCCTATAACTCAGCACTCAACAACACCTAAGCATAACTATGTACTTAGTAAAGAGATTTCAATGTGAAGTTTGCAAGAGTGTATGAACGTTATGTTCACTGTCATTTTGACCACAATAGTTTCATTGCATTTTATCCCTCTGAACAGTAAAACTATTACATATAAAAGTACCACATTTTACTCAAGGTAAGTTAATATCAGCATTTAAAATTATTAATACCCTGATTTCCTTGCTACAGGTTTCTGCTGCATAAAAGAATACTAGTCACTTGCTGTTCCTTTCTTAGCACAAACTGAAATGGCAGAGTATAACACAGAAAGACAGTGAGGCGCAGGGAAAGGAGGAGACTGGATGACAGAGCTATGATTCGGTATTAGGTGTTGCTAGGAAACTGCAGTGGCCCACCCTACACCAAGGATAGAACAAATTCTCACTCCTTGTTTTGTCTCATTAACAAGGTTTACATTAGCAACAGAGAAACGTGTCTCACTTTGACAGCTTACTAGAGAATTTAGCAATCATTCCAGAACTTTGTGAATAAGAAATCACCTAACAGTGTTAGTGTTCAGTTTCAAGCAAGCCTCCTTCTGTTTCCTGCTAATGAAAGAATAGAAAGGTGGTGGTTAGGCATTTCCCATGAACCTATCACCTAGTATCTAAAGCATGTGTGTTTCTGAAGTAAGGGAGGGAGTAAGGATTTAGGCCCTGATCACATGCATGCTTAACTTTATGCTTCCAATGATTTCTCCATGGGTCTTCTACCAAGCCCACATGCTAAGTCTTTGCAGGATCAGCGGCATAAATAGTAACTTCATTAAGAGTATACATTTGCATACCTGAGAGAATTAACTTGCCCACCTCCTTCCAAAACACGGTAAGAGCTTGATACATTGTACATTTAAATTATGGGTTTCAGATTCGCTCATAAAAATGCAAGGGTTTCCTGTCTGGATTTTTAAAGTATCTACTAAGAATGTTAAACAGGAAGGAACATAAATTTAACTGGGTTGCTGATTATTAAATAAATTAATTGTGCCAAATAGGAACAGATGAAGAGCAAAAGAAGACCACTCAAAATTTCTCTGGGGGAAGGGAACAATTGCTAAATATTTAAGGTTCACTAATTATCGTTTGAACCCCAGAATCATAGAAGTGCTCGGAGGCAATTTGTAGAGAGTTCTATTTCACTTAGCTTAGCAAAGTTTAACCACCACACATTACTGGAAAGCATCATCTCTGTGGCTCACAAATGTGTATATTAGAGAAGATACAAAGCAAAATACTAATAACCTTATATACAGATCCCTTTCTTGTTCTTAGTTTAACTTAAAGATTGAGATCATGGATGATCCAGGGCTACACGCTGAAGATTCCAAATGACATTTTGGAGGTCTCAGAACACCAGTCCAATGGACAGAGCCCCGACCCCTGAGAATAATTTATATATATTATAGAACCATCTAAGTGCACTAGGCAATGAACAAACACACGGAAAGAAACTGTTCCTACACATTCACAAGGGAAAATCCAAGGAGAAGCTTTAAAACAGCCAGAAAGAATAAGCACCTGGAAAAAAAATCTCCCTATAGTTTCCATCAACATCACATCTAAGGGCTGTGTTCATTACAACTTTAACCCTTCGTCCTCGCACCACACCGCTGGCTTTCTGAACTTTTAGCCCAAGTTCCCTGCCAACCTTTATCTCCGATGCTGTAGGTTTTTCAGGCCTCTTGAGCAGTGCTCATTCCCCTCTTGACTGCAGGAACATGAAATTGTTAAAAACGTATGCTGATAAAGGGTAAGGGCTTGTCTACACTTATGGAGGTGCCGCTGTAGCGCTTAGTGAAGATGCTATCTATGCCAATGGGAGAGCTTGGTAGATCAAGCCTAAAGTGACACAGTAAGTTGTGAGGAGACTTTGGGAATTTCAGGCACTGGTGGCCAGCAGCTGTGTCTCTGTATCAGTGGAAACCCGCAGGGCAATGTACACCACAAACATTTGCCAACAAAGCCAGGGTCGGGTGTGAACGCCGTCTGACATAGCTGTGCTGGCAAAAGCCCGTAATGCATATGCAAGTTATACTTGCAAAACTGCATGTGTATTGGTATAACTTATTTCCCTCCAAGGAATAAAGCTGAAATAAGCTTTGCCAGCATAAGCTGTGTTCACACTAGGAGCACTTTGCCAGAACAGCTACACAGGTAAAGTACTTCGGGCACAGACCTAGCCTTAGTACAAACTGCTCAGTTCCATAATTAGCTAGCACAGTTTGCTTGGCTTTAAAGCAGGGGTAAACTCCGCTTATGCAAGTCACAGCTATGCTGATCTATGCTAAGGGTTTTCAGATGTACACCAGTGCTGGCTACCAACAGATGTAATCCCCAGTGTAGGCCAACTTTCAGCAAATGCATGAAGAGGAAAGGGATGGAATTAAATCAAAATGTCCGGTTCATAAGAATTACTAATGGTCATTTCATATCAATAACGTATGGCTAACTACACATACAGGGAACCGAAATAACAGATTTCTTTGGCTGAGGCTATTTATTTTCCCCAGAGTTGAGATTTTCCTTACACTGGAGAGTTCTAATCTTTCCCTGATTTCCTTAAAAAAACAACTTTCAATCATTTGCTTCAGTGTGGAGATATTTTTAGTTCCTTTTTAAAATATTGCAGGCCGGTTGAAATGAAAGCCCTTTTTTTGCGCCTTCTCACTAAATGGGAATGTAAAAAATGTATCAGGGCTTTCTGGCACAAGAGCCAATACATCTCAATTGTGTGCTTACAAGAAATGTAAATGTTGTTGTATTTCATATCTGAACTCTTATGCAGCTTCCAGCAAGGTCTCAGAAGCAGAACAAGTTGTACTCACTGATTGGTAGGAATGGGGGGGGGGGCGACACACCCCACCTCTGACATTCCCTGCCAGTGGATGACCAATTTTTCAATGATCCTGCCACACAGGAAGAAAACATTTTCAATGTTTAAAAAAAAAAAAAAAAAAAAAAGGCAAATCAAAAGATTATTGCTAGAATCTGCCCATTAACTCTAATTAGCAAGTATTTATGGTCTGGATTTAAAACTTCCCAACTTGGTGTTAATGAACGGCAACAGTGCAGCAAAAGGTATTAATAAAAACACCACACATTTAATAGCTTCCATCTAAAAATGTGTGCAAGAATCTGGTAGGGGATTTTTTTTTTTTTTTTTTTTTTTTTTTTTTTTTTGCTGCTTCAACCAAGAAAATACACATGGTAAGTAAATATTAAGGGTGCTGCACGGAAGGTCAATACACACAAACTCCAATCTGCTTGGTGCATTATTTAAATAACATTTAACTGAACAACTCCATGAACTCTTTTGGAGAAAAAAAAAGTCTCTCTCCTATAATGTACAAGAAGGGCATCTGCACCACTTTGCAGGAAAGCCAACTAGGGGAAAAAATAACCAACTTTGGTTTTAACACTGCATCTGTTCCTATCCCACACTCTCCTGACTATCCTGTCATGCTACATCTGTAGCATCTTTAAGTTCCATTATGCCAATCACCATGGCAACATCCAACTATGGTGAAGATGCAAACCCAACAGGACATCAGTTCCAATAATTGGGTTACAAGGCTTTTTAGAGAGTGAGTATAGAAAGTAATCCGACAGTAATTAATGGGACACCATAGGTGTAGGTCTTGTGTGCTTGTCCCGATTCTGTGCTCTCAATAAATGTGTAAAACATAATGCACTATCAACATCCAAAATCTGTTCAAGGTTTAGAATCTCATTTGTTTGCTAATTGTCCTGAAAATCTAGGAAAGGGGAAATACAAAGAAATGTGCATCTGTTTCACTCCAGCAACTAACAGCATAACGTAATAAGTGAAATATTTGCAAGACAAAAACACCTCTTGATGAGTTCTTTGAACAAGGGGGAGAGAACCCCAGAAGTGAGGTTTAATTTTCATTTCATTTTAATCTGCCAGAAGGGAGTAAACAAAAGAAAGCAGTCATAAATATCAGTACAGTTTGTAGCAGCTTTAAAACAGGCTCCTTGTAATTAAGCTCCTCCTGACATAGCTGCAAATGTGCTGGGGTTCAAGAATGTACTGAGCCAGCACAGTATTTAAGCATGGTGCACAGTTTGAATTACAAATTCATCTAGCTGGATTAAACACACACAGGCCCAAATATTAAAGAGGCTGTGTGCAACTCCAGGTTCCCATCTTGCTGCATTCTAGAAGGGAAATGACACTTCCCAAGGGGTCAATGAAGCAAACTTTGACAGCCTGTTTAGAAATATAGTTCTTCTCCTGCTGTCAGGAGATACAATGGCTCATTGCAGGAGTAGACATACACAGGTAAGAATTAAGGCATGGGAGAAAAAGAAGGGCTTTCAAATTTCTCTCTGGGACTTCGGGCATTCAGAGGAGGGGCTTTCATGCCTACATCCTGGAGCTAGGACAAGGCACCTGCGCTTTCCTGCCCCAAATAAGGCTTTAGTTTTAATTGTTTTGAGACCTCACCCTTGCATAGTTTTGGAGCAGAGCAGAAAACCACCATTTAAACTAAGCCCATACACAGATTAAATTCTTACTTAGACCTAAATCCGACTGTTGATCCAATACTTTCCCCCACCGCTTCTAGACCAGCATTTGGGGGTTTGGAAACGTGCATTTTATGGGGTGGAATGAGGACTGCGGTCATTTATTTTCCTCTGATTGTTTGATGTTGGGGGTTTTAGCAACTGTCAAAGCCATCTCTTTGGATGGGAGCTTCTTTCTGCATAATCTGAAATAAAATAAATAGCTCTGTATATCAATAATAGCGACAGTGTAACACGGCACCTTTCACAGACAGAGCTGGAGCACAGGACTGGGAGACAGCAGACCTGGGTTTCTATTCCTGACGCTACCACTGGGGGCTGGTCTACACTACCGGGGGGGTCGGGGGGAAATCGATCGAAATTACGCAACTTCAACTATGTGAATAACGTAGCTGACGTCGACGTACTTAGATCTACTTACTGCGGTGTCTTCGCTGCGGTGTGTCAACGGGAGACGCTCTCCCATCGATTCCCCTAGCGCTTTTCATTGAGGTGGAGTACCGGAGTCGACACTAGAGTGATCGGCGGTCAACTTATCGCATCTATACTAGACACGATAAATCGACTCCCGCTGGATCGATCGATCGCTGCCCATCGATCCAGCTGGTAATGTAGACAAGCCCTTACTCAGTGAATGACTTTAGGTAAGTCATACCTCTTGTATTAACAACATCTACCTATAAAATGGAAATAATGCACAGGGGTGTTGTGATGTTTAGTTCATCAGGCACTCTGAGGTCCTTGAATGGAAAGGGCTAAAGAAGTGCAAGCTAATATATTTCATTTGGGGATCCCTAAATGCTTTATAAACACCCATTGAATCCCAAAGCACTAGTCAGATGTATAAGTTATTGTCCCAATTTTTCACATGGGGAAACTGAGGTACAATGATGTGGCATGCTCATCAGATAGCTAATAGGAAAGAACACAAGAGGTCCTGGTCCATCCCCTCCTGCAATTGCAACAATATAATTTAATTACAATTTAAAAAGGGACCAAACATACATATACATCCAACCACGTATAGCAGCTCTCCCTGTGATCTGGAGAATTCCTTATTGCCAGGTCTTAGCCCTACCCATAAGTTATCTAGTTGCAACAGCTGGCATTTTGTATGCTGAATTTAGCAATTAACTGCTGTATTTTCAGAATATATTTTCCCCCTTATATCATTGCTGTGGCTGCACTAAGAACCATGTGATAATGGAAGAATGAAAGCAATTGCAAATGGCTAAGTGCAAGCATTAATTATATTGATCAGACTGACATGGCACAGGTATACAATTATAACCCACATGGGTTGATGATTTTATATTCTGCATTTTTCCTTCTTGTTTAGCTCAATACTGAAACACAGACATTCTGGAGTCAAATGCCAAACTTCAGCTTCCCTGAAATACTGTGACTACCATGAAGAAAAAGTGCAAGAAAAAAGGCATGTGGGCACGAGTGATATTTACACTTACTACTGGGTCTATGTCTTAGAAGGTTATCTGCTTTTAACATCAATTGTGCAGATTATACTAAAAGTTGCTGTGGCCCTTTTCCATTCAAATGCTGTCCTAGACAGAGACAGATACCCTTGCGTATCAGAGCGCTGACTCAGAGAAGAGCAAGGATGGCTGCAAACCCAGGTTAAAAGAAATTACAGCCTAATCTGATGACAACAACTGAGTCCAGCTAAAGAGGAAAGGACGTAACCCTGCCACAGCCAGATAGCATGGCAATCAAGATTCTCGACTCGTATTGAGAAGGATGCCATGGGCCGGTCAGTGCTGGCTTCTACTGGAGTCTTATACCTCTTTACCCTGCTACATTTCCCCCTGGAGAGAACACAGCCACACCAGTGCCAGGCTGGTCACATGTGTGACACAGGGATGGGGGAAGAGATGGATGACAACCCCTCTACAGCTGCACGCATGGCATTCCCTCCTTTCCTCCACCCCAAGTGTATTTTCTGCTTTAGGCGAATCTTCAAGGCTGTTTTTTTTTTAAATTCCCACGTTGTCTTTCAGCTCACATTTGAGGTGAATACGAATTGACCCCAGTGATCACTTCTATGCATGTTTTGGGACAGAAAAAACTAAGACATTCTTTTCAGACCCAAATTCGAAGTATGGCCCTATTTTCTAGTATATTTAAAATGTGCCTAGCCATAGCTTTGGATGCATACACAAGAGCTGCATTGAAAAAAAGTCAACACAACACACAATGCCCCCCAGAAGCAGCATGATCCCCATAGTCCCTATGCAGGCAAAAATTCCACTTCAGTATTGACTGGCCCTTTGTTTTATCAGGCGACTGTCTGGCATTATCTATCCTGAGGATTGTAGGCAAATCTCCAACTGGTGCTCAAGCCCAGGCCCAGACCCACCAATGCTAGCACAGTGATCCGATCACTTAAAATAATGTTTAAAATGTCACCACAGTGCTAGCATCACTGGAGACGTCGAAGTGTCCCTCTCTGATCTGCGGCAGCTGACATGGCAAACAGGGTTGCAGTGACCATCGCTCTACAAACTTTGCATTCTCCTCATGGGGCAACCTAGCAGGAGCAGATTTCTACGTTTGGGACATACGGTGGAAAAAGAAAGAAAGAGAGAAGAAGAAAAAGAGAAAGAAAGAAAGAAAGAGAGAAGAAGAAAAAGAGAAAGAAAGAGAGAAAGAAAGAAAAAGAAGAAAAAGAAAAAGAAAAAAAGAAAGAAAGAGAAAGAGAAAAAGTCTGCCAACAGCCTATGCAAAAAGGAAAAAACGGGGGGGGGGGGGGGGAAGAGGGAGGGCAAAGCCATTTACAACCTGTCACTGAAGCAGAGCTGTAACCTGACCCTGGCGGTGTCTTGCTACCGAGAACATTAACTACAAACAGCTTCCATTTCAGCAGCTCGTGCCAAAAATAAACAGTCCAGACTTTGCTGGCTGCTTGTTGGGGTTCTCTTTTTCTCTCTCAATGTTTTTCTTCTTGTAAAGACTACTGGGACACAGCCTAGGCTGTCTAACTGGAACACGCTGCAACATTTCCTGTGACCAGCTAGTTCCTTAGCTTATTTCCATCTCACTATTTTTATCAGGTGGAGCTGCCCTGATTAAAAGCTACAAAGCAGGAATATTATCAAGTTTCTAGAACTGTTCAGAGGTTACTCTTCAAAAGATGGTCCAGGTCAGCTTCTTGCCTCTCAGGCAGTCCTCTCTGGTGGTGTTGCCTAGTGGTTACGACAGGTGTTGTACAACTTTTCTATAGTAAGAAGCCTGATCTTAATAGTGATACTGTCTTGTGGGCAATCTCCCTCCCCCGCCCCACACACACACACACACACACACACACTCCCATCACACAGGCCACTACCCCTTGCAGTCTCACATCAGACATTGGAATCTACAGCAACTCCGATGACCAGAAGTTATATTCAGAAGGTATTTCGTGTCAGCTGTCTTTTTCTAAAATGACGTATTAAATTAGAGTTATTCACACTGTCAAATGTTACTGTTTAATTCACCTCCTTTCCACCCCCTCCTCGTGTCTTTTGTTCTTTACACATCATCAACATGGGTACAACTGGGTCCCTATTCGCTATGTTTGCTCAATATATAAACACTCCAGGCCTACATACATACTGCTCCTCTGACTGGTTTCAGATGGCTTCAATATAACAGTCAGTGCCACTAGGCAACTTACAAACTACAGAATATTACCCTATTCCTATATGCTACACCACCCCATCTGTTCTGTTCCATTGCTCTTCCCTGGCCCCACCTTTCCATGCTTCTCTTTCGGTTGGTCTCCTCTCCCCATTGCATATGCTTCCCAGTACCCTGTAGCATGAGGTCCAGTTTCCTAGTCTTTTTCCTGCCCTACTTCTCTAGAGATACTGCCCAGTTCATTTGTTCCACACTCCCCGAACATTCCTCTCCAATTGACATCTTAATTCCAAGGGGAGGCGGGCTCCTGTTTCCCCTTCCCTCTTACATACCAGTGGCTTTCAGTTAAGGCATCTATAGAGTCTCCTACTTTGTTCTTACAGGCCTCTGGGCTCTTCCTTGCAAGGGCTGTATAATCAGCGGGAGAGAAAGAGCTAAGCACCATCTAACCAGCCAGATCTCTGCGGACCGCAACCAAGTCTAGATATCACTGGGTTCAAGCACGAGATGGAACCCAGGACACCTCGATTCTACTCCTGGCTATACCGAGTCAGTCATTCACTTGCAGTCTTCTAAGCCTCATTCCCCCCCACCCCATCTATAAAATGAGGCTGATAAATTATCCACCATTACAGCGGTATCTGTTGTTTATAAAGGACTCTGATCTGCTTGGATGAAAGGCACTACATATTATCAGTGGAAGATGGCTAATGTTTACCATTCCTGAACAAAACACACTTAGCAGGTGCCAATAAACCACTGAACTGCAAGCTGCTATCAACTCTTACACCTCAATGCAATAAAATACAGTTCAGTGAAAATACTATTACAAAACTTGAGGGACCGTTGTACGTGTTGACAGGCACTTAATATAATGGGGATGAGGGAGGCAGTGGGATTTAGTGGGACTTCAACTTTCAGTGATGCTAATGCTGAGGAGTATATGACTGGCACTAAAAAAAAGTGTGCTTAAGAAATGAAAATACAACTGAAAGGGACGCAACTGATTTAAAATTCCATGGACGCATATTACACCAACCTTCCGCTCTTTACACAGTTCCAGGGAATCGGGCTGCTCAGAATACAGATGGGAAAGGGAAAATTCTTGTCTAGCCAAGCAGCATTGGGGGGGAAACACCATTGAAAGGTAAGGTTCTTTAAAACTGGGCTATTTTAATACGCTGTAGGAAATTCTCTTCCCTTTCTGATTTGTTCAGTTCTTTGAAACACAATTTCCTATGTTCTTTTACTGTACAAATAGTCTGAAGCTCATGTGGAGTCCTACCGTTAAGACTAACAGTCACATTTAAATAGGTCATTTTTCTACTTGAAAGGTTACACATTAAAAAGAGAGAAATAAATGTCTTCAAATAGAGAATGCAACTCCGACCATTTATTTATACCTACACTTTTTTCCTGTAACGGACTGCTGCAGGCAGGGGCTAGGAAAGAAGAGGTTTAAGGCCCCAGTAATTAATTCTAAGTGGTTTTAAACTGGCTAGGGAATTAAGGCAGACAAGATGCAGCCTTGAGGTCTAAGCCAAGCTGCAGTGCCCTCCCCCGCCCCCAGTTGCACTATGTTCTAGAATATATTTATATTGTCATCATGTGAAAAATATAAAGTATTTTCACTTTTAAGAAATAAACCCAGAAACCCCATTGTTCTACAGAATACAAACTTTTAAAAAAGGTGTTTCGGGCCAAATCTCAGCAGGATTTTAGAAGGGGAAAGGAAGTGTAACAGAACCATGATTTCACATTAATAAATCATTTAATACAGTTGTCATAACAGGAGGGGAGGGCTTGTTAGCAGGAACCTCCCTGGAGTCACATGCATCACCTCCTACAAATACAGCTCCTTAAAAAAAAATCAAATTAAAAAAATTTAACAGTAATGTCCCATTGGAGAACATTTATCATTCTGGGTTTTTTTCCTCCTAACCTTCCTTTTTATTAAGATTTTATAAAACTATAATGAAACGTGACAACACACCATATGGCGCATAAGCACATTCCCAACCTCACCAAGTTAATTCAACAGGCTGTGCAACAACCATTCACCTCTCATGGGACAACACAGCCCCAACTCCCTTTCTTCCACTAATTAATTCAAGTCCTCCAAAAAGATGGACTATCTCCATGCCGGAGAACCATTCAGAATGAAGGGAGTCCACAGGATCCCAAGATTCCGTGAAGTGTTTTTTGTATACACAGCGACCCAAGGAAACCCAAACCGAAGTATATTACAAGATAAACATCTTTAATTAAAATGTGCACTGCAAGCAAGCTGATCGGTAAAAGAGCGGAATCAAAAAACACAACCACCCCCCTCGACTGAAGGACTCAGTGCCTAATGTTCCAGTCTACACATAGAAGATCAACCAGACATGACTAGGGAAATTACTGTTTTCCTTCCCTCCAATGGCATCAGATTGTGTCAATTGCTTCTTTCTCTAGTGTGGAACATACAGGGCCAAGGGATTCATCCTTTGATGCAGAATTGTTTCAGAATCTCAACTTCCATTTACAAAAGAGTTTCTAGCCCAAGAGTTGCTGATATCACCTGGAATACATCAGCTGAGTGTAACTAAAGCAGCATAATCGTCCTAAGTTTGAAGAGATCCTGAAACAATATCACAGATAGGAACTGCCTCCATTCAACTCAGTCATAAAGCCCTGGAATTTGCCACTTGGCTACAGACAGGCATCCAACATTTTGAGCTCTGTCTCCCTGTAGCTGCATCTTGCTCCTCAGCTTTCCCCACACACAGGGGTATTAAATCGGATAACAGTGCATACTTCCTGAATTGTCCATGTAGCCAAGGAACTGGGAGATCCAGCAGCGTGCGCTAGGAAGCCATGCTGCCTGGTGAATAGTGGAGGAGCTGAGGCATGAACAGCTGAAGCTGGCTACAAACTCCCTGCCATACATGGGGGAGGGGAGGGAAAAAGGAGGTTTTCAGCCAGGTTGCCTGGACAATACTGGACCCGGGCCACCTGGAGAACATAGTGAAAAAAAACCATCAAAAAATAATCAATCATTCTTGAAGACCAGCGGCACTATGAGCCACAGCTTAGTGCGGGTGTGGGCACATGCGCTTTGGGATAGGGAGGATGAGAATTAACTTATTCTGTCTCCAAATAATCTCAACATTGTTGAGGAATTTAGGGGTTCTTGCCACAGAAGGCAGGGGGTGTTAGCACAGAGTTTAGTCCTGTTTTGTCAGAGTAACCATGTCCCTGAGAGCGGATTGAGGCAGTGCACTCAATTGAGTCCAGAGACGGGAATTCTGCTCCCAGCTTTGCCATTGACCTTGGACAATTCACTTTCCCCCCGTGGCTCAGTTTCCCCATCTGTAAAATGGAGATTGTGATACAGACCTTTTGTGAGGTGCTTTGAGTTCTATGGATGAACAATGAGTCATCCCACCCTTATTTCCAACCCATTCAAGCACACAGAATAGCCTTTCTGCCTCATTTACTCACCACTTTTCTATTCCGTTGTAGCATTTGTCAGTCTGAATTCAACACTGATACTCCATGAGGGTGGTGCAGGCCACTTCAGCCTTGTGGGTGAACCCCCTTTGGGCAAGATACATCCTCCCTCTTTTTACACTGGAGAAGAGACCAAAGGGCCTGAGACAAAGTCTCTACAAGAAAAGCCTCCTGAGGGGGGTACTCATTTCAGCTGCCTATTTGATGGGTTAATTGCACTTGCCCATTAAATAAGGAGGCTGAGCTCAGCCTAGTTGGGGTATGTTAATAGTCCATATTTCCATAAACAAATCATGATTTCAGGTGCCCAGCTTGAATGGCCTTAAAAGGGGCCCAATTTTCAGAGAGTGCTGAGGAGCTGCTCTCTGGATATCAAGTCACTATATGACACCTGTAACTGGGCGGTCCAACAGAGGCTCTAAGGGCTACAACATATGCACACACACACACACACACACCCCTTAGTAAGGGCAACTTTTACGCGGGCAAGCTGGTTGTGAACTGTTTGTACCACATGGCAAAACTCAGGGCTTCCTCAACCCAGCCCATTCCCATGACCATCGATAACGGAGCCATTCAGCATTCCCTGTGGGTGGAATCAGACAGCAGGCCAAGCAACCAAGAAGAGCTCTGTGTAAGCCTGACAGCTTGTCTCTCTCACCAACAGAAGTTGGTCCAATAAAGGGCATTACCTCACCCCGCTTTCTCTCCAAGCAGCGATCCTTTCATTTCAGTCATTTATCAGTTACACATGTACTAAAGGAATGGCAAACATCCCTCTCCCCCTTCCCACACATACCCCATCTGTAATTTAACATAGGCACATGGAGCGGATGATGGGCCTCCTTTCCCTCCTCTCTGCCCAAATGTGAAAAACAGAAACGCACTCTCAGGACTCATCCAGCCACTAGCCCCAGAGACCTACAGACCATGCACATGCAGGGCTTTCCCTGATGTTCAATGGGATGTTGCAGTCTCATGATAGACCCAAGGACCCCTGCTGAATGTCTGCAGTGCTCCAATATGGCCTGGAGCCTGCCATGTAGACAAGAAGGGTGAGAAATGACGGGCAGACTGGTTTTGCTTTCCAAGGCAGAGCAAAAAACCACCAGTGCTAAATCTCTGCATGGCTGCCATTCAGTTGTTCCCCAGCATTATGTAATGAATTGAAGCCTTCAAGGATAAAAATCAGCCAAACACTCTACCAAGGAAATAATGCAAAGCAACCAACCAGAGCAAATTAAAAACAAACAAGGAAAAAACAAACAAACAAAGAGACTGAGCATACAGTACCTGCCACACTAGAAGAAAAAAAGTGTATCCCTGACTCATTTTAATGAGGACGGGGCGATTGTTTTCATTTTCATTCTCATACATCCAGCAACAACAACTTAAGGCAAAACACAAACAGATTCAATTTGTCACGCAACACCTGCAATCCGCTGAGTAACAAAAACAAAAACAAAAAAAAATTAAAAAAAAACAACAACTGTGCACAAAGAACACTGCTCAACTTTTACATTGCAAACTACATTTCAGGATTGTTTAATTAAAGCCATTTTTAGTTTTGCACAAATGCAATCACCAAACATTGTCTCCCTGTCAGAATCTGAGGGGCAAACTTGTTGCTGCCAACAATAAGCACAAATCTGGCTGACACTGTCTTCCCTAAAAATAAACCATGCATGTTAAACAGCTCAAGAACAAACTAAATAAAAGAAAAAGGACTTTTTACGCAATAATTTTTTTCCCCAAACAAAAGATGGAAGATCCTGACAGAGGAGACACTGAATCAACATCACAGCATGGTGTTTAGGAGACACTCTGCAGCTGGAGATGCAGACCTAGGGTACGTCTACACTGCAATCATGCAGACATAGGCAAAATAGCTTTAATCTAGCAGGGAAGCTGCAGCAGCACATATCCATCCACCCAGAGCCCTGGATTACTCAGGCAGCCAGCCCAGCTGAAGCCTGGGCTGCCATGGCTTTGCTACTACTGGTACGTGAGCTAGCTAGATTAAAGCAAATTAAAAACCTGAGCTAGCTAGATTAGCTAGCTACATGAGCTGCAATCACACCCCATGAGTACAGTGTAAACATACCCTTAGACATGAAATGTAAAACAGAGGTCATGGACAGTTCTGATAATTAAGGAACCCTTTACCCCCCAACCCTTCCCCTATGCCTCCCCACCACCTATTTGTGTTAAGCTAGAAGAGGGATGTTAATGCCAGGGTCCTGGCCAAGTTCCATTCAGGGCAATTACTTTCTGCATTCTTGAATTCTCCCTGACGCATGCCTCTCAATCTGCCAGTAGCCAAACATAGGGCAAAATGTGTGACAAAGACCCCAAATAATTATTCATGTAGGGAAACCTCTTTGTGATTCTTTTCTTTAGTGTGAATAACTTTCTATAACTACAGTTTCATAATTCTTTATTTCTGATTTAAATAATTGTGAACACTAAAAGTGAAAGGATGCCACACATTTGGGCATTGTAGATGATTTTGGGACAAAAAATGAGCAACAGCCCTCTAAATGAAGGGCAATGGAGAGGTATATCATCCAGCTCCTATTGCATGTAGCATTTGTTCACTTCCTGTCCTAAATTGCTAGATGGGGCTATTAAACCACGTCATGCTCTACCCCAGAGGTGACAGCCCTTCAAGGATGTGAGAATTAATTCCTACAGAGAAAAAGACTGCAGTATTCTTCAATCCTTCTGGATAAGAAATATTATAAAAGATAGCTTATAAAACTATTACGCAAATCAGACAGAAGCGAAGGGAAGGGAAGAGATGACTATATTTTGCTTAGAGTCAGGATTACTTGCCAACTACATAATAGCAGCTTGAATTTTTATTTACTGGGTTACTGCTTCTTCAGGATCTCGATTCATAGAATCATAGACTTTAAGGTCAGAAGGGACCATTATGATCGTCTAGTCTGACCTCCTGCACAACGCAGGCCACAGAATCTCATCCACCCACTCCTGTAACAAACCCCTAACTTATGTCTCAGCTATTGAAGTCCTCAAATCATGGTTTAAAGCCTTCAAGGTGCAGAGAATCCTCCAGCAAGTGACCCGTGCCCCACGCTGCAGAGGAAGGTAAAAAACCCCCAGCGCCTCTGCCAATCTGCCCTGGAGGAAAATTCCTTCTCGACCGCAAATATGGAGATCAGTTAAACCCTGAGCACATGGGCAAGACTCACCAGACACCCAGAAAAGAATTCTCTAAAATAACTCAGATCCCACCGCATCTAACATCCCATCACAGGCCACTGGTCATATCTACCGCTAATAGTCAAAGATCAATCAATTGCCAAAATTAGGCTTTCCCATCATATCATCCCCTCCATAAATTTATCAAGCTTAGTCTTGAAGCCAGATGTGTCTTTTGCCCCCAGTGCTTCCTATGGAACGCTGTTCCAGAACTTCACTCCTCTGATGGTTAGAAACCTTCATCTAATTTCAAGTCTAAACTTCTTGATGTCCAGTTTATATCCATTTGTTCTCATGTCCACATTGTACTGATAGAGAAATAATTCTTCTCCCTCCATGGTATGTATCTCTCTGATATATTTATAGAGAGCAATCATATCTCCTCTTAGCCTTCTTTTGGTTAGGCTAAACAAACCAAGCTCTTTGAGTCTCCTTTCATAAGACAGGTTTTCCATTTCTCAGATCATCCTAGTAGCCCTTCTCTGTACCTGTTCCAGTTTGAATTCATCCTTCTTAAACATGGGAGACCAGAACTGCACACAACATTCCAGATGAGGTCTCACCAGTGCCTTGATTCAGTGGTTGCATTTCCTTGCTCCCCCTCCAGGCATTATATATTAAACGTTTTGCAGATTCATAACACTCTCTTGGATTACATTAATATTAGTCAAACCTGATTTTATTTTTTATTGAGATTAGCTAATCCAAAAAGATGGTCACTGTCACGGTTTCTTCCACCTTTCTATTCCTAAAAATGCACGTGGATTGTTGCTGTTTCAAAAGAACCACTGAACACCTACCACGCAAACGCCAGAGTATGCAGCGCACTTCCTCCGATATTAGTTTTACATACTTTCCACTTTAAATGGTTAAATCAGCCCAGATTTGTGAAAAATCAGTGAATCTGGTCTGAGTTTGGGCTCTGTAATTAAACCCAAACCTAAATGATTCCAATTTCATTACCTACTTTTTCATTTAATACACCGGAGACACATTATCAATCCAGAAACACATTTTTTTCTGTTTGTTTGTAATACACCAATCCCCAGTATATTTGTCCATGCTTGATTGGATTTGACTCTGCTCTGTAACTTTATGTCTATTTCTGATTTGTAAAAACAAAGTAAGTCACTAATGTTTACAAAAATTGCATTTATACCATTTAAAGTTTGGGCAATAAGCAAGAGAATGAACGGTGAAGTACAGAGATAGACCAGTGATGACAAGTACTAGCCTGTGGGTGGTGTTTCTGCGAACACAGGACCATTGACTTCAAAAATCAACCTTGGAATCCTGTTGAAAACTGTGGGCTGTATGACCCATAAAAAGGCACTGTTTTATAGGATAATAGTTAATTAAAACTAGCAATAATTCATCTCCATCAAGCATGATCTTCTGGTGTTTACAGCAATAAGACAATCATGAGGCAACTCGGGATCTAATCTGATGAATCTCCTTAAGTCTGGCACTTGGATGCCATATTTACACATCGCAATTCGACAATGCAAATACTCTCCTCCTCCCCTCCTTTGATTGGCTCAGAGTATAAACAGCAGCCCTGGTGCTTCCTACTGAGGCTATCTGATGCTCACCTGAAGCGGCTCAAAGAACTAAGCTGGTAGTTTTGCTTACCAACCAACTAGATCATTGCCTATTCCTGACTCTGTATGCCACCTCGGCACCAAATAGTCAGTTGCGTTACAGAACAAATGCTGGTATCTCATTCGCCTCACCAGATCCAAGAATTTTCCTTCTCCTGTGGAGAGAATGCTAAGTCTGCAAAGAAAACAATTACCTTCCCCTCATTTGCTCTCAAGAACAGGTCCCTCAACGCCAGAGCTGAGCTCTTCAATCAGGCAAGCTCTCATTACAGCCACCGTTTTCCTTCTCTGGCTCAGGCACACTCTATCAATATTCATTCCATATTGAATCAGAAAGATTCAGGAAACATGCAGTGCTAATGGTGTGGGTGGAAATCTAAGACCCAACTTCGGAGCCAGCCACATTCAGGACTGAGCAAGTTTGTCAGACAAAGGATTAGTCTAGCACTTTACAGACATTCACACCACGATACAGGGGGTCACATTCTGCCACCCGCTTGCCCATGCCATACCAGCCCATGCCTCCAGAACCCATCTTCAGTGCCCTCCGGAGACAAGATGGCCATTTGATTGTAAAAGACTAGTTCAGGAGCCCACCTCTGGCACACAGGCAAGGGCGGCTCTGGGTTCTAGTTCTGCAAATTTTGTGCTCACTAGCAGATCCTTAATTTCTCTGGCTTTGCTTGCCCCCTGCTAGAGGCAGACTTTGGGACAGACAGGGAGGGAGGGGTGAGGAAATGACTAACATTGCCCAAGAACCAGTCCTCTGACTAATGTGCTCCAGAGAAAACCTGCAAGTCTGATGTTGAGCCGAAGGTTCTGAGCTAGAGTGATGTGAAGCAGGAGGAAAAGGGATCAAGGAAAGGTAAAAAGGAGGAAGGAGTTCCCCGAGTTCTGAAAAGGACACAGATGAGAGATTCCTGGGGGTGGGGAGCCTGATGTTTCAATGATTAACTGTAAGTCTTAACTATCCAGTTCCTCCCCTAAACTCCAGAGAGGGCATCTTGCCAGTGCGAGATGTATTTTCATTTTCCTCAATGACCCAAGTGCCTTTTTTGCATCCTAGTGCTCCAAAAAACCAGAGGTGGTCATGGGACTTCAGTGAACCTGTACTCTCGCCAACTCCTTTTGGGACGTGCGCAAAATCAGCATTATTCCTCTGCTCCTCTGTCTTTTTCCCAAGTGCTCTCAGGGGGGAGGAGGGGATATGGGTGTATCTACTAAGTACTCGGGGGGCAGAGGGGAGAAAAGAAAAAAAAAGAAAAAGCAAGCCTTACATCCCACCCAACAAGTGTCACCGTTAGGTTCTCCATGCACAGTAGCGAGTGGCCGGTTAACTGAACAAGTCTTGAATTGCTGAAGCCTTGAATTGCCTCTGACCTTGCAAGTGTCTAGAATGTGCAGAAACACAACTCACAAAATTAAATATACATCCTTTACACCACTTCTATCAATCATGTCATCGCAAGCACATAAAAAACGTGAACAGAAACGTTAGCTATGTCAATGGCTCTTATATTCTGTTTTAGTTTGTACACTGCATTCTCTTGTGTCAAGTCTCCAGCTGACTTTTACACTGTATACACATTATGCCTTCCCAAACAATGGCACCTCTCTCAGCCTGTTCCAAACAGCCATTAGTACACTGTGTGTCCTGTTGGACTAAGCTGGCACAAATACTGGCCTGGTATAATTTGACCCACTCACAAGCTTCAGACAGTGCAAAGCTCACTGCTCAGCTAAAACCAATTATTCAGCTTGCTTTGGTCAACTGCATTATTTATATACACACTTTGGAGTAAGCAGAGTGGTGAAACCAGTTTACTGGTAAAGGGTGTGCATATGTGTGTGTTAACATTTGTGTGTGGGTTTGTAAACTACTCTCTCCACTTAACTGAGCGCTATTAGTGAAGAGCTAAGGAAACAGACAGGGATGGCAAGAGATATAAAGCATCTTCAAGTCATGCCAAAGCTGAGAGAAAAACAACAAATATATTCAGAGGGGATCAGAGTTGGTCACAAGCTACAAAAAGTTTTCGGATTTAGAATCAGACACTTGCCCAAAGTTAGACAAATATCCCAGATCCAAAGCCCCCTAAGCCCATCTTTTAACAAGGATGTACATCAGTCTATTTGTATTTGGAGACCAGTGCATCTCTGTGGCCGTTAGGCTGAAGACCACCTGTGATTACTAAGTTATGAGACATACAGCTGCCTACTGCTACCTTATGCTGTCGTCCCCTCTCCCATTTGCCTGTTTATTCACCTGTCGGCATATTGTCTACATCCTAGCTCTCTAGGACTGGGAGTGCCTTTCTGATAGGTTTGTAAAATGCGGCCCTAATTCTTGCATAGGGTCCCTAGGTAATACTGCAATAGAAAGAAGAATATTAAGAATTTAGGACTTGTAGAATGCTATGGGGTGAACACGTCCCTCTCCTGTCTCATGCAGGGCAAGGAACAGTCACAGGGGTCAAGTACTTCTCCCTCCTTGCACAGATTCTTCCTCTGCTCTCACACTGTTAGGAAAGGAGGCACAGTAGCTTAAAACACAGCCAGGGGTTTGGCTACGATTGCCAATTTTGATTGGATGCATTCCTGGAGGTTTCATCACATGACAATCTTTAATTAAAGATAAATCTTAAATTCCTAGAGACTCTAGGACAATCCTGGAGGGTTAGCAAAGCTAGCGCAGCACCATGCAGGGTGTTCAGCACAGACCTGTTGTTGACTACAGGAAGAAAGATGCTCAGTGGTTTGAGCATTGGCCTGCTAAACCCAGGGTTGTGAGTTCAATCCTTGAGGGGGCCATTTAGGGATCTGGGGCAAAAATTGGGGATTGGCCCTGCTTTGAGCAGGGGGTTGGACTAGATGACCTCCTGAGGTCCCCTCCAACCCTGATATTCTATGATTCTATGAAAGATGGTCCAGTGGTTAGGGCATTCACCACAAGCAGGGCCACATGCAGACTGCCAACAAGCTTTTGAATAGACTGCAAAATCTTTTTATTTACTTATTATCATCATCGTTATTGCAGTGTGAAAAGTGTTTCTCTGGAGTCCGGTCCTTGACTATACCTTGACCAAGAAATTTGGACCTTGACAAAAAATTATTGACTACCCCGACCTAGGATTTGGGAGACCCTGGCTCAATCGCTTTCTCCATACAGACTTTTTGTGGGTTCTAAAGGCAAGTCACTCAGCATCCCTGTGCCTCAGCTCCCCCTCTGGGAAATGAGGATAATAGCACTGCCCTACCTGACAGTTTTTAAATGGACTGGGATACTACAGTGACAGGGGTGACCATGACAGATCCCAAATAGCTTCCTTAATGCAAGTTTAGGCCCCAATCCTGCAGTTTAGAGCATATGGGCAGAAACTGCACCTCCACTAACTTTAGCCTTAGACTGGGGACATTTGAAATATTCTATTTGGTTCCAACACTGGATTTTCCTTCTAGAAAGTCTTGTGAGAGATAGGTGTCACGCCTCTAAGTTTAACATTTTATATCAAACAACAAAAGAATCTCTTCCAGGACTTTTTTCTGCTTAAGTCTTGCACAGCCTGGCTGGGTTTAAGAGGTATGTTTCTTCAGTCTCTTTCTTCATAGATTTAAAATGACCAGAAAAGGGGAGAGATGAAGTGAACATTTATTTATCACAGGGTACACAGAAATTGTGTTAATCCTCTGCAGTCATCAAGCTCTAAATGTTTGCTTACTGTGTTTGGTTGGTTGCTTGCTTTTTTCTAAAACACAGCGATGAAATTTTACAGGCATAACCATTATGAAACGTATAAAAAAATCAAACTCAAGTCTTATGTTGTGAGATTTAAAGTTTTAATTGTTTTTTTTTCCCCCTTTCTTCATTTGCTTTATGGTGTTGTTATTGTTTTCTCAACCTTGCAACATTTGGAGAAGGCTGAGCCACATTATTGTTTCATACTCTCTGGCATTGTTTCTGGGGCAACGTTACTGAAAAGAAATCTCTCTTTTGGGCATGGACTGTCATAACCTTTCTTACTTGCACAGCGTGAAGCACATTGTCCGCACTAAGCAAATAAATGACAATATGCCCTGTTAATTTAGGGTAAGTTATTCTTTATGAAGTCCTGCTGAACTTCAGAGTATGCTATTTTACAGAGCACAGATGGTCCATGGGAAACTAGGAATTTCTCAAACACATTTTCTTTTCCAGATGCTGCGGAGAACATGATTTCTCTTGAAACAAGCTCCTTTTGCCTTCACTGAAGAGCTTACATTATTATACAATAGATCTCATCGATGTGGGAATGTTGATACACTGGCGTGCAGAGAAACGTTTTGCTCTGGGCCAACAGAAAAAATAGCAGGATTGCTTATCTGGCTCAAAGGTGTTGCAAAGGTACCATTTTCATTACAACTGGAAAGCACTAAGATCTAGTTTGGAACTTGCTCAAAATCCAGGAACGTTTGGATGTGAGGTTTGGATTTAGACCGACCTCTGTTTTTCATTTACTGACACTCAGAGATGGTCTGGAACAACAAATCCAAATTTCTTCAACCCACTCCCCAAATTCTGGTGGTGACGGGACTAAATGGGAACCGGATGAAAGCCAGTCCCGATACAGGTTTTGTACATCAACAATCTGACAATGAGGTTTTGCAAAACCCAAACTACCAACAGGCTTTGCCAGTCTTTCAGAAACACTGCACTTGGATTTTTTCCTTTAACTGCAGTTAAGATGAAGGCTTTCCAAACAAAAATACCACCCTCAGAACCCCACCTCATCCCTAGCAAAATCCGAGCTGCTGTGACAGCTCACCCGCTGTTCCACATCTCTGTGGAGAGTCAGGACTTGGTCTGCATGAAGGAATGCTAATGATGACTTGCAATTCACACCATATCACACTGAGTTAGATGCTGCACGTGTCACTCCACCAGCACAACACTATCACCCCAAACCCATTTCACTCCTTACCAATCAACCCCCCCAAAATTTGTCATGGATTGCACCAATTCTAGAAAGGTCTCCCTCCCTCAGCACTAAATCTATAGCTACAAATGCTTTTAGCCATGGGGATGCAAAGGGTTGGGGGTGGGTGGCAGATATAGGAAGTACAGTGTTACCATTTCCTGCAGTTTGTTAATCAGCACAGTACAGCTGCAATACTGAACATGGAGATGACATGAAGGATTTAATGATCTTTCATGATGGAAAGTCTCTGGCATTTCTCAAGTACAATTGATAAAGGCACAATGAATGCATCAGATGAAGAGCTGCCCTATCGATTCTGCATATGAAGGAAGGAATTGGGCTCTTGTATTTAAGCCAGGAAATCACAAGCACACTTAAACCGTGGTTTTCCAATTGTGGATACAGTGAACATGTCAGGATTTGTAGGAACACATCAGTTTATTCATGCTAATGCAAAGATGATTGGCCTTGGCTGGTTGGCTCTGGAGGAAATCTGAAGTGGTGTCACAACAAATTAATCTGATTTAGAACATATTCCGCCCCTGCCCCTCAAATACCCAATTTAAAAAAAAGGCAAACATAAAAAAAACAGAATTTCCTCCCTCATTCAGCAGCAACAGCCGGATCAGGAACCAAAGGCAGAGTGAATCCATCAAAGCCTTCTCAAGACGAGATACACTGGCACTCGAGAGGAAATCATGCTCGCTTGGCTATAGATCTGATATGGATTGCACCACGAGGTGCTTCCTCACCCACAACGCTGACCACAAACCTTCCATACCAGAAAAAAACTCCATCACCTCGCCCCCCCCTCGATTCTGTCCAACTGTCATTTGTGCTTAAATCTCACATAACAAGAAAGGCAGCTCTGTGTGACTCTCCCTGTGCTTTTTCCACCTATGATGCACATGACGAGCAGAGATACAGAGAATTATTTTGAACACCACTGAGAGGAAGAAGAAAATTCAGACTAAAAAATACCAATGCCCACAGTACGCACTCCTGTGGTCTTTCCTATAGTCAGACATACACTGCCTATCGGGGGCACGAGGGGTCTCTCTGCACCTTTAATAAAATACACAGCAACGAAATCATGAAGGAGAAATTCTTTCCTTGCTAACCCATATCCTCTGAAGCAGCTGGTCCCTGGCCCCTACCAGCAGCAGGCCACCAGATTAGACAGCCACTCATTTGAGGCAGAGTGGCTCTTCCTACGCGACGCATGGGCATCTACAAAGACACCAGAATGATTCCAAGTCAGTAACATTTTAAACTTGTCCTGAGAGCAGCCTAAAGGCAATGTTACCTTAACATTCCCATCCACCCTTTATATTCCCATGTCATACCTTCCTGCATGACTTTTGACTCGCTGCTTTTCTCCCTTGGTGATGTCGCACTTCACACACTTTCAGAACAACATTTTACACTTAGAGCTCATGGAAGAGAGTGGGGTCTGTTAGACTGGTCAAACATTCTGTCAGCCCGAACAAAGTGAAACAACAAAAATCTTGCCCCTCGCTCAAGTTGCCGCCGTAGCCCTATTATTTATTTGTAGTAACCTAGCAACGAGGAGGCCCAGTCACAGACCAGGCCCTCCATTGTACTAGATGTTGTACAACCAGAACAAAAACTCAGTTCAGACCCCAAAGAGCTTACAATTTAAATAACTTTGGGGGGAGGGATAGCTCAGTGGTTTGAGCATTGGCCTGCTAAACCCAGGGTTGTGAGTTTAATCCTTGAGGGGGCCATTTAGGGATCTGGGGCAAAAATTGGGGATTGGTCCTGCTTTGAGCAGGGGGTTGGACTAGATGACCTCCTGAGGTCCCTTCCAACCCTGAGATTCCATGAACTTCTCTGTCTCTTGAGGGAATGTTAAAACTCCTTGTATTATTAAATGCAGATACAGATACCTTGATTTAAAGGGACTATGACCACTTGGATTCCGGTTAAAGCTAACAAGTAAGTATTAAACCCTTAGTTAACTGAATCCTGTGAGTTTTTGTTTTTGCTTCTGCCAGACAACTAGGGCTTTGGGGACAATTCTCCCCTCTGGTTGGATGTAAACTGCATAAACAGCTGTGAAGACCACAGATTGGAGATGATACACAGCTCCATAAAGCTCAATATGGTTAAGTGAGAATGACATAAAAGCAATGGTAGAGAGTCCCTCCTCCTGGGAAATCAAAAGAAAGTCAAATGGCGACCCACTAGCAACCTACTATTTTTAGAAGGTCTGAAAAGCCTTTGAGATTGTGCACGGATGCTTTGAGTCAGTCAATAATCATACAACAAAGGAGATTTAAAAATTGCTATTGATAAAGGGGCTCAAAAAAATCCTGAACATATAAATACAAATGTATAATCTGCATAACCAATTGTTTTAACTTCCTTTTGCGGCTGCCATGGAAAATTAAAGGCCAGATTTTAAAATCTGGTTACCAAGAGCACTAAGATATTCTTGCTGTTAAAATTTTTTCTTGCAGGCATTAAGACACTCTCCATCCCTGCTATGTTCCTTCAACATGTCCCTCCATTTCACTCAAAAAATGTGTCAATCAAGCAAAAAAATTAAATCTTGAAAACACAGAACACATTTAAACACTATTCAAGAACAAAATTACATGCCATACACAGTAGTGCTTCTACTGCACTTGCCAGACCTCAGAAATATTAGATGCACAAACCCCACGGGCAGCACGCACTGAAAGGAATCTTTGCTCTGGGCAGCTCTGTAAAATGCTCTCTCTCACATGCTTCAGAAATTCTGAATGCACCAGCGAGCAATGTGAAAGTTTACTTATTCTTAGGGGGAGAAAATGAATTCAGAACTGTGTTACAAAACTGAAAAGGAAAGGAACAGTCACTGAAAATTACAAGCAATCTATTGCTTTCTTGTATTCTGCGATTTGTATTCTGTAACGTCAACTGATGAAGTTAAATTATGGGATTTTATAAGCTAGTGCATGATAATATAGGATAATAAAGGGAGAAGAGAGAAAATAGTTGATGACATGTTGGTCAGAGATGTTTTGGCTCATCTAAGTAACATTCACAGTAACAAAAAACCTGGAGAAATGGCCCTTTTAACTGCACTGGTAGCTACAGATTGTTAATTTCTTTAAAAAAATCAGTCTTATTGTAGAGTTAAATAAAAGTGTGGTTTTGAGAAGTGCATGAAAAGCTCTACCCCATGTAGCCATTTCTTAGCCAGCAGAATATACTGATTTCCTCCTTTTATCGCTGCAAATTAAAACCTACTTGCAACGGTAAAGCTGTGAATTACATGACCACTGCTGATGCCTGTTTGTTTGTACTTCATCTCCCAACTCTATCGCAAACACGCAAACATGGAGCTTGAGGGTTTCATCCTCAAACCTCTTCAGGACAGAACATCGCGTCCTCTGCAGCATGGGGCATGGGTCACTTGCTGGAGGATTCTCTGCACCTTGAAGTCTTTAAACCATGATTTGAGGACTTCAATAGCTCAGATATAGGTGAGATGTTTATTGCAGGAGTGGGTGGGTGAGATTCGGCGGCCTGCCTTGTGCAGGAGGTCAGACTAGATGATCATAAAGGTCCCTTCTGACCTTAATATCTATGAATCATGCACTCCTGTATTATTGCATCTCCTATAGTAAGATTCCAGAGTGTTTCACAAATATATCAAGGAATAATGTCTCCCAGGCCCTGTGAGATCAACTATCCTCATTTTATAGATGGAGAAACCGAGGAAGAGAAATTAAATTACTTGCCCAAAGTCACAGAGAAACTCCGTGGCACGTCCTGACTCTCCTACTCTCTGAACTCCTCGATTTCCTGACACCAAGTCCTGTTCTCTAACCACTATGACAGGCTTCCGCAACAATAATGCACTCACTGCAGCGTTTGAGTTCTTGGTTTAATTTTACTTCGCAACAGCTCATATCTCAGATTAAGAAAACCTACATATACATCAACGTCCATTTTTCTCAGGACACACATGAAGACTCACCCAACCTTTGATGGGTAATGGGACTCAACAGGTAAATAAATAACTGGCTTCGTTATTTTAAACACTTTGCCCAGAGTGCAGTTGTGAATACTGAAACAAATCCATGGAAGCCAGGGACTTTACAGTTGTTACTATGCTACCCACCATACCTATTTGGAAAGTCCTGATGGGTTCAAGGCTAGAACTAGGATCCTTCTGCTCCAAAAGGACAGGCGGAAGGAAAAACTGATCGCAATGGGGCTTATGACACAGGTAAACAGATCTGGTTCCATCCAGCAAGGGAGAGGTACATGAAGAGGAAGATTTGGACACACTCAAGGTTATTAGTCCATGAAATAAGATAATTTTCTAATTGTGGTGTCTCACTCGGTTGCCATGAAAATTAAATGGTGCCCCTACAAGGGCTGGTCAAAAGTTTTCCATAGAAGCTATTTTTTAATGGAAAACTGGGTTTTTGACTAAATGAAATCTTTATGAGACATGTGTATCTGCTTTCTGTTGAAAGTTTTGAGTTTTTGTTGAAAACCTGAACATTGTCAATTTTTAAACAGAAAGTAACGTTTTCCATGGGGAGAAGAAAACCGTGTCCAACTAGCTCTAATTCCAACATACCTACTGTAGAAGAAAAACATGTGAGACAAAGACTGGTGGAAAGAGCTATGGTTTAAATTAAACATTTAGAGAAAGGCACTGAACAGGAATCGAAGAGGTGCAGATTTTTACAAAACCTATTTATTAATATATCACCAAACCAGAGATTAAGTTCTTAATTATATTCAAGGAAGTTTAAAACATTGATTTTTCTTGAACATCTCAGTCTGCAATCCAGTTCATTAGTAGTACAGTGAGAAACTGCTAATGGTTCAATAATATGCTCTCTTACTAATTTTTTTTTTTTTTTTAAACCTCGGCACCTTCTTAATCTCTATCCCTCAACATGAAGGAAGTATTTCACTGGTTTAAATCTGGTAACAAACAAACTTGCATACAGATTAGCCAATTTATTTGCTATGATGTTACAAGATACTGTTTTATTAGCTTAATTTGTTTTATACACAGTGGAGACCAGGGTAACTACAGATGAACTACTGGAGAGATTATGTAAAAAATGCCTTTTCTCCCCCCCGCCCCTTCCCCTCAGAAGAGTATCTAGCTATTGCTGCACTCACACACACTGTTTTAGCTTGTTCATGTGAAGCAAATGAAGTTTAAAGGGCAGTTACTTGCAAGTATCCTTTAAACCTTATTTTGCCCTTCAAAGGCAGTCCATATCTGAGACTCTGCAAGGCCCACAGCATGTTATATTGGCCCATAGGGCAGACAAAAGTGGAGCTTTTATTTAACAAATAAATAACTCGATAAAAGACAGTGAACTACTCAATTACACAAATTAAGAGTTCACCCGACTCTCTCTACTTGGACAATAAAATCTGTTCTTTGACTGAAATGTTTTCTTTTCCACTTTAACTGCACTGATACACTGAAAGTTAAATGAAAGATAAAATTAGATACGTCAGGGAGTTGAGTGAAATCCGTGCCCCACTGAAGCCAATTGGCGTTTTTGCCATTGGTGAAATCCTGTCCCATTGAAGTCACTGATCACTGCACACTACTTCAGTTTATTTTTCCTTCTTTTTCCCCAGTTCTCTCCTTTCTTTTATACCTCTTACGAAATACACTAAAGCTCCAGTGAGTTCCCAGCCCTTGAACAATGTGTTCTCCAACTGTGCAGCAGAGACTACCAATAGAAATGAAATCTGTGTTGCTATTTCTACAGATCTGAGTCCACTTTACACTGTCCCATCACATAAAAAATAGGGCTGTCAAGGGATTAAAAAAAAAAAAATCGCGCACTTCATTGCGCTGTTAAACAATAACAGAATACCATTTATTTAAATATTTGTGGATGTTTCCTACATTTTCAAATATATTGATTTCAATTACAACCGAATACAAAGTATACAGTGCTCACTTTATATTTTTGATTACAAATATTTGCACTGTAAAAAACATAAGAAATAGTATTTTTTCAATTCACCTAGTACAAGTATTGTCGTGCAATCTCTTTATCATGAAAGTTGAACTTACAAATGTAGAATTATGAACAAAATTAACTGCATTCAAAAATAAAAAAATGTAAAACTTTAGAGTCTACAAGTGCACTCAGTCCTATATTCTTGTTCAGTCAATCGCCCAGACAAAAAAGTCTGTTTACATTTGCAGGAGATAATGCTACCCGCTTCTTGTTCACAATGTCACCTGAAAGTGAGAACAGGTGTTCTCATGACACTGTTGTAGCCGGCGTCACAATATATTTTTACATGCCAAATGCTCTAAAGATTCATATGTCCCTTCAAGCTTCGACCACCGTTCCAGAGGACGTGTGTCCATGCTGACGACAGGTTCTGCTCAAAAACAATCCAAAGCAGGGCCGACTGACGCATGTTCATTTTCATCATCTGAGACAGATGCCACCAGCAGAAAGTTAATTTTCTTTTTTGGTGGTTTGAGTTCTGTAGTATCTGCCGTATCTGCATTGCTCTTTTAAGACTTCTGAAAGCATGCTACACACCTCATCCCTCTCACATTTTGGAAGGCACTTCAGATTCTTAAACGTTAGGTCAAGCGCTGTAGATATCTTCAGAAATCTCACATTGGTACCTTCTTTGTGTTTTGTCAAATCTGCAGCAAAAGTGTTCTTAAAATGAACAACATGTGCTGAGTCATCATCCAAGACTGCTATAACATGAAATATATAGCAGAATATGGGTAAAATAGAGTCAGAGACATACAATTCTCCCCCAAAGAGTTCAGTCACAAATTTAATTAACACATTATTTTTTAAATGAGCATCATCAGCATCGAAGCATGTCCTCTGGAATGGTGGCCAAAGCATGAAGGGGCATATGAATGTTTAGCATATCTGGCACGTAAATACCTTGCAATGTCGGCTACAAAAGTCCCATGCAAACGCCTGTTCTCACACTTTCTGGTGACACTGTAAATAAGAAGTGGGCAGCATTATCTCCTGTAAATGTAAACAGACCTGTTTATCTTAGCGATTGACTAAAGGAGAAGTAAGGCTGAGTGGACTTGTAGGTTCTAAAGTTTTGCATTGTTTTGTTTTTGAGTACCATTATGTAACAAAACAAAACAAATCTACATTTGTAAATTGCACTTTCATGATAAAGCGATTGCACTTCAGTACTTGTATGAGGTGAACTGAAAAATACTGTTTCTTTTGTTTTGTGTACACTTTGTATTCTGTGTTGTAACTGAAATCAATATATTTGAAAATGTAGAAAAAAAATCCAAAAATATTTAATAAATTTCAGTTGGTATTCTATTGTTTAACAATGCGATTAAAACTGCGATTAACCGCGATAAATTTTTTTAATGATGATTTTTTTGAGTTAATCACGTGAGTTAACTGCGATTAAATCGACAGCCCTCATAAAAATATAATAAAAATGACACACTCCTCCAGGTTCCTTTTTATGGGGGAAGACTTGCGGGGAGAGTTAATCAGTTCCCAGTAGTCCAGAGAGGGCCCTGTGACAGAATATACCTGTGTCTACTATTGTAGTAATTTTTATGCAAAGTATGCCTTGTGAGGTTTCATTTGGGAACTCATGATTGGCTTGTCATGGCTGTGCTGGTGAAATGCCTGTGGCAACATTGTATGTAAAGTTATAGGATTCCACCGTGTGGAGTTATTAAAACACTTTCCAAGTCTGGGGAGCAGCCAAACCCATTCCTCAGGGAAGTCGTAGCACTTCAGTGAAGACGCTACTACACCGATGGGAGAGCGTCTCCCATCAATGTCGTTAACCCACCTCTGCGGGAGGTGGTAGCTATGGTGACAGGAAAATTCCTCCCACCAACATAGCGCTGACTACACAGGAGTTTGGGTCAGTATAATTGTATCACTCAGAGGGGTGAATTTTTCACACCCCGAGCAACTTAGTTATACCGATGTAAGTTTCTAGTGTAGACCTGGCCTCGGAGACAAAGGGCAAGCCGATGCCTCAGCCAAGTGTAAACAACGTCAATGGGCCATTACCTGCTAAGTGGCTATTCTTTGGCAGGAAAGGGACTGGAGATGCTTTTCAAAGGAAAGACAGGACTATAACAAGTAGGGGCAGACACCCCAGTGGGCCCCATCGCCTTGCTCGCGCTCTCTGTCCATCGATTCACTGCACCGACAGAACACAGGACGCATCCATTAAACAGAAGAAAGAGTCCTGACTTAAGAAGTTTGTCAGTAAGGCTGTTGAGAGCATGTGATGAGAAAACAATAAAACTTTGCTTTAAATTTAACCTAGTTAGTTTAGGCACTAGTTGTGTTTTATCTTGATTTTTCATATTACCATTTCTGGCTTGTATGCCTCATTATTTGTATTCACTTAATCTATTTCTTTGTAGTTAATAAACTTGCTTTATTGTTTTATCTAATTGTGTTTGAACTGAAGTGTTTGGGAAACTCCATTTGGGAGAACAAGATGCATATGTATCTTTTTTTATTAATACAATGACGGACTTAATATAAACGTGTATTTCCCAGGAGGGGGCTGGGCAGTACAGGACGTACATTTGGGGCGGGGGGGGGGGGGAGTCCAGGGCTGTGTTGGGGGTCACCCTGCAATATAGCCAGGCTAGTAAGAGTCAACGTGTGACTGGCTGCACACACAGACATAGCTGGGAGTAACTTACATGCTGGAGGCTGTTTGTAAACAGTCCAGGACTGGAGGCTTCAGCAGCAAAGCATGATAAAGGGCACCACAGATAAGTAGCATTGTCATCCCTGACCTCCTATTAGTCTGGATTGTACCCTAGGTATGTCACAGAGCCCAAATCTCAAATGGGTCAAAGTATATGTGCATTAATTTCTGCACCTAAATTGACAGTAGAGTTATACATGCAAGTTGGATAACTGAGTGGGCAAATAACATCCAGTTAGCTAGTTATTGTCTCTGTATCACAGCCACTACATGTATATTTTTTAATTCACAATTCAAACACTTAATTCTGAAAATAAGGCCCAATATTTGGGATGTAGCATAGTGTAGTAGATAGGACACTGGACTGGGCATTGGAAAACCCAGATTTTATTCCATACTCTGCAACTGCTTTTTGACCTGGGGCAATTCATTTCTCTGTACCTGTTTCCACTCCCATTCCGTGTGTCTTGTCTATTTAGATTGTAAACTCTTTGGGACAGATGCTGTCACTTATTATGCGTTCGTACAGTGCTTGGCACAACTGGGCCACAGTCTTAGTTGAGAACAAGTTTAGATGTTGTTGTTTTACAAATAATATTTTCAAACACACCTCTGAGAACCAGTATTAAATATGCCCAGTAGAATGACAGAGCAAAGACTTATTACAAATCCCAATTTTCAGAACTTCATCACTAGCCTTCAAAAATCTGTTCCAGTCTCCCAACTTGATACAAATAATTTCAGCCCAAGTCTTGCTGACCAACCCAATTACACAGAGTCTCTCATATCTTCTTTTCGTATAGGCAGCAGGCTTGTTAAAAAAGGTTACGGCTGGCCCTGCTTCTACCGTGAGGCCACCACAGACGGCTCACATACTACTGTGATGGGCACCAACAGAAGAACCTAGACAGATAAGCAATGGATGATCTTATTTGGTCTGAAAGGTGCCGTGCCCAGGCACAAAGGATAAGTCTATTATTATCTCCGTTCTTGAAGGGAAAGGGGAGGATTTAACTGACTAAATCCTTTGTGTGAAGAGACTAACTAGACCTTGGAATTTCAGCCCATTCTCAAACACCAACTCTCTAGTGGGTATTTTTGTATTGTGTATCTAAACCCTCAATATCGATGCACTGCACCAGGATGACTTACCCCGGTAACTTATAAGTAAACCACCTTATAAACCAGTGCAGTCTGTGTGCATTCGGGTTTTCGTGTGCAACTATATCAGTTTTGCTACATTGGTGCTAATTTTCCTCATCTAGACAAGACCCGAATTCCCAAGTTTTGTTGATCTACGCTTGACTGGCAGCATTTTAACATTGTGTATGGTACTATGTGAGAGTATGAATAAATAAGGGTTTTGTGTTTCAGTACTGCCAACCACTTAAATATGCAGCCTTTGCATGATCACGTGCAGAATTTTCTGAATAGCTGCTTTTATACATGGTTTCAGAGAATACCTGTCTCTGAAAAATTCTCTCTCCTCCCCACAAACCTGTCTCTTTTAAATTAAACCGTGTAACATCTGGGCCTTGTGCTGAGAGAGTTGTCAGTATAGTGAACTTCAGATTGATTCTTCATTTGTTTTAACTCTGTTGCACTAGTAGCTGATACAACCTTGCTCGCACTCAACTGAAGCGACAGGGATGACAGAGATGGCGCAATTTAACCAGCTGAGGTTTTATTTTGTTTGTTTGTATTGGGAGGGGGGAATTCTTGCTCTCTTTGGGGATGTAAATGCCATTTCTTATCGTAAGCATCCATGTCAGTTTCCCTTCAGTGACCCCTTTCTTGAGAAGATCCAGTCAAGCAGAATTTGAGGAGGGCTAATTCAGGAGTAAAAGGGAACATGGTAAAGTATTCATGGGTAAGAGTCTCAAGTGGTGTAAATCAGACCTAGGTATTGTTTGTTTTGTATCCCCATCTCTTCCTCGAGACATGGAGACACCTGAGATTTATATCATTGTACATTTTTCATGCCGACTATATCCATGTGCATGATAAAAGTACATGCACAGTTAAGCATTGTATATGAAACGTATGTGATGTAACGTAACAGTTTGAGACAGAATGCGAAAGGAGAATGCTGTATCCAAATGACAGAGAAGGGGGAATTCAGGCAAGACAGAATGGCTTGCAAATCATTTCAAGTATTATGAAATTATTCACTGAATCTGTACAGTAATTATAAGTTTCCATTAGTCAATTCTGAGCACATTTTTAATGAAATGAGGGTCTGGGCAAAGTAATAATGTTGATTGTCCTTACACCCTTAAATTAAAGCAAAATCCCTATTTTTCAGATTTCCCCCGCCCCCATAATTTTTGGCACATGTTCAACTGCTTTGCTTCCCTCTCTCTTATCTCTCCCTCTGTCTTGCCTGATGAATCTATATGCATTGCTGGAAATGAGATTTGGTGTGCATACACAGATTAAAGATAACCACATCTGGGCAGAGAGTGTGTTACCCCCTGTGGCAACTCACTTTATTGCACACAGCATCCAATGGCAAAATTCTGACAAGGTCAGTAACTAGGGTGCCCAGGGAGGTTACATATTCATACTTAAATCTTCAATGTGTTGCAAGTTTATGCATTTTTCTTTAAATCAGCTAGGGCCACCCAATAAAAGATGGTTGTTTTAGGAATTCCAAGGTTTATATACATTATTTTAACACAGAATTTTTTTTCCTCCAAAGCAATCCTAGTAAAAGCCCCCTCCAGCATGAACAGCCATCTACAGTGTCCACAACAAGGCAAGCACAGGAATTATCCGCGGTTCCACCAGCCTACAGTCTTCGAACACATTTGCTTCCAGAGTCTCTCTCAATCTTACAATGTGCTTGCAATAGTGAAGGAGACACTGATCTGTGTGGCCTTTCCGCTCTCCTCTTTAGATCTACCATATATATCTCCTGCTTCTTTATAAAGCATCGGCAGAAAAAACAAAAATAAAAAACAAATAGGGGAAAATTCATCAACCCCAGACAGCCAAAAGTTAGAAGTAGTTCAGACACTCACCATCAAAATCACCCAAACAAGAAAATCCATCCTATTTCCTTGCTTTGAAAATAACAAAACAAAAAGTGCGCAAAAGGCAGCAAAAGCCACCTGTTTTCAGAGCAGTTAAATAGCATGCAAGATCTGTCCTTCCAAGAGGCTTCTTACACATCCCACAACCTCCCTCATCTCTCCCCAGCCTTGGAAATAACGCTACCTGGCACCAGAAGTGGAAGGTTAATTATAATTATATATGATCATTCAGCACTGTTCAAGTGGATGCTCTAATGTTAGAAGTCAACCTGAATATATTGCTACGAATAAGGTTTCACCCATCTTTTTGCAAACTCAGCTCACTCCTGACATCTCTATAACTGGGAATGTGGGAATAACCAAGCAGGGATCGTAGATCAGGAGGTTTATCTTAGCAAAACGGAATCTGTTTAATACAGAGCCATTTTCACAGCATGTTTTTCCTCTTACTAGCTTCCTGTCTTTAAAGCATTTTGAACATGAGGGTCACAAGGCTCCCAGTTGTCCAAGTAGCTAAATCCTGAACAGAGTAAAGGAGGACACTTCAAGGTGTTAGAAGTAAGGTTGCTTGTATTTCCCCTGCAAAGGCAAACAAGTTAAGCAGTGTGGACAGAGTGACTCCACAAAAGAGAAGAGAAACCAAGGTCAAAAGAAAATACACAACAAGCTGGGATGGGAGAGGGGAAAAAATGAGACACATGCAAAATAAGCATTCAAAAAACAGCAGGCTACCTCGCTAACTCTAAATGTAAGCACATGCAGGGAAAGAAGAGTTTACATCTTCCCCAATTTGTTACCAGAATATTTTTATGTTTTGCATGATTTTCATATAATTCTCTCACCTCTCCTTATGATAATTCATTTCAGTCCTGGCCCAATGCATGAGGTAAATTCCTACAATACCTGTATGAGGAAGACAGCCAGGTTTGCAAGGTTCTACTAGGCAGACTTCAAATTCAGCTCCCTTCTACTAAAATTAGGATATATACAATAAGGCATATATTTATTTCTATAATGCTTTCCAAGCAGGTGTGAACCTTTATTAGTCATAAAGTAATAATATCCAAACAGTATCCAACCATGGGTCAAAAAGTATGTTTAGCTGAGCAAAATCCGTTTTTCAAAATCTGAATTTTTCAACAGCACAAATGATCTAGCATTAAACACATCACATGCCAGTCTTTCCCACTTCTTACTACAATCTATAATGAAAACCACAGAATACAGACTACTTTCTGAACATTTTCTTTAATTTTTAAAAAAGTCAGTATATTAACATACATGCACCACTTTGTGGATCGGTTCAATTTGCTTCATTACTATTTTTGATACTTACAATGAACTTTCCATAAGGGTTATAACTATAAGTCCACTCTACTGAACTATAAAAACTCATGATTAAATTCCATCAGTGCCCAGAGGTTTTTAATAACTAAAAGAAAAAGTGTGTGCATTGAGGTCAATTGTTATATAATCCACGTGAGACAGGAGGACAAAAGCCTTTAACATCATAAAGGAGAAGTGACAACAAGGTTAGGGCCTAAATATTAAGTCTTTATTTATAGGAAAACATTGGCATGATCACCAATTCACAGAGGTTTATTTGTTGGGATTTAAACATTCTTAGGGCCTGAGAATTAGGAAGTGAAATGCCCATAATCTGAAGTGGAACTGAGTAGCATTTCAATGTTCAGGCTGAATAAAATGGGAAAAGGTACAAAGACTAAATGGCTTAACATACAGATATTTAAAGTTCACTCAGCTTTGAAGCCTGACAGTGTGTTTTATTAAAAAGGACTACAGTTAAAAAAAAAAAAAAAAAAAAACAGTATACTGGGACAAACATTTCACCCTTTAATGCAGCTGTAGCCCAAATTCTTACCTTCCTGGAAACTTTTCAACCATGGGGGGGCTAGGAAAGCACTCTTTATATTTGCATTTGGGGGTACTTAAGAAGTGTGATAATTATGTGGAGTTTATTTGTTGGTCAGGAAAATATCGGGCTAATTTCTACTCATTTTGTCAGTTTGGGAACACATTACAGTACTCAACTTCAATCTATCAGTGTGGGGTTTACTTTTATAAAGGGCTTGATCACCACGAACAGAAAGACACAACAACAACGCAACAAGAAAAGACAACAAAAACCAAGTATGTTACTATTTCCGGGACCATAAAAACGGTGCTACTGCAAGCTGTCACCCTCTGAAGACGCATCAATCTGTTTGTCTAATGCTGGGGGGGAAACGAACTCATGTGACACTCTGCTTGTTGCCAGTGCAGTGAGGCCAACTGTACAGAAAGAGTAACCCTTTCCTACCCAGAAATACCAGACACATCCAAGTATTTTCCAGTAGAATGCCAAAAATGGCCATCATCCTTTAAAATAGACATATTCTGTTCACCTCTTTATTCTTATCTGCATGCTCTCTCATGCTTCATTTTCCACCTCAGTCCTAAAACTGCTATGCCTGCAACATGACGCAGAGATACACCGAAGCAATCAGATTTTGCTTGTGCTCTGAACCTAAGAAATTTAATACTATGAAATTACCCTCTTGTGAGTGTATTTGCTTCAGATATTTGTATATACATACATGACTGGGATTTTTACATAGAAATATAGGAAAACAATGTGTCCCCCTCTCCCCCATATATTGTTTCTGGAACAGGCATCTAATTTCTTCTGAATATTTTCTCCTGTTCAGTCGAGTTCCATTTTGCCAACACACTTTTCCCCCTAATTAATCTGCACGGTAATAAATGGTCATAAGGCTGAAAGGTTTAGTAGGGTCGAGAGAAACCCACAGAAGTCAAGATGCTGTATCCAGTACTACAGAACACTCCATCCAATGAGCTGCACAAACACCTATTAACCTCAGAAAACAACCCTGAGAGGCCGAAACTATCACCACCACTTTACAAATGAGAAAGAGTTAAATGACTTTCTCTCTTCTACCCACCAAGGGCACAGAAGACATCAGTGGCAGAGTCTCCTGACTCCTAGCTCCCGTTCTTCCTGCTTCTGGCCAGACAGGAAATATTGCAAAAAAACAGCAAAACACAAGTCAGCCTCATGGTATTTATGCTTAAAGTTCCAGCTGAATATTTCCTGGACTTCTTGACATCTTGGCTTCAGTTTGGTTCAAGTCTTAGACATACATTGGGCTCATTTATTTTTACTGTATTCATATTGGTTTATTTCTAATGATCATTAAACAAATTGTTATTCCTTTATCCTCCAGCGGGTTCTACCTGCAAACCTACAACTAGATTTATAACACTGCAGGAAGTGATAACAGTAAAACCTGCTAGTTGGTACATATGTGTAATAAGGAAAGAAAACAGCACTCTCTACAGATTCAACTACTATTCAAGAATCTCAATAATCCAGTTGTAGATGGCTAGTTACATTATAGTTAAGAAAACACAAATGCCTACTCCAGTGCTGCAAAGGGTTTAGAGCAATCCTTCTCCTGTCCTTCTTATCTGATTTTTTTTAAAAATCCCAAAGAGAATACAAAGAAATATTCCAAATGTTGTCCTGAAGAGCGTAAGAGCCGTATCTTTGGGCGTGTTTATGCAGTGCCTGGCGCAATGGAGCATTGGTCCCGACTGTGGACCTTGAGTATCTCATTAACATTAAACATGTCATCACAGTTGTATCTAGCAGACCTCCACATGGAAATATAGCATCTGTAACTTAATCTGACAGTCTATCAGTGATGCACATAATTCCTAAGCCTAAAGGCCCCATAACCATTTCCTCTTCCCCTCAAAATAAAATTCAGGGCCCCATATTTGTCAAATGCTTATTAACTAATCAAAAATCCACACTTCCCCTTTCTAAATTTTTCAGCTGTTGATTTGAGGGCTCTTGCTGCCCTTATCAGCTTTTATTTTAGCAGCTGCACAGTGGCTTGAGTGATATATGTTGACCAGGACATAGTGACAATCAACCGAGACGATAAATGTCTTAAGGGGGAGTTCAGGGCATCACCACCTGGAAATCAGGGAATAAGTGCCTGTTTATGAGATAGCATCATATCCTCTGAAACCTATCTAGCACGTTCAGAGGAAAAAACCAAGAGACTCCTCTTCCAAATTATTAGTAACACAACTTTAAGATCAAGCAGGTCAACCCTAACAGGGACTGTGTAAGAAACAGGATGGAGTTTCAGAAAGAAAAATTCCATACTTTCCCACCCCCACAAATTTTGGAGCACAGAGTGGGTATTGGGGGGGGGGAGGTCCTCTGGGAATTCCCCACAAGACTCCCTGAAGACTGGACCCCCGTATGCATGTGCTGGTCCTACATCTTCATTTAAAAACTGGACTACCGATCCAATGTAAAAATCTCTAAGCAAGTCTTACCAATAGAACTTTTGTTATTGGCCCTAACTTCCTCATTTGGAATTAGCAGGAGCCTAACTCCTGCATAGCTAATACAGCCACCATAAGAACAAGTAGTTTGTAATAAGATGAGACTTGCCCCAAAGCTGTATGAGAAATAAATGGCTAGAAACAGATGCACAAAGATAACATCGAGTCCACATTTTAGGAGGAGTAAGCAAACGTGCTAGGTAATCTCACAAATTTAGTACTTCTAAGTTAGTACTTAGCACTGAAGGAGGACGAAGCGCAGAACCCAAAAACATCTCATCTGGAAATAGTTCGTGTAAGTGGTGGTTTATTTAAAAATATTGAGTTCAGAAATAACCCTTTGGCATCCTATTAAACAGTAACATGTTTAGGATTTTATTTGAAGACAATTTGTGGCTGAGCAGTACTGTATACACAGCAACCCACTCCCTATTGCTTATATTGCAGCATAAACTCTAGAGATGGCACTCATTTACCTCCCAAAAGCCTCACCCCTAAGCTGCAAAAGAAACTCTGCTTGATGTTAGAAAGCAAGGCTTTGGAAAGCCTGTTCACCTAGCAGCTGCTGTGTAGCTCATCCCTTCCTTGCAGGAAGCCGGCAGGAGAGAATACTTTACTAGCATCAATCTTCCTGGAATCAGTGCTAAGATATCCCCACGTAAACGTGTTATTGCATCAGCAAGTCTCAAATTGTTACATCTTAAGGGGTACTAAGACGCTCAGAATGGAAGAACTGATAGAAAACAATCTCTATCGAGATGGAGACTTGCAAAAGCAACCACGCTTAAGAAGTTTTACTGTCTAGTACTGTTGGGACAGGTCTGCCAAATACACTTCCCCTCTCGCACACATACCACACCAAGGGGCTGCAGCCTGCAGGGAAAACATTAATAGGACTTGGACAAGTTTGTTTGATGTAATCAACAACATTCCCATGTGTGCCTTATAATGAGTCTGCAGACATGTGTAGAGTTTGATGGATGAGCTGATAGCAAGCAAGTTATGGAATCCATCTGTCTGGAAAGCCATTGTTATTTTCAGCTAAAATCACATTAGTAATATTAAATCACAACTTGCTATTTAGCTTTCAACCAGAATGTCAGAATAAACGGTATGCCTTTTTCCTGGAGAGGAGTCTGCAAAAGGCATTTGTTGCTTTTAATGTTCACTGGTGTACACAACAGCATGTATTGAATGCAATTAAAAGGTGTTTTGGGTTTGTTTTTTTTTAAATGTTCTGGGTTCTTGGTAAGTTTGAGAAAAACAGAAGGGGACTGTATCTTGCTTCATAGTGCATTGGTCTCCCTTGAGATTTGAACTGCATGAGAGAGCTATCCAATGAACACAGGAGTGACTTCTGCTATGAGAAGCAAGACTGCGGATCAGGAGTACTGTGGAGGGAAAGCAGAGACCCACAAAAATTTCAGTACCCCATCCTGGATGGATTGAATAACCTGTTTCCTTGGCTCTAGGAGGAGAGGTACCAGGTGGCCAAGGGAGAGCTGTCACTTGCACACTTCAGTCCATCTTTTGGGAAAATACATACATTTTATAAGTGCAGTACATTCTACAGAATTTGTACACTGTATCAGCAAGAGATTGACTTTCAGAATTTGCTATAGTCCATGTGAGGGGGGTGTAACAGTGACCTAGAGAAAAAAGCCATTGGGGGATCAAGATCTTTCTGTGTGTAGCTCACACAGGAGGATTCAACCTTTGCTTCCAGCTTTTTCCAGAGCCTTATGAATTCAGATGAAGTAACATCGAAGTTCAAGATACTAGAATGATGAGCAAGAGGTCCGAAATAATAGACATATACGCCCAGTGACATGGCACTCCCTCCACAAAATGAGAAACATTTATCTGGAGTTGCAGAGCTATTCCAGTGTGCTAGGCACTGTTCACACACATACCACAACATATCCCCTGATCTGAGAAGTATTCCCTCACATTCTCCAGCATAAGGGAATGATGAATATTGCTGAATAGCCACTGAAGTCAACGGAGCTATTCGCCAAATCACACGAGCTGAGAATCTGTCCTCCCCATGTGGTAGCCAAGGATTATTATACAGAGTTTATACGTGGGTAAAGTGAAGCACAGATGTTAAATGACTTGCTCAAAGCTCAGACAGGAAATTAGTGGCAGAGTCAGAAAAACAACCCAGATATCTAGATTTCCGGTCCCCCTGCTAACCACTAGACCACAACACTACTGTTATAGTTCAATATTACAATAAATGAATATTTTGTACTGTAGTTCATCGTTTAGAGCATATTCTCAGCTTGGTAGTGAAAACAATTCATTTAAGTTTTTAAAACACATTTCAATTACAGCTGAAAATAAACCTGAAAGATAGCATTGTAACATCCACCTATAACACAAGCAATTCCCTCCTTCCCGCCCTCTCCAAATTCATTAAGCCCTCTTGATAAGAGCAATTATTGGGCTTTTAGACACTGTGAAAAAGCAACTGGAAAAGATAGTGACAAATTTTGTCCCTCTCTTTATGCATGTGGGTTTTTTTTTATTTTTTTAGTTTTGCCATGAGGTCTTGTATGTCTCTTTCAATAATCATATAATTATATGATTCCTAAAATACATGCTGGCAACACTTCAGGGGATTTTAGTCATTACAGGTGACAAGACTCTTCTTTCATATCTAATATGCATGAGGATTTATTTCCACTTCATTCACGGAAGGTTTTGGATAGCCCCCTCAAAACTAAAGACTCTGGGGACAGTTTGGTGGGGGACCTGGGGTTGAACCCCTTCCATTAATACGTTGAATTGCATAGAAAACCAACCATCATGAAACTAAATTGGAATGAAGCTGCTGGGTTTTTTTTAATTAATTGGCCCATCATTTTTCTGAGGCTTCATGTCCAACTTTTTTCACATTCTTTATTTAATTTTACAATCTGAAAGAAATGTCAAGCATCCATCAAAAACTAAGGATGCTGCAATTATATTTCTCCCAATGGCTGCAAGTTATTAACAAGCTGTCAAAACACCATAATTATTTTATTTCAGGTTTGACTGATTCTATAAACACCTCTTCACTCCATAGTATCTTTAGTGTCTCTCTCCCCCTGTGCATGAGGTCTGGATAGATTCTATAAAAGAAGCTGCACACCCAGTAAAACATTCACACACAAAAAATGCATTCATGATTCCAAGTCAAAGGTATTTATTAGCCAAAACTTACCAGCAGTCAAAGGATAAAACAGCCACCCCACAAAAAATGCTTTAGCTTTGTAGTAAACAGTGTATAACAAAAACACTGCTGCTTAACCCACAGTTTTAACAACTGTAGGGAGTAACCAAACTGCAGCCCTTCTGTAGGTCATAAGGCAATTACTGCAATCTAAATTATCCATATATTCCCCCCTGCATGGGCCACCCACCTCCTCTCAAGCTAAGTACTTCCTCATTACACAGGGGTTACTAGTTTATGGATATGCTTGGGGGAAAAACTGCCCTGATATTAAATAAAAATAAATGAACAGTAGTCTTCTTGTTTGTCATCTATGAAGAAAGTTTGGTCGGGGGGACAAGAGTTCTGTGATAACCAGTCACTAACACTAAATTTCATACTCAGCAGACTCCAGGGTGCACCTGAACATACCAAAGAGATTTCCTGCACACATCTCATTCAAAATTCGGACAGAAAAAGCCATCTCTCTATAGCCCCTTTGCAAAGCATGTCCAGGACATAACAGAACAAAATGAAGTACAGGCCTGTTGACAGTGACCCACAGTCCCCTAAAATAGAATGTTTGACTTCAAATTGCTATCTTTTATGTAGCATGTCACTGGTGTAACTGTACATAGCTCGTAAAAGATTTTAAAGCTTTTCATTGAACACAAAGAGACAGACAGGAATGGTGCCATCAGCCCATGTTTTTGCAGCCAATGGCTCTGGGAATCATTTTGATCCCTCCAATCCCCTTATCCATGCCGAGCACTGACCTTGCACATGCAACTGTTGTTCAAGTTAGTCTTTCAGGCTTGGAGCAAAACGGAACTACAAATGAAACAGGCTACGTCTACCTTGAATGACTCAGGAGAGCTGTACGCATACCTGCTTTAGTAACTGTAGGGTCGTTAAGGGTGCCTAAAGTTTTGCTTCTGTGGCAGTTCATTTGAAGTAATTAATGAACATGTGAGGTGACTTATGTCAGCCTCTGCTGTTCCCAGCCCACTCCCACTCCTCTTCCTTCCTTCTCCTACGGTACCCAAAAGATTTGGTTGTTTTTCCCACTACTATTTTACTTCCCTGCATTACTGTATGACCCCTGCCCCCAGCAATGCTCTGCAGAGTCCACGACAGTCAGCCTCTTTGAGTCCTTGAAATCTTCTGCCTTCCCCTACCCACACCCTTCCCCATACTCTCCACAGAGCTTGAAATAGCTCCCCACCCAACATTGCCCTGGCCAGACTCAGCTTTGCTTGCACCGATGGGACCCCTAATTCACTACCGGTACAACACCACTGGAAGTTGTAGCATAGAGAGGTCCCTGATCTTTTTACCCATCTGTCAGCTAGCCCTGTTCAGAACGGGGTAAAGATCCTTGAGGTCAGTATACACGCCAGCTTTCACCGTGCAAGCACAAACAGAGTTGAACTGGTGATGCATGACAGGTGCCACTGTTGCCCACGCAGACAGCCTTGAAAGTTAAGTCACCCAAGACAGACTCTCATTTTAACATAAGCTGAATTTTTTTTTCCCCTCTTAAAAGCATTTTGAATTAATAGCGTGAAGACTGATTCTCCTTTCAGCATTTGAATGGTATTAACAACAGCTCATTTGTTCTGGGGAAGAAACAACTTTTTAAAGAGAGGGAACGTACCCAATAAAGCAGAACTCAGACGCCTCACTGTGTGTAAGTAGCATTGCTGAAACAGTCAACACCCCTCTGTACTCCAGCAAAGCCAAGCCAAGAAACAGTTAAATAGCAACAGCCACTTCACCTTCATAAAACTCTTTCATATCTTTACTGTGATTAACTAGAGGCTTTGAAGTGCAATGCATTGAAAACTGTTCTCACTTACAGCAAGATGTTCACATACAATAGATACCAGGATGCAAGGCTTCCCTACTGTATTTCAAAGCTTTATTTAAAAAGTCACTGAGCTTGATTTAAGAGCTCATCCCATGTTTCAGTTTTGCTGACACACAGCTTGCTCTGAGCAATGCACAAATATTGACTGCCACACTAAGGATACCCGAACAAAGTTCCCCCTCTCCTAAATCACCGTGACAAGGAATGATTTTTAGAAAAAGCTGAACAGTCTTTCTACTGCAATCTTTATCCAAAGGATTCACTTTAGAATCTACATGCATGCAACCACCACCACCAAGTGCAGCAAACTCCACACGCCCTACAATGGAGTAGAAAGTAGAAATTTTGGTCAAAAACAGCAAGATAAATCCCTAAATTTAAATTCACTGGAATAAGCTATAAGCAACGTCATAACAGTACAACTGTGTCTACTACAGGACTGTATCACTTTAACTACATCAGTTTCTAAATTTATATACTTAGTGTGGTACAAAACATCTGTGTCAACCAAGTCTGACACAGAGCAAGCCGGAATTCAGTTTAAGAAAATTTCAGGCCGAGAGGGCTAATGTTGCTCTAAATACCCTCAGAATTTTACATTATCCTTTTCCTGAACACATCATTTATGAGACAGAGTTTCTCTCATTTCTTTGAGATAGCCAAGATAAATGGTAAAACTGGTCTTTCCTTAGCATACAGGGAGCAACAATATAGATTTTACTGGTCCCTTCATTACAAGTCAAATGCATATTAACTGGAACTAGTAAAGATCTAATTTTTTTTTTAAATGGGATGCTGTCAGGCATTTTTAAAAAATATATTTTTATAAAACATCCTTTCCTGAGCTACAGACACATCACCTTAGACTATTATATGCTAAATAATTTAAAATCACAGTTACCTTTCACTATTTATACGGTTTAAATTTGATTTTTCCTTTGTTTGGAGGAGTTTTCCTTTGTTTCGTGAACTGATTTTTGTTTAAAGTCCATTCCAGTCAACGTTACATATGTTCTTTCGCACCAGGTAAAATACTGAAGCGTTCCTGTTGTGAACTCCGCAAGAGAACATTTGTAACTTTCTAAGGGAATTTTTTTTTAAAAAGAAAATATGCATTGAAACTTTTTCCATTCGTCTTAGGTTTTGTGAAAGGGACTGTCACGTTGAATTTGGACCATACACACAGCAAAGTGCAGAACTCAGTGTATCTGCCTCACAAGGATAAAATTGACTCCGCGGCATTTTGTAGCTTCTGTTTCAAAGAAGATGAAAAATTTCAAAACCTGATGCTCAGCTCAATAAGCCATCTCTTTCTCTGATGAATCTACAAATACAGTAAGTAGCACATACCCAGGTAATACCATAAAACTAACATGATCCATATATGCACCACTGCTTTCATGGAGCAGTCACACCCCATTACAATACACAATCACTCCTGTTGAATGACACACTCATATGCAACAGTATGTCCGTTGATTTCACTGTGTATAGCCAGGTCCACTGAGGAGGTACAGAGTCCCAATAGGGACTGCAGAGCTTGATTCTTACTCATTTCTAGCTCCAAATCATAATTAGGTTTGTACAGAGTCTAAGGGCTTGCCTATGCTGCTCCGCTGTAGTGCTTAGTGAAGATGCTACTTATGCCAATGGGAGAGCTTCTCCTGTAGGCGTAGTTACTCCACCTCCCTGAGAGGCAGTAACTACTTCAATGGGAGAAGCGCTGTCTACAGCTGGTATAACTGTGTCGCTTCAGGGTGTGGATTTTTCACACCCATCAGGGATATAGTTATACCAAAAATAAGGTCATGGTGTAGACCAGGGCTACATTCCCCCATGTACTATTCAGAATGCATAAAGTTAAGTGTATGCTTAAGTCCTTCCAGAATTGGAGCCCTACATTTTTATTTATTTATTTGTTTATTGAGATCCAGTATTAACTAGACACCCATTTTTTACAAAATGAAAGTGCACAAAAAGACAAAATGCTTCAAGAGAGGAAGTTACAAATAATGCTACCCTAATAGACTGACTGTACCCATATTTCAGTTCACAAGTTTCAAGGGGGAAAAAAAAACAAAAAAACCAAACCTGCATTTCAGCCCGCAAAATTTATGTCAGCCGAATTTCTGATGGGCACCTTAAAGCAGCCTATCAAGAAATAATTATAATAAAATCTATGCTCTCTTTTGATTACTTTATGATGTCTAAATATTACTTGAAAGCATTTTGCTTTCAAAGGGATTTTTTTTCCTTGCTTGCGGCAGACATTGATTGAGACCACTCATCCCTTAACGGAAGGGGCAGAAGTGCTAAATCTTTAATGAAGTCATCTCTTCTCCAAAGAATGGGCTAGTTAGTTGAGTTAAACAGGTGCTTATAACCCCTCTCCCCAAACTGCAGTAAGTTTGTTTAAAAATGTGGTCCCCACTCTGCTGCTCATGCTCATTTTACTAGCTCTACAGTCACCTCAGAGTTTTCCCAGGTGGACAAGACCTAATGTAAAAAATAAGCACAAGAAAATATCTTTGGCCTCCTTTTACGTCATAAAGGTGCAAGAAGGCACAAGCTCATTATTCCACCTTTACAGGTCATCTTTCATTGATTTATATATTGCTCTACGGACTGTCACAATGGGCTTGCACAGATCAAAATAAAAAAAAGTTGTCAGCATCTGTTAAGTTTTAAAAAAATCCAAAGCTAATCTGACTAATAGTATCAGACAGTGAAATCTTATCTGTGCCATCACCACACAATTTCCCTGAGCGACATTTACTTTAGCTTGCAATGGTATAAAATAGCTTTCATCGAAGAACTTTAAGCACAGAATGGAGTTCCTATGGACCTGGGTGTTCAGCACTTCAGTTTTTCCAATTTGAAAATAGTCCAAAAGGATCAGTTATCGAAATGGCAGAAACCAAACTGTCTTCTATGTCAAAACGTTATACGCATGTTCCCAGAACTTGAGTTGGAACAGCATGCTGCATGGTAACATCCAAATGTGCTCATGTAATCCATCCCACTTTGCTTTTCCAATTCCTATCCTAGTAACGTCACCAAAGAAAGCTACGTATTAGAGCAAGGCTCAACATGGGAATTGCAGAAGCAAAGTGGGGGTGCTGATTTCCATAACAATAGTCCAACTCTTCTTTCAGATCACAGCTACTTCATGGCAAGACTAGGGTCCAAGTTCTGTTGGAAAAATTAAGCATTTGGGTGAGTTTCTGAGTGAACTCGAACCTAACTACAGCTGTCCACTTTTTATATATATCAGCAATATCGGTTCATCCTTTTGTATTTTTAAATCCATGGAAGAGAAATTATTATAATTAAAGCAGATTTTTAGTATTCATCTGCAAAAAGCAATTAACTGCCATAATTAACCTGCTTTTTTTAATCTTGAAAAGCACACTGCTACGAAAACAGATAATCGAAGACTACTAATAAGTCTGCAGTTAAATCAAAAGTCTAAAGCATCTGAAGTGGAATCTTTAAAAGTACAAGATTTTTTAGGAACATAATTCCTCAAAAAACTGACTTTATAAATTGTCATTAGGCAATTAAACACTAACGAAAGTACTTTAAATGTTGGGAACCTGCCCTTTTAAAAATGAGTGCTGCTTTATGGAAAAGACTTCATTACATCACGTTTGAAAACATACGTAAGATATGATCATAAATCAAAGGTTACACAGCTAGGTCAGTGGAACTAGCACAAAACCTTTGGAACAGGAAGTTAAATGCACTGGTTTTATCATCATTAAAAGATCAGAGCAAAGCACAGCGTACAACACACTTGTGGAAACAGCCTTATCAAGACAGAAGCTAAAGGGAAGACCATGCAATTACAGAGTCTACCCAGAAATTTAGCATCACTACTATACTTTCCAACCTCCTAGTCCGAAGTGCAACCCACAACAAGTAACCACCTGGTATCTCTGTTAGATCCCTTCGGAAAGGAAGGTTTGAGAGAAATAACACAATGTTAACCTCTTCAGGGTAGAGGCTATCTACCTCTATGGCCCCAACCCTGCAAACACTTAAGTGCGTGCAGCCTCATGACTTCAGTGGGACTACTAACTTGTGTAAAGTTAAGCAAAAGTCTGTGTCTTTTCAGGACTGGGAGCTATGTTTTTGCAACACCTAACACAAAGGAGCTCTGATCCCAGCCGGGAGCTACCATAATATAAATAAAAAAATCTTAAATCTTTCTTAAAGAGTTCCAGAGCTTTGTCAAGTTGATAATAAAAGCCAAAGAGCACACAGATATAACATTTACAAAAGCTTTGATTGAACAACTAGTCTCAAAGTTCTCATTCATTTACATTCTGATGAAGTTCCCTTTTTAGCATTGTTTTTATACTTGAAAGGAACAAGTATGATCAGAGAGACGAGCCCTTAAATACAGACTCATTCATCTGGTTTTTCTCACTGTGATTCACCAATCACCTTCAAGAATAATTAGCAACTTCATCTAAATGAAATGAATAGATACCAAGAGAGAAATACTCACACATCATATCCATTCATTTCAAGATGCTGTTCAAAATTCCCCTCTGTTTTTAAACATCCCCCCAAGGATTTTCTTCATCCTCCTTCACAGACCACCTCTCACTTTTTCTCTCCCTGCTCATACATTACTGATCTCACAATCATATCACCACTGGTGCAAGAACCTTCTTCTCTGCAGCACGGGTCATCTAAATAGCATTCCTGTCGTTTACAGCGTAGTTGTAGCCGTGTTGGTCTCAGGATATTAGAGACAAGGTGGTCAGATAATATCTTTTATTGGACCAACTTCTGTTGGTGAAAGAGACAAGCTTTTGAGCCACAAGAACTCCATGTGGCTCAAAAGCTTGTCTCTCTCACTTCCTGTAGCTGTCCATCTTATTCTGCCTCCTCACTGACTCTCCCTTTCAGATTAAAACATTTATCTTACTTGCTTTACCTGCTAGTTAAGTCCCTCTACTATTTCTTTTAAACTCTGAAATTCTGTTGAATTCTATTTAATAGTTTGTAAGATAAAGCTGCATTTTACCCTGGGTTTGAGGAGAGATTTGTATTGTGGGTGAAGGATATTTAAGTGCAGATGATGAGCTGGGGTAATTTCGGATTCTTATGCACAGAGAAGAACTGATGGTTTGCTACTGCTTTTTGTTTTGATCTTAGTTGGACTGATTTTTTTTTTAAACATTATCTGCTTTAAGTTCTCTCTTGAGTAAAGGATACCTAGAACTTGGGATAGGTAATCTGTTCCTAAAATGAAGCCACAAGTAGATAGACACATGCAGAGTTGAGACAACATCATCAGGTACCAAATGCCACTGGCAGCATTCTGTAGCCGTTTAATGAAAATTCAAAGCGCTACTTCTTAAAACTTAAAAAAATTAAATGAAACATCATAAAGTAACTAACTCCCTTGTAGGCAACAGCAAAATTAACTCCTGCCGGGTTCAGAGTGCTGGCATCTTCAGTTCAACATACAGGAAGAGTATATATAGCACCCTACGTTTACAAAAACATAAGGGTAGTGAGAATTTTTTTGAAGTGGGGAAGGGAATTTCACATTATTTGAGAGTAAAAGAAAAAGAAAACCTTACATGCTACAGACTTTTCTACCATGAGGTTCTCTCTAGCCTTACAGCAATCCGATTTCCCAGGGGAAGCCCACAATTTAGCGAGCCTATTTAACCTAATCACAGGTCACTGTAAAACCAAATGAAAAACAATGCAAAGCAGCAATATGAGAAAGGATCATAATGAAGAACTGCCACATACACAAACAACTGCTCCTTTTTCGGCTTACAAATGAAAAAAATTAGAAGAAGGCAACATATGTGTGCTGAATATGAAATTTAACCTTTATTCTCTTCATTCTCCTCAAATTTTATATGATTTTTATTTAAGCGGCCATCACAGCATCATTTTTCTAAAAATTTGTGCACTGTAAAAGATGCTTCTCCTCAAAACCAGTGGAAGACCACCTGTTGTAGTCAAGTACACTACAGAGTATTGCTTCTTAGTATTCTAAATGACCTTACAGATTCAGTAATTTATCTGGGCATATGTTACTTTAAAGCAGTTTTGTCTTGCTAATCCCTTTTGCTTGCTGCTACATCAGAAATCTACCAGGCATTATCTTTTGACAAAAACAGCACTGCACTTTTGTAAGAAAAATTCTCACAATGCACAGTAAATTTGTGCGTATTACTGGAATTTATTAAATACACAGATCACTAGGGCTTTCAAAAGTACCTCGCATGTGACACGTCTCCCAGTGCAACACATGAAAAAGAAACAAGTGAATTCTGCTTACACTATTTATTCTGACGAGCCAATTAAAATCTAAAATGAAGTTCATGTACTCTCTTGCATGTTGATAAAGACTGCAGAAATTGATTGCTTCTGAAATCTCACTATGGATTCCGAGGGGACTGTCCTATAAAGCATCTTTACCATAGCTCATCCCCAAAACAAAAAGGTTTTCAGGGTTGTGGGGTTGTTGTTGTTTTTAATGTCACAGCTCTTCCTTTGTGCGCGATACTATTGCCCAGTTTAACGTCTAGTTGATTTGATGGCTAATCCGGTACCATGTGCAAACCATGAAATGCTCCCCCTCCCCCCCTTTGCCCCTGGAGGGACTGTACCATCATTTGAATTATATTTCCCGATAATGTGCTCATCATGGCAGAAAATTTCCCAAAGAAAATGAATTTTACTTTCTTCACTGACAGCTCTGAGAAACTCAGTGGTTTAATTGGACCTATCTGCTGATGTGTGCTTGACAATGAGCATGCCCAGAAAAAAACCAAGACAGGTCTAGACCATCTGTTTTAAAGCAACACAAAGCTGGATAGTTTGCTCATTATCAACTCAGACAGATATGAGTTGGTTTAAGTGTTAAGATATTATCTCACAGCAGTTTCTGCTAAAGGCCATAGAACACCACACATCAGTTTATCATAAATCTTTTCTTTTTAAAACATTCCAGCATTTACACATTCAATATTGCTCAGCAGAGACTCAGCCAAATTTTCTTCTTACATGCATTAAAAGTCAGTTTCCCTGAACCAAAATTTTGCCAGCTCAGTCCCACTGTAGATTTACAGGGCACCATGCATTAGAAACATTCGTTCTCAGAACAGGTCCAGATACTGCTGCTGAGCAAGTTGCCCCCTTCCAAACACCATCACCATTTACCCTCCTAGTAATGACTTCCCAAGCAAAATACTCAGGGATTAGGGATAGAGAGGGGAAATTTAGGTCCAAAAGAGGTGGCAGTTTCTCTTAAGTGTAAAAGGATCATCTTTATGGTCCAAAGAAGTTGGTTCTGATCATCAGCTACTTGTTACAACAGACTTTATAAACACACTGCTAACAAAGTGTGGGTGAGCAGAAAAATCATGGTAGCCACGGGGCCACAAACTATGGGAGAAGGAGCCTGTGTCCCAAGAGATTTGGTCTGGAAATCAGACAGGCTTTTTGGGAAACCTTCTGACAAAATAAGACCTTGATATGTGGGTGTAAACATTAAGGATGCTGTATTGATGTAGGAGAGGGCCAGGGAAACATGTCTAGGATTTTAATTTACTGTAATCCTTGTTAAGAAAGATACTAAAATGGCAGGAAATCCAAAGTATGAATAACCAAATACATTATTCAACGTGCTGTATTAAAAAAAATGTGGTCAAGTGAATGAGGACACTATTATTGCTCATATTTACTGAGAACATGGTGAACTATTTTCTTTGATAAATGCCTTTTGATAGAGGTTTTCTCCTACCAACTCAAATTTTCCCATCACACACCCACAAAACAAAAATCAAAAGCCACACAAAGTGCTAGTTTGTCATTGTCCCTCTGAGAATATTAAGTTTCCTGCTTAATTTAGCTCAGACAAAACAAGCAGTATTTGCTCAGCAAATATTGTTTGTGATAAGATTGACAAGCAATATTTTTGCCAACCTATTAACAGCAGGATAATATGTACAGTCAATAAGAGATGAAGAATTTGTTCAATTACTTCAAAATTTGGGAATTACAACCAGGGGATTATTATCCATTTAAACATCTCTTTTTCCAGAAAACGTTAAACACTGGCCATTTGCTAACAGTCTCCTGAGAAAGATAAAGTAACATTTTGGCAATACAAATACAAACTTTAAAGGCCTAGAAAAAAATGGTTTTAAAGTACTGACTCTACAATTCACAACATCAGGTGATCGTCAATATACCCTGATGCACAAATATGTTGCATTCCTCCCATCAGATATTTGTCAGCCAATTAAAATCCTAAACAAACATTTAACTTGCCCTGATACTTGATATTAGTTGAAATGGAAAGTATAGGATTACCCACAAATACTGGCCTACAGCAACTTATGAATAGACATACAAGTACTCAAGAAAGACACTGGTGTTCATTTGCCATCCCTTTGACCACAGACATACACAGCTCCCCCTCCATTTAAATTCCTTCAGGCTGACATCAGGATTAATGCACACAGGTAATTTACAAGAAGAAAGTTAATTGGTATTTACAGTGTGGAGCCTAGATTCAGCGCCTCTATGAAGGTCCCATGCTTTTTCAGGAAACAATACCATTGCTCTGGACCATGAAACACACGAACACAAGAGAACCCATCATTCTGATCTCTTACCTCCAAGGCTTCTAAGGTATTGAAGCTGGCTATAGCAAACCCATCAATTAAATCCTCTTCTTGGGAGCTCGATTCCCGTCTCCTGCGCCTCGGAGGTCTGACATTTCTGGCGGTGGAAGCTTGGTTTGGGGGATTTGTACAGTTTTGGCTTGTATTTTCCTTGCCGGGGCTTTGCTCCTTTTCGGATGCCGAAGAAGGACTTTGATTTCGGGGATCCCTGGCATTAGCTTCCCTTCTCCTCACGCGGTCCCTTTGGGATCTTGATCTCCGGCTTTGCCTTATTTTCCCATCCATTTCCAAAACAGAAAAAGAAAAAGGGAAGGGGGAGATAAAAAAAAATCACCCCCCCTTCCTCACTCACCACTTCCCCTCCCCAACCCCCGAAGCCCTAAAAATCCTCCTGTCCAGACCCTCAAAATCCAGAGAGATTATAATCCACAGAGCAAGGCTGGGTGGTGGTGGTGGTGGTGGTGGTGGTGGGAGGGGGGGGGGGAGAAGAGATATAAAAAAATTAAATCCACGGAATGACCTTGACAAAATACGCCCCCCCCCTCCAAAAGAAAACAGGGTTAAAAAAGAGAATCTCAGCCCCTCGGCTTCACACCGGCAGCAGCAGACGGGATCCAGGAGAGCTCGACCCGGCTCGGGATAATCCAGCGGCGGCGGCTCTGCGCCCCCTCCCCCGGGGCAGCGACCGGCTCCGGCCCCCGATCCGCACCGCCAGCAGCCACGGGGGGCGGGGGGTTGCAACAATATCACTCGCTCCGCAACTTTGTTGCAATGAAGAGAGCGAGCGAGAGAGAGAAAATCCCGGTGCAGCCCCCACCGCCGCCTGCAACCCCTCCTGCCGGGCACGGCTCCCCGCCCCCGGCACGGCTCCCCGCCTGCCCCCGCCCGCCGCCGGAGCACGCACGCCCCCCGCCCCAGCCCGGCCGCCCCCCAGCGCAGCCCCAGCCCCTGGACGCGTCTCAGTCGGCGCGCCCCGGATTCCGCCCCATTCTCCCCGAGCTGGGACGATTAGCACCGCCCGGCCGGCCGCGCATGAGCAGGGCTGCCAGCTGCGCGTCAGTCGCCGGCGCAGGCCCGGCCGTGCCCCGCCTCCGCCGCCCGGAGCCCCCCGGCCCGGCCCAGAACCCCGGGGAGCTTCCACCACCGCCCAGCCCAGAACCCCGGGGGCGCCCCGCCCCCCGCAGCCCAGAACCCCGGGGAGCTTCGGCCCGGCCCAGAACCCCAGGAGCGCCCCGCCCCCCCCCCAGCCCAGAACCCCGCAGCGCCCGCCTGCCCAACCCAGAACCCCTGGGACCACTCCACCCCCAGCCCAGAACCCCGGGAGCGCCCCGCCTCTGCAGCCCAGAACCTCGGGGAGCTTGCACCACCGTCCAGCCCAGAACCCCAGGGAGTGCCCCGCCCCCCACAGCCCAGAACCCCGGGGGAACTTCCACCACCCTCCAGCCCAGAACCCCACAGCGCCCGCCTGCCTAGCCCAGCACCCCTGGGACCGCTCCGCCCCAGCCCAGAACCCCGGGAGCTTCCCACTCCCCCAGCCCAAAACCCCAGGGAGCTTCCCCTCCCACCCCCTCAGTCAGAATCAGGAGACTTCCTCCTGCCACCACCACCCCCCAGCACATAACCCAGGAACTCCCCAACCCTGAACCCTGGGAGCTTCCTCCCCTCCCCCAGCACAGAACCCAGGGACCTTCCCCGCCTTGCCCACAAACCCCTAGGCTCTTCCCCAGCCCAGAACCCTGGGAGCTTCCACCCACCACCCCTCATCCCAAATCCTTGGGAGCTTGCTCCATACCCAGCTTTCTCCAGCCTTGCACCACAGGAGTTTTCCCCTCAAACCTGTATTTCTCAGCCTAGAACCCACCAGCTCCCACTTGCTCCTCTAGACCGGAGCAGCGGAAGTTTCTCCCCAGCTCATTCCTCCTCCCCCAGCCTCATTCCTGCACCCTGTCTGTCCTCTGCTCCCCTTCTTCAGGATGCCTCCATGTGCTCCTTACATTCTCCCCCCTCCCACTTATCCCCACTTGTACTGTTCTTTGTTCCCTCCACGCGGTTCCTTCTGCCCACCTTTCCCCTGTGCCCCTCACACTCTGCTCCACCTGTGGTCCCGTGCTTCACCTCTCACCCCAACTCCCACATGTTGCTGTTCTGTTAACCCCCTAGCCCCTGCCCCATTGCTTGGCTGTTGTCTATAACCATGTTCCCCCTCCCTTATGTGCTGACCCATACACCCCCTTTCCTCCACCATGCAACCTCTTTGGCTGCCTTGGCTTTGCCACACATACAACTTTACTACTGCTACCTCCAACTTCCGCCCGGGGCAACCCCTAGTCCCATTCCTAGGACTAGTGGACTGAAATTATGAAAGGAAGACCAGAAGAGGAGTATCAGGAAAGACTTCCTATCAGACATGGGAAAGCCCTGTGAGGAAGGTCCCACACTAGCTGGGCAAACTGTCTCGGAATCTGTGGAGTAATTCCCCAGAGGAAATGATGGGAGCCAAGAAACCTTCCCATCCCACATCCTGGTCCCTTGCACTCATTGTGCACAAGATCTAAGGAAGTCAAACATGAACAGGGGTGTTAGTTTCCCCAAAGGGGTGTCTCCTCTTCACACTAATGAGAAGAATGAGGCTGGCACCTAGATGTGGGACACCCCCTTGTAAGAGGCTGTGATTGGGGCCCATATTTCTCCCAGCTTTCCTCGTCCTCATATTCCATCCTGCCCTAAGCACAGTAATGAAACAAGCTAGAAGCAGTGTGCCAATTCTCAGAAGTAGCTGATGCTGGTCATTCCTTCTTCCCTCTCCCCAACTCCTCCCCCTGCACAAGGCTATTAACATATAGCCACAACCTTGCCCTGGCCTATTTAAACAACAAATACTACATAACATGATTTCAAAGTCATCCTTTAAAAAAAAAAAAGTAGAAATGTCAAATAAAAGTAATTTTAAATAATAGGCAGAAGTTCTGTCTTTAGTATTACACTGCTTAATGCAAATAGACATTTGTGCATTGTGCACTTCTATCATGCTTGTATTGGTGTCATTTGTGCTCTAATAAAAATCTTATAATCATTTATGTGCCAATTAAACAAGGAAGATAGCTAAGTCTAACAACTTCCTTTGGTAATTACAGGCTGCTTTGGCTTTGCTAGACTGTACAGTTCAGAAAGAGACTATTTCTCCCTCTTCTGTATCTTTAAAAGACTAAATCTGTAAAATTAGAGATCCTTGGCATTTTAAGGAGTAAATTGAGGCCTGCAGAGCGGTCATCAATAAAGGATCTCAATTTGAATGTAGCTAGTTAAGTACAGTAATGGATGAAGTTTAATAATTGTACTTGTTTTACAAACACTTTTACAAACACTCAGTTTCCAGACCAGACCCTTTCATTGGAATCAAATAAGCTATTTTTACATATGCAATTCTGTGCCTCATCCCTAGTTTAAAAAGCAATTTATATCTTGCTCTTGAAAGAGAGCATTGTCATAAAGAGGTATAAGTAACAGGTGAATGTAACAGTTTGTCTTAGAAGTGGTGGTTACAATCATTCTGTGATTTTTAGAGCGCCAATCATTAATATGCTTTTCTAATTTCTTTCAGTTCACTTTTGCTGATGAGCAAGGATGGTGGAAATTGTCTGCGCAGTTCCTTACATTAATACTTGTGACCATAGTCATCAAGATCCTCATCCCAGTTATATGTTTACTTGTATTAGCTTGATGCTGCAGCAGGTTTCACTTGAGTTTGCCTTCTCAGGAAAATTGTGGAGAACTGATTTAACATTAACTTTAACAATTCAGCAGCGGTCAAAAAAATTGCAAGAAAACATACCTACCTTCAGTAATATGTTTACCATGTTTATGGGAAACCCCTAATTTTTATATTCATCTATTTTTGTTTACAGCATAAGTATTGACTAATGAAATTAACAAAATCAAACATCAAGACACCTATTTGAAATAATATCTATAGATCAGTTGTGGCTTTCCCCCCGACCACGTCAGTTTAACGTTTTCAATAGGAGACATATCTACAGTGATTTTCCTGCATTCACATAATGATATTCATCATATTAGAACTGGGTGAATGATAATGGATCAGAGGGAATGAAAACAGATGGATGTTAAAACAGACAATTCTGCACCATGATCCTGGAAGCTCTCCACTACAGCCTAGTCTGTTCATTCAGTTTTATAATTGTATTAGACATTCCAACAATAGGGAGGCCTTCTTCGTTAATTCTGAATTTACTGAAAATAAACCTTTTAGGCTATAGCTCTTTTGGTACATAGACAACAAGAAGCAAATTCACTATTGGTTTAAGGGGGTGAAACTCCATCAAATGGAGCTAATGTAGGAGATTCGAGAAGAGGGAAGACAGGGTCAATGAGGCAAGAGAAGAACCTTTCCGACTGCATTTTGGATAGACTGGAAACATTCAAATAGCTTTGAGACAGAAACATCTGAAGCCTGGCTTTCACTGGGGAAATTTACCCTGGTTCAGTATAGACGTAGCCTATGATAGATAAACCTGTTAACATCAGCAGCACATTTGGACTGATTTTCCATTTTCAGTGATCACAGGACACATACGTTTAACTAGGTGTGTAAGACAAGCCACATGAGTCGATGGATACTGATCCATGCCATGTGACAGGTGTACAAGCTGGCCTATGTCAGGTGACTAGGACAAGGAAAAAAAGATCAAACATCTTAGCAGCTCTTTTTTATTGCAATATTGATATTAACATTTTAATTGCGTACTTATGGCTGCAGATTCTAAGGTTGCCACTCACTATGCCTTTGCTTTCAAAGGACCAAATACTAGACCACTGGACAAACCCCGAGAAAGCAGAGCATGGAACATCAAAGCAGCAGCTACTGTCGTAGCAAATATGGTCATCCTGTCCTGTTCTGGTTTATGATCGTGTCCCACAATATCTTGTGTCACTGCCAGTGAGAACGTGGCATTCTGCTCTAGAGCGCACAGGGGGCCCAGTTCTCAGTGACTCCGTTCCCATAGTTAGCACAGGAATAGAGGGCATGGGAGGGGAGAAGAGGAGAAAGATGGTGGTGGCAAGCCACCTTTGCACTCCCTCTGTCCTGAGAATCTACTTGGGTCCTGGTGAGGTTGCTCTAACTTACACCCTCTGCTTCCTGGGGCTTATAGTCATAGAAAATAGTACCCCAGCCACACCCTATCTTCCTACCCAGTGGGGCTAGGAGCAGGGCTTGAGTTTAAAGTCTATACGCCCCCTTTTATGCTGTCAGAGAAGCATGAAGGGGCCTTGGTGTCATTGAGAATCTGGCTCCAAATCTGCAAAGTTTCCCCTGCATGATCTTTCTGTAACCTGCCCCCAACACTGCACAGTGGAGCCATGTGGTCCGACTGTATTTAGAAAGAAAAGTGCCACAAGTACTCCTTTTCTTTTTGCGGATACAGACTAACACGGCTCCTACTCTGAAAACTGTATTTAGAGATTGTTGTGCCCACAGAGAGCTGGAATGGGGGTTGTGGGGGATTTGGCCTAAATGGTTTGGATAGATTAAATAAATTAAATACAAGACTGCTGAAAGTAATGAAAAGACATAGAAACTATACAGTGCCACATTTCAGTATTCTAATGATGTTAAATAAGCTGTTTTAGGTGATGTTTTGTTTACTACCTATTATGCTTGTCCAAAAATGAGCTGGTTTTAACTGGTTATTACCTTTGCCCTTAATATGAACTGCCTTTATCACTTACTTCACCATGGTCATTTCCGGTGAAAATACATAATCACTGTCAAAGTACAAAGAATCATTACAAATAATTAGTTGCTTCCAATATAGCAGCTCAGCCTCATAAATCTTCCATCTTTGGCTATGGTGCTGGAGAGAGAGTCCTTAACTGCTACACTTTCAAGGCTCTTTTAATTGACATGAAAATGTATTCAGAATTAAATTTGTTTTAACAGTTCTAAATCATCCCAATAAATCAGTTTCAGCCCACCTGCTTCTTAAGGGTTCAAATATGATTTTTACCTCTGGGAGAAAAGCATCCACTTACAATGGTAAAAAAATGGTTAGATCTGACCTATTTTTGGTCTACTAAATACTCACCTATTCCCATATGCTGACATCAGAGAGATGTTGCACTTTGCAAACTGGGGAAGTGGTAGGAAGAGGTATAGCCCATGCCATATTGGCTTAAGAGTTCCTAGCTCAAGCAGTTCTCATAGTCACCTCTCTTCCTGATCCAGAGTCTTGTCGGGTACAACACACTCGACTTAGATTGTCAGACTCAGCTGACAAGTGAGCAGGGAGCACATAGCCACATTCAGACTTACAGGTGAACAAAGAATGAGCAAAGAAAATCTTCCAGCAAGAGGCATTCTCAAAGCCTACATGATGATGGCTTGGAAGTTAACTTCTCCCCAGCTGCTGTGTGAAGGGGGGGGTGGGTGGAGGGGTGGCCCATACATTCATTGCCTTGTTGTTGTCTTCAGAAGAGGTAGTTTTTCCCTTCCCCGTCCTGGGTGGGAGGTGGTGAAGCTAATCGGTATTATACCGAGTTTTTATGCAGTGCTTTTCATCCACAGAGCTCCAAATATGTTACAAAGAAAAGTCAATATCATTACCCTCAGTTTACAGATGTGGTAATGGAGGAACAGAAATAGAATACAGGTCTCCCAAGTCCCAATCCAGTGCTGTATCCACTAGGCCACGCTTTCCATCCGCATAACAAGGAGGTGGGGTGCACTCTGCTCTCCAAGATAATGAATGATAGCAAAGCTAGCTGGAACAGTTCACCACTCCCTGTTTGCTAAGCATCTTATCTCCTCCCTCAGATCTTTCTTTAAAAAAGGTCACTTCTTCTAGGAAACTTCTTCCTACCTAGTTTTCCTATCGAAAAAGAATCTCTGCACCCCTCTTCCCCCACCATTGTCCTACATTTGGGTCTGGCTGGTGTCCCTCAGGCCCTAGTCCCAGAACAGGTTCCAGGTAGGCAGACACCTGTTCTTGCATGGAGCCCTATTGACTGGTGATGGTCTGCAAGAGCCTCACAAGTCCATATACATGAATCAGATTTTAGAAGACAAAACTCTTCAGAGTAGAGACCACATCCAATATGTGTAAAGCACCATGTATGTTTTCAGTGCTGCATACATGATTAATACTAGCTACTAGTTCACTGCAATACATACCCATTGTACGGTCTATGAAAGTCCATGAGATACCGTTTATTTTGCACTTCTCTGAGCATAGTTATAAAAACAAACCTCTACAGAACAAACAGCAAACACTGTCAAATGGGAACTATTTTTTTCAGTGTATCTTTCCACTCTATTCACTGATATGAATTTAAAAAAAAAAAGTAGAATGGCTATTTCTGGCAACAGACCTATTTCAGAGCTCCTCCAACAGAGGCTGGCAGGTAATGTGAACATAATTAACATGCAGTCAGCTGCTTATGAGAAATTAAACAGGCACTAAAACATTTCTGCAAGTATTTTCTCCATTAATGTTTTGTTTCTTTAAAGCAACCGTAGGTGAGACAGTGCGTCTTAATTACAGTATCTGGAAGTGAGAAGTTTAGTAGTAGCTAGGTAACTACTGATAAGGCCGTCTCTGCACAGGAGGTTTCAGCCGTCAGCACAGCTACAAGAGTAGAAACCCCTAATGTAGACAGGCAAAAACACTGTGACACATGATTTGTACCGCGTCAGGTTACCTCTGCTTGAAGCCAGGATTAGCTGTACTAGTGTTAAACAGAGTTTTTGCCCTATCGATAGCCGAAGGCTGTAACAGGGACAAAGCGCCAGAGTAGGCAAGGTCTATGATATTTCTCCATGAGCACATGCATGTTCTCTCCCGTCTCACACATTTGTGCATCCAAACTAAGTTTTCAAAACGTACATTAAGAAGTGGATTTACCGTGAATAGCAGCACATAGGATCTATAGAACAAAATGCATTGCTTTTAATGGGCAAAAATCCCAAGCCATCTGTCTGGAAACATTTTTCAAAATCCAAGATCAATTGGAGAGGCTCATTGAGAGAAAGGGGGGAAAGAGTCCAAGTGATTACTCACATTTAGAAAACATGTATTAAGTACCAAAGTCTTCTCAACATACAGCACAATATTTTTCATGTGCACCTCAGATAGATTGCCAACCTCCGGTCTGATTCACTGATTGCATTTCACTTTTGCACAGGAAGGAAGTTGTCTCAATTTATGGGGGGCAGAAAGTGTTTTGAAGGGTGGGGTATTGAATTTCAGAACGCCTTTCATGAGACAGTAGCCTGCCACAATCTTGTGCCATGGGACTTCCTTTGGAAGCATGTATTTCTCCCTCATAAGTCTTTTGAATGGTTTTATACCACACATTTCAAGAGAGTTAGATCAATAATAATCTGTACCTTTTCTAACTTGAAATGCAAGCTCTGCAATGCAAGAGAGCAAGCTGTGCAATTAACTGTTGTCCTTTTCAAACCGATTTCAGTGAATATTTATTGTTTACTGTATTCTATTTCAATGCCGCTGGAATCACAGAATATCAGGGTTGGAAGGGACCTCAGCAGGTCATCTAGTCCAACCCCCTGCTCAAAGCAGGGCCAATCCCCAGCTAAATCAATGTAACAGTGGAACTGAACACCACTGACTGGAACTATGAAATCATTACAGCTATGTCCCTCTCTTGGTCAAATCTCAAGAGGTGCTGAATACAGCAGTTACAGACATTCAGCACCTCAGAATTTGGCATTAAAGTTTGATTTATCATGTACCCCAGCTAAGAGAATGGAGAAAGAATTTATTTCTCCATCCTCACTTTCATCACGTTCTGCCTTTGCTAACACGATACACAAACCCTTCCTTGCAATAAAAGTTGTGTGTTTAAAATGGAATTTCTCAACCCTGCACAAATGTATTCTTAAAAAAGAGCTTTCTCAGTTGGTGTGTGGTCAGCGTAAGAAGTGGGAAGACTATTTTGTATGGCAAAATAAGTCATACATTACTATGTTTGTGTGGGAGTTGTGAGCAGTCTATTAAAAATGAACTATGCAATACTACAAGAAGTGAATAGATTGGCATTTGACTTCTAGACACTCTGCATTGCAATACAATGCCTCTTATTTTATGCCCTGGGTCTCCCAGTAACTTATATACTAATGCTGGTGTCTAAGCACCATGACAGTTCCTAAACTAATTAATTTTATGGAAACTATCCTAATAATCTACTTGAAAAAAATGGCATTAATTTACTGTACATGTACACGAGAGTCTGGAGTTTCAGTAAAATGGTAACATTGTCAGATTCAGTCTCCGTTTTCTGCTATCTCAACATGAGGCTCTTATCACAGGATATTTGCTATGTAGGTCACTTTAGATTCTAAGCTTGATTTGCAACTTTCCTCAATTGTAATTGAAAACTGGAATTTCCTCAATCACTCTGCTTTATGGCTCTGAACCAGCACAGAGGTGCACTGTATGCTGCTAAATCCTATTAGCTCTGTTCCAGTGGAACATAACCCACTGCTCAGTTTGCACACAGCTCACAGGAAGGACTGGTCACTCCTGTTGCTAGACTGTCCGTTTCAGGAGCAGTGAGTGAAGCACGGATCACAGCATTCCCTGATATGCTTGATACGCATAAGGCAGAGCAGAGAGCACTAAGCAATGGAGCAGTAATGGAAACCTCTGCCCCCTGGGATCATGCTTCCTTTCAGCAACCACAAGAAAGGGGAAAGAAGAAATGTGCCAACACCCCGGCCCTCCAATGTCAGGGGACGGGGGAAAGAGGGGAAGAAACCTTCCTTCCAGCTGCTAAGAGGGGGATGAGGAAAGAGGGACAGGAACCTGCCATCATTACTTAGCAGCCACAGAGAGGGTGGGGATGTGATGCTATTGCATTGTGACTTCACCTCAAGTTGTTACAATGCAACATCACAAATAAGTTTTACAGAGCAACAGTGGGACATCATCCCACATTTGAGACGCCATTGGGTGACAAAGATGTTTCTTCAGTTGTCAGAAGCCAAATACCACTGCTCTGGGAGATCAAATGCTAGTTCCCAGTCTACGGAAGCAATTCAGAGAAGTTACTCGGGATTTTTGTGGTGGTTTTGTGTTTGTGTTGCTTAAGAGAAAGTGGGATTTCTCCTTATGACCAGTTCTTTCTTTTCCTTTTTCCCCCTATTAATCTACACACCTATCTTAAATTTCCAGAGGAGAAATGTCTTGGAAAGGGCTACTGGCTCCTTTTATACCTACTCACCACATCTAGTATTCTTCCTTGCACTGGAGGTCACCAGTCTCCACAGAGAGACTCTTCGAGCAGCTAGATCTGGAAACTGCCAGGAATCAGTTCTGTTTGAGGCTCTGATAGGAATTCCAGTTGCAGTTCTCAGAATAATCATAGAATCATAGAATCATAGAATATCAGGGTTGGAAGGGACCCCAGAAGGTCATCTAGTCCAACCCCCTGCTCGAAGCAGGACCAATTCCCAGTTAAATCATCCCAGCCAGGGCTTTGTCAAGCCTGACCTTAAAAACCTCTAAGGAAGGAGATTCTACCACCTCCCTAGGTAACGCATTCCAGTGTTTCACCACCCTCTTAGTGAAAAAGTTTTTCCTAATATCCAATCTAAACCTCCCCCATTGCAACTTGAGACCATTACTCCTCGTTCTGTCATCTGCTACCATTGAGAACAGTCTAGAGCCATCCTCTTTGGAACCCCCTTTCAGGTAGTTGAAAGCAGCTATCAAATCCCCCCTCATTCTTCTCTTCTGCAGACTAAACAATCCCAGCTCCCTCAGCCTCTCCTCATAAGTCATGTGCTCTAGACCCCTAATCATTTTTGTTGCCCTTCGCTGGACTCTCTCCAATTTATCCACATCCTTCTTGTAGTGTGGGGCCCAAAACTGGACACAGTACTCCAGATGAGGCCTCACCAGTGTTGAATAGAGGGGAACGATCACGTCCCTCGATCTGCTCGCTATGCCCCTACTTATACATCCCAAAATGCCATTGGCCTTCTTGGCAACAAGGGCACACTGCTGACTCATATCCAGCTTCTCGTCCACTGTCACCCCTAGGTCCTTTTCCGCAGAACTGCTGCCTAGCCATTCGGTCCCTAGTCTGTAGCGGTGCATTGGATTCTTCCATCCTAAGTGCAGGACCCTGCACTTATCCTTATTGAACCTCATCAGATTTCTTTTGGCCCAATCCTCCAATTTGTCTAGGTCCTTCTGTATCCTATCCCTCCCCTCCAGCGTATCTACCACTCCTCCCAGTTTAGTATCATCCGCAAATTTGCTGAGAGTGCAATCCACACCATCCTCCAGATCATTTATGAAGATATTGAACAAAACCGGCCCCAGGACCGACCCCTGGGGCACTCCACTTGACACCGGCTGCCAAGTAGACATGGAGCCATTGATCACTACCCGTTGAGCCCGACAATCTAGCCAGCTTTCTACCCACCTTATAGTGCATTCATCCAGCCCATACTTCCTTAACTTGCTGACAAGAATACCGTGGGAGACCGTGTCAAAAGCTTTGCTAAAGTCAAGAAACAATACATCCACTGCTTTCCCTTCATCCACAGAACCAGTAATCTCATCATAAAAGGCGATTAGATTAGTCAGGCATGACCTTCCCTTGGTGAATCCATGCTGACTGTTCCTGATCACTTTCCTCTCATGTAAGTGCTTCAGGATTGATTCTTTGAGGACCTGCTCCATGATTTTTCCAGGGACTGAGGTGAGGCTGACTGGCCTGTAGTTCCCAGGATCCTCCTTCTTCCCTTTTTTAAAGATTGGCACTACATTAGCCTTTTTCCAGTCATCCGGGACTTCCCCCGTTCGCCACGAGTTTTCAAAGATAATGGCCAAGGGCTCTGCAATCACAGCCGCCAATTCCTTCAGCACTCTCGGATGCAACTCGTCCGGCCCCATGGACTTGTGCACGTCCAGCTTTTCTAAATAGTCCCTAACCACCTCTATCTCCACAGAGGGCTGGCCATCTCTTCCCCATTCTGTGATGCCCAGCGCAGCAGTCTGGGAGCTGACCTTGTTAGTGAAAACAGAGGCAAAAAAAGCATTGAGTACATTAGCTTTTTCCACATCCTCTGTCACTAGGTTGCCTCCCTCATTCAGTAAGGGGCTCACGCTTTCCTTGACTTTCTTCTTTTTGCCAACATACCCGAAGAAACCCTTCTTGTTACTCTTGACATCTCTTGCTAGCTGCAGCTCCAGGTGCGATTTGGCCCTCCTGATATCTTTCCTACATGCCCGAGCAATATTTTTATACTCTTCCCTGGTCATATGTCCAACCTTCCACTTCTTGTAAGCTTCTTTTTTATGTTTAAGATCCGCTAGGATTTCACCATTAAGCCAAGCTGGTCGCCTGCCATATTTACTATTCTTTCGACTCATCGGGATGGTTTGTCCCTGTAACCTCAACAGGGATTCCTTGAAATACAGCCAGCTCTCCTGGACTCCTTTCCCCTTCATGTTAGTCCCCCAGGGGATCCTGGCCATCTGTTCCCTGAGGGAGTCGAAGTCTGCTTTCCTGAAGTCCAGGGTCCGTATCCTGCTGCTTACCTTTCTTCCCTGCGTCAGGATCCTGAACTCAACCAACTCATGGTCACTGCCTCCCAGATTCCCATCCACTTTTACTTCCCCCACTAATTCTACCCGGTTTGTGAGCAGCAGGTCAAGAAAAGCACCCCCCCTAGTTGGCTCCCCTAGCACTTGCGCCAGGAAATTGTCCCCTACGCTTTCCAAAAACTTCCTGGATTGTCTATGCACCGCTGTATTGCTCTCCCAGCAGATATCAGGAAAATTAAAGTCACCCATGAGAATCAGGGTATGCGATCTAGTAGCTTCCGTGAGTTGCCGGAAGAAAGCCTCATCCACTCATCCCCCTGGTCCGGTGGTCTATAGCAGACTCCCACCACTACATCACTCTTGTTGCACACACTTCTAAACTTAATCCAGAGACACTCAGGTTTTTCCACAGTTTCGTACCGGAGCTCTGAGCAGTCATACTGCTCCCTTACATACAGTGCTACTCCCCAACCTTTTCTGCCCTGCCTGTCCTTCCTGAACAGTTTATAACCATCCATGACTGTACTCCAGTCATGTGAGTTATCCCACCAAGTCTCTGTTATTCCAATCACGTCATAGTTCCTTGACATCACCAGGACCTCCAGTTCTCCCTGCTTGTTTCCAAGGCTTTGTGCATTTGTATATAAGCACTTGAGATAACCTGTTGATCGCCCCTCATTCCCAGTATGAGGCAGGAGCCCTCCCCTCACAGACATTCCTGCCTGTGCTTCCTCCTGGTATCCCGCTTTGAGTGGGTCAACATAGTACAATAGTGATCTAGGGCCAAATCCACTTTGCCTTCAAAAGGGACTACTTGTGTGATCAAAGCAAGCAAGTCTTGGCCCTTTCATCAGTTGAGCTACCATGCTGACTTGGGGAGGGGGAAAAAATTCAGTAATATAGAGGGGAACTCTCCTGTGCTGCACATAGGAGAGCTTCCAGAGGCTAAAAGCAAACAGTACCTTAATTGTGTGTGCTCTTATCACGTTTTCTCAGGGCATTATGTCAATGTTAATCAAGGTGAAATTGCACTCAATCATGTCTAAATGCAACCTAAGTTTATCCTGGTAATATTCAAGCAGAGGTCAGCCACTCACCAGTCTTCTGACAGAAGCTCAGAGGTTCCCTGCTGGTTCTCACAGCTTCAGTGCTGTCCTTATGCACTGGCACATAAATGACTAGTTGGAGTCCCAAGAGCTGATGCTGTCTCTACCCCTCCCAAGCCTAGATCCTTGTTCTAGTGAAAAGTGTGTCTGTGTATATGCGTGTATCTGAGAAAGACTTCTGGTGTAACTCTGACTTCAGTCTTAACTATGGGGAAACTACTGCGTCTCCATAATGTTACATCCCAACTTGTTTTCTAGATCCTCAAATCTAATCTGTGCGGTTAGACCAATAAAGGATATTAACTCAAACAAAGATCTCTGCTTTGTCTGATTTAAAGGACAGGGGAAAAAAATTCAGATCATATCTTTAGCATCAGAGGAATGTTTATCTCTCCAGGGACTTTGAAACACAACCCATCCAGCACTCTGAATTATGGTGCAAACCTGGATGAAATCTTGCTAACTGTCAACGTGAGACAATGCCTGATAATATCTACCACATCACACTATGCCTTTCTTTTTAAAAGGGGGTCTTAAAAATGACCCCCCATTTTTACCTAGAAAGTACAATGCATGCTTCTACAGCTAGAATTTTAAGGAGCCGTTTCAGCATGCTGTGATAGAACATTAAAATTCACTGTTTTGTTCTGAAGCTGCCTTTTTGCCCTTGCATTCAGCTAACCATATTTTTTTTTGCAAAAAGAGTTCTTTTTTACTGAAATTTTCATATACAAATATAAAGTGCTCTAGCAGCTAGCTAAGGTCAGAACTGAAACCAGTTACATTTATTTCATGTGTGTGTTTTTAAATATAGCCCTTTGAAAAACTGTAACAAGAACACTTACAGAATAAATGTAGTCCTCAGATTGACTCTGAATACTTTGAGCTATAAGTACAAGCGCAGTTATATCTTACCACGCTCTCAACAAACTAAATTGGAAAATATAGGGATTCCTTCTCTCCCATCAGTCCTTCTGGGCAGTAAAAAAGAACCTGTGATAATCAGGGCATTCTGTGAGAATGGAGATGAAAAACCAAACAGGTAGGTAGGTACTTGCTTGCTTTGGGGTGGAAGGTAGGGAGAAAAGCAGCCAGCTACTACAAAATGTGTCCTGTCCACCCCCCAGGTTAGGGCTGCTCAGCTCTGTTAAATTTAAAGGGCTAGCCCCAGAAAGGCATGCTGGGGAAAAGAATCTACTATAAAAGGGCAGTGCTACACTAAGTAATGATAGCACTGACTAGAATTTCAGTGAAGGAGGCAGGGTGGGGGGGAAGGTGTTTGTTTACTACCACATTTAGTTTGGATGCTGTAGGGCTCAAACGGCATGTCTCCCATAGCTTGTGCTAAAAGGGGTGGGAATTCGTGTTACCCTAGAACTTTACTTTTACTATTCATCATTTTCTTTCTTTAAAATGACGGGAGAGCTAGTGCACAAATGCAGGGGATCATAGGCACAGACAGCTAGCATCTATTGTTTGGGCACATTTTTAATACTTTGCTAGAATAGTCTGGAGATGAGGGCCAAGTTACCATTATACACACAAAGGTGTTTGTATAACTTATTGGGGGTGCCCCTTGAACTTGTTGAGTGCTGCGCCTTCCAGTATTACTGGGTCACTTAACCCTCTGTGCTGCCCAGCTGCAGAGCTCAGTCATGCATTCCAGCATTTAATGAGGTTCACCATTCTTTTGTTTTCTGTCTGACCGCTGCCCAGAACAGATGCAAAGTGACACCTGACAGCATAGGCAAAGCAGTGACAATGCTTCAAGTCACTAATAATAGCTGTAGAGCTGCAGCCGTCTTCCTTTGCCCTTCTTTTTATTAGATGCCCCGGTTTAGAGGGGAAAGGTGATCACCCTGGCACAGTTTATCCTTGGAAGCCCCCATTGCTGAGCTGTTTAATCACAAAACTCACTGCACAGTGGAGTCAACATACTAGGAATGCTATCACCATAATCTCTTTAAAGAACAGCTGATACCACAAAACTGAAAAAAAATCCTATTTAGAAACACTTCTTGGCAGAGGGTCTGAGCACTAAGAGGGTTCCATGGGGGTGAAGGTTGAAGGGGGTGGATACTGGATCATTAGCGGATCAGAGAAGCTGAGAACTCTCCAGAAACAGACTGGCAGTTCTGTGCAGAGATTTTCCGTATCTCTTGCCTTTTTCTTTGTTACTAAGGAAATCTGCATTGAAACAGGATCTGTGGGGATCCTCAAGACTCCAGTAAGGAAGCGATAATATTTTCTGTATTTCTCTTCCCTTGTTCTTAAGGAAAATATTCATTGGAAAAGAAATCTGTGGGGGATTCTTAGGGCTAAGCTATGATCAAAAGGGAATTCCAAGGAAAGGAAGAAAAATACAGGGGCCAATTCTGATGTAAGTAGTCCTATTAATCCAGCTGGACAATTCACATGGGTAAGGACTGCATGGTTGAGCTCATATACAACCGGAGCCCATTGGTTCTTCAGAAATCAATGGCAAATGTAGGATTGGAACAGGGCCTTTGTTTTCTTAAGGGTTTATCAGCTGCTGCTGCTTATTCCCTGCCTGACTTCCTAATTCTCCAAGACATCAGAGTATTAAAAACAGCAATCAGCTGTGAGATCACAAACAACAAGATTAGGCTCTAGGGTGTTTGGCTTTGTTCTGATAGTGTAGTATTATTGGGGAAAAAAGGGACAGAGAGGTTAAATGAGTTCCTAAAGGGTAATATTTTCAAAAGTGCTTAGGAGCCTAAATCTTAATGTAAGTCCGAGATCCTCAAAGGTATTTAGGCACCTAACTCCCATTGAAATCAATGGAACTTAGGCACCTAAATATCTTTGAGGAGCTGAGCCTAAGTGACTTTTGAAAGTGGGACAAGGTCACCCACCAAAGTCAGTGGTAGAGTCAGGATCCAAATGTCTTGTCTCCCAAACTGGTGTGCACCTGACCACACTTGAGGAGTAACAGAGAGAATCACCCCGAGCAGGAAATCCTACCTTCCTGAAACCGTATTCAGTATTAAGAACAAGAGGGGTAAAACAAAACAAAACCAGGAGAAAACCCTACACGGAAGTGGTGACAGACTAGTTTTTCAGTAGCATGGAGATGAAACATGGGCAGCATTTAAGGGCCCTTCATATGGCTCAGATGTCTTTGCAATTGTATTTTCTCTGCAAATGTCAATGCAGTGAATAAGTGGTTAGAATATAATAACATGCTGGGCAACTTGAAACATTAGTCAGGGAGGGGGCTGACAGAGAAAATGGTCTTATCCCGTAAGGGAAGTGGGGAGAGAATGCAAAAAGAAGGAATTACTGTCCTCAGTCAGTTAGCTTTTTCCTCTCCAAGAGTGTTTGAAATCTTAGAAGAATTGATCACGTACATTGATCATAGTACTGTTAACTAACATACATATATATATATATATATACATAACTAACATACATATATATATATCAGGTTAGCTAAGTTCTCACTTGCTTTGCTAGTATTGCAGGGGCCACCATTTCACACAGTTATACTGTTCCTGATTAAGTATTGCACAAAAACATTTTTTCTCTAACATCAGTGTGATGAAGTTTCGTGTGACCTTTAAAAATTATGCCTCTTCTGACTCTTGCAATGGAAATCCTTCTCTCCATTCACACCCTCGGTCCCCAGTTCCAGGGCAGTGGTGAAATACAGATTCTTGTTTCTTAGCCATTATAGTCTGGTAGAATTACCCCCCAGCACTCCAGCATCTGGTGTCAATTATTCTTTAACAGAGAGGACTGAACCTTCTGCCTTACAGGCATCTGAAGATGCAGAATCTGTTCCATTACCCAAAAGTGTGCATTGACATCAGAAAGAAATGAAGGAGTTTTAAGATCATGAGGGCCATAGGCATAGGACAGGCTGAGTTACCTGGGCATACCCGTTGATGGCAGAACATTGTGTATTACAGTTTGGGCTATACCCTTATGTGTCAAAGGAATCATCATGATGCTATTAAACATCCACTTTAAATTGCACCTTTGATCAAACTATCCAAAGGGAGCATCACTGTATAGTTTATATATATATATATACTTTGGAGATCACAACCCTGGCAGCATAAGAAAGGTCTGGGGAGACAAAGGAGAAAAGAATAACACACATACATTAAAGTTGGCCAAGAGTCCTATCCTATGGTATCTTATCAATTCCTATCTGATAAGCATGCACGCCTTTGAAGCTCTTTGCAAAGTCATAAATAAGGACAAAGCACAATAGACAGATTTGCTCCAGCCTGCCTCCTGGACCATATCTCTCCTGGCTACCATCTGTGCTCATTGTGCTTGTCTAGTTCTGTCCTGTATCAAGCCTTCTTACCGCTGGTGCGAGCACCTTCTCTTGTTCCTCAGCAGATCCTGCTGTCTGGAGAAGCCTCCGTGCATTCGTCTGCCTTATCCACTCTGTGTCTGATTTCCAATCTGAGTTGAAAATGTATCTTTATTTCTTTCATCTCAAGTCCTGAATGTCTCTATCCTTCTGCCCTTACTTACTATATAACTGTATTTTTAAACTGTAATATATGAGGGCTGCTGTACCAAAGGAGAGTTGTGTTGCATTACGAATCGTGCAGATGCCCAGGGAAAAAATATTTTTCCATAGGAACAAAGTGCAGATCATTAAAAATATATATATATATATATATATATATATATATATATATATATATATATATATATATACAGTTTGCAAACTTTTAGATGCAAGATCCGGTAGTGAGATGGTTTGGGGAGAAGGTGCTGATGCAGGAGGAGAGGTTTAGCTTTCATCAGGTTTCTTAATCCCACAGGTTATTAGAAGAGAAGCTAAATAGTATCAACGTTTACAGAGCTCTTTGGGCCACGTTTTCAGCCAGTGTAAATCAGAGCGGCTCCAATGACTGCAACAGAGCTATACTGATTGACACCTGCTGGGGATCAGGCCCTTTGTGTTCATTTACTGGTAGCCAGATGTTTAAAAATAAGCCTATTAACGCCCAGCTCAGATTATCCATGAACCCTTCCATTGTAAGACTATCCCATGCTATTCTGAATCATGATATATTATCCTGGGGATGGGTTATCTCCTGCCTGGTCTTCATCGCTGTAGTAGTGAGCACCTCAATATTTTATTGCAAATAAGCTCCTAATACTCCTCTTAGTAGAATAGTATTATCATCATCACCCCTGCCGCACAGATGGGAAACTGAGCACAGAGATTAAATGACTTGCATAAGGTTGCAGACCAGCCTGTGGCAGAGCAGGGACTAGCACTCTGACCTCCCTGGTCCAAGGCTAATGTCCTAACCAGTGGACCAGACTTTCATTCTCTCAACGTACCTCCAGAGCACACCTGGATCTGCTCAGAAGGAGTGAAAGCATTTGCAGGCCCAAAAAAAGATAGGACCCCAGATCTCATTAGCATTCATTGGGAGCTGGGTTCCAAACACCCTTAGGCACCTTTGGAAACAGCCTAAAATCTGGCATGGACATTCCTGTGCTTTGGGACATTGCTACCAAATATGAACAAACGTACCTTCCACACACACACTCTCCACCCACTCATTGGAGACATCCTTTTTTAAATAAGAGGTGATTGGGTACCATGGCAATTTTCTTTTCACAGCTGCGCATATGGAAGTGTAATCTGCTGTATGCCAACAAAGGGACCAATGCTCTAGGTGAGTCGCCTCATCTGAGCATTTATTCATTTAATGCCATTTGTCTTCAAAATCAAGTTTAACTGGCTATATAGTTTTGAAATGATGCTTTTGCAGTCTCATCAGCTTTGCCGGCTCTATAAATGGGTCTGTGAAATTCACTGTTTGTCAGGGCATTAGAATATAATATTGTAATTATATACAATTGCTGTATCTACATGTAAAGTTATTTACAATGTCATGCAGTTTTCTCCCCTTTAATTAATGGACTTACTCTTTGCAGGCCAATTTGCCCCCTTCTCTCCATTTGGTGTGGTGGGGGAAAGGCATAACTCTCTCCTTGAGGGAAGTAAAACATTTTCAACATTAAATACAGCTGTGAGGGAATTCAACAAATCTGTGGCTACGTAGTTGTTATCATGACCAATGAGAACTTCACAGCAGCGTTAAGGGTGGAATGCTCATCCTGTTTCTCTGAAAGCACCAGAAGTGGGTATTTGAGATGAAGGAGAATCTCCATTGGATGACAACATTATAGAGACAATGACACAATTAAACCATTCTACTCCACTGAGTGGAGGGCAGAGATGCTGTTAACTACTGTATTTTTATACAATACCTCTGTGCATTTAATGAACAGGATTGATTTATTTTATTTATTTTAGCAATAATGCGCTTTAACCTTTTAATAGTCGCTTTGCTAAAGAAAAGAAAAAAAACCAGCCTAAGCAAACCAGAAAATCCACATGATTTTCAGAAGTTCTGAAACCTTTTCATTGTTTCCCTGAATAACTTGCAAAGAGTTTGCATTATAATGAAGTGAAAACATATTAAGTCGCTAACTAAAGCAGGAAGTGAGCAAAATGATGAGAGTGGCAAGTCTGACCGTCAAAATTAATGCAGTCGAATCAAAGTGATTTTTTTCTGAGCACTTTCTTGTGTCGCTCAGGTAAGGTTACGCTACAAAGGCACTACTGAGCCACGGGCACTGCCTGTGGTCAGCCATGTAACTCTCAAGTTTAAGAGACACAGCCAATTTTAATTTTCAAGCCAAATGCCAGAATACATGTGGTTTGCATGCCAAAACGGCCAGACAAGAAGCCTCCCGCTCTCCGCTCCACAGAATAGGATTAAGCGGGATTAACGCCTGAAATAATCGTACTGTACTGAGTACTGGATGCCGCCACAGTAGACTCAATAAAACTCAGCAGGACACTTGACATTGTATATTTCCAAGCAGCAAGTCATAAATCTACATGTGTGTGTAATCCTCCACACCCTGAGTCTGACAGAAACAGAAACACTGCACAATTGCAGGTGCTGGTAAGGGGAATAAAGCACAGGCTACTGCCTTGCCTTGCGGGGACAGATTCCTGTTAGGGAAAATGGAAAGCAACTTGAATGATGTATGTAATTATGCTTGAATCATACTTTACTAAACATGGCTCATTTGCAGGGCTGTGTAATTACCGAGAGTCCCCAAAGCCTGAGATTAAAAGCAGCTCTTTCTATATATATATAACAATACTTGCCTACATATAATTATACTATCTAGAGGCTGCTATAACAGGCCCCAGATCAGCAGTCCATCCCGAGTCAGCCAAGCAGTTACGCATGTACTTACCGTATGAAACTAAGCATGCACGTAAGTGCTTTGCTAAACAGGGATGGATTTAAGCACATGCTTAAATATTTTGCTGAATTAGAGCTGGAATGAATGCAGCGGTTTTTGTGTCCACTCACATAAGAGTACTTTGCTTAATACGAATCTCAGTGCATTGAGGGCAAACACCAAAGAGAAGGAGGTGGAGAGGATTCTACCATCCTATCCATACATGGTGAAGCTGGACTCATACTAAATGTCAGTTGTACACGCACTGGTGTCAATGGGAGCCTTGGGTGTGTAGGGCAATCAGAATACCACAGTCCTGATTGTAGAGATGGTTCCAGGTTGGGGCCATTTATTCTAACAAACGCAGGGCTTGGATCAAATTGGATCTGGTTCTGAACCACTCCTGGTTTGGGGTTCGACTTTTGCATAATGAAAATTACTCCTTCTGTCTCTAGTTTTGCTCCTCTCTAGCCTAACTGGGGATGTGAGCATGAGGCAGCCACTTGCTGGGGCCATTAACACAGGCTAAAGATCGAGTGGATTTTTTGCTTTCCAACTGGAAAATGGTGGCCAAACCTGTGACCATTACTTAAAGGTCTCCATGCTGACCTGGGCAACAGTTGACATTATAATACATCTCAGACAGCAGAGGGGAAAAAAGTGTCTTCATTCAAAATTTGGCCTTAGGCTTTCTACCGCTCTCTTGGAAAACATCCTCAACTACAGCTTCATATTTTAAACATATTCTCTGGCAACAATAAATGATGATCTTATCAGGCACATTATCACAATAAACACACGAACCAGATGCAACACACACAGGAGGGTGGGCTGACTCTGTACCTCTAAATCACACGGCTGTAGATAACATCACACATCTTTCCACTCCATGGGAGGGGAGGAGAACCTGACAAAATATTCCCCCATGAACCACGGCAAAATAATTTACACCAGAGTCAGTTCAAAGCCATGATCAAGCTAAAGTTATCAAACACCCATAATAAATGGTGTTATGGACTTCCTGGTCAATACAGATATCTGATGGTTTTTAGTTACATCAAATAAGGGAGTGGGAGAATTATCTTTTCACAACTGCTGACATTTCCCATCTGCAATGCGACTCTCATTTTTAGTAGCTCCATTCAGTGTGTGTTTGTACCAAGTTCAGATGCTTATTAGCCATACTGTCATGTCTAACCAGAGAGAGTGGCATGGAAATCTAGGGCCTGACTCTTCATTGCCCTATACCTTCACCAGTGCAAAGTGAATGCAAATGCTCACCAGGGGCCTGATCCAAAGTCAATAGAAGTCAATGAAAAGACTCCTATTGAGTTCAATGGGGCTTGAATCAGGCCTCAGATCTAAAGGGTAGTGTTTTACAGCCCACTCTGCATGTATTGTGCACTGATGAATATTCAGAGCAACAGAGAATCAAACTCCTATGGCTCAACCCTTAGAACTGTGGGTTTCCCTCTCAGTTCAGACCAGAAAACAGCTGCACTAGTGACCTGTCGATGCAACATGAATAGCCCTCGAAGAGAGTGCATGCAAATTTGTGCGGTCTGCATGTTCATCCAAACTATCCTTCTTTCCCTGTTCCCTTTGAGGATGCTGGGAAGCAGATGTAACCAACAAAGAAGGCACTCCTGGATATGGTTGTCATTTTAGGGAGGATAAATTAAAAGGACGTACGTGGGAATCTGAAAGGCGCTATTTGGAGCCCAGCTCTCCAACACAAAGAAGAACGTGTCAATGCTAGTCAAGATGAAATGGCCTTGTTTCAAGAACGGGAAGAGCTAAACACTCACCCAGTAAAGGTTACACTCCTGCTGCTATGGAAATCTATATCTATGTCCTCACTAGAGAATCAGCTTTTGAAATGCTGCAGCACAGGTCAGACCTGGGGAACGCGCACACCAGGGTTTGCCCTGCAGAGCAGGTCAGGCCACACTGATGATTAACTCAATCTTGCAAAACTGTCAGGAAAATTCTGCCGCCCAGGCAGAAATCGGCTTGCCTGCCCTTTACCACTAAGACTTATGATATACGCCTAATGATGCTTTACTCACCCCTTGGAAAAAATACTTGTCCCTGTCATGCGCAGAAGCAGAGTTTTGCAAGGCTAGATTAAGGTGAGTTTATTTCCCCCACCTTCTCTCCAGGGAGGATTTCTGTACTTTATTTCAGCTTTACAGTCTTTGCACTCTTGCTCCAGTAAAGCTGTCAGATCATTCCAGTTTAGTTTAGGAAAAGGGCGGGGACTCAGATCCTGCTGGGACCAATCCCTGGGGCTTAGATCCTGCTCACACTGCCCTCCATTCATCCCACACCTGTCTCCACAACTGCTACTCAGCAGAGGCTCCATGAGCCTCCTGTGCAGTATTGTGCAGCTGAGGAAGCAGCTTCCTGTTCCTCGGAACAGGACTGTGTAAACTTTTATGCCACCCCCTTCCTCATGATTTGGTATGGTATGAAGGCCCTGGAAGTGGTGGTGGGGTTGGACACTGGAAAAAGTGCTGAGTACAGCAGCATCCTAGTTGTTAGGATTCCATGTATTACTGACCCCGAGGCTGAAGAGAATGGCTCTGTGTCGTATAGAGTCAGGGAGAGGTGCCAGGGCCTATCATCCTCAAAATTTGCATCTGCAATGGTGACCAGGAATGGGGAGCCCCCAGTTGACCCAGTTCCCCAGCCTGGTCTGTATGAATCCCCATAAAGTAGCCTGGGATGGTAGAGGCTTTCTCCCCTCAACCATATAACTGGGAGGAAAAGTCTGAATCTAGCCTCATCTTATGGCCCCTCAACACCAGTGAAAGACTGCACTGCATCCCTGAGGCATCCCTAAAGTAGTAAGTCCTACTTCCCATTTGGCCCCAGCCACTGGGAGAGTGACCACAGATGAATAAGGAGCAGTTCTGCTCAGGGTTTGGGAGATCATGCACTCCCTACCCTCTGCACAGCTCCTGGCTGTTTATATCTTCCTGATGCTCTGGGTCAAAAGAAATTGACCTATATGCAGTTTTCTGTGGTGTGCAAGCCCCAGAATATTGTTTATTTTAGGGCCCTTCAAATACGGCTTCTGACTCAACACTAATGGTTAATTCTAGCCCCACAATTTTAAATGCAGCCCATGGACACTCAAGCCATGTGTCTTCCATTAATGTCAGTGGGAATGGCAAGGCTAAAACCCTGCATGCAGTTTTACAGACATAAGGGTTGGTATTAGAAGGGAACAGCTGTTGGATTTCATCATGGGCAATTAGTGCTGGACTTTAACCTGAACTAAATATCACAGGGGAAAGAGGAAAAAAACCCAATCAGACCACAAGGATCTGAACCCACAGAAGGGCCAAAACGCTTTTTCAAGTTTTCAGTCTCTGCCTTGCTGAAAGGCAGTGTGGGATAATGGTTGTAGGGATGAAAGAGGAGCTAGCAGCTGTGGGTTCCATTCCTGGTTCTCTCATTGACCTTCTGTGTAATTTAGGACAAATCGCTTCATCTCTCTGTTTTTCCTCCCATCCTTTGCTTGCCTGGACTCTTTGCACTGTACGCCATACATGGCAAAGGCTGGCTTTTACTATCTGTAGGCACTGTGCCCAACATAAAGGGGCCCTGAGTTTGGTGGCAGCCTTTAAGTGCTACTGTAATACAAATAAATAATAAGAACAAAAGCCACACCAATGATAACGTGGCATTTGTGTCCTGGAAACCAATGATGAGAATCACAGATGACATAAGCAGGTGATGAGGAGTGGATGGGCCCTTTATTCATGATGAAAAATGGATTCTTATGGGAAAACTAAGGAAAATTTTTGCTTGTATTGTAAATATCCCCTTTAAGGGTTTTTTTTTTTTTTTTTAAAGACTAAGTTCTACATGAGATGGTTTTACCAAGTGATGGGATAATCAAACCCAAGCAGTGAAATGACCTTTATATGGATATGTGTTTGTGAAGGTGACTGGTTTTTGAAGGTAAATAAGTGCTGGATGTTTAGAGATACTCTCTACCTCTGCCCCCCCTACCCCTCATGTCATGTGGAATAATTTCCCACACAGGCACACGGGGGTCCTTTTTTTAACTGGCGGTTGTAAACCCACAGTGCTATGTTAGATTTTTGATCGCTTGCAAAGGTCCCTGATTGATTTTTACACATTAATTTTGACAGCAATAGGTTCTGCACACTGAGATGTGGAGAAGAAGGGGAAAACAATCTTTTAAATCTCTTTTCATAGGGAAGCAGTTCCATACTCCTAATCATTTTTGTTGCCCTTCTGTGTACCTTTTCCAATTCTAATATATCTTTTTTGCAATGAGGCGACCAGAACTGCATGCAGTATTCAAGGTGTGGGCATACCATGGATTTATATAGTGGCATTATGGTATTTTCTGTCTTATTTTCTATCCCTTTCCTAATGGTTCCTAATACGTCTTGTCTATTTAGACTAGATGTTCTTTAGGTCACTCTTTTATTATTTGTTTATTCAGTGCCTAGCAGCACAGCTGAGGCCTGTAGGGGCTGTAATAATATAAATAAAAAAAACATAAAATCTGTGAGCTTTATTTGCTAGGACTGAATGGATATCCACACGGAATAGACTGAAGTCCCCAAATCCTGCATCACCACCTGTGGGGGTGGTTGGTATTTAAAAAATATTGGCGGGAAAAATTGGGCAACATGAAAAGAGAAAGACGTGAGGCAGTTTTGAGCACACTGAAATGAAAATACCCTAAACATTTTTTTTTTTAACAAAAATCAGTTTTCATTTTTCAGCCAGTTCTTCACCACAACACTCCCAGTGCGAGAGCCCCAGGCTTGGCGACACATCCTGTGCAACAACATTGAGCACAACCACCAGCCATTGAGCTGGCTTCCCAATATAGCAGAACCTCAGCATTACAAACTGACCAGTTAACCACACACCCCATTGGGAAATGGAAGTACACAATCGGGCAGCAGCAGAGACAACTACAGGACAGTCCTGTGTTAAACATAAACTACTATTTAAAAAAAAAAAAAGGAAAGCAGCATTATTCTTCTGCATAGTAAAATTTCAAAGCTGTATGAAGTCAATGTTCAGTTGTAAACTGTAAAACCAGAACGTTTTGTTCAGGGCTTCAAACATTTCAGATTTCAGAGTAACAGCCGTGTTAGTCTGTATTTGCAAAAAGAAAAGGAGTACTTGTGGCACCTTAGAGACTAACCAATTTATTTGAGCATAAGCTTTCGTGAGCTACAGCTCAAACATTTCAGAGTTATGAACAATCTCCATTCCTGAGTTGTTTGTAACTGAGGTTCTACTGTACAACTTTTTATGGATCACTGAATTATGAAATGATTTAAGGAATGGAAAATATAGTGGGTAAGCCTGAGACCCAAGTGACAGATACTACACAAAACCTGACTGAAGAGCTGCCCTCTGAGGAAGACTTTAAATATCTGCAAATACTGGCTAAAGTTGAATGGACTGTGGACTATTTTTTCATTTACCTAACAGACTCTATGCCATTATCAATGATATTTCTCTCCACAGCCTGTAATGGCTTGCCTTAGAAATGGAGTCCAGCCTGGCTTATAGAAAGCGTCTCAGTAAACAAAATAAGTATGCATTTTATTTCTTAAAAAGTCACACTGGCAGTTTAAAAAGGCATCCTATATCTCACAAACAGGAACGTTTATAAACCACACATCCCAGTGAGTCAATGGAAGTGCACTCGGTCTAGTTTACAATCACAGCACAATAAAATACCCTGAACATAAATAGCAAGAAATCAATTTTCTTTAGAAAAGAAGTAAAATAAAGAACATTAAACGATCATTTGGTTAGATAACTGCAGTTTACTCTGTGGTATAACTGTCAGCTTGCTGCTGCATAATAATGGAATTAATGCAGGGGGGATATGGTTTAGAAGCCTGCTTCTTTACAATGACAATAACTCCCTTGTTTTCTCTAGTGAGTACATGTTTATATTCTAATTTTGTCTCTGCAGGCTACATGCAGCCTTAAACTTGCAAAAGCGATTTGCGAGCAGCTTGCTTGTCAAGAACAAACACTCGTCAAAAGACATGCATGACTTATTGACCCCCAAGTTCACTGAGCCTTCCTTTTAATGCTTCTGCACCACTAAAGGATCAGTTCCTGGTAAAATTAAAATTCCCAGATGAGAGAAGAAGCATCACATAGAGCGAGTGAAGGTTTTACAAATACATATCAATTAGAGAACTTTAGCAGAGCTGAATTAGAACTATGAGATTATGAAAGAGCAAATGTTTGAAAGACAACAAACTAAATAATGGTCAAAGTTGATAAAAAACTAGACATCTGAACATATGGAATTTCATATTTACATTTCCACTGACAGCCTTAGCGCTATATCCTTATTCATCTGAAGGTATATGGCCAGCATGTGTTAGCTATGAAAATAACTATCTTATAGGGTATTATTGTTATTTGTCTTGTGGTAATGTCTAGGAACCTTAGCCAAGGACCAGGCCTCCATGGTATTGCAGACACAAAATAAAAAGTCCCTCTCCGTCTCAAAGACCTCAGTTTCTGTTTGGTTATATGTTAAGTCCTTTATGATGCCATGTCTGGTCAACGTCAGGTGGTAAATAGGACGATATTATGGGGTGTTATAATATATTTTGGAGGATGCATAGATAGATTTGGCTGTCTAGCACAAAATGGAATTAAGACTCTTTAGGTTAGAAACGATCTTTTATTATGTCCCTGATTAAGCAAGTCATTTAAACAGGCACTTTAATGCTGGATGAATTGTTGCCTGTATTTATATATAGCACCTAGAAAATGGGGCTTGGCTGAGCTAAGGCCTCTAGATGCTACCATAATACCAATATAATAATAGATTTGACATAGTGTTGTTCCTAAAATGGATATGGAGAACGAGAGAGGATGTTGAATGATACTTGCTGTTGGGATATGGGCTGTTGAAGTGGAGGATGGTTTGTGTTTGTGTCGGCGTCCTGTATATAATGGATGAGGGTAGCTTTGTTGCTCTATATTTACAATAGAATATGTGGGTTTTATATTGGAAATCTGTCAGCAGTATGGTAGCTTGGTGTAAAGGGAGTGTTGGTAGATCATAAGATACACGTGGAGAAGGGTGAGAGTCACTGTAGTTATGAATTTCCAGACTTTCAAAGGTTTTGTTTTTTACTGTAGCATTCATTTGGAATTTTCTGGCTTTCACACATTTGTTGTTTTATAACTATGATGTTATAAAAGGTTTTTTTAAAATTAAAAAACATTTTATATGTGTTTCCTAAATCTATCTGAAAGGTTTTTGTGCAGTCTTATATGATAGAAAGCTAGTTACAGCTTTACCTATAGAGATCCTCTTGCAGCTTTATATCCAAGAAATAACCAAGAATGCAAGAAATTTTTTTTTGAGATAGGATATGTACCACAAAAAGCTCATATCACTCTTATCTCTGACTGTGAAACAGAATTGTTTTTCTTCCTATACAGAACAGATATATATCTGTGTTTTGTAAGTGTTTCATATATGCTTGCAGTAAAAAAAAAAATCTGTCAACATTGAATTTAAGAATTATGGAAAGCTGGTTAATATTTTAGCGATGGTGGCTCCAAAGTTCCACTTTCTCCCTTATATTCAGCCTGCTTCTTGATTCTAGAAGTATTCACTGGACAAAGAAACTTGGGCAACTGAAAACATATTTTGCTTACCCTGAAAACCAAAAAAGGTCATCTGATGAAGTGAGCTGCAGCTCACGAAAGCTGATGCTCAAATAAATTGGTTAGTCTCTAAGGTGCCACAAGTCCTCCTTTTCTTTTTGCGGATACAGACTAACACGGCTGCTACTCTGAAACCTGTTTGATGGTGCTGTTAGATAACTTCTGATGTGTGCCACGCAGAACAAAGTCCTTGCAGTGTACACACCAAAGCAGCTCTTGCTCAAACGGTTTTAGGAAGTAGGCGGAGAATCTTTACAGTGGATTTTGAAATGTGGGATAAAGCCCAAGACATATTATTTTCCCCCCTTTTTGCTGAATAAGGATAATGCTGAAGCTGGGAAGAATCTCTAAGCTTGCAGTAATGGAAGAGTCTATCCCTTTGGCACAGAATCACTTACAATGACTATCTCATGGCCAATTTAGAAGCGAGAGTATGAAAAACCATTTAAAAACGTTTAAACCTGTCAACTTTCCCTGAAAGGGGATTCTTTGGATGTTGTCAGCAAAGCAACCTAATTGAAAGTACTTTCCTTTTCATTTTCAAGTCTTCAGAGTTACAGTTTATTTTAGATACATATTTATTTTTCTATTTTTTTCCCCCACTTTCTACCACAGCTACCGAAAATGACAGCTTTTTTGTCAGTTACAAGGCACCTTGTGTCCTAGAGAAAGTGTAGCTTTATGTTAATGGTACTAACTATCAGATCACTTCATTTTAAAGAAGCACCTCCACTTCACAAGAAAATAATTGATATTTGTATGACCTGAAAAAGGCTTAAATAGTTCTCTTGAAGCTGGATAGAACAGAAAGTGTCCCATGAAGATATACAGCATGAAACTCTAGCAATATTGTGACACAATATCATGCTGTTCAGAGACTATTGGTTCTTGTTCACATTCACAGAATTAACTAGCGGAGTTTTCTTTGTGTGTAGTTATGCAATGGGCTTGGAGAGCATACTTAAAATGTAGCACACCCTGAAGTGTTTTCCTGAATTTGGGCCTCAGTTAGTAAGGTTGCCACTGTGGGCCAGTGTGAGCATGGGACTGGAAGTCAGGAGACCTGCATTTCATCCCACTTCTGTCACTGCTTTGCTATGTGACTTTGGTAGGAAATGACTTCATCTCTCTGTGCCTCAGTTGCCCCATCTATAAAACAGGGATACCCACCTCTGTAAAGTACTTTGACATCTCTGGATGAAATGCTCCATGTAAATGCAAAGTATTAGTTCATTATTACTGTTACTGTGTGTTTTCCCTCTAGAGACTGCATTAAAATGATTAAACCACATTCGTCCCCATCCCGCAAAATTCAAATAAATGTTGAGAATTGTTAAAAGCTTAGGATATTCAGATGTCTACTTTGCTGGACCTAGGTATTTCAGCCCCTATGCTACACAGAAGTAAGATTATCTGTTGTTTGAAGACTCCATGAAAACTTGGGGATGGGGCTAGGGGGATGTCGTGTGATTAAGACACTAGCCTGGAATTCAACAAACCTAGGTTCAAAAGCTTTGTGACCTTGGGTAATAGTTTTTATTGGAACAACTCTTTAATGTCCTGGGACCGACAACAGCACTACATACATGATATTGGGTACGTCATTTAATTTCTCTGTAATGCAATTTCTCATGTATAAAATGTGGATGATAAACCTTTCTTTCCCCACCCTGTGTCTATTAAACAATAAGATCTTCAGAGAAGGGACAGCGTAGCACAATACAGCCCCATTCTTGGTTGGAGTCCCTAAGTGCTACTGTAATATAAATAATAATAGCTTCAGGAACACTAGGTAGGTGAGAGGTGAAGTTTCCAGCTCAATTGTAAATGGCACTGTGAGGGTTAATCAGATCTCTGGAGTCCCATATGCCATCGTACCAAAGGCTAGCATATATCCAGAATGCCTAGTCAAGGCAGGAATTTTGTGATTTGTCACACATAGTGAAGGGGTCTCTCCCAGTGCTAAACGAAGGACAGCATCAGAATGTATGGAGCTATCACAATGATAGTAAAGCCAGTGTTATGCGCAGAGCGATATGTGCTTTCTGGAAATGAAGATTCTTTTACTTCTTTAGCTGGAGCATCACAGATCATGCAAGGAGAGCAGACTTGTTAATACAAGTGCAGGGAAAATTCCATGAGTTGTTCAAAATAACAACACAGAAGAGGTTGTAACTGATATTATCATTTACCTTTGGGAATATTGTCAGCCCCAGATTTTTTGCAGAGGACGCTGCATCAGGTTTTGAGCAGATTTCCGGGATATGGCAGCTACCTCAGTGACATTGCAGCGACAGGCAAGCGTGAAAGGGGGTGCACAAAGAAACTGGCTGGGACCAACCGTGTCTGTGGTACCAAAGTGCTCCAGCTGCAAAGGCAGGCTTTCCATTAGCTTCCTAACCAGACAGTGGGGGTCATGAAAGGTCAAGAGTCAGCTCAGTGTTCCCTAAACCTGCTAATAAGTAATTATGCAATGTAACTGGTAAAAATCACACCACTGCCTATGGATTACGAAAGCATGTACCTGTCTCTATATACACAGCATTATGATACAAGCCTCAGGGCATCTCTGAGCCTTTTCTAAACAAAAGTCTTCTCTGAAAACCTTAGTCATGCAAGTTAGTGGCGTGAAATCATCCTTTCAGCATAAAACTGGGAGTTTTGCATCTGAAGCCTCAAGAAGGGTTGTCTTGTCTTGCAAAGTTGTTGTGCTTCGCAGACCTAATCACCCCTAGTAATTTGGAAGCAATCGGTTTCTCCATCTGCAGGTTGCTCAGGAGGCATGTTGCAATCCCACAGAGGCTGGTTACTTCCTGAGTCCCTTTGGCACGTATAGCTTAGCCACTGTTATCCAGCCTCTCCCAAAGAACTCGTTATTTGGCATGAGATATAAAAATAACTAAAAAGCAAGCATATAATGGCTAGGTCACTGTACTGTCACTAAAAATAAGCAAAAGGAGAGGGGTACTGCCAAAAGGCGAAGCTGTGAAGAGAGACTGAGGTGGTGTGTTCCCAGTGGGTTCGTTTGCCATACATTAGACATTTTTACGTAAGAGCTCCCAGATACTGTGATGGGAGCTTTAGAAATGCAGCCAATAACTGAAGTATATGCAATTATCAAACTGTGATGCCTTTTTGTTATCTGTGTACTATGACTTTAAATAGCTGATCCTTTCCCTTCATGCAACATTCAGCAGCCATTTTCATTCTCAGAGCTCAGTGCAGACTGTCAGAGAAGACAGACATGCACACTGTACGCTCTCCCATGAGACTTTACTTTTATTCTTTCTTGTTTTGTTATCTTAATAAAAAAAAAAGGTAGTTTTGGCTGAAAGTATCTGTTCTACATATATGGAAAAACAAATAATTACAATTCTAAGACGAACAAAATGTTGGTTTTCTATATCAGCTATGTGCTCGTCCTTCTAAAGTCAGTATGGGGCTTCATCAGCTGGTTTGAGCAGTGCTTTGTAGAATCCGTGGGTGTAGAGAGGACACAGATGGCAACTTTTGGAGTTGCAGACAGCATTAAACAGTTGTCATAATACAGGCCCTGATCCGGACTGACCCTTGTACCTGCACAAAGTTCTCTTGGCTTCAGTCAGTGGCACATGTGCACAGGTCTGTTCCCAAGGGGCACATTTCAGGACTGGGGCCATAATTCGCAAACTACAGAAAATCAGATAAAGGAGAGAGTGGAAATTCCATGCAGTGGTTGGGGGGCTATTGAACATGTATGGTCAGGTACAGATAGTTCTGATAGGGTGAGAACACATGGAGACTTCCATGGCTTCCCCTTTGGAGATAAATCTCTGGGCTCAATCCGATAAAATGTCCCTTTCCAGGAAAGGCAAGCCTCCCCTTGGATCTTGAAAATGATGTGTGATATTAACTCCGCAGACGCAAAGGCAGCACTCACAGGGATGCTAAAACAAGCTGCTTTTTTATATTTAAAAAATAATGGTCCTTTTGCCATTTCCCCTGATCAGTGATTATTTGTCTTTACTAGTTCAGGAGAAACTGCAGGACTAAACGGAGCCTTCCTGCTGCCTCTAAATACTCCCCCCTCTTTTAGTTATTTCCATGGTTCTCCAAAATCTGTGTTTGAGTGGCACCCGCAAGGCCCTTGGTCATGCTTGGGTTTCTCCTTCCTAATACACTCTACATGAAAAGCCTCTGTGCATTTGTCCTCTGACCAGCTCCGCCTGGGGCTGGGTGAGCTGCTGGGACAGGTGCAGAGCCTCCTGCCTCCCTCCCTCTCTCTCTCTCTCTCTCTCCCCATGGAGTAGAAGGGCCTTGTCACTTGGTGGTGGGATTCCTCCCTGGCAGGAGGCTCATTCAAAGAGAGCCGGAGAAAGTCCCCCTGGCTGGCTGGGAAAGGAAAGGGCTCAGATAGTTGAGTCTCCCTGCTCCACATGGTCACTGGTAAGCCTCGGTTTCTTTCCTTAATTATAACATCTCAGTGCAAAACTAACAAATAATTTTAAACTACTCTTGTGCATAATGACTGTTGCTTTCTCCCCACTCCCACTTGCTATTCTGTATGTCGATTTTAGCTCTCAGTAGCCATCTATCCTCCAGGAAGGATGATTTCATTCTTCCCTCTCCTTCTTGAATCTAAACAATATTGTTTGGCTTCTACTTTAACATGTAAAGATTTATACTCACTGTTACCTGAATTCCAGTCCCTTTCCCCTCCCCCCCTAAGTTTAATCAAACCCCAAATGCATGGGGGTTTAGAAAGTGTTTTTAAGACTTCTTGCCTCACTGTCTCTGATGCTGGGCTGTGGTGCCTTCGGATTATCACAACATGGGTAAAATAATATTCACTTCCTTGCCTACATCCTATTACTGCACCTCAGAAAGCCCCATCACTTAGTCTGATTACTCAGGAGGAAAGTGAATGACGCACAACCCTCTGAAACTAATAAAAACTGTTGTGGAGAGATTAAAAAGCTACTTTAATTCATTTTGACATGACTTCTGGTACTCTTTGACTTGAAGGGTTATTATTCCATGATTTGCAATTGAGTGCACATACTCCTCCAAAAAAAAAACCCGACCCCAAAAAACATGACGCCCCCCCCAAATTGTCGTGATTTACTTTGAACTTCTTGTTGTTAAATATTGTGCTGGCTCAGGATTGAAGCAGTGGAACTATGTTCCTAGCTGGACTATTTAAGGGGAACAGTGGGACAAGATTACACTACTGGTGAATTTATAACAATATGGCAAGTCAGTACTCGCACAAAGGTTATTTTTACACACCACACACACACACACACACTTTCCAATCTCTTAGGTACCTTCCAATCCCTAACACTCTCTCCTTCAGAGCACTGAGGGGGAGGATAGAAACCTCTTAGCATTATTGCCTGGCTTTTTCTAACAAAGAACAAGAAAAAGACTCTCATCAAGCATGAATAGAAGCAGTGACAGGCTGTTGGGACTAGAATGAACCCACCCTCCCTGCACTGTGATATTTCTGTTTTCGCTTGTCATTATCCGTATAGTCTCAGTTCTCTTTTTTCCCCCACCCCCTCCTGCAACTTGTAAAAGATTTCCTCATTCTTTCCTAGAAGCGGAAACAAATCTTGCTGTAGTTTTTAGCTTTCTTCTGCAGGGCTAATTTACTCGCTGTGGTTGTACTGTGGTCGCCGAATGCTAGTTATATTGACAGGACTGCTCCCTTATCAAAATAAAAAGAAATCCATTTGATATTAAAAAAAATTCTCTCTTACCTTTCGGGAACATTTTTCTTCACCCTCCCAGCCCCCGAATTCTAGGAACACAGTCGCCTGTAGGAAGGGAGCTTTCCAATAGTGTACATTAGGTTAGCTGGTTAAAACACTTCCAGTCTGGATGTCAGTGGTTAAAATAGCTAGGGACCAAAAGGTACCATTTGGAGTCCTAACTCTGACCAAATTCCATCTCAAGTCAAAATTTCTATTGGAATGGGAGGGAATGTGTTTTTGTTGGGCTGCTAACTTCATTAAGAGCTGTTACAAATCACATCAGCAGGAGTTTTATTGAGTACGGATGGTACTGAGTATAGAAGGCTCTTGAACAGTAAATGGGGGTACGTTTTTTTCCCCAAATCCCAGTGCAGATTATTACAGGTCATTTTTTAGATTTTAAGACTCTGGCCAGCTTCAGCTCACATTTGGCCCTTTGTATTTCTGTATACGTTGTGCACACTATGTTCAACAGTAATAATAATTAATATTTTTATAGCACTTTCCAGTGGATCTCAAAATGCTTTGCAATCTTCACACCATGTCTAAGTAGTAGCATCTTGGTTTATACCAAAACAAGAAGATTTGTGTGAAGGGAAATAAGGACTTGAAATGGTCAGTATTTTGCTTTTGAATCCATAAACCTTGTTGTCACGCCAGCAGAAGTGTGTGTGTGTCTGTGTGTGTGTGTGTGTGTGTGTGAAAGAGGGGGAAAATAAAGGATTTTTACCCTATTTAAGCCCATTCCAGAATGCAACCTTAACTATGAAGTAGTAACAAGCGCCTTTACACCGCCCATTCTACAGGTGGATGGAGAGATCTTAACTCACTTGTCCAAGATTCCATAAGTCACTCTCAGAGCCAAGAACAGACCTTGGGAGACCTAACTCCTAGTCAGCTGCTTTAAGCATCAGTAGCCAATCCATCTTTCTTAAGTGGTATAGTATCTGTCAGATATGGACTTCAAGATAATACTCACTGGTGGATGACAGCAGTGTGCCATCTAGCTTAGCCCTCTGTCTGAGCAGGGTTCTCCCCTAGGTTTTATTATCCAATGTATTCAATCCTCTCTAGAGTTGGGGGTTCCATCTCCTCACTCTTAGAAAGATTTTTCTAATATGTAATCTAGGTTTTTCCCATTCTCTGCTTTCAAGCCATCGAGCCTTTTTGCCACAAAATTTTCAGCTCCTTCAGCTAGTTTCCCACCTCCTCGCAATTCCGTGAGAATGGCATAAACCGGGAATGATGGCTTCAAACTGTACAAGGAAAAATGATGTGGAGGTTCCCCGTTCGGGAGCTGATTTGGTAGTCAGTAGAAAGGCTCCCGCTGACTTCAACAGCTGCTGGGCCAGGCCTTAAGAGAACTGCACTGTGAAACCGTTCTTTATATGCTGGAGTAAGAGCAATTTCAAATGAATCAGATGCCTGAGGTTTGCAAGTCTCCATGACATGCTGATTGCTGCTAGAGCAGTGTGAAAGTTTTGTAATGAAACCCCAAACCATGTGAGACATACTAGGCTTCACTGCAAACCCGAAACCAGAGCTAAATTCATGGAGGTTCACAAATCTTTCAGGAGAATCTTGGGCAGTTTTTGGTTTCACACGAGTCTTGCAATGAACTTACGGGCCCAAAATGCACTGAGCACAAGGTGAGCCTCTCCATGGGAATTAAAAGGGATGTGCTTTGCACAGCTGCACATGCAACCCAGGTTTCGGCAAGGCTGGGTGTGCAGTAGCCATTGATATCCCAGTAATAATGCTTTTGCAATCACCAGTCAGCCTAAAAATCACCAGCAATTTGTCCATTCCAGCTGTGAAACAAGAACGATAGTCAAAGTTCTGCTCTGAAAAGTGATTAAAAATGGCAACCTGGGGTTCCCTGTTTACTGTGCCTCAGTGACTCCAGCAACCGGAACTTAGGACCTGATCTTAACCACATAGCAAAGTCAATGCTTCTCACTGTGCATAGTCCTATTGCAGTCCACAGGATGACTCAGGATAGTACGTGCTATGCTTCAGAAGGCTACTCTACGGTTTTATAGTGAATGTTGCAGAATCAGACTATTCACCAAAAACACAGTCAGTGAGCAAGCTATCCTAGAATCCAGCTAGCTGTCCTAGAGCTGTGTTAGCTATACAGCTCTCAGGCATACAAGAGGAGTATTTGGTACTGAAGTCAGCGGGGCTGATACTGAATACTCATAGGGAGCAGACTGGTTGCGTGAATAAGCTGTTGGGAAGAAGGATAGGCTTGTGGGTAAGCCCCAGGGCTACGACTCGGCAGATCTTGTTTCCAGTCTTGGCTCTACTACAGACTCCTTAGGCAAGTCAGTTCTCCATCTGTAAAATGGGGATGGTAGCACTTCATTTCTCTGCCTTTTGTTTTTCGTGTACTGTACACTCTCTGGGGATATCGCTCTCCCCTTCTGTGTTTATATACAGTGCATAGCCCAACGGGGCCTCGAGCGGTTACGCTAATGCTAACGCTAGTCACTTACAAAAGCAGGCATCTTCTTTCACATCAGGGACATGTGCCCTCCAAAGCCTCTCTCCAGTGCTCAGACGCACATGTCTGAAGTGACCAATGCCCTGAACACGTTTCCAGCTTAGTGAGTTATCTATAAATCTGCCAAGAGGGAACCAAGGAGCCAGAACTGTTCTGCAGAGCAGCGATCCTGTGTGTCTCTAGTCAAGTGGAAATGCAGTAACTAGCAACTCCATCATGTGCTTACAAGGGAGAGGGATTGAGAGTGGAAGATTTTTAAGGTCAGCATCATCCATTCAAGGCAAGAATAGAAGATCTGACCTTTTTCAAATGGTAAGCTTTGTCAGTGGTCCCACTGGGAGTTTTACCCAGGTGGCAGCTTAAATGTCACTTGTGGTAAACCAAGGGATTGGAATCAGTTAAACCTTTTATTTCCCCTCATAGGGCAGCATTCAGAGCTTCTAATGAGGCTTCATATTTTCTTAAAAATGGAAAAGTGGATTCACTCCCTATTCTTCTACATAGCAACCATATTACCCCTATTGTATAAACACTTTAGATTCTGGAGGCTTCTGTTTTTCTATCGATGCACAAGGATTTCTATATAACCCCAGTTAACACTCAAGCCATAATTTAGTGGCATAAATCCCCTGTGTTTATTAATGGGAGAACAGACACTATGGGGCTTGCATTGCTTCCAACCCATTCGATTCCAGTTGAATACCTGCAGTGTAAATTGATCTAAGTGTGCTGTCCTCTTAAATTTTAGTCATAACAGCAGTACAAAGCGAAAATGAAATGGCTCCACATGAGTACTCAGTCCTGCCCCCACTGAAACCAATAATGAGCCTGATTCTCTTCTCATTCACACAGGTGGTACACCAGCATAACTCCATAGAGCTACTCTTGATTTACACTGGAATGAGTGAGAGGAAAATCAAGTTCCATGGGAGTTAAAGGAGCTCAGCACCTCACAGGATCAGGCCCATGTATTGCATGAGCAGATTTAATACCAGTGTTAAAAGCGAATGGGAAACAATTAAATGACAGCACCTTTCCTTTGGGTTTGGTCATGAGGCTGCATTACTAATGATTTTTCTTTGGATTGCAAACCTGGGTGATGTAGTCTGGGCTGGAGTAGTAAATGCTCCCTTGTCATCTGAAAGAAGTTGATTTCCTGAAACTGAGTGGTCTACCAGGAGCTTGCTTTCCCTACTACATAAAGAGACTCAGCGTTTGGTCAGCAGCAGCTGCCTCTGAAATCATGAATGCTGAAACAAGTTCTTTGGAAAGGAGTCTTGCTATGTCCATGTAAGTTTGCATGGTCCCTGTCTAAAGTCTGAGGACCAGAGCAGGATGTGTAGGTGTTGCTCAGTGACCAGAGGTGGAGATGTGACAGCGTGAGGTTAGGATGTAGATCGCAAGGAGAGCTTCACCCTCAGCAATGTCAGTCTCAGTGTCCCAATGGAATCACAGCTGTTGCTTCTAGTTGCTGAGTTGGATGCTGTCTCTGAGGCTTGGCCTGTTAAGGGCTTTAAAAACAGGGTCGGGACCTTGACACTCCTCTGCAGTCTGTTAAGGAGTCAGTTAAAAGAGCAGAGCATGCTTGCTGTGTGTGAAACAAGGGTGGTGGATTCGGTTAAATTCCAAGGGGACCCGTGTTCACAGCACAAAACTAGCGCAGGCCAGAACGGAAGCGCTGGCAGTTTCAGCAGAGAGGCTAAACCACGGAGACTGAGAGCATGCTGCTCGCTGCCTTGAGTTACGCTGGCTTGCACTGCTGCTGCTGTCCATGATACACTGGTTTTGTGAACTTCCATTTCCCAGTGGTGTCAATACAATATCTTTCAATGCAGCTACTGTCCCATTAAAAAAAAAATAGAGATGGGAACATTTATTTTAATTCTGATAACACTGTTCCTGCTAACAAGTCATTCCCGAGGACCAAGATAGCTTCCTTATCTCAAAGTGCTGATTTCTGGCCTTTTACTTGCTCCCATGTATCCTTCTCACACAGCTCTTTTACACCACAGAATGGATGTGCTGGCTGCATGACACTGGTCACCAAACCATTAGAACAAACAAAACTCCCATCAGTCTACGGCTGAGATTTGACGAATGTGAATTCCAAATGTGATTTTGAAGATTCATGCCATTTTCACCCCTGGAATGTACAGTTGAACAACAGGCTCCTCAGTGCAACACACACTGATGTGCTATTCTTCTGCAGAGTAGCATCAATGGAAAAATGCAAAGGAACTTTTCTGGCTAAGGGGAGATGCATGGAAGAAAGATACTTTTTCAGCTTTTGATGCTCAATTAGCAAAGGCCTCCATATTCTTTACTGGTGGTGTCACTTCAGCCACAGGAGAGAGGATGAGCTTGGGATGCTGTGAATCTTCACAAGCCCGGATAAGGATAATCATCTGGAAATCCCTGCATTCCGCCTGTGTAAAACAATGCAAAAATAGTGAACAGTAAACTCTGCCACTGATTTTTATGGCATCAGAATCAGGAAAGGGATTCCCTGCTAGAGGGAAAGCTTGAAGTGCAAACTGAAAGCCTGTCCCCCATCACTGTCCCATTCCTACGCACAAAAAGAAAAGCAAGAGAAATTAATAGAAAGAAATAAAAGAATGGAAAGTGGGATTTTCTTTGCAACCGCCACGATAACTATGTTTGAAGATTGTTAGGCAGGGAGGGAAACCTGCCTGCTTAATGCTGTTTTTGCTTCAGTATATTAGGAAAGTTCTCCAAGAACAACAAGATCTGTGTGAAAATGTGACCCCTGAAATGCTGCCATTTCCACTGAAAGGAACGGAGCTGCCAAGCCAGTGCTGGCCATGCAAGTTCCAGATGCCTGGAGCAAGCTTTCCCTTACCCACAGGTTCCAGGTTTTCGAGCTGTCTTAGAGAACAGTCTAAAAAATAGGCTTGTACATCTGTCCTCTTGTGGGAGGAGTGGTAGATACGCTGGAGGGTAGGGATAGCATACAGAAGGACCTAGACAAATTGGAGGATTGGGCCAAAAGAAATCTGATGAGGTTCAACAAGGACAAGTGCAGAGTCCTGCACTTAGGACGGAAGAATCCAATGCACCGCTACAGACTAGGGACCGAATGGCTCGGCAGCAGTTCTGCAGAAAAGGACCTAGGGGTTACAGTGGACGAGAAGTTGGATATGAGTCAACAGTGTGCCCTTGTTGCCAAGAAGGCCAATGGCATTTTGGGATGTATAAGTAGGGGCATTGCCAGCAGATTGAGGGACGTGATCGTTCCCCTCTATTTGACATTGGTGAGGCCTCATCTGGAGTATTGTGTCCAGTTTTGGGCCCCACACTACAAGAAGGATGTGGAAAAATTGGAAAACGTCCAGCGGAGGGCAACAAAAATGATTAGGGGGCTGGAACACATGACTTATGAGGAGAGGCTGAGGGAACTGGGGATGTTTAGTCTTCAGAAGAGAAGAATGAGGGGGGATTTGATAGCTGCTTTCAACTACCTGAAAGGGGGTTCCAAAGAGGATGGCTCTAGACTGTTCTCAGTGGTAGCAGATGACAGAACAAGGGGTAATGGTCTCAAGTTGCAGTGGGGGAGATCTAGGTTGGATATTAGGAAAAACTTTTTCACGACGAGGGTGGTGAAACACTGGAATGCGTTACCTAGGGAGGTGGTGGAATCTCCTTCCCTAGAAGTTTTTAAGGTCAGGCTTGACAAAGCCCTGGCTGGGATGATTTAGTCGGGGATCGGTCCTGCTTTGAGCAGGGGGTTGGAGTGGATGACCTCTTGAGGTCCCTTCCAACCCTGATATTCTATGATTCTATGATTCTATGAGTTTTTTATTCTCTGAGCCAGCAGCTTGTCCTCTCAGTTACAATGCAACTGACATCACTGGTGATCACACCGGTGCCAGAGGCACATTTATTTGTCTCACAGTACTGCCTCGGAGCCCGAGTCATGGACCAAGCCTCTGTTGTGCGAGGTACTGTCCAAACACAGAACAAAAGGACAATCCCTTCCCCAAAACGCTTATGACCTAAACCCCTTGCATTCTCCACAAACATGTTCTGTGCTTCTCCATCCAGATCAGTGGCTTTTTGACTCCCCGTGGTGGAGGCAGAGGAGAGTGGGGGGGGAGTGCTGGCTACATTCTTGCAGGTGAAATACCAGTTTAGGGTAATGTAAATGAGAGCATGGTGTGCTTCCTTTTGCATTCACATTGCACAACAATCTGAGATCCCAGACATGAGCAAAGGCAGAACGGAGCTGAGTCTTTAATCTTTAAAATCTATTTTACATGATTAAAAGGATCCTGCCTGAAGAAAAGCAACTCTGGCTATTTATATCTCCATTCTTTTCCCCACCCCCCTTTTTATTTATTTTTTATTTTTTGCTTCCAGAAAATACTGTCGTCTTGGTACCTCTGAAAGACCATGGCTAGCTGCCTTTAATTTTAATGCTAAATCCTCATCAGCATTTCAAAACATGATGAAAACCTCTAAGCAACTGTCTTCCGCTAGCTTGAAAATATTGCAGGCAGCAATCTAAATAATGTTATAAGTGCCACAGTAGGTACAAGAGCACATGCTGGAAAGAAAAGACGAAAAAGAAAAGGCTTCAGGCCATCAGGAATGTGTCGGTTTTGGAGAGTGGTCATAAATGGATTGCAGGGATAGATGGTGAGTCTGACTGAGCTGCGCCTCATGGAGACAGAACGTACCAACTTTTAAATGCTGCTGTTTGCAGAAGCCATTTATTCCGTGAACAAGTGCACACGCAACTTACATATATTCAGAGCCATTTAGGCAAGCAGAGGTAATCACATGCAGCGGGATTTGGCCAGGGCACTGATATTAATACTCTCTTAAGCTGTGCTTTCAAAGAGGATGGATGCCAGTCAAACTGAAATCAGTGTACCATTCGTCAAGCAAATTTATGACCCGGATTCAACAGAGCATTCCTTAGTCAGGAAAGCATCTGATCCATGCTTAACTTTAAATACATTTTTAAGACTTGAGCACATGCTTAATGTTAAGCATTGTGCTTAAGTGATTTCCGGAATAGGGATGCGCTTCAGCAGGTGATCAAGTGCTTTCTTGAACTAGAGACTAAAAATTCCATATGTGTTTAGTTTAGGCCCACATTCAGCAGCACACTTAAGCACATGCTTAACTTTGGCTTCAATGGGATTTAAGGATGTGCTTAAAGTTAAGCAAGTGCTCTACTGAGTCAAGGCCCAAAACCGGCTCTATTTTGCGGCTGGGATGTTTGTGGAACCTATTTCAACATTATAATTAAAATGTAAACCCCGTGCCAACTCGGGGTTTGGTGAGAGAAGGTGGCACTGTTTCAATATTGTTTTAAGGATATGAATTTCATAGGGACTATGGCCCAAATTGTAATCTCAGATATATCCATGTAAAACTGGAGTGACTTCATTGCAGTCGTCTGGTCGGCATTTGGCCCCAGCGAGTCGATGTTGTTCAGTCGGTGTTTTTATCGAATTGGACAGCTAGAGAAATGTTGCTGTGAACACTTATTTACATTGTGCTAGTGCCCAAAGTGTTCTGTGAGCTGTACAAGCACAGAAAGTGGGAATTTTAAAACTCAGCATTAGACTAACTCTGCTTCCACTGAAGTCAATGGAAGTTGTATCATTTCAATCAGAGAAGAATTTGGCCAAAGCCGAGTGCTCTTTGTAGGTGTAGGCATTTTCCTGTGTGCACATAGAACAGGTTGAAATGTGGTGTTGGTTGTTTTTATTAAATATTTCCAGGGCAAACATTTTCATTTTTTGCCATGATTTTCTGATTTATTTAATGACACTGTCAATTTTCATTTCCCTCTTCGCCTCCCTCTACCGCCCTCTACTTTAAAACCGGCAGGAAACTGCAAACCTAAAAAACGGTTAAAAAATTCTGAAAAATTCCATGAGAAAATTAAAAATTGTAATTTCTCTCCAAGTTTTCCATGGAAGATGCTGAGCATTTTTCAACCAGCTCTAGTCAGCACATTGCAGGCTAGGAGCCATGGTTCTCTGCACAAGAATGTGGGCGCAGAATAACAAGCTTTGTTGGAGAGGGAATTAGCTTTTTCCCCCCCTCCCATTTCCTGTGAAAAAACATATTCACAAGAAACTGAACCCTGAGCTGAATAACTTTCATCTGCTCCTGAACTTCCTCTCTCTGATTAAACATTAGGTTTAAGCATCATCAACACAGTGACCCCCTGAAGAATACATCAGAATGCACTTGAGGTCAGGAAAGCATGTCTTTTATTTATTCAAGTATTTGAAAGAAAATAACCACTAGACTCAATGCTTGCAATAAATCACTGCGAGGGTTAGTTGAAGGCTGGAGGTGTGAGCTACATTTTTCATTGCAGCTCTTCGTAGCCAAGGTGTGTTGTCAAGGCTATTTAACCTTGGAAAAGCTCTTCCATTGTACAGCTCTCCTTGGTGGTGTCATTAAAGTTGATGGGTATAACTGACCACAAAGGCTAGTGCTCTGGCTTCTACCTGATTTTCCCGAGTGTTTGCACAGTGTGGTTATCCTGACCACAAAGCGGACTAATCAGCATTATAGCTGACAAATACTGTCATGGCTAAGTGGGAGATGGTGCTTCTGCTAAAACAAGCAGTGAGCCTGGGGGCACATGATGCTCAGAGAGCAGCATTAAGGATTAATATTAATGCACTCCTCACTCACTAGGGGCCTCATCCAGAGCCCACTGAAGTTAAGAGGAGTCTTTATACTGCCTTCTGTGGGTTTGGATCAGGCCCCAAAGGTGTTTTAGCTTTTTTTTTTTTTTTTTTAGACAGAAGGCTATTCCCATCCAGTTGCCATTATATTAAAAACCATTGTAATTACTACAATGGTAATGAACTTGACACCAATATTTAGTGTAAAAAGCATATACTTGGTCCAGCATAATTCCCCCACCCATTGCAATAATCTCTTTCGAATTCCCACCGTATCACGCGCTAACACACTCCCCAACAGCCTCTAACTCCTTCACCCTTTCCCCCAAAACTTACTCCTGAAGGCCTCTGGGATTACAAACCTGGCTTCTTCCCCCACCCTCAAAGGAGAGAGGCCAAACAAAAACCATTGTTAAACTTGTATATGCCTCCACCACTTCCTCTCCTTCTCCAGGCCACACTTCCTCTCTGCATGCCTCAGCACGCCCAGCTCCTTCCAGACTGCATGCACCAACTCCTCCGGAGAAGCCCCTGGCAGGGGGTTCATTTGAAACACCACCTCTCACCTTGCCTTCCAGAGGAACGTACATAAGGCTGTGCCGATGAGATAGAGGGTCTCCCCCTCCCATTGCAGAAAAATCCCCATATCCCCATTTTCCCCTCTCTTAGTCTAAAATAACTGGTACTTTCAACACCCTGGCTAATCTCACCTGCACCTTCTGGGCCCACAGGCATTCCTCCAACAGATGCTCCACCCCTGACCACAGCTGTTGCCTGGGACACACCCAGGCTTGGGTTTTCTGAATCATTAACGTGTTGTCTCATTGCTGCAGGTCTTGTAACACTGCCATCTTCCACACCTATGTCCTCAGTGCTCTGATACTATTCACATTCAGTCTCCCCACTGTTAGAGCATCCAGCTCCCCTGTATGCCCAACGGGTCATGGCATTCTCCCACACAATCAGAAGATGCCATCGGCAGTTCTCAAAGGATGTTTGATAGGCCTCCCCCTAGAATCAGGCATTCATCCCTCCCCATCTTCATTGTCTCAAATCTCCCTCCTTCATTCACCCTTCAGTTCTTTTCAAGCTCACTCCCTTCTTACTCTGTGCTTTCTTATTAGCTTTTCTCAGCTGTTTGTTTCCCTGCCCCCATGGCTTGTGAATAACCTGAGCACACGTGATACAGACCCTTCCCACTGGCTGGGGACGAAGTTGAATGGTGCGATTCCACCGCTGGACATGACTGATCGATAATGACCAAGCCAGACGTCCCCACCAGCTCCCTTCCCCCTTTCTCTTGAGGGAACTCATGTTCCCCAGTCAGGGAGATTATCCTGTGTTTGCCCAGTTGATCTGCCTTCTCCAACCCCACTCGTTCCTCCTCCTCTTCCATGTCCGGTCTGGTTCATCCCAACCTGCTCGCTTTCCTCTGCTCCTTGTCCACATCCACATCTCTCCTGCATGCTGCCATCAAACCAAGCTCCATATAAGTAGCATCCACCTTCACCACCAGCCCCATCTGAGACTCTCTCCTAGTAGCTGATGACTCACTGGGCACAGGCCTGTGCTGTTCCTCTGGCACTGCAAACTCACTGAGTAATGGGGAGGCAATTAATTAGGCAGGGAAGCACCTGGGCATGATGAAAGAAGATATTCGCAGGGGGGTGGAGTGGCCAGGCTCGAGAACAGAGGCTCCTGGGGAGGGGAACAGGTCCCAGAATGCTGGAAGAGAGAGCACCTAAGGAGAGGCTGTTCTGAGGAAGGGTTGTTGCAATTTGACCTCTGTGGGGACCTTGATCCAAGAGGAGAGACCCTCCTCTGGCTGATGACAAGAGGCCCTGGCTCCAGAAGAGGGTTCTGGGTCAAGAGGGCCTTGCTGGTAAGCGACCTGGACAAGAGTGGGATTAATGGACTAAAGTTAACTCAGCCCCTTCCCCCTCCAGCTAGAGATGCAGTGGTGGAGGCCTGCTAGCCTAACGTTCCACCTGTGGGTTAAATAAACTAGGCCCCCAAAAGGGGCACTGTTCAATACACATAAATCTCATTGGAGTTATTGAAGCCTGCTAGCTTTTTGTTCTAACACCTCCTAGTTTGACAGTAGCCCATGTAACATTAAATGGTTAATGTTTCAGATGGCGGGGGGGGAGGGGACCCATCCAGGAGGACACGTTAGGGATACATAAACGAGGTAGCTGTGTGATCCTCAGCGAAACAGTACTGTTGGAAAATATTCCCACCAGACATTTGGACAGCATGGGCTACAAGTGCAAAACTAACATTTCAATGTAGGAAGATGCATATTCATAACGGATTGCAATTCCCCAAAATGCACGGAGGGCCTCAGCTTTGTCAACGTGCATTTGCTCTGTTAGAAATACATCTCCCTGAAAGACAGATGCCAAAACTAGCAGTCGAACATTTGCAATGCAGGGAGAGAGGCTGACACCTCGGAGCTGGTAGTCCAGTGGTGTTCATGGTTCAGAGAGCCTTTGCGCTACTAAGTTCAGTGTTTAGCAGGGGAATCACATTAGCTGTTTGTTTTTGATTATGAATGGTGTGAAATCACTACATTGTGGTTTGGGGCAACAATTTGCAATCAGTGCAGAGGTGAGATCTTGGATTCCTCCCCCTTTCTTTCTCCTTGTGCTTCACTTCCATTGTTTGGTTGGGTTCCCATCTGGTAAAATTTCAAGCAACTGTAACTTACGTTTCAATTTCAGAGTCAGTGTCTGAGGAGTGCAATGGGGGGTTGATGTGTTAGGGGCAGGCACTTGGAATTCTATTGGATCTTTCTGAGTAGCTACTGAAGCATGCACAATCTTTCATATGATCATGGTTTTCAATGTGTTTTTTCTTCCCAGTGGTTTCATCTGCTTTTTTTGTTTGTTTATCTTTATCTTTATGGACCCAATGTCGCCCTTGTGTTTTATCTCATCCCTCTCTGTGCTCATGTTTAGATGCTAGCTATTGACCCAGTGCATTGATTAGCCTGACTAATTCATTGACTTGGATGTAAGCCCATCCCAAAATAAGGGCCCAATCCTGCATGGCACAATGTGCTTATTGCAAGGTGCCAGGCAGCCTCATCTCCTACTGGCTTGCCAAGATGTTTAGTTACTAACCTAAGCACGAGTCATGTTCACTCAGAGCCTCACAGGTTTGCCTCCTAACATATTCCCTAAGGGGTAGATTGTGTCTTAAAGGCACATTTCTAAGTAGTGGGTGGTGTGGAGCTGCAGCAAGGGGAGATAATAGAGGGAAGGGGGGGTCCAGGAAAAAGAAGGGGAGGGAACAGAGCCTCTCTGAGCATCCTGCTGCATCCTGTAACATCCTCCAGCATCCTGTAACAATATGGAGCTTGCTCCCCCTGGGTCAGTAGAAATAGGAATGTGGCTACGGGCCCACTTCATTCCTGTCCCCTTTGGGGTGGTGATGTCATCTGTGATTGTCCTTGACCCTCGTGTGGGGCACATGGAGGGGTGTCCCTTGTAAAGTGGTTCCCTCCCCTTTAAATGCTCAAGGGCCATAGCTAAATCCCAGCCCAAAGACACTCCAGACAGACTCTAGAGTTCCATGGAAATCTCTGCACAATACTGTTGAGTCTCTCCTACTCCAGCATATGTCCTTCCTGCTGCCCATGAGGTGGCTCATATCTCCGGGTGATTGCAGGATGATACTAGGGACTGGGGAAGTCGCTCGTAGTCTAAGTACTATGGTTTACTTTATTTACTTGTGGGCTTCTCTGTGGCTCTCCGCACTAATAGCTGAGCACACACCAAGCAATTTAGCCTTGCACCACCTCCAGGAGCTAGAGAAGTGATATCCCTATTTTAGAGTTGAGGAAACAGACACAAAAGGATTCGGTGACTTGCCCCAGGAATGTCTATGGCAGAGCTGGGAATGGATTTCTTTCATTGTCCAGAATTTCACTCCAGTCCCTTAAACACAAGGCCCTATATGCTCCTTGTGGAGCACCTGAAAGCTAGATGGCTAGATATGGCGGTTGACCTCAAAGCATTGCGGGGCCTTGCCGACACGACTAAATTTTCCTAGTTTGCTACTGTTGGTGCAGTCCCTCCATTGGCAGCAACAGCTGGATTGATGGGTAGAAATGAGGTCTTTGAGACCTACCTACCCTGAGCAGACTTAGATGATGCCATGGTAGTTACAAGGCTTGTGCCGGTTCTACTCTAGAGCTCCCACAGGTTCATGGCAGTCACTAAGGTGGGAAAAGGGCTAGTGTAGACACCTTCTCAAGGCCTGGATTCAGAAATCCAGTATGGCCTAGTGGATAGAGCTCTGGACTGGAACTCAGTTCTATCCCCAGCTCTGGCCTCGTGGGTGACCTTGGACAAGTCACCTCACTGCTCTGTGCCTCAGTTTCCCCACCTGTAGACTGGGGATAATGACAGTGGTTGCCTTTGTGAAGTGTTTTGAGCTCTACAGATGAAAAGAAGAGCGAGGTATTATTATATTAATCCTCAGCAAAGCATGTAAACATGTGCTTAATTTTAGGTAGGTTCTTAACTACTTAGATTTTAAGCTTTTGGGTTAGGGACCATCTTCTTGTTCTGGGTTTGTACAACCCCTACCAGCATGGGGTCCTGGGCCATGACTAAGCCTCCTAGGGTGGTAGGGTAATTCAAATAAGTGCTTTCCTGGATAAGGGTAGACTTCATGTGTATCAATGGTTTGCTGAGCTGCAGCCCAAGAAAGGAAGGAATCCTTAGGTGAGTCACAATGTATAAATATCTCTGGCATGAGCGTAACTAAGGCTGCCATGCTGTCACCCAGCAGAGTCAGCAATAAGCAGGCTTTCTGAATTAGAGAAAATCTTGGCTATACTTAAAATGTGGCTGTGATAGCAAAAAGTACAAAATGTTCTTTGAAAAAGCAGCTGTGACTATTTTATCTTTCTCTGAAAGATAAGTAATTGTGAGAATGTTGTAATCTTTTTTTTTTTTTTTTTTGAAATCAGGTCTAAACAGCAATTTCCTTTCCGGCACAGGAGGTATTTAAACATCCGTACCTTGAACTGGTTAAAAAGAACTGTACTGATAATGCAATTTTGTAGCTTAAGATTTACATTGAACTGAACAATAAATCCTAATGAAACTGATTGAAGGCAGGAGTTATGATGGGAACAATTCTGCAAATCAGTAAGTCCAAGTTGGTATTTTGGTATCAAAAAGGGAAGTTTGCATTTGTATGAAGCTTATAATTATTGGGGCCAGAAAGGTCTAGTTGTTAAATCTAAGGTGGGGGTTGTTGTTTTTTTACATGAGAAGTAATATGAATGTCTAATGTTGTGTTGCCTTATTTTACTGGAGGAAGTCCTGGGGTTGCCAGATATGTAATGTGATCTCTCACACTTTAATGGAAGGACTTGGGAGGTTGGATCTTTAACAAAGAAACCCTTTCTCCTTAACAAAAAACCCCAAAAGAACAAGGGTGACTTCTCTGCCCCCCTCCCCTTTGTATGTCACCTCAAGAAAACAAAATCCTCAAACCGCCACACATCCTAGCTGGCACATGCGTGTTCATGGGCCTGATCATGAGAGATGCTCAGGACCTGCCTCTCCCACTGAAGTCAATGGGAGGTGCAGATGTGCAGCAGCTCTTAGGATCAAGCCCTTTACAGAGTAACTCGCTGTAATCATCTTTCACTCTGAGTCCAATGCTGTTTTACAATCAAGGTTAACTATGAGATGCTGACTGTTTAAATGTGCTAATGAGTCTAACGGGCTGTGTGCCAGTCTCATTTCTACAGGCTGTTGTGTGTGAGAAGATCTAGCAGTCACCTAGCTTGGCTGATTTTGGGTTTTTCTTTTTAACTCCATTCTGCACCAAGTAAACACAAAGAAAATGACTTTGGTCCACTGTGTGCCTCCAAGTTGCTGGCTGAGTATTGCAAATTTAACCCTTGCTCATTGGTGGCTCTTACATTTGGAATACTTACCACACTGCTGCTACTGTAATCAGTCTCTTACCTCCACTGCAGACATGCCAAACCTGCAAAAAACCCCACAGAAATTGGGCTTGTTTTTGGCTTAATTGGCTTGTGAGTTGCTTGTTGGTTAGTTTTTGGCTTGTTGCTTGTTTCGCTTGTAGCTTGTTGCCTGTTGTAGCGTGTTGCTTTTTTTGATTGGCTCCCGGCAAGCGGGGCAAGGGGGGGGGCAAGGGGCAAGCAGGGGCAAGGTTGGGGGAGAGAGTCAGGGGTGCACAGCAGGCCCACCACAGTCCCAGACTGCACACCGGGGGGATCTAGTCACATAGAGTGTTGGGGTTCTTAGGGATTGGCTTGTCTTGGCCTTGTTTTGAAAGGGATTAGCTTGATTTTTGGCTTATTGTGGAAGTCGCGGTGCTTATTTACCGAGTGAAAGTTGGCAGCTGTGTTCCACCATGGGGTCTCAAGAGTCTAAATCCTTATCTTCATGCAAGTAGTGACAGCCCCCTCGTGTTACGTTTTGCAAACACTAATTTGTGACCTCTCCTGTGGTTTAACTCCAAGCACGTGAGTAAAGTAAAAATGATACCAGTCAAGTGAATCAATTACAAAGAGTCTCTCTGTAAACAGATGTTAAATGGCCAGGACACTACACATTTCACTAGGGTTTTCCATCAAGGAGGTGTTAGAGGAAATAATAGGGGCTAGGTACTAGTTCTATTAGTTCAAGGTCCCTAATGATAGAAAAGGAGACGGGAAAGAATTCCTTATTTCCTGATTTTTAGCAAATAGAAAGATATACAGGGAGAAAGGAATGACCAGGATATTATTTATTTGTCTTGTGCTGGTGTCTAGAAGCCGCAGTCATGGGCCAGGACCCTATGGTGCTAGGCACTGTACAAACCCAGAACCAAAACGCAGTCTCTGTCCCAAAGAGCTTAAAATCTAATAGCCAGGAAAGAATATTAATGTAAAAGTATGTTACATAAATAGGCAGCCCTCTCCTATCGATCCCTCCCTTTCTTAGCTAGCCCTTTCCTGAATTGCCCTTGTTATTCATAGTGGTTCAGCTAAATATATTGTTCCTCTCTTCTTCTTTGTAATGTCATAATCCTCATTGCACCATATGTATTTTTATCTCCGTAAACAATAAAAAACCTTTGAAACAAAACCAGCAATGTCACAGAGACTAATTTAAAATGCAAAAGTTTGTAAACATTTGTAATGTAAGCCTTCTAAGCCCCAGGCAGCTGAGTGTGGTAGCTGGATTGTACATCCTCATCTGCATTATTTTCAGTTTGATTAAGGATAAAGGGGATCGCTAATGGTATACAAAGGAACACAGACACGATGTAAAGCAAATGGTTATATCACTAAATGAGGCACAAGCTACAGGATGAATAACTTCGGGGATAAAGACTCAGGCCCAGATCCACAATCCAGGCATTGATGTCAGTGGAAGTTAGGAGCCTAAATGTCTTTGCAGATTGGGGCCTGAGTGCTGTCGGCTTCTGACCCATAGAAAACTGTATGGAGGGAGCAGGGAGCTGTGAAAAGATGCCGGAGGTAGAAGGTTCTGTCTAAACAGCAATTTCCTTTCTGGGACAGGAGGTATTTAAACATCCGTACCTTGAACTGGTTAAAAAGAGCTGTACTGATAATGCAGTTTTGTAGCTTCTGATTTACATTGAACTGACAAAACTGACTTGGCATAGAGCAGGCGGTGGATGCAGTCCAAAGGCCTGCTCTAACCCGCCCCACAGCTATGCTGATGGATGTCGAGTGCTTGCAAAGGCCAGAACTGTAGGCCTCTGAAGCAAAGTGCAGGGGCAGGGGAGGGGAGTCATAGGGTGGCTGGCCCCAGTAAATAAAGCAGATCCAGCACTCCTGTGCCAGTTTGGCTAATTCAGAGGGTGGGCCAGCCCCTGGGGCTGTCAAGGATCAGGGAGAATCTGACAGGGAGGTGGGGAGAACCGGTGAGAGAGGGACATGGCTGTCAGGAGGACGAAGTCTCTGCAGGCTCTCCTGGGAAAGCAGGAGGAATTATGGGGAAGCCAGTGGAGAGACGAGCGGAGGTTCCTGTGTCAAAGCCAGTTCTAGGATGCTGAAAAGTGCTGAGGGCTAGGAGCCAGTGGAGGGGCGAGCCTGGTGACCTTCCTGAGCCACTGCCAGAGAAGGCAGGAGAGAGCTGAGGGCTCAGGCCAGCAGAAGGAGGTGCTTGCTGGCACTTGGAGCCTGAGAGCTGAAGCTGGAGGGCCACAGAGGGCTGAGGTCTAGAGTGAGATATGCTGCGGGGTGCCTGAGCGTGGGGCATGGTGCTGGGTGCTAAGATACTTGAGGTACGATCTGGACTAGGGTGCTGAGACTTGGTCTGTTATGGCTTATGTGCATCGGGCTTTGTTTTGTAACAGAGTCACCCCACAAGGGCTACTTGTACTAAGTTAGAATGTGTGGGCTATTTCGGAGAACTCTGAAAGAGGGAAACAGGCAAACGTGCTTCAGTCCTCCTGCTGTATTACGGGGGGCAGTTTCCTCTATACTAAACCTCTTTAAAATTTCCCATTGGTTCCTCTCCAAAGGTGGGATCAGTTGTAGGAGCCCTAGTGTACAAAGGACTCCAAGCAGTTGCCAGAATCTTAGCCACCTTGTCATCTAGACTTGCTCCCTTTTCTCCTTGGGAGCTTGGTTTCAGGGCAGATTTTTAGCCCAGCACATATCAGAGCTCCCAGGGCCCTATGATGTTCCTTGACTCCTTTTACCTGGCCCTATACCATTGATTCTGCGGGACCTACTGAGGATACACTTTGCCCCCATGACACTGTGCATTGCCACAGAGGGAGGGGAGCAGGCCACCGAGACAATTATCCACTGTGCAAGGGGGTTTCACCTTCTTATTTTTTGTTGTTGTTGTTGCAGTTATCTTTTTCAAATTACCCACCGGTGCACTGTACAGTGGAGGGGAGTATATTGCCCATGGAAAGAAGAGTGAAGTGCGATTGGGAAAACAGTTGGTATCCCAGGGACAGCAAGGGAAAACCCACCAGAGAGGATGGTGACTTGCCTGGGGAGAAAAAGAAGGATGAGGTGTGTGGAGAAGAGCATGGGGGATAGGTGGGAACAGCTGGAATGACTCTGACTGCAGAATATGCTATTTGAGGAGGAGAGACAGGGGAGGGGAGCTGTTTTGCTTGCATGGTTTATGGGCCTGGACATGGCCCCTAATTGTGCAGATCATGTAACCTGCCTAGAGACCCAGCTGAAAGACTTGAGGACACAGAGCCCCCCTTGGGTGCCTGGCTTTCTCTGCAGAGCCCCCCTTGGGTGCCTGGCTTTCTCTGCATTCCCTCCTTTACCTGCCTTGCATTGTAGAGATCAGCTCCCACTGAGTGCCTTGGGGGCGGCACAGGTGTGACTGGTAAATCAGCATAGCTCCACTCAAGTCAAGGGAGCTACACTGATTTACACCAGCAGAAGATCTGACCCAAAAGGAGGTCTGGCCAGGGCTGGGGATATGGCCTCCATGGCACTGCTCAGAAATCCTGGGTTGAGCTCTGCTCCCAGGCTTAGCTCCAACGTATGGCCACATAGCCATCTGGCTGGCCCTTGGTATTTTTAACATTCAATAATTGTTTTTAGAAGGGTTATAAACACGAGCAGGTGTTGCAATGCCCAAAGCATTTCTAACATCTTTGTTTCATTTCCTTGAAAGCCTTTTTGAAACTGAAATGCATTTTTTTTATTCCCTCTAGATAAATTTTCTGTACGATTGGGGAAACCATATCTCCTAACTCCACTGAATGCTTCTAACATGGTAGTGCTTAGTACCACTTCTGGCATATTGATGTTGGCTCTCTGACTAGAAAACATGCCAAGCTGTCCTTGGGGGCCTTAATTATCGCAACTTCAGGCCGGTGTTGCCTGCCTACGGCACAATCCCACGGCCTAGAGTGAACCCTGAAAATGCTTATTTAAATGACATTCCACAATAGATTAACGTATCAGAAATTGAAGATCCAGAAAAAGGATATTTCAAGAGGAGCAGCAGCAGCTGCAGATGCTCTTCCCCTTCAGGATAACATCCTGACAATCTATTTCAACTTGATCATCTTCAAAAAGCAGCAGTGTGAGATCAATGTAGGATGGTCACTTGGCTTTGTAGTTTGTCTACATAGTGATGCATAGAGATCTTGTTTTGGACCAGATCCTCTGCGATCATGAACTTCATTGTAGCTTTGCTGATTTGCTCCACCTGAGGACCCGTTCCCGATCGGCCACCAGTTATAACCCTGCAACTCCCAATGCACTCTGTGGGTGCTAAGTGGCTTTCACTAAGGCAGAATTTGGCCCTATATTTTGCTCCTATAAATCATGGGTGAATTGTGGCCTGATCTTGAAGTATATAAGTGTAAATCAGTATCGTTCCATAGGCTTCACATGGAGTTAAGCCAATTTATAGTAACACTGGATCTGGCCCTGTCAGAATAGGGGTTTGCAGAGTTGGATCCTTCAACCATCTTTTTCCAACGTGACCAGTGATTTTGTGTGCCTCAGTTTTTTGGATGCCCAGCTTGAGACGTGGGCTCAATTGTTCAATGTGTGAACACTCAGAGCTCCAGCTGAGTTGCTGCTCAGCACTTCTGAAATTCAGGACCAACATGTCTGTGAGAAGGTACCAAACCCCCTAAATCCAACCCCATCTAGCAGGCAGGTGGCTACAGGGCATTGCACTGTGTGCAATATGCACCATCAAGCTGCATTAGAAACCCCCTGGGGAGCCAAAGTCTAAGTACATTGCAACTACAAAAGATCTGACTAGAATGCTGTAAATATTACATTGTACAGACTAGCACAGAAATCTTCACAAAGCTGTTTAGAGCAAGGAAATGACAGTGAGTGGGACACATGCAGCACACACAGAGCAAATCTCATACAAGGGCCAATTTGTAAAGGCAGTTATCACTAATATTGTGTTCTATCATATTATTCTTCAATTATTTGCTCCAACAGCTCTCTTGTCTTGGCTTAATAAGCTGGTTCTGCAGAAGCAACCGAGATTGATTTCCTTTCTGCAAAGAGAAGTGGATCATGGTTGGATTTCGTGACATTTCTGCAGGCTTAGCTTGTTTGTTTGTGTTTTTCCCCCCCAGTCCTGTGACATATTTTAGGCAATTAAACTACAGGATGGAAATTAATTTAATGCTTGTGTTAATGTCGGAGCAGGCACCGGGGGAAAAATACACAAAAGGAAAGCCATGCTAACCAGATCAGTGACATTGGTTGCTGGCAAGGTGACTTGTCAGTTTAGTGGCTCTGGTTAAGAATTAGAATCCACCAAAGGGGGGAAGAAGGAGGGGGTGTTGCTAGGCAGCGCAGTGGGTAAATGCATTAGCCTCATACCTCTAGAGACCTTCGGTTTAAGTATTTCTTATCTTACAAGTGAAAGGAGTTTAGTGGTTCCAGCCTAATCCCTAGTGCATATTTTGTCCACATTATAAAATGTACCACATGATATGACACAACTGGCAACCTTTGGTGTGTGGGGAGACAAGGGTTTCTTATCTGAGAGCAGAGCAATGCGGATTATTCCTAACCTGTGTCAGCTAAGCAGTTTGAAGGAGCCTTATGCATGGGTTCCTTATCTATATAATGGAGAGGATAACATCTCCTATCTTCCCCTTCTGCCTTATCCATTAGACTGTAAGCTCTGTGGGGGCAGAGACTGTCTCTTATTATGGCCCCGACCCTGCAAACACTTATGCATATGCTTAATTTTCCTACCATGAGTCGTTCCATTGATTGCAATGGAGCCACTCACGCTAATGAAATTAAGCATGTAAGTGTTTGCAGTATCATGCCCTACGAGTTTGTATAACACATAGCACAATGGGGTCCTGATCCTGACTCAGGCTTATAGGCATTACCGGAACACTACTACCGGTCTCCTGCTTGAATGATGCAAGACTTGCTGTAGTAATTGGGCCTATAAATGGACCTTAATTGTGAGTTTAATAATGAAAAAGATCATAAAATATCACACTAGCCATAATAAATAAATGTTGCGGGGAGTGGGGGAAGGTGGAAAAGGAAGACAGGCTGAATTCATAGAAACAAAACGGCCTATTGGTATAATTCAAGGACTGTGTTAAGATCATGCTCAGGTGGGTGAACGGGTAGCGCGTCCCAACCCTGGGTGGGAGGCACAGCCCCCCGGCCCAACCCCAGACCAGAGTGCAGGACCAGAAACCAGTGGAATGCTGGGTGGGTGAGTGGGCAGTGCACCCCCCGGAGTCCCAGAATGCCAGGCAGGTGAGCAGGCCACGTGTCTCAGTCCCGGGCAGGCAGCACAGCTTGCCACCCACCCCAGAGAGCCGGAAGGGCGGGCAGCATGTCCCCCTCCAGCACACTGGGAGGGTGGCATGGCTTCCCTCCCCCAGCCCTGGAGCACAGGCCGGCCCACATTAGCACCCCAGCCTGGTACCTCGGCCATGAGGGGAAGCAGGAAGGGGCCTTGAGGCGGAGTGTGGGCAGGGCCATGCAAGGCTGTTTGGGGAGGCACAGCCTCTCACTGCCTTCAATACCCGCTGCCCATGCTCTGGACTAAAATAGGTGTGTTGGTGAACAAAATAATGAGGGGATGGGTTAGTCCACTGTCACTCCCCCTTTGGGGTCCACAAAAAGAGACTCTGGGGGTGAAAATTGGGGGAAGCAAACACAAGAATTGCTGATTGAAAGAAGAAGGAACAAGCTTCACCCTCATGGTTGCTACCCCATTGGGTCCTGGGACCCTGGAACGTACCGTAGCACATCAGACTGTCTTCATTCTGATCCTGAGAGAGATCCTGACTAGACTGGGACAGAGAAGGGACCCAGATGACATCGCCACCTCCACCAGCTCTGGATAAAGCCCGATCACTTACCTTATGTCTTCTTTTTTGTCCCTCTTCTTTTGCCTTTTGTCTAACAAGAGTCTGGCTTAGCTGGTAAAGACTGAATATTTTGCAACACTGCTAGAGGCCTGTGACCAGAGATGTAGATAAAAGCAATGCCCAAGACTGTCTGATGCTGGTACAGGTTTTCCAGATCATGGAGTGGCTAATAAGATCATGTTCCATGCCTGCGTTTCTCCAGCAGTGAGGTTGCAAGTGGAAGGCAACACCAGAAACAGAAGCTGCATTTGTTATTCTTTTCTCTCCTCTTTTATTTTTGTCTTCTCGGAAATGGGATCAGACTTTAACAAGGGTAACAAAACTTGGGTATAGGAGGAAGCGGTAGTTCTTGACTTTAGTAAGGCTTTTGATACTGTCTTGCATGACCTTCTCATAAACAAACTAGGGAAATACAACTGAGATGGAGCTACTATAAGGTGGGTTGGGAAACTGGTTGGGAAAACCGTTCCCAGAGAGTAGTTATCAGTGGTTCACAGTCAAGCTAGAAGGGCATATCAAGTGGGGTCCTGCTGGGATCAGTTCTGGGTCTGGTTCTGTTCAATATCTTCATTGATGATTTAGATAATGACATAGAGAGTACACTTATAAAATTTGCAGATGATACCCGACTGGGAGGGGCTGCAAGTGCTTTGGAGGATAGGATTAAAATTCAAAATGATCTGGACAAACTGAAGAAGTGGTCTGAAGTAAACAGGATGAAATTCAATAAGGACACATGCAAAGTACTCCTCTAAGAAGGAACAATCAGTTGCACACATACAAAATGGGAAATGACTCCCTAGGAAAGTGCTGCAGAAAGGGACCTCAGGGTCATAGTGGGTCACAAGCTAAATATGAGTCAACAGTGTGACACTGTTGCAAAAAAAGCAAACATCAATCTAGGATGTATTAGCAGGAGTGTTATAAACAAGACACGAGAAGTAATTCTGCTGTTCTACTCTGTGCTGATTAGGCCTTAACTGGAGAATTGTGTCCAGTTCTGTGTGCCACATTTCAGGAAAGATGTGGACAAACTGGAGAAAGTCCAGAGAAGAGCAACAAGAATGATTAAAGGTCTAGAACACATGACCTGTGAGGAAAGAGTGAAAAAAATGGCTCTGTTTAGTCTGGAAAAGAGAAGACTCAGGGGGGACATAAGAGTTTTCAAGTACATAAAAGGTTGTTACAAGAAGGAGGGAGAAAAATTGTTCTCATTAACCTCTGAGGATATGACAAGAAGCAATGGGCTTAAATTGCAGCAAGGGAGATTTAGGTTGGACATTAGGAAAAACTTCCTAACTGTCAGGGTGGTTAAGCACTGGAATAACTGGAGGTTGTGGAATCTCTGTCATTGGAGACTTTTAAGAGCAGGTTAGATAAACACCTGTCAGGGATGGTCTAGATAATACTTAGTCCTGCCTTGAGTGCCGGGGACTGGCCTAGATGAACTCTCGAGGTCCCATCCAATCCTACAATTCTATGATTTAACAGCAACAACAACTCCAGCCCATCTCAACTGACTCATCCCATTTCCCCCAAAAGGACAGTTATTACCATCTTTAGTACCATCTAAAAGGCTGTCGAATGGTGGGAGATTCCTTTCCTCTCCAGCTAAAGGGAAAGTGGGGAGCAAGAGATGTTAGAATGAAAGCCTTACGTACTACTTTACATTTCAAATGCTCTGTTTCTTTCCTTTCTCTATGTCTTTAATCAAAGGTTAATACAATGTTAATAAGGTTTGCCACGGTACTAAGCAGGCTGAGGTCTCTGTATATCACACCTTGTTTAATGTTGGACAGTTACAGGGGCATGTTAACACCTTTGACTCTGGCCCCATTTGTTCCATCTAAATTAATACAACAGACCCTGCCTAGCGTTAAGTATTCACCAACATTAAAATGGATCAGGTTCTTCAGCCACAACTAAGTAGAATAGATTAAAAAACAAGTGAGATCTTACAGTAAAAGCCCAGTTGTAGACATTCTACAGGATGGAAAAATTGCTGCTGATGTAGCTGTCAAAGATTTTTATGTACCTACAGATACTTTGCACATAAGACTAGGCAGGAGCCCACAGGTCTGCCGATTCTCTTTTATAGCTTTGTATTTAGTAACAAAGTAGTAGCTATAGATTCATTTTCTTTGCTCTGTATTTATTATTGCTCCTCTGGAATGGAAACAGCAAGCGCTTTGCTAAATCGATAGAAAGACTGTCTGGCTTCAGTCTGAAGGCTCAATCCTGTGAGGTACAGATCACCTTCAGCTTCCATTGACTTCTGTGTGGAGTCCAGAGTGGCCCTCAAATGGCAGGGTGTAGCCTTCTGCTCCTGTGTGAAGTAGAAAGTCAACCTCTCTGGCAGCCCTTGGGTAAAAAACCTGCAGCCCTTACTCAGGGCTATATTGTGAGACTCTTGCTCCGTTGGTGAATACTTCCTTACAGGAGTTAGGTCCACTGAAACTACATATGAAAATGCAGCTATGAGTAAGGGGTTGCACCAATCTAGCCCTCAGTGACTTCACAGAAAACTTTGCTTGAGTAAAGGCTCCTAGGCTAGGCCTGTGTGTACCACATATAGTACAAAAGCCCACATCACCCCAATTTTAAGGCCCCTTCAGACTGCCAGAGTAGTGTAAAAGGCCCTCAGACTCAAACTGTACCCTCAGAGTTGCTTCTTTAGGAGTCAATGGGAGTTCACATGTTTTCAAAGGGAAGAATTGGGTCCTGAAGACTTTCATTTAATGTGTGTACTTTCAAAAGATTTCAGGTGAAATCTCAACAAGCCGGAGATGTATATAGCACAAAACAATTGATTGAATCTTAATCAAATCCGACTGTTCTTGTGCAAGAACAAAAATAAGGTCTCCTAAAGCAGGGCAGCCACTTACATTGTAGCAGATGTTTCTTTTTATTGTTGGAAAAACAAATCGTTATTAAATACCAAAGAAAGCCCCATAATCCGGGAAGGCTCTTGATTCCATACTGAGGACACCTCTTCCTCTCAAGCCAGACAGTCTTCTAAGTTGTTTTGTTTTTCCTGCTAATCCTTCTATGGTGTTTCCATGACATAAAGGCAAAAGGGAAGATGAATATTTAATAATGGAAACAACCTGATAGTTTAAACTTGAAAACAGAACACGGGGCGTGTAGCAAACATACTAACAAAATACTTTTCACACCAGCAATTCCTTCTCACTGGCGGATTTGGACAAAACAGAGATGCTAGAGATGATTAGTGAAGATTTTCCACAATTAGCAGCAGGCCAAGATAGCTGGGCATGACACAGCTGGTGTCTGGGATAGTCTTCTTTTTGGGAACATGGCTGGAGCAAAACAACACATTCTTATGGCCCGTGAATTGTGGAGAGACAACTTGGGTAGAATATATTTTCTGCATTGAAATGGAAACAAGTCTTTCTGGGTTATATGGAGAATGCTAGGTGTAATAAGTTTAATTTTTTTTCAGTAGGGCTACTAATGGCATCTTCTGCTTTTAAAAACAACCACCCTTCATCAATTAATAAACAGAAGATTGTGACTGACTAAACAGAAGAGTGTGCAAATTGACACTGGTTTTTCATTTTAACCAGTTAATGTCAGTAGATATAGTATTTATTGAATTCTCTGTAGAAACACTCCAAAGGCAATGTCAGAGCAATAGTATAGAAAAGGGCAAATGTGGTTAGCCACAGCTGACTTTATGTACGTTAAATACTGTACAAGGCATATGGATGAATGCTGAACAGGAAGGTGAGTGATCACAACTGTTCTCTGATGTATACAATAATTTTCTAAGCAAAAGCTAAACAGAAGACACACCAACAGACTAGGAATAGGGTGCTTGGGTAACTTGCTCTGTCCTTAGAGAAGACCCCATAGTATCATGCATGGTTTTGCTATTGCTCTTGAAATATTATAAAATGCTTGATTGTAATAACTGGTTCATTATTCCTGTGTTTGCCAATCGTCGAGTGGTGCTAGGAGCTTGCCTGCACAATGCAAATCATAGATTACATGCAAATCCATCTGAAGTCCTGTCTGCACATCTAAGGGGGGATATGACAGAGGTCTGTAAAATGGTGACTGGTGTGGAGAAAGTAAATAAGGAAGTGTTATTTACTCCTTCTCATAACACATGAACTAGGAGTCCCCAAATGAAATTAATAGGCAACAGGTTTAAAACAAACAAAAGGAAGTATTTCCTCATACAACGCAGTCAACCTGTAGAACTCCTTGCCAGAGGATGTTGTGAAGGCCTAGACTATAATAGGGTTAAAAAAAGAACTATATACATTCATGGATGATAGGTCCATTAATGGCTATTAGCCAGGATGGGCAGGGATGGTGTCCCTATCCTCTGTTTGCCAGAAGCTGGGAATGGGCGACAGGGAATGGATCACTTGAGGATTACCTGTTCTGTTCATTCCCTCTGGGGCACCTGGCATTGGCCACTGTCGGAAGACAGGATACTGGGCTAGATGGACCTCTGGTCTCACCCAGGATGGCTGTTCTTATCAGAACTATGCTAGTGCCAGTCACATTTGTTGTTAGAAGAATACTAGCTCAGTTTGTCTCATGTGGATTCTGCCCTTGGTTTGTAGGGGTATGTCTCCCATTCCTTTAATCCAAACTACCACCCCATGCAGAATTCCAAAGAAATGAGAAATATTAGACCCATGTCGTGGGCTATATACTACATGGCCTAGTCTGTGTCTACATTTTGGATTTTCAGCTATGTTTGACACATGTCAAACAAGGTTCTTCCCCTTTGAAAGTTGATGACCCTGTTGTCCCACTGGTGTAGATGGATTGACCTCACTGAACAAAGAAAATTCAGTCAGCGGTTCTTTAAAATGGATTTCTGACTCTTTGTTAAAATTAGAGAGAAGACCAAGCCAATCCCCTGGATCCAGTCACCCCTGAACCTTGTGGATCTTGGAATCTGGATCCTAACTTTGCATCTTGGGCCCATCACTAGTAAGAATAGATGTCGAACCTGGCCATAGGTGCTTGCAAAATTGGGACACCCGTGTTCAGTGTTGGTTGGGAGAAGCCAGGATTGATTGATCTCTGTAGTGCTGCTTAGCAAGCATGGTTCTCAGAGAGCAATTCCCATCCCTGCTGGTCAGGGAATTCTATACTAGAACCTTGCTAGCTACAGCTGTTCTTAAACATGGCTGCAGCTACCACCATTCTGATTCCATTGCAGACAAGAAATTACGTCTCTGCCTTAAGATACTGACTCTAGCTGTTTACTTGACTGCGACAGAGTAGCTTTTCCACTCAATCTTTTCCAGATCACCCACAAAACCCTAAGGATCTTTTTAAAAGTGACTGGACATCCTTTCCTATATGACGTGTGACAGCACTCCTAGATACTGTGTGTGCGTGCGTGTGTGTCTGTATTCTATGGGAACACTGCGATTTAATAAATGCCAAAACAAACAACAGGTGTCCATGTTATTTTGCGTAGGAACTCCTCAAATATCAGACTTTGGCAGCTCAGACACTTCCTTACAAAAGGAATCTTTTTACTCCAAAGGCTCTTTGAAACTTGTATGGCATATTTATGTTTAAGAGTGTAGAGAAATCGCCTTAGATAAAAATAGGGTTTTAAATGCAACACAAGGACCCTGTTCGACTACTTTACAGTAGCATGTAGCGAAAGTATGGATCAGTATCAGATTTAAGAACAACTGGAGAGGGCACATGTTGACTCAGATAAATCATAGTAGCCTTTCTCCCCTAGGACTTGTCTGTTCTGGGGAATTTTGCCCTGGTGTAGTTATACCAATGTAGCAGCACCAGAACAAACCTCTGGTGCAGAAATGTGGCACTGATGCACAAAGGGTTTACACCAGTGCAGCTTACCTTTTTCTGACAACAGAATAATATGATTTAAGGTAAGCCACTTTTTACACCAGTGCAATGTGTGTACACTAGGGATTTGCACTGTTGAAGCTATATCAGTGCACCTACAATGGTGCAAAAGTGCCTAGTGTTGACAAATCTCGGACTGTAGTGCAATACCTGGGGCTGATGCTGCAGCCTTCCCTTAGGCACCCCTCCATTGACTAGCCATTTTGCCTGCACTGTGACTGAAAGATCAGGCTGTCCATGCTGGTGGGAAGTGACTGAAAGTTATTACCATCTGCTGGATTTTTTGTGACCCATGTGAAAGTGGGAGGAGTCTCAGTCTAGTCCCAAGTACTGTCCCACAACACATCACTGTTTTCTTAGCAGGAAGGCAGGTCAATGGAGATTGGCCTGCTTTATCTCCATTAAAGGGGATCCCTCTAAGGACAGGGTGATGTGGGGAAATTTGCACTGCTTCTTCCCATGATGTATCCATTTTGTGGATAGATAATGAACTCAGATTGGGGTTTTCAAAGGAACCTAAGTGAGTTGGGTGCCTAACTCCCTTAGTTTTCTTTGAAAATAAAGGCCTCAGTCTCCAGAGATGTCAATCTGGCAGCTATCATGAGTACTTAAATGGATTTTAGGAGAAGCAAAGAAAGATCAGCTGAGAACTGTAACTGCTCTAAGGTGGAACTGAAACAGTAGCTTGTGGCTGTCTGAATCAGTTCCTTTCTTTCACTAATTTGACTCAGAGCTGAATATTTCAGAACCTCAAACAGAAGAGGGTTGTTTCAATTTTAGTTCTAATAATGGACAAAGGTTAAGGCAGCTGGGACGGGAAATGAAAGAAAGGGGGGGTTCTAATTTCTTTGAACCTCTTCACCTACTTATCTCAGTAGAACTGTGACTCTTTTCCTCACAGCGAATAGAAGCTCAGGGCCTGATCCCCCGATGCCATTTTTACTCCAATGTAACTCTATTGATGTAAATGGAGTTACCTCTGATTGGAGTTGCATCAGCAAGACCAGAATTGCATCTTTAATGACTGATATTAAGCAACCCCCCCAAACTGAAATTAACACATGCAAAATTACATTACAATAGTGTTAGGGGGTATGTCTCTGTGAGCTGGGAATTACTCTTCCACTTCCGAGTGTAGACATACCCTAAAGCATAGGTCTGCTGGGTCACATGCAATATGTAACTCCCTCTTTCTAGGGACAGTCACGATTTTTGGCTCTTTTTCATATATAGGCTCCTATTACCTCCCCATCCCCGTCCCAATTTTTCACATTTGCTGGCTGGTCACCCTATGCAAAGCACATTATTTGTTTCTATTCTGTTTGCTTCTATTCTGTTCATCAAAGAATAGAGACAACTGTACATTATTTTTATTATTGAGTTTGCAATAAAAACCTACATAAATAAATTCCAATGATTTGGATGCGAATATGTGCATATTTATTTGTTTTTCCTAAAGTTAATTAAGTATTTTAGGGAAAATTGCCAGAGTGGCCACCAGCAAGAGTTGGTGGCTGCACTCTGAGGCCACCAACATTTTCTTGTGAGACCCCCTGCACTAGAATACTGTGCATTAAATGTTTACGTGGACCCTGCTACTGTAACCCATGTGCCTAAGTCCTGGTCTGCCCTACACAGTTAGGTCGATGTAAGGCAGCTTACATTGACCTAACTCTGTAAGTGTCTACACGACCGTGTAGCTCTGACTGATGTAACTTGCCCACTACACCAATTTAGTAACTCCATGAGAGGCATAGTGCTTAAGTCGATGTAGTTCAGTCAACGTGGTGTCAGTGTAGACTTACATCGACTGTTGCTGCCTTTCAGAAGCCGTCCCACAATGCCCACTCTGACAGTTAAATCGGTGCAAGAGCTCCTGGTGAGGATGAGCACCGCGCACACAAGGTGCGTAGTGTGGAAATACAAAAGCAGTTTAATTTCTGTAGTGGCTGTAAGTCAATGTAACTTAAGTTGACTTAATTTTGCCTGAATAGAAAAATCTTTCTTTAAGAGATCTATTGGGGTGGGTAGAAATGAGTTGCGTCTGGGTCATTGTTGCTAGGCAAATGCACAATTAGCACTCCACACTCAGAAGTTTCTGGACTGGGTGTGGAAATTTTGGGCATGCGCAATAGATTCCCTGTCGCTGGGTTCAGATTCCACAAGGGCAAGTAGTGAGGGGAGCTGCTTTACAAAAGGTCATGTGCCCTGTGTGGGTTGGGAGAAGCTAAGCTGTAGGAGCAGAAAGCAGGCTGTTTCCGCTAACTCTGAAGCATTTTGCAGCAGACTAGTGATGTTGTTAACCCTCCAGCAGGGAAGCCCTGGCAGTGTTAATTGTAAAAAGGAGAAATTGGGAGGAAAAACTAATTTCTTTCATTTTAATTGTATGCTTGGAATGGACTGTTTTATTTAAATTGTCTCAACGAGTATGATTCACCAACTTTGCTTTTATTTGAATGTGATGATGGGGAAAGAGTCACTTATATTTTGCTATTCTCAGTTTGTATTTTTCTTGTAACAGGGTTTTTTTTTAATCTATATACTTAAACTGAGTTGCCGGTTAATTGGTTAGCTGATTAGCTAACTGAGTGATTTCAGCAGAGGAGGAGGAAGAGTCTGCATGGATTCCAGGTGAAGATTTCTACGAGCAAGGGGTGGGAAGATGTTGCTACAGTGCTTTTGACTCAGCAGACTGTATAGATTTTGGTGATCAAAGACTGTAACTGAGAGGCGAACTCAACCTGAGCTTTTGGGAACTCTTGAGTTTTTGCTCACTGGGTTTCTGTGTGGACTCTGTTTAGATTTAATTTCTTTTCTTTATGCATAACGGTGAAGATAATGTTTGTGGATTATAAAGTAGCCATGTTAGGTTGTAGAAATTAAGTAGTTATATTTCTTTTTCTTTATAAAGTTGACACTTCCGAGTTAAGTTCACTCCTTTTGTTCTTTTTGGACTTGAATGGGGGGAGGTTGACCCTGTGCAATCCTTGCTGAAAATCCTTTTAGTCACTGAAATCTGGGTCTCCAGGTGCTTTTCTATAGGAGCTGGGTTTTTTTAGGCACTGTTGAAGGGCAGTGAAGTAAACTCTAGCCCACCCAAAGGTTACACTACCACACATTAAAAGTTCCCTAGTGTGATTTGATCTATTCTGCTTTGAAATGGGAGTATGTCCATGAGCAGTAGGGTACTCTCAGTGTATGGTAACAGGGTCCTCATCAGCGACTGTTAGTGTTTTGTAGATTTACATGCATGCTGGCCATGCACAAACAACATGTCTAGACAAGCCCTTACTGTACTGATGCTCTCAGTCATCCTCATCCATGTTACACTCATATTAATGTAAGAAGTTTCTTTCTGACCACAGAAGTCAGTTTTGATGACATCAGCCATTGCTCTCAGTGAAGAAAGCAGAGGGGTAAGGGACAGCAGAGTCAGTGATCATATAGCATAACTGACCATACATCGCTACAATGAACATTGGGTGGGTCATAAAGGAGCCTATTACTTCCAGGCTGGGTGCCATCTTCACTGTGAAGTGCCACAGGAGATCTGGAGTTGGGGTGGGGACTTTCCAGAGAGAAACTGGCTATAAAACCTGAATAATATAAAACCCTGTCTTTCCCCATGTGCACCTGAGTGAGAATTTACTCCTTAAAGTAACATTAACACAGATTTCTGCATTAATTGTTTTATTAGTCCCACTTCTATAGTGCCTTTTAGCGGGAGCTCAGTGCATTTTCCAAGCATTTATTTAATAAGTCTCACAACCGTCCTGTGAGGGAGACATTACTAACAATATTTCACAAATGGGTAAATTGAGGCACGGAGCAAGAGAAATCTCTTAAGTGACTTACCCAGTGTCACAAATAAAGTCAGAGGGAGGTTTGCATTAGTGGGTAGGCAGCTGGTGGGCTGTGACTGCTCCTTATCACATATTTCATAATGGTCTCATTGCTACCATGTGATCCCACCCTCAGTTTGCTGTATGTATCTGTTGTCTAATATTTAGATTCTAAATTCCTTGGGGGGCAGGGACTGTCTTCATTGTCTGTGTACAGTGCTGAGCACAATGGGACTGGAGCACTGCCACAATACAAATCATAAATAACAATTAGAAATGGAATCCAGGAGTCCAAGCTTGCAGCAATTAAATCTAACCACTAGTCAGACTCCCTTTCATTTTCTAACTATCTTATTAATGCTTTTTGCTCAGAGGATACTTCTATCTACTCAGCCAAAGAAAACATTTCTGAGGGTATAAGAGATTGTTTTCTGTATTCCTCACACCCTAAACATTCATTTAAATAACCAGACAAACACACACACACGGCAGAAGTCTCTAACTCTTTCTGTTGCCAAGATATAAGATAAATCAATGCACCTGTTGACTGGGTTTGCAGTAATGAGAGATTAACACAAGAACTCCCATAATGCACTTAAACATGCTGTTAACTTCAAAGACTAGTTGGGACAATTAAAATACTAGCATTAGTATCTGAAGTATTGAGCATGTCATCCAAAAAAACACAGGAGCTGTAGAATAGACAGGTGAGAGAAAAGTACTTGTAGAACACTTTAGGGTTATTAATCTCCCAAACAGCATAAATAAATAAATTTTCAATATTTAGTTAGAAATATTCATACAGTGCTCTTTAGGGAGCCATAGTTATTAAATATTTCACATGTATCTTTTGCTGTATGTCTCAATTATGTTCATCTTAAGTATTTCACACATTTTTCCATCGCTTTGGCTCAGAAATCATCTTCAGCTCTGCTGAGCAGATGAGACAGAGGCTTTGTTCTATTCTCAGCTGTGTGGGGCTAGATTCTGACCTCAGGAATGTCCCTGAGCAAAGGGTGGTGTGTAAGATGCAACAACCCATGAATAGGCCAGGGAGCAACATGACTCAGATATGTCTCAAGAGTCACAATTCTTCTGCTTGTTCCGTTGGAGATGGGTAGTAAAGTACTGCTGACTAATACCTACAGTGAATTACTATGCAATACTACTTCCTCCCCTACTGCCTCGGCTCCCTTGGCCAGCAAGTGCATGTGTCTGTGTGTGAAGCCAAGGTCTGCTCTGGTGAGGGAGAAAACGAGTGAGTAGTCTTGCTTACTCCAATGCTTTCCCACCCATGGTCCGGGTAGCCTGTGAAAAGGAGCAAGGGGGTTATTACTTCTTTACATGCGCATGTTGGAGGGTAGCCCTTGTTCTGATGGTAGAAATAAAAACAAATATCGACAGAAGAGAGGCAGCATGGGAAATAAGTTAAAGCTTCATTCTCCTAGCCTCAAATCCGCCCTGAAGGAATTTCTTTTAGGATTCTCAGGCCAAAGGTGGCTGTTGTGATGGTGTTTTCCTTCTTGTGTGGACCTTTCCCACTAGGCAATGGACAGTTCACCAAACTGGTTTCACACAACAGCAAGCCAATAGTAACAGCGGTTGGCCACTGCCAGTTTAAGGCTCTCTGTGTCCGGCAGCTATTCAGTTTGGGCAGCTATTCAGTCTCCTTAAATACTATCACTTTTGATGTGTTTCAGTGCAGGTCTCACTAGAAGTCTTGCATGGTTTTCTACGTGGTGAAATAAGGTCTGCCCCTAGCAAGCAGAATGTTTAGAGCACGTCAGCTAAGTAGGAGAGGAGAAACCATGCAAAGTGCAAGAGTAGATCCATCCAGAGGCGTGAGTTGTCCGGCCCCGTGGTGCCCAGGTTCCAGGAATAGTCAGGGCCTGGGGGCCCGACTTCACCAATGTTCGGAGCTGGGTCTCTCCCCTGGCCCTTCCTGCCGCCCCCCCCGTCCCTCCCCCAGAGCGTCCCCCCGTCCCTGCCTGCTGCCCCCCTGCAGCTCCCCCTAGCCCTGGAGTGTCCCTGCCTCAAGCGGGGGGCTGCCCGACTGCTTTGCGCTGCGCTCCCTCGTGGCCGCCGGCCGCTGCTGCCTAAACACAAGAGTGGAAGGGTGAGGTGGCTGCTGCACCTCCCCTCCCCCGGCACCCAGCAGGAGGCGACGCCGAGGGGCTTCTGGGAGACAGAGTCTGGACCTCCCCTGAGCAGCTGCTGGGGCTTGGGTGAGTGTCCGACCGTGTGATTCGCACACCCCCCCAGCACCGCCCACAGCCACCACTTCTGCCCCATGCTGGGCAAGGGGCAGCCCCATCCCCCACGACGCTATGGTGAGGGGCAGCAGGCTGCAGCAGGGGAGGAGGCCACATGTGATGGCAGCCCCGTCCCACCGCAGTATCCGCCACAGGGGAGGCGAGGGGGCTTCCTGGACCTGAGAGGGGCCTGGCCTGGCCCCTGGGAGCATGTGCAGTGATGGTGCCGGGTGAGTGTACTGCTTGGGGGGGGACAGGGGCTCTCCCCTGGCCCCACCCCTGCATCCCAACCCTCTGCCCTAGCCCTGAACCCCTCCCACACCCCAAAGCCCTCATCCCCAGCCCCAGCCAGAGCCCTCATCCCCCCACACTCCAACCCGCTGCCCTAGCCCTCTCCCACTGCCCAAACGCTTCAGCCCCACCCCAGAGCCCGCACCCCCAGCCAGTGCCCTCATCCCCCCACATTATGCAATCGGGAAACTGTTAAACACTTACTGTTTCCAGTCCATTTTAACATTATTTTAAAAATATATATATCCGCTTACGAGGCAGGTCAGGGGTGGGACTTGGACCCATTCTGGGCACCACCAAAAATTATACAAACCTGCCGCCCCTGTCTGCAATGGAAGGCAGCAGATGAAATGGGGTAAGGCTCAGGGGTCCTGTGAAAGGTACAATGGCACCATGGTATAGAGGGCAAAGGAAAGTGCCCAGGAGTCAGTGCCCAAGGTACAGAGAGTGGCGAGACAGATGGCATCTTGGCACAGGACTGGGTGCCAGAAGACCAAGACCCTGTTCCTAGTGTAATTCACCTGTTTTTATGCTTCATCATCTTATTTTTTTAAAAGTAGAGGTAAAGGGAGAGCAGTAAAAGAGTTCTGGTGGGAACATCTGTATTTCCCTATACGTGCAGGGAGCAGAGAAACTACAAGGACCCCGCAGAAGTGTTGTTAGTAGCTACTGAGCAGGTTTAAAGAACAGGAGGACTTGCGGCACCTTAGAGACTAACCAATTTATTTGAGCATAAGCTTTCGTGAGCTACAGCTCACTTCATCGGATGCATTCAGTGGAAAATACAGCTGCTTGAAGCTAGTATATACACCACCATTAAGGGTGGCCAATCAGCGCTCAAGAGGTGGGGATAAGGATTGGAGAAAGTTTTATAGTGGGTTTAGACAGAGAGTGGACAGCAACAAGAACATGATTCCTGTTAGGATCTTAAGCCAATTACATCTTGGCTCCAGGTGAGCCTCATTCCAGTCTCTATTTCATAGGGAAGTCCTTGTAAAAATAGCATATGATCCCCTGGGTGCATTTTACAGACCTAGAGAGAGCATTGAGTGGGGATTTTTGATGTCCTTTAGAGCAGTGTTTCCCAAAGTTGGAGGTGTGACCTCCTACCCCCCAGCAGGGGAGTGAGTGAGTGTGTGTGTGTGTGTGTGTAAGACTAGCTGAGAATGGGGGCATGGAACAGTGGCAGTGTAAGTTTCCCCTGGGCTGCCCTGCTAACAAAGTTGGGTTGAAGGGTTGTGCAAATACTTTTTTTTTTTTTTTAATGTTGACTCAGCTATTAAAAATTTGGGAACTGCTGCCTTGGAGGCTGCTGGGGCTATGGATGTTAGATTTAGCTATTAGCTAGTTGTTTAAATTGGGATTCTCTCATAACTAATGAGGCTCAGAACAGAGGCAAAGCTCAATCAGAAGAGGGTCTGTAAATCTCTGATCTGATTTACATGGGATTATACGGGGAGGGGTAATGCCCTCTAGAGTGGGACTGGAGCCCAGTCGAAATCTGGGGGCTAGACATTTTATGTGCTGATGTCTCCTATCTGTGACATTTTAGCGACAGGCAAGACTTTCTGTCTGACCAAACTGTGAAAAGTGAGACATCCATTTGCAGGAGACTGACTACCACTAGCTAAAAGGATTCAGAGTTTGCTGGCAGACACAAATGTTTGGATATGACCTGATGCTGCACTTTTCATGCTGGTTACAACTGAAGACATCAGGGGGCACACATTACATGGGAGGCTATCATACAAGCTAGGCAATTGTCTTTTAAGAAGGTCCGAGGAGAAAAGGTGCACGCACACACACACTTACATATCCTAAAATAAATGAGAGTGACTATTCTGCTGAGAGCTCTAAAAGGATAGACGTTGCACATGCAGTAAAAAGTATCTGAAATGCTATGTGGGAGAAATACACCGGTTTAAAAAAAAGTATAGCACTATGTAAAATACATTTTGTCTGTCTGACAAACAGTATACTAAGCAGTCGCATAGTATTCTTTCTCTGAAGGCAGTGCAGTGGCTTCCTGCTTTGTGTTTAAATGGTCACAGGTTCAAATCTTAGCTAGTTCTTCACAGATGTGGTAAAAATTCTCTGCTCTGCTGCATGCTTATGACCTTGGGCAAGTCAGTTAGGTCTCTGTATTCTGCATTTGTAAAATGTGGGTTAATAGCATTGCTCTACCTCACAAGGGTGTGGGTGTTCTGAATATAAGTACGGTAAAGATGTGAGGGGCTTAGACCCGGTGGTAAGAGGGTCCATGTGTAAGTATCTTCAATAAGTAGAAGGTGATAGGGGGAGCTAATACTAAAAACTAAATTCAGGGTTTAAATACAACAGTCCTTTGTAATGCTTTCTGAAAAGCCACAGCCCTAGCCTGTGCTTCCCAAATAGTTAAGCAGAAGCCCTGAAAAGGAAGAGTAAGAACAGTTGTAATTAGCTCTCATAGCCCAATTAAATTAGCTTTACCACAGGCTCCCAGTGTCACCTTACAGTGTGTTATATTTCTGACCCATTTTATTGTCAGATGTGCTCAGCACCTGTGACTCCCATTGACTTCAGCACTCTGAAAATCAGGCCATGTAATTAGGGGTCTCACTTTAGGCCATCAAGTATGAACATGTAGGCCTTAGTCTCTTGAGTGCTTCAGTCTGCCCATCTGTGAGACTGGGATAGTAATATTTCTCTATCAATCAGGGTGACTAAGGCTTCATTAAGATTTGTGAGGTGCTCAGGTACAGCAGTGAAAATGATTATAGAAATGCCTTTAAATTAGAGCTGGTCAAAAAATGTCAGTTTTCATGGGAAATTTTAAAAAAATCATGGGAAGAAATAATTAATAGAGAAGGAAAAAAATTGTTCTTTTTACAAAGTAGTTTTTGATTAAAATGTTCAGATTTTGGTAAAAAATAAAATAAAAATTCAGTTTCAGGCTGAACATGTTTGCGGCAAAATGAAAAATTTTCACAAGAAAACAAACAAGCAAACAAAAAATGCTTATGGTTTTTGGTTTTTCAACTGAAAAACTGGACCAAAATGAAAATGTTGTGAAAATATTCATTTTAATCAAAAGGCCATCTGTTGTCTAATGTCTTGATGGCCAAAAATTTCAACCAACTCTACTGAAATATTTATCCTTTTATATCACAGAAGACAATGAGACAACCATGTACGACCAGAACAAGGAACATAGTGACTTATAGTGGGGAAAGCAGCTGATTGCAGGTGTTTATTGTCCTTCATCTCCATTTAGGAGGGATACAAGCCCAAAATATTGGCACGTTAGATTACAGGAAATGGAGCTCTTTTGAAAAGAGCATCAGTAAGGGCCAGATTTTTATAGGTGCTTACTGGGATTTTCAAAGGTGTTTAAGCAGGTTAGGTGCCTTAACTTCCATGAAGTAGGTGCTTATCCTGCTTAGATGCTTTTGAAAATTCCACTGGGTCCCTACCTGAATCTTTAGGAACCTAAATTCTTTGAAAATCTGGCCTGTACTGACTTGGGATCTGAAACACAAGTCCTGGTTGTGTAAGGGATTCTGATGGGCAGAACCTTGAGCCTGCATAGTATACTGCTGCTGTCAGGGCTTCACAGTGATACATGGATCTGCCTGCTGAACTCATTTAAAGGATCAGGGTTTTGCTTATTTTAAAAAGTTTTATCAGGCACTTTTTTACAATAGTCTTTGCTTGTAGTGAAAGGAAGAATGCAGTCTGTGACTGACTGACTGACTACTGCTAAGTACTCACTGTGATTGAAAGGTTTACTTCTGACAAAATACAAAGGGATCAATAGGGAGAGAGAGCAATATTATAGTATGTTTTTGCTACTGATGTTGGAATTGTTTGGCATATTCTTGCCTTTGTATGGCAAAAATAAGGGCATGTTTGTGTTGTTTTGCATCCTGGTTTGTTTTGTGTGAGAAGAAACAGTTCTGAAAGTTGAAAAGAGAAACAGAAATAGAGAAAGAGGCTGGTTATGCAGTTAAACCACAAGACTAGATGCCAGAGAGGCATTGTAGTCTAGTGGGGTGAACAGCACACTGTGACTCAGCAGCTGTGGCTTCAATTGTTGGCTCTGCCACTGAACTGCTGTGTGACCTTGGTCAAGTCACTTGGACAGACAAAAGTTGGGAGGACAAAAGGTGGGAGGGCAAAGGTGTCTGTTTCTCCCTCTTTTTGTTAAGACTATAAGCTCTTCAGGGCAGGGGCGGCCTCGTACTATGAGTTTGGATGGTGTCTAGCATAATGAGACCCTAGTGCTGGTTGGGGCCTTCAGGGGTAAAATAAATTATAATAATAAATCAGTAGATCTGAGCTCTGGCCCTGCTTTAGCTAGATGCTGAAACTTTAAGTGTGTGAGCAGTCTGATAGACTTCAACAGCACTACTCTCAAGCTTAAGGTTGCTGAATTGGAGCCTATGTTCCTTGCTCCACCACAACCTTTGGGTAGGTTACTAATGTAAAGCCATGACATTGGGTGCCTGTCCTGCAGCACTTATTCACAGGACAAGGGTTTCTCCTAGTCCTAAATAGCTGGTAACGGTGCATGAAGGCACAGAAATATCAGGAGACCTGATCCATGTCTCAAGCAGCCTGTGGTCACTGTCAGGCCCAGTGCTGACTAGTATGGGTAATAGTAATGCCACTGATTTCCGTTGGACTATTCAGGGTATTTCGCACTACACGTGTTACTAAACACCTGCAGGCTTTAGCCCAAAGCGTCCGTTTCTGGCCCCAGCAAAATAGGTGGAAATTTTGTCATTAATTTGAATGGAAACAGGCTTCGGCACCCCAAAAGGCAAATAATGATGTCAGCAAGCAATAGATAAATGTGGTGCCAGAGCAGAGCGTTTCCAGCTAGACAGGTCTGAAGTTAAACACTTTTTTAAGGCTGAGCACGAAGCACAAGCAGAGAGCCCTGTTGCATGGGTTAGCGATGGGGAGTTGGGCACATGGGTTTGGAGGAAGGTTTTGAAGGCGAGGGGGGAGGGTGTAGAATTCTTTTCATTTTGGCTCAGATTTCTATTGCGTCTTAGATTGGGCAATGATCATATACTGTAACCTTTAGTTTTGAGAGCGGAAATAGTTGTAAGTGGATTTCACAGCATTTGGTGCCGAATTCATGTAACTCAGCCAAATAGGTATAGATATAATCACTATTAATTTGTATCACAGTAGCTCCTATAGGCCTCAACAGCGGTTGGGACCCTGTTGTGCTAGGTGCTGCACAAATCCAAAGTAAGAGATGGTCTGAGTTCACATGCTCAATAGACAAAATTCTCAAAAGTTGGGAGGGGAAACTGAGGCAGATTGATGAGAAGATGACTTTTTCACACCCCTGACCAACATAGTTATGCCGGCAGAAATCTGTATTGTAGACCTGACTTAGTCTCTCACTCTTTTTTTTTTTTTTCAGTAGCACAAAATGAATTTCTCAAAAGTTAAATGACTAAGTAAACAAATATGGAGCTATTTACTTACGATGGTTATAGAAGTGCTGAGGTTTAATAGGGAATTTTATATTCACTGTTCACATCTGCAATCCTGATGTGCTGGGGGGAAAAAGACTATTTCTTTTATTTGTTCCAGCCTAGCCAATAAATCAGGATGCTAATAATTCCTCTCTGAAGTTACCCCTCTGCAAAGAGTCCCAAGACAGCAGAGTCACTGTTCTCTCCAGTCCCCACACAGCAGAGTCCTGACATCAGCATGGTAAACACTGGGTATCAGAAAAACAAACTTTTTTTTTGTCTAGGAGAGGGAGAAAAAAAAAAGACATTAGCAAATGTTGTCTTCCCTCAGATTGAAAATAACACCTAGCAGCGCAAGCTGAAGTTGCAGCTGTGGTTGAGGCTTTTATTTATTTTATTTTTTTATCCTCTTCTGGGAGTTCAAACAATGTGTCAGCGTGATAAGCTGTCTTTTGCAGAGAGCGGCTTCTCTTTTTTTTATTCTTTTTCTTTTCTTGAGGCATTTTAGTCATTCCTTCGAGAACACATAGCTCATTTGGATAAAAGCCTCCACGGTGACATCCGGAGCCCAAATGCACAAAGTTGTTTGTTTCAAAGGAATAATCTGGGAGAATTTATTGAACTGACAACCCCCCATGCCTCCCTTGTAAATTAATGAAATGGATGTTCTATGGCACTCGTTAAAAAGTCATAAATCCTATCGTTCTCCCTTTTATTGCTTCAAAGGTTGTTTGTTTGTTTTTTAAGACATGTTTTAGTCCGGAAGGTAGAAATGCTTCAGAAACTCTGTCTGCTCCCCTTAGAGTCTTCATTCTCAGATGCAAGGTACTCAATTTTAGACAGGAGCCAATGTGGTTTGGCAAACTGAGGCTGCCCTGGGAACATAGGCATGACTAGAGGTTTAGGAGTTTGGTCCTAATTGAGGGTTAGATCCGACACCCAATGAGAGTCTTTCAACTGACTTCCATGGAAGCTGGATTTGGCCCTAAGGCCAGAGTTACAAATGTATTTAGACGCTGAAAGATGCAGATAGGCGCCTAGAGGGATTTATGTATTAGGTACCCTAACCTACTTAGGTGTTTTTGTAAATCATACTAGAAGCCTAAATTTGCTTCTCATTATAAAATTACTCTGCACTTAATGGTAGCTGAATACCTCAAAATCCTTTGTCTCTCCTGATTGAATAAGCCTTGTAGTATCCCTTTGGAATTGGTAAATGTTTTTTATCCCCATTTTGTCAGGATGCATGCTTAATCTTGCCTAGTAAATCAGTGGCAGAACTGCAAATAGAATTCAGGAGTCCTAGCTCTAACACTACATCACACTCTTTCCTTCATGACTTAAATTATTGGCTTTAATGAGGGGTAGTGCAAAACCACTGACTAATGCCCACTAGGTGCTGACCTTCAGTAATCCTGTTGTCTCTGTGGTACTATTGTGGTAAGCACAAATGGGAAATAGGATGGGACCACCAAACTCACTGCACTTGTGATGGCAGCCTGGGTCTGAACCTGGACGTGAGAGGCTAATACACTAACTCACAAAGCCCCTAAAACCTGATATTTTGGGGGCCCACTCTTCCTCCAAAACAGTGGGCAGTTGCATATTGCCTTTCCCTTTATTCAGGACTCGCCGCCTCTGGAAATGGTACTTCTAGGAAGAGCACTATTGTGCCAAATGAGCTGGGTTAGGGTTGCTGTTTCCAAAGACCGTTGCCCCGATTAGTGGGAAATGCCCTGTCCTATGCACTGTCCACCCGGTCACACCCAGCATTTGCTCATCCCAGACTGACAGGGAGCCATGGACAGGGGAAGCACTGGATTGGCTCTCACCCTGTGAGCACGCTGCAATCAGAGGTGTGATTGCAGCTTGAGGAGGTGTAACTGCACTAGTTTTAATCTAGTTACCATAGTGGAAATAGCAGCGGTGCTGTCTGTGTAAGCCTGCCAGGACCCTGGGTATGTACTAGCATTGCTAGCCTGTGCTATGGCATCGTCACTACTATTCACTTCATGTGGTGGGGTCCAGGTAGTGGTGGATTAATGCATGGGCCCACAGGACCCGTGCCCAGGGGCCCCAGCCAATTTGGGGGCCTCCACAGGAGCACCAGAACCTGTGTAGAAGGGGGAGAGGGGTTCCACTGGCATTGGAACTGTGGCCCCACACCCTGCTCCTCTTCCCTCTGGGGCCATGTCCGCTTCTCCTCCTCTTTCCCCCAGGGCCACGTCCCCTGACCAGGCTGGAAGCCAGAGCCGGGCTGTGGTAAGCGCCGCCAAGGCAGCCACTGTGGGGATGCCTGGATCCTCTACCTGCCCTGAGCAGGGGGCTGTGGTGCCCAAGAGCAGCCCGTGTTCCTGCCACTGGGGCATGCTGCTCATGTCAGGTGGAGGGTCCAGGGCTCTCCACAGCAGCCTGGGCTCCCAGGGCGGCTCTTACCACAGCCTGGCTCCAGTTTCTGGCCTACCTCAGCCCCCCACCGAGAAGAGGCTGGCATTGCTAGCAGGGGCTTCACGATGGTGGAGCTGATCACCCAGCAGCAGGCACGGCCCTCCTGCTTATAAAAGTGGTGTGTGTGGGTGGGAATGGCACCCCTGGCCCTCCCAGTTCTGGGGTGTGGGAGGTCCAAATGTTCTTTGTGCCCAGGGTCCCAATTCATCTTAATCTGCCTCTGGGTCCAGGTGGCTCCTTACTAGCCAGGGCAGGAAAATCTTTTTATGGAGCAACAGGGAGTGAGGAAGAGGAGAATAAAAGGGGAAAATGGAGAACTAGTCGGGGAAAGTGCTCGAGGGAAACAGCCCTCTGCCCTGGTTTGCTGACAACCTATTCTTGTTCTCAGATCATCCATTCTGGAACCTGTTCTCCTCTAGCTCTGATTACTCATGGAAAGGTCTGGTAACATTGGGGGATACCTACAACTATCCTCCTCTTTGTCCATGACAGTAGGTGATGCTCTTAATTTTATGTCAGTATTGGACCAACACCCCACATGATTAAAAAAATACAAAAAAAAAAAAAAAATCATGGCCCCAACATAACATTTGCAAATGATCACATTGTTCACAAAGGCTGTAGCTGATATCCCTTCTCCCTCTGCACCACAACCCTCTGTGTGTTTTGTCTAGTTAGATAGTGAGCTCTTTGGGGCAGGGATTGTCTCTAATTCTGTTTGGACAGTCCCTAATGGAATGGGACATTGATGTTGGTTTGGGTCCCTAGGCACTACCACAATACAAATAATAATAATAAAACTTGGCCAGTAGCCCTGATGGCTGATTCATCAGCCCCTGAAATAGCATCATTGGCCATATATGCCCAAGGAAAGTCTTGCAAATATTTCCCATCTGTAGATTCTTTTGTGCTAGCAATGTTGGGAGCCCTGGTTTGGATGGTATGCCAGCTTCTATATGCATTTTTAATCCTGTCAATTAGACCTGCTGAGAACAGGGCTAAATGGTGGCTAAAACATCTGGTGGCCCCTCTGTATATCGTGATTAAGGCTGCGAGTTTGTCACAGAGGTCATGGAAGTCATGGATTCCGTGACTTTCCGTGACCTCCGTAGCAGCCCGTGTGGCTGGCTCCAGGGTTGCCCAACCAGCTCAGGCAGCCCCATGGCCAGTCGCACTGGCTGCTGCTGGGGCAGTCTCAGGCCACCCCGTCTCCCCCCAGCAGCAGAAGGAATTTGGGTGTGGGGCTCAGGGTTGCGGGGTGGGGCACAGGAGAGGGTGAGGGCTCTGTGTGGAGCTTACCTTGGGGGGGCTCCCTGGAAGTGGTGACATGTCCCTCCCTCAGCTCCTAGCTCTGTGTGCTGCTTCCGCCCACAGGCACAACCCCCACAGCTCCTATTGGCCGTGGTTCCCAGCCAATGGGAGCTGCGGAGCTGGCAGCATGTGGAACTAGGAGCTTAGGGAGGTACATGTTGCCACTTCCGAGAAGCCAGGTAGGGAGCCTGCCAGCCCCACCAACTCTCCCCACACCTCCTCCCAGCACCAGCGGGGGTCCTGGGCTACTCCCATCCGAGCATGTGCGGTGCCCCCCAGGCCCACCCGCAGCAGTTCCAAGATTTAGTTAGGGGTATAGTACAAGTCATGGACAGGTCACGGGCTGTGAATTTTTGTTTACTGCCTGTGACCTGTCCATGACTTTTACTAAAAATACCTGTGATTAAAATGTAGCCTTAATCATGATCAATGGAACAGGAGTCAGAGGGCAGTTGTATTAATTTAGATTCACTAAATTGGCAAAGGTGTTAACATAACCCTGTCACTGTCCAACATTAAACAGTGTTAAACAAGGTCCAGGGTTAGGTATAGAGAGACCTCAGCCTACTTAGTACCATGGGTTTCAGAGTAGCAACGGGCTTTGTTGCAAGGATAGGTTCCTGGGTTAGTGGTTTTGTTGTGTGGTTGCTGGTGAGTATTTGCTTCAACAGGTGAGCCAAGAACTTGAGTGTAAGGGATCCAGCCATTAGAGAGACACCAGAAAGTGTTATGAGAGTGCAATGGCACCCAGGTCATATGAGGTGAGTACACAAAAGGGACGAGTGATCCAAAGGAAGAGGAGATGCCTAGGAGCCAGCAGACACAACATCCACAGGGAGCCGACAAAGATCATCACAGAATGGAGAGACAGAGAGCCATCTGGAGGCCAAACACACAGGGAGACTCCAGAGAGAGAGTTAGCTAGACATGGAGACAGATGATGTGGGGGGAAAGAGAGAGCTCATTCCTGGTGTGGTCACCGGTAGAGGCGATCAAGCTATATCATACTATATAACTCAGCTATGTGCTAGCAACCTCTGGCCGAAGGGACACCGGGTAGGGATCTGGGCGTCATTTTTGTTTTTAATGTTTACATTAAAATGTTTTGTAAAATAGGGAAGATGTATCAGTGAAACTGGAGTCAGAGGGCCATGTTCCCCAGAGAGCCTCTTATTGAGGGAACAGGTGGGAGTTAGGCTGGGAGCAACTCAGCTGCATATTACACTTGTTCAGCTTACCCTGTATTCAGCTTCACTATTACTAATGACACCCTCTGCAGTAGAGCTCCCATGACTAATACCATTGGTGCGGAGCCAGTGTTCACAAGAGTGGGAGATATTTAGAAAATGTATCTAGTGTAGGCAGGGGCTAGGCCACAGGGAAGACTAATAGCCTTCCGGTTAAGGCATAGGATTGACTGGTTGACTGTATCTGATTACCAAGACTTTGAGATATGTGAATGCAAGGTGCTACTGAAGTGCAAAACATTATTTTAAAGCAGCAAGGTTTAGCTTTCTCTCTTTCTGTTTCTTCTTGCTTCAGGCTTGAAATACACCCTATTTGACTGAACTGTGCACTGCAAGCTGGGCTGCAGGAAACAGAAAGGCTTAAGTGTATTTAACTTGTATCAGAAATGGATAGAAACAAGGATTGGGATGATGCCATTGATGTGCATTTAAGCTCTTCCTTTGAAACCACAAATGCTGATTTCTTTCTTTCTTTTTTTCCTTTAAGTCATACCACATTATCCCTGCAAAAAGTAGTTTGTGGCATTTCTTAAGAATCAACTAGAATTAAGGACTGGCTGTAAATACCATAAAGATAAAGGGTGGATTCTGATGCCTGGCTCAAGGGAGTCATTGCAGAGTGCTGGGGGTTTCTTCCATTTATTCTTCTCTCACGGTGTCTTGCAAGGAGTGATTGTGAGAATATGGGAGGGAGCAGGAAGGACGGGGGGGGGGGGGAATGCAGACCAATTTGCATGGAATGTAACATGTTGTTACAGATTAGCCCACAGTGAGTGCAACAGGATAGCAGGATCCTTATTGAATAAATGAGATTAGGTGGTGGAAGTAGGGTGAATTTCTTATCGGTGCACATGGGTTATTTGACAATTGCGTTTTATGTCTTCCCAGTGAAAAATGCATTTAGCATGGAGGGAAAAAATGTACTTTAATACACATACTCAAATGGAAGGGACTGTACTAAATATCTGACTCTTCCTACCAATTAGCTTTTGAATGCTAAAGCCACACCATGGTAAGTACCAAAAACTGAGTGTGCTCTCAACAGTTGAGATGTCTCCACTGAATGTGGGCTTTGTGTGCATCCATGACTTTTTTCAAAAAAAGAAAAGACAACTAAGCAAATAAAATAGAAACTAACACCTTTCTTACTAAATTTTACCCATCATTATAAAAACTCCTACATATTAATGATTGTCACTCAGGGTGCGTCTACACTGCAGCTGGGAACGTGCTTCCCAGAGCAAGTGGCCAGACACATGCTAGCTTTGCATGAGCTTGTGTGGTAAAGATACCAGCGTAGCTTGGGATAGGATGGGTGGTGGCTTGGGCTAGCTGCTGAATATCTACTCAGGGGGTCCGGGTGGGTTTGTACTCAGATGGCTAGCCTGAGCTGCCACCCTGCTACCCCTGTCTACACTGCTATTTTTAGCATGCTAGCTTGAGCAGAGCTAGTGTGTTTCTATCTACTCAAGCTGGGAAGCACGCTCCCAATCACAGTGTAGACATACCCTAAGAGAGGTTAAGACCTAGGGTTGGGACCCAGGAGTCCTGAGTTCAATACCCTCTTCTGCCACAGACAGTGTTTCTGCGCCTCAATTTCCCACCAGCAAATTGAGAATAACATTTTTCTCTCACCCCTTTGTCTGTCTCATCTATCTACATTATAAGCTTGTTGGGTCAGGGGCTGTCCTTATGATGTGTACATACAGTGCCTAGCACAATAGGCCCCTGATCTTCTTGGAGGTGCTACTACAATGCAAATAATAATAATAATCAGTGCTGGGCCATTGGCAAGGAAGAACCGATCTATCTAGGAATATAAAGACTAAAACAGGGTTAAAAAAAGAACTAGATAAATTAATGGAGGATAGGTCCATCAGTGGCTATTAGCCAGGATGGGTGGAGATGGAGTCCTTAACCTCTGTTTGCCAGAAGCTGGGAATGGGCAATAGGGGATGGATCACTTGATGATTACCTGTTCTGTTCATTCCCTCTGGGGCACCTGGCATTGGCCTCTGTCGGAAGACAGGATACTGGGCTAGATGGACCTTTGGTCTGACCCAGGATGGCCATTCTTATAAATATCCCCCATCATCCATGTGCAATATCCTGGACAAACCTCACTAAAATAATCTTAAGAATCTTATGAGCTCATTGGATTAAAAATGCAAATGTTTATGGGTTATTGTGGTCTTGTGTGTAACTTGTCTAGGAGACATGATTTATTTAAACCTTGGGAAGTCTTGTGAGCTTCAAAAGACTATTTGAAACAATAGGCCAAGACAAGATGAAGTTTTAAAGTTAAATTGGTTTTGCAGGAAATCTCTCGGGGGAGGTGTATGCAAATACACCTACTAAGGTTATGCAAGAACTCAGCCTTTCAAAGCTTCCTTCTGAGCCAGAGGCGGGGACCTTTTGTCGGCTGATTACCTGTTACAGGAGGACAGATAAACCCCCTTCCCGCCTCCAAACTCTATAAAGAAAGGCCTCACCGACTTTTTTTTTTTTTTTTTTTTTTTTTGCGCAAAACGAGTGATACACAGGTAACCACCGGAAAACCCCTGAGTGGGGATTGAAGGACTGTTCACTTAGGCAGTCTGTCTTTGCTGGGGAATTCACAGTGTAGGCAGGGAGCTGTGTAGCCTGGAAATACCCCAGTCAGGAGGGAGAGAGATGCATATCTCTGCCCAAGAGAGGTGATGGCTGAGAAACTGGGGATGTTGAGTGGGTGCCCTTGTGGGAGCATAGAGGGGGAATACGGGCACAGTAGCCTTGAACTGTGACAACCCGTAGTATTTGGTTTCAGAGTAACAGCCGTGTTAGTCTGTATTTGCAAAAAGAAAAGGAGTACTTCTGGCACCTTAGAGACTAACCAATTTATTTGAGCATAAGCTTTCGTGAGCTACAGCTCACTTCATCGGATGCATACTGTGGAAAGTGTAGAAGATCTTTTTATACACACAGACCATGAAAAAATGGGTGTCTATCGCTACAAAAGGTTTTCTCTCCCCCCCCCCACTCTCCTGCTGGTAATAGCTTATCTAAAGTGATCACTCTCCTTACCATAGTATCTGACCATTCTGCCAATATTAACATATTTATCCTCATAACACCTAGGAGAGTTAGGGAAATATGACTATTCCTATTTTACAGATGGAAACTGAGAGACAGAGAATTTTTAAACCTGGGGGCCTAAAGATAGAGTCCTACATTCATTGTTAGCTTCTAAATAGCAGTAGCCTGACTATTCAGGGAACTAAACACCACTTCTACTGATTTCAGTAGCATTTATGGGTACTCAGCACTTCTGAAAATCAGGCCACTTTTAATTAAGAGCCTATAGCTGGATTTGAAATCCTGGTTATAGATACACGAGTTTGAAAATGTTAGCCTAAGTTACTTGTCTGTGGTCACACAGGAATACTAGCAGAGCCAGGAATTGAATCCACATCTCTGGTTTAATACTGTAAACCAGTTAGTGTGTACTCCTGCTCCCCAATATGTGACTCAGAACTGCTCACCTGTGCATCATTGGCCCTCTAGTTCTAAGAGAGATTCTCTTTCAGTGCATGCAGTAGGGGCGGTGCCTTTGGAGCTGAAGATGGTGAATTCTATCCTGACTTGCCATGAAGTTCTGAGTAGCCAGATTAGCACTCTGATTAACATGGATGCAATTACTTCTCACAAAAATGTGGCTTTTTTGCCTGGTCTAAGCTGACTAGAGAAAGCACCTTAACCCACATTAGCCTGAATCAGTTCAGCTAACTGATATTCCTCACCCCATCCCCATAGACAGGTCCTAAAATGCTGATGCAAAAAACATGCTAGCTTTCCTTGCCAATAAAATCAGCAGGATGATAATCACAGTCATATGGTCAGTGTCCTTGATCTGAAATTTGTCATAGTGCATTACAGTTCAGAAAATGTTGACTCTGTCTTTCAGCAGGAGTATTAAAGCTGACGACAGACGCCAGCTTTTGCAGCTCCATTGAGGTCTCCAGAGTGAGCAGGAATGTGAACATTCACATTTTTGTCTGCTAATAAAAACTTCCCAACATACTTTTCAGAAAACCTCTTTAATGGTTCTGTTTCCAGTTGTAAAGATCTACTCTAGCTCTTAGCAATGATCAGCAGACTGGATCAGGTGGAACACAAAAATACAACGCTAAATTAGTAATGCTGCCACAGATTTTCTTTGTGACCTCGGAAGTTGCTTAGGCTGGTATTTCCAAAAGAATCTTTGTCAGCTAAGTGCCCAAATCCCAGTGATAGTCAATGGGAGCTGGGTGCCTAATTCCCTTATCTTCCTTTGTACCTCCACTTCCCATCTGTACAATAGGAAAGATATTTCTTCCTTTGTCTTGTCTATTTAGATTAGGGCAGTGGCTATCTGAGGCTGTGTATAGCACCTAGCGTAACAGGGCACCAGTGTAGGTTCTAGTACTACAATGAATAGAGATCTGTTAGTAACTGAAAACCATTTCAAGAGAAGTGGCTTTAGATGCTTATAAGCTGAATTGGCAAAGCATTAAGAAAGCATATTGCAAATAGGACTTTGCCATCTCTGTCATCTATGAGAAAGGGTTTTGCTTGATATCCCTTGAGAAGGCACCTGGGCCATATCCATGGGGAGAGGCTGGGGGGTAGGGAGGTGGGGAGTACTTGTGGAACCTAAGAGACTAACAAATTTATTTGAGCATAAACTCTCGTGAGCATAGATTATCCTTTGAATAGCTCACGAAAGCTTATGCTCAAATAAATTTGTTAGTTTCTTAGGTGCCACAAGTACTCCTTTTCTTTCTTCAAACAATGAGTTAGTTGTGGCCTTTGTCCTTCAGCTTTGCAGTTAGTGCTTGTGTCAAGCAGGGCCCCTAAAGCATCACTTGTTTAAATATTATAATGTTGTCTCATTTGGAATAAGAGAATCCTTTTTCTTCTTAGGCCCATTCCTTCTTCATATTGAGTTTGATAGCCTGTTTCAAAGGATAATCTATGACACTATGATGTAATGCTATATGAGGAAATCAGAGCTCTATTCCTGAATGCTGTTCTCCAGCCCACTCTTGCACACAGAGACCTCAAGATATTAAACCAACAAAAGGTGTCAAAACACAACTGAGCTACAATGATATACATTGCTAGAAACTCTCTCCTGTGCTATGTTTCCTAACCTTGGTCACTTGGATGCTGTGACAAAATGAACTATGTAGTGCCACCGAGGCAGATTTATAGAATCTCTAACTATCTGCAATACATATCTCTTGAAGCATAAATATTCCAGGGGAAAAAAACATAACTCTGCTTTCCAAGCAGTTGTTTTTAGTATCTTGAACTTTATACTTTTTTGATGGCAACTGAGAGACATAGCCCTACGTTGAGACATAGCCCTACATTAACATGAACTAGGTACCTTTTAGAGCAGGGTTTCTCAACCTGTGGGTCGGGATCCAAAATTGGGTTGCCAGAATGTTTCAGAGGGTCATGTGGCAGACCCTGTCTCATGGGACCGGCTGGGCTTGCCTCCCTGCTCCAGGCACTGCAACCTCTGGGGTCCCAGTGTCACTTAGGTTTGGCCCAGCCATCATTCTGATGGGAGTCCGGGTAGGCCAAATTTGAGTGAGTGTCACTGCAACCCTGTGAGCCAGGTCACAACTCCACTCACACACATTTGGCCCATTTAGTGGGGTGAGTCCAGATCTGAGTGGCACGCAACCCTGGAGGTTGCAATGCCGGGTGCAGAGAGCCAAGCCCAGCCAGCCCCACAGCACAGGAGCTGCCACTGTGGGGAGAGTGCGGGGCAGGACCCAAGCTCCCTGGCGTGGCAGGACCCAACTGAAACCACCCCAGGGGCTCCACCCTCAGACTGTTTACTGGGTCATGATAGGCCATAAACATTTACAAGTGGGTCCTGAGCCTAGAAAGGTTGAGAACCACTGTTTTAGAGTGTGCCAGAAGGGGCAGTTAGAGAGCAACACCATAGGAGGCTTTATAAATCTCACACTTTGCAAGCACTGTGTAGACAAGCCCTAAACTGATCTATTTAAATTGGTGAAAATCCCTTGTATGGACACTCTTAAATCGGTTTGAGTGTCTGATATTGATTTTAACTTAATTTGGTTTGTTACTGAAGCAAGCAAAATCATTGTAGTTAAATTGATGCAATTTCTGTGTATTGAGTGGGCCACAGAAAGGTTTTCATAAGTGACTTGTAAAGGGAGGGAAAAGAGTGAGTATATACCCTTTTTTGGCTTCTTGATGTCCCTTTCATTTACGATCTACAGTCCTAAATCCAAATCAACCTAAACTTTGGGCTGTTTGGAATAAGGATCTTAATTTTATGGTTTTGTCCCGCTTTTAATTACTTTTAACTTTCCGCCAGATCCTCACAGAGGGAACCTTGGATAGATCATCCAAAGGGCTGGTTGGAAGGGTGGTAGTCATTAAGGCACTGATTAGCCTATGACTTAGGAAACCTGGGACATGAGTATCCCTCCTCTGCCACTGACTTCCTGTATTACCTTGGGCAAGTCACTTAGCCTCCAGTCACCATCTGTAAAATACTTCCCTACCTTAAAAGATTGTGAAGTGCTTAAATCCTACCATAATGGGGAGCCATAGAAGTACCTTAGCTAGATCCTGGCAGCATTTTTGCATTGCAGAATTTACAAACTCCCTGTCAAAAGCGATTTGTAGCATCTGCACTGAATGCATGCGAGATTGGATCAGCCTCTTTCGTTGTTCCAACCATGAATAAAGTTCAGGCAGAGATTCACAAATGAGATCAAGCTGCCACTTCTGCTCATTAGGGCTCTATCTTGGTAAAACTGAAGCCAATGAAAAGTTTGCCTTTGACCTCACTGTAACCAGTATTTAGCTGCTAACGGAATGTGTTTCTTTCTCATACATTGTGCTACGAATAGTTCTTTATCTTTGCCCTTTCAACACAGCTTAGTTCAGTGCACTATTATTATAACCATCTGAGTTTAGCCACTAAATTTTATTTATTATAAGAGCTAACATCAATTATGGATCCGTGGCTAGTCATCAGAGCTTTGTATTGATTCCCTTGCAAGTCTGGCCTCCTGAACAGTGCAAAGCAGCAGCCTACTTACTCCATTAGCCTAACAATACTTCCCTGTTTCTCTATTGTCGCTAGGCATGTAGTGCATAGCAGCTGATCAATGTTTCCTAATGGGCTTGCACAAAGAGGCTAGCCTAGGTGTCGCTTAATACCCCTCTTGCTTTTTTACAGCCTCCTTCAGCAGGAGAAATTCAAGTGTCCCCGTTGTAATGTACATGGAACAGATTCACCTGTGCATGAGAATTTGATTTCATCCTGTTTTTTGGCAGATTTTGTCCCCCCCTTCCTAATCTTCTCCCTGAAACATTCTGTACAATAAAGCTGCTCTTGCACATATCTTTCATTACCATGCATGTCTCATGCAAAATCTCATTTTCATTCAAGAAGAAAAAGGTCTGTCAGCTTGTTTAACTGTGCAGAAAACACCAAACAAGAAATAAAGCCCAATTAAGAATAACGGGAAGAAAGAAGTTCAATCTAACTGTTGTGTTTTTTTTTAAGTCAGTGGCTTAGTCAGTTCCCTTTGTACGTCCTTTGTACGTCCTTGCAAACATGCCACACAAATGTTCCCTTTGTGCGTCCCTTTGTACGTCCTTGCAAACATGCCACACAAATGTACCAGCCCAGATACAAAATCTGCTCATCTCACTTTTACCACAACAACGGCAATGAAGTCCAGTGTCCTTGGGAAACCTGGCTTCTATTTCCACACCATCACTGATCTTGCTGCATGACCCTGGCCAAATCTCTGTGCCTGTTTTCCCCTCCCAACCTTTGCATGTCTTGTCTAATTAGATTATGTGCTCTTTGAGGCAGGGCCTCTCTCTTGCTATGTGTTTGCACAGCACTTAGCATAATAGAGTCCTGATTGCTTGCAGTTGGGATCTTCAGGAGCTACTGTAATACAAGCAATAAAGAAAATGCTAATATTCTTTGTGCCTGTCAAACCTATTCCTTGCCCTTAGCTGCTAGAATTTTACCAGGCTGTTATATAACAGTAGCATCCTGGCCTGCCTCTAAACACAAGGCTGGAGGAATAGCTCCCTTCTCAGTTTCAGAGTAACAGCCGTGTTAGTCTGTATTCGTAAAAAGAAAAAAGAAAAGGAGTACTTGTGGCACCTTAGAGACTAACCAGTTTATTTGAGCATGAGCTTTCGTGAGCTACAGCTCACTTCATCGGATGCATCCGATGAAGTGAGCTGTAGCTCACGAAAGCTCATGCTCAAATAAACTGGTTAGTCTCTAAGGTGCCACAAGTACTCCTTTTCTTTTTCCCTTCTCAGTGTGCTTCGGAGATCCTAAGGGCTGGATTCTGCCATTCTCACTCAGGCCGAGTAGTATCTTACTCTGTGAGTAGTTCCACTGAAAACAACAGGACTACTAGTGGAGTAAGCAAGGCTGGCTTTAGGGATGGTTACTGTGGGCGACGGCCCAGGGTGCCGTGCTTGCGGTGCGTGTGTGTGAGAGGGCACCATCAAGAGAGTGTCACAATAACAGACTCCTGCCACCCCCCCACCCCAGTTCTGTCCCCCACCCCTGTTCATCTCACAGCCGAGCTCCACCCCCCAAACCCTGCCCCGCCCCCAGCCTTGTCCAGGGCATCATTTTAGGTAAGGCCGGCCCTGGGAGTAAGGCAGTAATTGACCTGACCGAGGGTGACAGAATTTGGCCCTAACTTTTGGAGATGTAACCACGGAAAAAGTCAGGGATATTTAGGGACCTGATTAAACTGCTCCCCAATTGAGCCCCTTGTTGATGACTGTGCGTGATACTGGAGGCCAGACCTATATGCTCCTTCTCATCCTGTAGCATGAAAGGATGGAGTTTGTAGCCACTGGATGAATCCCTTCAAGAATCTAAGTGGCATGCTCCCAGCAGGAGAAACATGGTACAAAACATAAGGGTCTTGATTCAATCCAGGTTGCCAGGTCCCTGATAAATCCTTCTGGAGTGGGGATGCACATTTTACAGTGACTTGCCCTGGTCTCTTAAAGTCACCTCAGGCTTACCTGGACTGAGTGCTGGTGCCAGCCAGCTCTTACTCCTGTCCCATCTCATTTAGGCATTGAATGTTCAGCATCTCATATTGGGTTGGATGAAGTGGGAGAGAGGATTGGGTGCCATCAGCATTCTTAAAGCGCCACAGGCCACACCTCTTCCCTAGCCCCATCTACATATTGAACAGAGGAGACAAGATGGCACCCTGTTAAAACCAACGCCAACTTGTAATAGAACATATAACACAAGCTGAACTGGCCGAATATATTATACGGTATAATTTAGCCGTTCGACTGTGGGATCCCCAAATGCTTTACCTATGCTAATGGATTAAGCCTCATAATACACCCTTGAGGTAAATATTATTACCCTCTGGGAGACATGGGGCTGCTCATTTATGAATACTGTATGTTGACTTGGCTATTGGGATGTTTACTGCATGAATATATTAGTTTAGTTTGATTGGGATGTGTACCCCACACAGGCTCTGAATGGGTTAATATGGGCTTGAGAAACCAATGAACAGACCGGGGCTGTACCTGGAGAGTAGGCCAGAGATGGTGAGATGGTAATTAGAGATGGTGCCCTGCTAGGGGGGAACTGGTTGTGATGACAAAGACAGGAAGTTTCGAGCAAAAGGGGGTTGGAAGGAGAAACTTTGTAGGATGAGCAAATAGAGAGACCAAGAGGGCCAAGCAAGAGGGGAGATTAAGTTCTGGAATGCTCCCCGGAGTAGAGGAGGCTGGAAGCAGTCAGGAGTGATGTACTGCAGCCACTGGAATGGAGCAGGCTGTGGTGCAAGGCCCTGACAAAAGGGCAGAAAGCAGACTTGCAGGGAGGGAGCCCTGCAAGGATTTAATTGAGAAGGAAGTAAGGTCAGGCCCAAGTGGGTTTTTGTTTGTACTTTTAGTTTGGAACTTTGTGGGGGAGATTCCAGGGGAGGGCCTGGCCTGCAGAGAAGGGTGAACCTAGAGAGGTGGTGAATGGGGGGAGGGGAAAGAAGGCCTGAGAGGACTGTAGGGCCGAAGCCCAGGGAAGCTGTAGCAAGGAGTTGGACTGACTCCTTATAGGGTCCCTGGGCTGCAACCTGGTGTCTTGGCTAGTGGGAGGGCATGGGTTCCCCTACGAGCCTCTGGTATGGTGGTGTAAGGCTGGAGAAGGCGACAAGGACAACAGAGAGCCCTGCGTAAAGGGAGTGAGAACCACAGGTCCCAGAGTTGGGGCTGAAGACCTGATCAAAGTCTTGGACATTGATTTGTTGGACTTAGTTACCCTGGAAGGGGTAGACTTAAGTCATGGCCCAGGAAGAGGCAGAGGATCAGAGTGGCCATCAGCGGGGGGCACGGGGGGGAGCCCAGACAGGGAGAGAACTGCTACATCTTGCCTGGCCACAAGGAGGTGCTCCTGAGGTGAGTCCACCCTTTCACAAGGGGTTTGTCTGGAAAAACTGTTGGGCAGAAAAAGAATGGCTCTCGATAAGCCACCCTTGAGCAAATATTTGTCGGTTGTTAAGGGGCAATGGCAGGGCCAATGGTTCAGAAAGTTCTGGCTTGATGTGCTGAGTCTACAAGATTGATTTTGACCAGAGGGGTTAAAACCTAGGAACAAAGAAGAACAAAAGAACTATAGCAGGGCTTAAAAGGGAGCCTCTCGCTTGAGAGGTGGTAGTTGTTCAGGAGAGCTAGACTGAGACACAGGGACTCCCCGGCGGGTGTCCGAAGAAGTTAGGCTTGCTCGGGTTAAAACTTTAGGTAAGAAAAATGCCCACATAGACTGTTCTAAAATCCAGTTCCTACTGCTCAAATAAACAGCACTTTGGTTTTGGGAAGTTGTCTGAACCCTGTATACCAATGCTCACAGAATCCCAAAGGGAAAAACGGCAGGTGTCTGAACTCGGTCAGACCTGCAGTATAAGAATGGTTGATCCACAGGCTGCTACTGTTCAGGAGTGGGAGAACTGTGAAAGGCATGAGACTTGGCACTGAGGAGGTACACTCGGAGACCACACAGGAGACAGAGGTGCAGCTAGCCCTGTAACTGTGACACCCTCACTTTACAGATGGGGGATCTGAGGCACAGAGACATGCCCAAGGTCACCTAGCAGGTCAGCAGCAGAACCAGGGATAGACCTCAGGTCTCCTGACTCCCAGTCTAGTGCTATATCCAAAAGACCAGCCACCGCTTCCTAAAAAAACAAACACTACCATACAAAAGGACTTGATTGGACTTGCACCTCTCCATTAGCCACTCTCTCAGTTGTTTACAAAATGGCAGTCATGCTCTTTCTCATCCAGTGGTTGAGCAGTTCGCTTTTCAGCAGACGTCACAATGCTGACCCCAAATGGTGACTTCATGGTTTAAGGTTACCCTCCCTCTGCTTTTCCCCTCCCACTGGGAGATAACCACTTCAAACCATAGTTCCTCTTTCTGGTGCATTAAGACTTGGCAACTTGCCATTCATCACAGCTGCAGATTTGAACCTGAGTGATTATCCTGGGAAGTGAACCATGGCGAAGTGTGTGTGTGTTGGAGAGCAGCATGTTCTGTATTTACCTTTCCCTGGCTGTGTGCATGTGCATTGATTATAAAATGGATAATGTTCAAATACTTTCTTGTGGGTTAGAAGATTTGGCATGCAGGACATAGTAGCACTTCACTAGAACAAAGTCCCAACCCTGGGGTTTGCTCACCCTTTGAACCGTCAATGGCAAATGTAGACAATCCATAATACCAAACCTCTAACCCTGCCTTTATGAGATGCTTATAGGTAGGGAATTATTGTTCAACATTAACTCCATCATTCGAAAGCAGTGGCTCTCAGGAGAAAGTCAGAAGCTTTAATTTGCCCTACATTATTTGTGAAATTTGCAGCTTTATGTTCTTTTGTTGGCTGTGCCCCCAACCCTTCCTGACCTAAAGGTATCTCTACACTACAGATGCTACAGCTATGGCCCTGCAGCTGTGCTGCTGTAGTGTAGATACTTGCTATAAAGGGGCTTTTCCATCACTGTAGTTGATCCACTCCCTCAAGAGGCATTAGCGAGGTGGAGAGAAGAATTCTTCCATCAACCTAATGGTATCTATGGCATAAGTAGGCTTAACTATGTCTCTTGGGTGTGAATTTTTCACACCCCTGAGCAACGTAGCTCGGTTGACCTAAGTTTTACGTGTAGACTGGGCCTAAGTTTCTTCCATTTTTTTCTTTATACAGTCCTATTTCCCATGATGGGGCCTGGGATAATGAATATGACTTGTTTCAGGCCCTTGTGTTATCTGGCAGGTGATATGCTTTAGACCGCTAATATTTTATTGGCTTGAAGTCCTGGTGGCAGCATAGGCTTGTATGGTTTCCTGTTTGAGGGGAAAATTGTTGTGAAGAAAGACACTTCCTGCAGATACACTATCCCCTCAAACTGAAATGTGTAGATGTACAGGTTCTTATGACAAGTTTCAGAGTCCTTTGCATTATCACTAGCTGGCAGCCTTCCTGCCGTTCTGAGCTTTGGTTCCTTATTGTAGAAGAAACTAATATCTTACCCTGGGTCATTAGAGATGCTTGAATAGCAAAAGACCCATTGCCCAAGACTTTATTATAAAGCCACAGGCCTCGATTCTCCAGCAGAGCCAAGGAGTGCTTGGTGCAAGTTTGGAGAGGGATTGTGCAAAGGGGTTCCCTTTCTATCTCCTTGACTCTGTGGCTGGAACCAGTTGGTGGTCTGGTTCCTGGTATACCTGAGAGAGACTAAAAGCAGTGTGGCTTAGTAAAGCACTGCACTGGGACACAGAAGATCCGAGGTCTCTAGTCCTGGCTCTGCCACTGTTCTGGCTGGGTGACCTTGGGCAAGTCATTTCCCCTCTCTGTGCCTTAGTTTCCCCATTTGTAAAAGGAGTATAATGATACTGACTTCCTTTGTAAGGTACTTCGAGATCTACCAATGAAAAGCTCTGTAAAAAAGCTAGGTATAAGATGCATAAATGGTGTGGGAATCTCTCTCTCTCTCCCTTATATATATATACCTCTGTGTGTGTGTGTGTGTGTGTGTGTGTGTGTGTGTGTGTGTGTGTGTGTGTGTGTGCGTGCGCATAGCATATGTATGTTGTCTATTGACAGCAGTATGTGTCATAATGCCCGGTGCAGCATGGCTGTGTACATGGGTTTTAAACCGTAGGGCAACCTTCCTAATGAGGGCAGACTAAGAGCATCAGCGGAAAGATTCCTACTTTGCATTAATGTAGTCCTCGTCTAACAGGATTACATTAATGCTAAGTGAAACCTTTTCGTTTGTGCTCTCAGCATCCACACAGGGGAGTTATGTCGCAACAGTTTGGAGTGCACTGCTATTCACAACCCGGTAGTCCAAATTGTGGGGCAGGGTAGACTTGCCCTAAGCAGTTGGACTGTTTTCAAACTGAGCATGGGCTGTCCCTCCTCCCCATCTGGCAGCCACATTCAGCTTGAGTAATTTTGAGTGACAGCAGATCAAAGAATTACATTACTGCTTGTCTCTACAACCTGTGTACATCTGTGTTAGGTTTTTGTTAAATCAATAAACAAGATGTTGAAGGAGAAAATATTTTTAGGCTGTTTGTCTTTGTACTTCATGTCAGGCTGGCTTGGACAATAACGAGAAGTTTGGATGATAACAAGAATATCAGGACAACTAGTTAATTTTTGTCAAATCAGAGACACGTGGGAGATCCAAGACTCTGAGGTCTCATGCTTTGTTTTGAATGGCACTTCACGTTTCCAAGGAAGAAGGGTGCCATGTGAATTCCTTTTGAACAGTAGTTCGAATACAAGATCTCTATCATGGGGCTTCGGAAACAGTAGCAAGAAAGAGACCTAAGGCTGTGTCTACACTGCACCCATTGCAGCTGTGCCACTGCGACGGCGCCGTTGTAAGGTACACAGTGTAGTCGCTCTTTGTCGCCAGTACAGAGCTCTCCTGATGACAAAATAAAACCACCCCCAATGAGGGGCAGTAGCTTCGGTGGCAGGAGAGCTTTTCGTTGTTAAAACATTTATTGTTCAATGGGGTGTATTTTTCACACCCCTGAGTGTCAAAAGTTTTAATAATGAAAGTGTGGGGTAGACATAGTCTAAAGAAAAATTACTTTGCATCTTCCAGCTGACTAACCAATTACCTATGGAAATGCACTTGGGACTATTCCACAGTAACTGGATTTCAGCTGTTGTCTCAGCTTATGTAGCCAAAAGGCATGAAGGTAAAAGTGTTTCATTTAAATGCTTTTGAAACATTCACTGGCAGCTACAGATTGTGGTTACCTTTTAAAAAGTGAAATCTGCAAGTTAGAACTCTGCTAAATGCAGTTTAAAAATACAGTCGCCTCTCTGAAGCTCTGTCCAGCACGGTGGAGTTCATCCAGATTGTCCCTGCCCATAAGCATTCTCATGACAGGAGTGCTGTAGTAGGCCTGCCTATGGTCTCACGCCCCAGGCTGTAACGATGTTGACTTTGGTCAGTTGCTCCTGATCCAAAACTCACTGAAGTCAATAGGACACTTTCCATTGACTTCAGTAGAATTTTGATTGCCCCCTAATTCCTGTGTTAGAAAAATCGGAGATGGGCCCAGAGGAATTGATTTTTCTCTGAGAAAACCCACTGTATTAGAGCCAGTGTCTGTTGCACCAGACAGTCAGATCATAAGGGTATCAATGCATCCACTCTTCCAGTGGGGCCTGCCTATCGCATCACATTACATGCAGAGAGTCTTTGGGGACCTGATAAGGGGATCTTTTCCTGTAAACTTGGTGCCAAGGCATTGCCACTTGGGAGGGGAGCTCTGGTTTCAGCCGTGATAGAAAGTAGGTGTCATGTCTTGAGACACAGGGAAGTTATTTCTCTTCCTTTGGGACCCTGGCTCTGTTTTACCATAATGTATTTTATTTGAGGCTACCCTCAGAAACCTCTCACAGTGCCTGATTGTGACTTTTCTCACTCTGGTGTAAATAGGGTTGCCAGTTTTGGTGGGACATATTCCTGGCGGTTTCAGATTAATATTCCTGGCGGTTTCAGATTAATCTTTAACTCCTGGAGACTCCAGGACAATCCTGAAGTGTTGGCAACCCTGGAAATCACTAGTATCTGTCTCTCATGTGAAGTTAATGGAGTAGTACAGATTTAAAACAAATTGGTAGGTAGATGGTAGCTATTGCGAAGCGTGGCGATGCCTCTGTTCTTGTTCTTTAAAGAGCCGACAATGTGCTTGGTACTGAACCCAAGAGAGAAAGACAATGTCACTATCACAAGGAACTTCCTTGAAATATTAATTTTATGGGCATTTGCCAATAGGCATATCAGATACACCCTTTGCCCCCTTCTTTGTGATCTGTGCTGGTTGCTGGTAAGCGTCTGTCTTACTATTAGTACAAAAGCCTTAACGTAGCAGTAGCATACAGGGAGGGATTAGTCATTGTTACATGTCTTATAAGGGCAACTGAGATGGGCAGGGTTGGAGCCAGAGCTGAGCTGGATATCAGATGACAAGTTTAGATTTGAATGAAATTTAGCAAGTTTGGATTTGGAGGCGCATTCATGAATTTTGTGGCAATAAGGAATCAAAACCATTCCTTGTCTAGCTGTATCACTTTTACTAGTGTGCCTATTAAAATATGGGGTCTAAATCTGATAATACTTGCATCGGGGCAATCCAGGCATAACAATATTGAAATCAATGGAGGTTAAATGGTGTGAATGTGATTGTAATTGGGCCTTCACAGTTCAGCTATACCTGAAAATAAAATACAACCCCAAATTCAATAGGCTTCTGTCATAAGAATTTGACAGTGAAGGAGATCTTTTCTATAGGTTTTTTAAAATTATCTCATGGAATATCATAGCAGGGATATACATACAAAATTCTACAGCTTTTTTTTTTTTTAAATAACCTATCCGATAGAAAGATTAGGACCTTTTTTTCCATAAGAGTTTGATTGTTTATTTTTTTTAAAGCAGGACTGCCCATAAAATAGCTAAAAGAAAAGGAGTACTTGTGGCACCTTAGAGACTAACCAATTTATTTGAGCATGAGCTTTCGTGAGCTACAGCTCACTTCATCAACATAAAATAGCTGTTGTTCTTATGACTAAGACACACCTCATAATTCAATAATTTAAAAAGAGGAATGTTGGATTTCTCTATCATATTTGCTAAATGTTCTGCAGTTGAAATCAAAATGTGTTGCAACTGCACAGGTAGCTCAGAACTGCTTCACTTCCCCAAACATTGTGTTGGTGAAAGACAACAGCCAGATTTAGAAACAACTTTTTGCTAAGTTACCCACAGACATTCATCTGGAAGATTCAGGTCCCCCTGCCCTTTGGAAGGAGCATAAAGCAAACAAAGCCCTGCCAACTGCCACGTTATTTTGAGGGAGTTAAACTGGGGAAAATAAATCTGCTACGCCGTCTGAAGCAACTAGTTCTGTGGGTTTATAAATGCTCCAATTGAGTGTCTTGACACAGCAGTCAGATACAGTTATTTTTCCCTTGACCTCCTGTTACTGGAGCACAGGCTGAAACCGCTAGTTAAGCACGTCCGTCTCCTGTTGTAGCATTTGCGCTCCAGCGCACTGCCTAATCAAGTGTAATATATCTCTGGGTAAAACACACACAGTGCTTTTCACAGCTATTTAAACACAAAACAGACCCAGTGCATTAGGTACACACACAAGCCACACAGAATCGCTGTTCCTATGGTTAAAAGCAAGAGCTATGGGCTGGGGGATACTGGAGGGAAGGGGAAATGATTTTATTGTCAGGCAGGAATAAGAGGCCTGCTTACCTCCGTCACAAACTGTCACAGAAAGCATTGGGGCTGGTGAATTTAGGGCAGTGGTTAAGGCACTGGACTGAGACACAGGCGAGCTGGGTTCAATTCTGGACTACACCAGTGACTTCTTATTTGACCTTGGGCAAGTCTTTTACTCTCTGTGCCTTGGTTTCCCATCTATAAAATTGGGTTAATAATTTTTCCCTATCCATTCATATTCGTGAGGAGTTCATAGGCAACAGGAATGAAAGCCATCGGACTTATTTTAATTATAAGGTTTTCAGTGTTGCCAACTCTCCTGATTTTGTTATGAGTCTCATGATAATTATTGTTTTCTTTAAAGCCCCAGCTCCTGGAGTCAAGTGGATGTGTGATGATTTCAGCCTTCATTCTTAAAGAAAAAGTAAGTTTCTAGCCTTTGTGATTATGGAGAAAGTTTCAAAATGTGACACCCCCCCCCCCAGCCAGTGCATTCTAAAGGCTCAAAAAGCAGAAGGCAAATAAAAAAACCACCAAATCTATTATCTTTGGCTTCAAAATCATGTTTTTGGTGAGCCTGACTCATGATTTTTGAACATTTGGGGTTGGCAATATTGAGTTTTCTATCTGAAGGAATAATTGGACCCCAATATATGCCACTCACACAGGAGTGATTCTGGTTTCTTGAGGGCAATCTTTGTTTGCAGACCTAGCAAGTCTTGCTGACTTGTGACAAACTCCTTCATTCTGGCTTAATCTTTATGTCTTATCCTTGGCTTGAAGAAAACTGTAATGTGTTTTGATGAAGTGTTGTAAATGACATTTTCGTCTTCAGTTATGCCACTGTCATCTTAACATATATCAGTAAAGTGTAAAATATCGTGTCAAAGTGACAATAACTGATGGGCAGAGACATGCAAACACTGTGTGAGGAGTCCCATTGAATTTGACTGAACTACCCCATGTGAGTTATCAATAAAAGGAAGAAAACATCTTGACTCTGGATTGGAGTGGATATAATCCATGTTTTTTGGAGCTGAGAAATGACAGTTAAGAAGCACTAATTTGCCTAGCATTCTTTACAATAGTACCATTATAGGGATACAGCTGGCCAACTTTCCAGAAGCTTTGTGCTAAACTGACCCTTACCTCCCATTTGTCTGATCAGCCTAGGATGTTGCTGATGATTCTTGGATGTATGTTACTAAAATTTTGTCATGCAACGTTTGTATTTGAGAACTGCAAACAGATTAGGACCATAATATACTAGCTTTACCATTCCAGATTCGGGTGTAATATACCATACTATTCAATGAGACCCATGTACCTATTTCTCTTTAGCCCCTTTGAAAAACCTAGCCTTAGCCTCTGTGCCTCTGTTTCCTCAACTGTACAATGGAGCTAATCCATACTTCTCTATCTCACGGGAATGAGGTGAGTATTAGTTAATGTTTATAAACTGCTCTTATGATAAAATTTAGTGCCTACATGCAACAATATTCTTGTTCTTATTAACATCCAGTACATGCTCAAATAACAACTCTGTGATAGTATATTAACTGTACTGATAAATACAGTGTAAAAACAATTCTTTGCACTTAGAGCACCTTCCATTTGAGAACATCAAAGCACGACACAAACATTGACTGACTGACCCTCACAAGACCCATGTTTCATGGATGGGGACAGTGAGGTGACTGCTTTGCATCCACTGAAGAAAATGACAATTGAAAGCACCGTTGCTGACTGTGTGTGCACTACATGTACTGTGGAAACGAGTCAACCATGCACCCAGTCAAAGCGATTCAGTAGCATTCCTATGTTTCACGGAAGATAGTAGGCTCTAGTAGTCAAGAGGTCAGGAGTGGCTCAAAAATGTGGGTGCCAACCTCAGGGCAGACTGTTACAAACCAGAGCACAAACCCCAAACTGGTTGTGTTCTAGAATTAGATTTCACCAACCAAGTGAACTCGTCAAGTGCTATAACAGCCTTAGCCTGGAGTCACAGACAGTCCCCTTGGACACTCTGGTCTATCTTGCCACCTAGGCAAACTTACCTTTGTGATAGATGGTCCCTTACACCAAAAATCACACCAGTATCCAGGTTACTCCCAGTCCCAAAGGACCAGTCAATTACCCCAGGTCAATTGTACCTTAGATCTCTCACCAAAGACAATGCCTGTAGCCAATCCTGTAATAAACCAACTAAAGATTTATTAACTAGGAAGAAGAAGTAAGAGTTATTTACAAGGTTAAAGAAGGTAATCCTACACACACAAATGAGTTAATCTCAGGTTTCAAAAGATAATAGAATCTGCTATAGTATGCAAACTCTAGATGTCCTTCAGGGCTAACACAAGCTAAGCAGCTTTGGGATTTCTTGCTTATGCTTAGAAATATTGCCCTCTCCAAATATCAAGCAATATTGTGATTCAGTTTCTTTTGTTCAGGGATTTTTTTATTCCCTTCCCTCAGAGTTCAAACTGTGATGGGAGGAGGGTTTGTGCACTTCCCTTCTTCATGGGTGCGGGATGAGCAATCAATAAAGTCTTTTGTCCACTGATATTCCATAATGGTTCGTCTGGTGTCTGTGGGCCTTCTTTTGTTGGGCAGGAGATAACCCCTCTTGTGGTAAACTAGTATTTCACACTTGGTAATGCTTCTCTCCTGACTGGGCTGGGGCAGAAGTATGTTTCCAGTTTCATAGCAAACACTTTTATAGCTACAAAGCAAACACTTAACTATTACTTTATAACATGGGATACAGATATTATAAGTGAGATTAATACATGCAGTAACTCACAAGCATTTCATAAAGCCCAAACACTAAAAATGTGTCTATAAATCTAAACCCTGTTTTAACAATACTAACACACGGGTGAGCCAGACTGGTTTCCAGCTATGCATTGTCAGCATTCAGTGAGACCTAGGGGCTTTGTCATGAGTTGGCACCTGGTCTGCCAGAATCACACTAGTATTGGAAGACGGCAGGAAGAATTAATGTTCATAAAAGATGGAGAGTGAAAACCTCTGTTTATTCACAGGGCTGGTACATTACAGACAGTTGCAGGATAGTTCCCCTGCAGTGCCTCCCCAATGTGGCACAGCTATGATTTAGAGAGATCCCCTCCAGACAGCATGTTCTTCAAGTCCTTGCCTTCTGAACTTAAACTGCCATGACAGGAGACAATGGAGCTGCTGATTGGGGAGATTATACCACTTCTGTGGTAAAGAAAATTGTACAATGTAAACTCATCCTTGCATGTCGAATTGATGTCTGAAGCCAACTGATTGCTTGGAGGAGAGGGAAAGCTATCTACTAAGGCTATGTACACACTACAGCTTATGTCAGTATAAACTATATCACCCAGGGATGTGAATAAGCCACCCCTCACGTGATGTAAATTAGACCGACCTAAGCGCCAGAGTGAACAGCACTAAGTCAGTGGGAGAGCTTCTTGTGCTGACATAGCTCCCACCGCTCGCAGGGGCTGGAGTAATGAAGTTGATGGCAGAGCTGTCTCCCACTGGCTTAGAGAGACTGCACTAGCCGTGCTACAGCAGTGCAGCTGTAAGTTCTGCAGTGTAGCCATAGCCTTAGTCAGAATGCATAGGTCACGGCGAATGAATTCAGGTGTTAATAGCAAGAGAAAAATACTGCCTGTAATAACAGGAAAAACTCTGACCCTTCCTAACTAGGAGAGATAATTGGATGCCATTCTAAAACTGTACATTGAAGCAATAGCGCCAGACACTGCAACTGTGTTACTACATTAGTACAGAATGCTCTCGTCCTGTACCATCTCTCTTCATTTAGAAGCAGCAGCCTCTGTTTTAAACTTAATTATTTCCCCCTGAAGCTTTACATCCAAAGTGGCTTCTCAGCAAGGAGTACCTGCTATTACATTTAATTTCTTTTCTTTATGGCTTGCCAGGTGAGGTTGCATCTAGTGATGATATTTATGTTTATAAGGGTAAACATGTACCTCTTTTTGTATTTCCTACCCCAACCTGCTCTTGTGGGTAAAGGGTCTGAAGATCGTCATGTAATGGACTGAGATATTTAAAATTAATGAGAATTAGGCATCAGAGTTTGGTATCTTTATTGCAAGCGTACATGTACTGTAATATACATCCGATTACCTCATTTAGCCCTGAAGAGCAGGACTTTCACCATGGGCATTAGGACTGTTATTCAAGAGCTGTGCATTGCTTAGCATCTCTCTGTTTACCCCTCCCCCCCCTGTTGAAAATGTCAGTCATTTAGTGCTGACTTCTGATCCCTAGTGGGGAATATTTATGAAATGTGGAAATTTGGGGTGCAAAGGTGGAGGAAGGGATATTCCTGAATCTCTTGCTAACCTCTTCCCATCAGGAACTGCTCCTGCTTTGCACACCTCAGAGTCTTCAATTAAATTCCATACTTTTCTATTTGCATTCTCTAAATACGGTATTGGAAGTTGTAATACTACCTCCAGTCTGAAGGTGGCACCATTTTTTACTATCTGTAGCATGACCAAAATTAATTGATGTTGAATCTGAGTTTAATTTTCTACCTGAAGAAGCCAAGTTTAAAAATCAATAGACTCTAATCAGTACTTTCCATCTGATATATTTTTATCTGTTAGCCAATTTAATAGTTGAACAATTTTCTTTTTTAAAGTCAGTGTGGCTTTAAATATAAGCTCTGAGGTCATAGTTGAAGCATATACATACATTGCTCGAGTGATCCAGGATTAACAAATGGTGGATTAGCATTGTCAACAAATGTCAACCGTACATTACTCAAGGTTCAATTTAGGTAGCTGGGTTTATTTATTTATTCCTGCTGTGTGTCACTAATAGGAGTCCTCTTAATTTTAGGATGTATTATAGCAGCATGTGGTTGAGCTTCTATATAGCAGGGTTGACATTTCTATAATTAATGCTGTTTTTCATGTTCTCTTAATTCAGATTATTAATTTGCATTGGATTGGAATATGGCAAAGAAATCATGTCACTGGTATTTTTAAAACAAGCAAACTTCCTTAGACTATGTTTCTATATTTACTATTTTTAGTTAGCGACCTGAAAAATGAGTGAAGATATGATTTTGCATAGCACTAGCGTCACCTTTTTCAGTGAGAGGGCTATAAATGAGGCCTATGACACTGTGGTATATTTGGGGGGGAAAATATTTAGAAGAAACTTTGATGTAATTTAAAAAAAATAGACACTAAGCACAGTATTTTCCAAAGTGACTTGGTGTGATTTTTAACTGGAAGGTGTCCCTGAACTACAGTGTTGAGGTGGTAGTATAAAACCCACAGACAGTCACCTAAGTGCTTTTGAGACTCCCACTCTAAGTCCCTGAAATCAGATGCAAGCAGACTGACTGTTCTGCCCAGAGGGACCTCCTTTGACTTGAGCAGGTATCAGTGTTGATCTAGTTGCAGGATCCAAGGTTGTGCAGCAGCTATTTTTCATGAGTCTTTAAAGCTGTGTTTTGTCTTATCTTGTATTTGACCTAAATGTTGCTCTCACTTGTACCCTGTGCGTCCTGCTTGGAGCCTACGTGGTTTGTCAGGGTGCAAGTTAGGGCAGGATTAGCCCTCCCATATTTTCAACACTAGCAAACCTGTTTCACTCCAGCCCAAATGATCCAACTCCCAATCCTGCAATTGTCTCTATACAGATGGATGCCCGTTATAAGCAGTGGGGCTCAATGAGGATGCAAGGTCCCTCCATGCGCTGTCTATTGCATATTCAGATCCCTAAAGTCTTCCCTGTCTGGGTATCTGTCTGCTACATGAGTGGACTCATCCAGTTCCTAGTGTGCAAATGTCCACGTTAAAAAACCCCTATCACAATTGTCACCCTGTCTGGCAGATCCTATAGAAAGAGGGTGCAGTGCCACCACGTCCCCTCGATGCCTAATAGCAAGTTCAGTTGGGGCCACCCACTCCCTTCTCTTGAGAGACAAATGCAGGCAGTCAACTGCAGCTCTGTGCAACTTGACTTCAGTGGGTGCCATTGTGCATGGCCCCTGAGGGGGGACATCAGGCAGGGATATTTCATATGCACACCCCCATTTTGTGCCAATGCAGGAACTGGGTCTAGTTTTGCTCCTTGAGCAGAGCCTGCCTTTTTGTTCAATCTCACCCTGTGCGACTATCTAAGGTGCTTGAGAAGGGCAGATGAGTTGCAGTACCTGGTAGCATGGCCAGTCCAGCAAAGGGAATCTCAGTATCAGTGCTGAATTTCCTTGCTTTTGTGATTCTTAAAATTGGAACCTTTAAAGCTAGTTTAGCATTTATATTTTCATTTAATTTTATCACAGGCTAATAATTTACAGCAAAATGCAAAGAGAAAAGAGTGGGTTTTCAAAAAATCTTTATAAGTGTACCTAGATAAGCCAGGAGACACGCTTGTCTTTTGTACAACAAGAAAAAAAAACCACACTAGGGAATATTTCTGTACTGTCCTTGGCCTTTTCTTCAGCCTTTGTCTTCCCTCTGTATCTTGTGCTGTTGAATTAATGTGCTATGAACTCTGAATGCTAAAGCAATCTATTCGTTTTAATTAGCTTCCTAATAACTTCTGGACAGTGATCGAACATAATGGCGGGAACTCTACTGTTTACTTCTCAAAGTGAAAGGCATTAGTAGGATGCCTGCTGATGTATCAGAGCCCTGCTTTATTTGCTAAACAGCTTCCAGAAGATGTGGAGTTTTATGTCAGGCATGTTACCAGAGCGTGTAGCAGAGGGGGAGGAATGCAGCATAAAAATCCAGCCCACACATAGGCTCTCATGAATGCAAAGTTCCTGTGTTCCTTTAGATGGGTCTGATTATTTGTAACGCTTTCACACCTTGAGAAGCACTCACCCACACTAGTGGGATTTTTGGTCCATCTGGAAGCAAGACGTGCTGGAGATGCAGGGGGTAAGGTCTGTGCTTACAACGCCAACCAACCAGAAATACTATTGCCTTTGTTATGTAGGAGACCAGACTAGATGATCATAATGGTCCCTTGTGTCCCATAAAAGCTGTGAAAGAAATCACTTTTGCAGACTCATGTCAGATAAGAATTTGGGGGTGCTAAACTGGACAGGCCCTCCAGACTTTTGAATATTTTCTCTTCAGTACCAGCAAGAAGCATAAGGCAGGAAGTTTGGGACCTAGCAAGGGAAGGAACTCAGTTAGCTCTATTTACTGTATATGAAGATAGGAACATGGTGGGAGCCTCGGTGGCCTTTAGAGCACCCTAGACTGAGGTGGAGAACTTCCTGTCATCTTAGGGCTTTAAAGACGCGGAAGATTGAATGCATGTCTCACTTTGCAACAGGTTGCTATGCATATTGTTTAGTAGAAAGACTTCCTGAAAGATGTTAAAACACGTCATTTACTCAAGGGGGGATTAAAGGGAGATCCTTGGAATCTGGGCCCTGTGGTCACAGGAGAGCCCAACACAGTGATGCGTCGCTGAGCACTAGGCCTTGTGGCCTATAGCTTAATTGCTGCAGGCAAAGGTCATGGGGTGGAGGAGAAGCAGCAGCCTGCAGGGTTTGTGGCCCCTCTACAGAACACCCTGCCTTGATTTACAAACCTTTACTTCTGTTATAACAGCTGGGATGGAGATGGCTGCTGTTCAACCTTTTTCTCAGCAATGTTGACAACATCCCTGTTTCCCCACAATAAAAACCTAAATAAAATAAAAATTACCACAAACCTAAATAAAAAACCACAATAAAAATTACCTCTGTTTTAGGGTGAAATGTGCCCCACTGTGGTGCAACCAGAAAGTGTCTACGCCAGCCTAAGTTGGACCGAGCTCAGCTGATTTGCAGTTATATGGATCCAAGTGCCCTGGTTCTTACATGCATGAGTTTTAGGCTGGAGTAAAGATCATTCAGTGGCTTTGCAGGCAGGTGCCGCAGCTCCATGTCTTGGGTCCATGTCATGTGGGTAGGAGGAGGTATTGTGCTTCACCAGAACCACTACACTTCACCTACACAAAGTGCCATGACTCTGGTTTGAGCCACATGAAGTGAATGTTGCTCTTGAAGTATAGTCCATCAGGAACAGAATGATGCTGAATGAAAGTGAGCCCATTATTGGAAAGAACAGAACATTCATAGGCTTTATTTAGTTTCCCCAGTAATGTGGCTTAGAATGGTGGTAAGAAATGTTGCATGGAAGACCACAACATTTTGGCTGGAGATTGGTGAATGGGCATCATCAGCTGAAGGTTATTTTTCCATCAGTTGCTATCAGGTCTCTTCAACCAATACTGGAAGCTGGGTGGACAGGGCCTGTATGGGCTAGAGATGAGTGCACTGGACATGGGCTCAGAAGACATAAGTTCTATTCCTGACTCTGCCACTAACTGCTGGATGACTTTGGGCAAGTCACTTCCCTTCTATGTGCCTTATTTGTAACATGTGGATAATTATACTGATGTACTTTGTAAAGCACTTTGAGATCTACTGAAAAATGCTGTATAAGAACGAGGTATCATCACAGGGTTAAAATACTCTGGGAAGAAAAGACATCAAGAAATTGCATTTCAGAGAATTGAGTGGGCTTGATTTTTCAAAGGTTCTCAGCACTGGCCTAAATTCTGCTGTCACTGAAGTCAAAGGGAAACTCCCATTGAAGTCAGTAGTGTCAGACTTGGTCAATGCTGAAAAATCCATACCTCTGGGATATGAGGTTGATGTGTATGGGTTAAAGAGCATTAGGAGGTCTTGACAGGCTCCAGGTCTCTTCTTTTTCTGAACTGGCCCCTTCTTGTCCTTTTATATTGCATTAGAACCTGGAGACTCCAACCAAGATTGGCGCCCTGTTGTGCTAGCAGCTCTACAAACACATAGCAAGAGACAGTCCTTGTCCCAAATTGCTGACAGTCTAAATAGACAAAACTACTTTTAGTAGCCCTGTTCGTAAGTAGTGTGAGCAACAGATTCGGAAGCAAAAGGTCTGCAGAAAAAGAGAGTCAGAGTAAAACCTGCTGGCATAGGCAGTGAGTTATATGGGCTCATGGTGCCCGTGCTCCACCAATATTTAGGAACGGCAGGGCTCCACCAATGTTTGGGCTTATATTTTACATACATTTTGATGTGAACAATGTCTCTGTTCACAATTGGCCACTGAGCATCAACTTGAAGGGCCCGCTTAAACTTATTTTCATAGGTTCGGGAACTAGGGATGCAGGAGCTGCTGAAGCACCCCCACGTTTTACGTGGGGTACCGGCTGACGCCTAGGACTCTGCTGCTGGCCCTGTGCCTGGGGTCCCGGCTTACGCCCGGAGCTCAGCCCCCTTATCCCTATCCGGGTCCCCCCTCCTGGAGACATGGCCCTGCTCCTGGCCCCAGCTGGAGGGGTGGTGGACAGGGATAAGGATATATATCGGCTTACAAAAGTAGGTGTGGGGGGTGGGACTTGGATCCGTTCTAGGCACCACCAAAAATTATACAAACCTGGCGCCCATGCCTGCTGGTTCTTCCTAGTAGTCCTTGAGAAAGAGGCTAGATCTTCATTTTGGGGGGAGGAGGGAGAGAAAGCTCTTAATGAAGACAAAGCACCAGTAGTTTTTACTGCCTTGGGTTTGTCTCCATCTGTGCCTGGTCTGCACTGGGACTTTACACAGTGGTGCAAGTAGAAATCATTTCTTGCCGGTATGCTACACTCATTGGAGGGACACAAGAGGGTGTGTGATCTCCCCACATGACTCCTCCCCACCCTGCCTCCAGCCCGGGGCCCCTATGCCCTCCCCGTCCCTTCCCCATGATCCACATCCATCCCACCTTAACTGTGGGGGAGAGACTTCTGCTGCGCCAGACACTTCTGCTGTACAGACCCCAGGCAGGAACCGCAGTGGCGAAAGGAGCAGAACGTGCAGCTCCTCTGGCGTGGCTGCTGTACCACCCCCCAGCCCTTCCACGCAACTGTGTCTGAGTCCTCCTGCCTGGAGTCTGTACAGCAGCCCCGCCGGAGGACAGAGCTGGGGGCGGTACAGCAGCCACGCCGGAGGAGCTGTATGTTCTGCCCCCAGCCCCACTCTCCCCAGTCCTGTCCTCCGGTGGGGCTGCTGTACAGACCCCAGGCAGGAGAACTCAGGAGATGCAGCTGCATGGAAGGGCTGGGGGTGGGTTGGGGGGCGGGCTTCTCCTGTGTCTTTTTGGTATGCCATACCAGCTATAAATATCTCACTGGTACGGCATACTGGACCGGACCACTGTACTTGCACCACTGACTTTACATGGAGAGAGAGCTATCTTGCTGTAAAAACACACCTTTTTGGCGGTGAAGACATAGGCAGGGTACAGTTTGTATTTTGTGTTACACGACTGATCTAAAATGGGACAAATGCTTTTCACCAGTAGCACAGAAGCCTCTCTTACATGTGCACATGCAAACTGTGACTAATAACAGCCCACTGATAAAAGAACAAGCAGCCTAGATCTGAAAATCAAGGTAAACGTTTTAAACATTGGGGACTTTTTTTTTAGGTTTTTCTTTTTTGGGGTTTTGCTGGTACGTTCAGGAAGTCCCATTAATACCCACACAATCCAGTAACACACCATTTCGTACCTTATTATGCCTCCTATGAAAGCATTTTACTGAGTAAACAATCCTGCACTTCTTTGAAATGTGTCCGAAACCACCACCCAAAAACAAACACAAAATCTGTAGTCTGTTGGATTGATTGTACTGTCTAGCACATCTCTCCCCAACTTATCTGTTCATAAATGTTTTGGCGTTCCATGAAAAATTTTGCTGTCACATACAATACACTTCAAAAGTAGCTGCATTTAGCCACTTTGGCGAACAGACACTGACAATAAGAACAATTCCTGTTGAAATGACATGCAGAGGGAGACCTGGTCCAAAATAGCGAGGACATCTGAGGGAAATATTTTATAGCCTTTGGAAAAGTGAAAGAGAAACAAAATATTGGTATGATAACACCACACTGTCCACTGCAAGAAGTGGGGGGAAATAGATGCATAAGCTCAGTGTAATAAAAATGGCAGACAACCTGCCTACTCATTCGTATCTGGTGGTTTCCAAGTGTTGCTGTTTTTTCTGCATCCTGGTAAGCTTTTTGATTTGTTTCCATCTGTTCAGTATAGATCCCTTTTTGCAGTTTACTTAAAACACAAATACCCTTTATGAATCTCTACAGATGGTTTTCAAAGACTTCTAGAAAGACAGAGATATCAAGAAAATCTTGTGTGTTTGCCTTAGGGGGGGGGAAAAATGGGACAGTCACTTTGCCTTACAGCTGCAAGCCACGTCAAATCAGGCACTTTGATACGTTTCATTTTGTGTCTGAAGTATACATCTGAAAGACAGCCTCGCATATTTCAGTCAATGTGCAATTTTAGTTAGTTGAGGTGCTCTCTCTCTCTCAGCTTCTAAAAAAGATGCTATTTGCATCCTAGAATGAAAACAGTTTTTCCCCCCCTTAATTCAGTGTGCCTTAGTCAAAAGCTAATTGTGTGTATCTATTTATCGTGAGCTACTTTCTCCAGGGCTGGATGAGTACTAAAAGAATTAAGCCAGTGTTTTCAAAAGTGGTCTCTGACTTTTGGGTGCCCAACTCAAGTTTCATTCCCCCACCCCCAGCTGGGGCACTGGTAGACCTAGAGCTCCTGTTATCAGCTGGAGCAGTGAACATTCAGCACTTCTGAGAGTTAGACCCAAGGCATCTCATGTTGGACATCCAAAATCGGAGGCTTCTTTTGGAAATGATAGGCAAAGCCTGTGCAGAGTCTGTAACTTAGACTTGCTCTTGAGTGCCTCCTATAGGCGTGTGTTGAAGTAGTAGCTCCACTGCCTTGGGAGAGGGTGGTGTGGTGTGCTCTCCTCTGCACAGGGCCAGAGGAGGTATTGAGAAGGGTCACGGCCTGTTGTCTCACATTTCTCTGCCTCTGGGATGCATCACTGATGGTATAGCATCTATGAGCAGAGTCTGTGCTCTCATTGCCTAGGACCCACAGTGTCTGTGCTCCAATTGCATTATCCACACTCTGGCTCGCATAGCATAGCATAGGATGGCTAGCTAGAGCATACCAGAGTCTCTGTAATAATCTGGAAAATGGTGAGTGAAGGAAATTGCTGTTTTGACTACTGTCCATCACTTAAACATGGAAATAGACAGACAATTACAAGAGAGTAAACATGCATGTAAGACATGTCATGCAGGGAACAGACCAATGGACCATCTAGGCCGGAATCCTGTCTTTGAAATTAACTAGGTATTACATAGTTGTAAAACCCCATGGTGCACTTGATTTTGCAATATTCTAGTATTAAGTGAAATGTACTCCTTGCTATACTAGTCCATGCTCAAAGAGAATATATCCATTCAGTTAGAATGTACCTTATTTTAGATTAAGGGAACCATAAAAACAAAAGTGAATTCTCAATGAGAGAGCAATGTGTGTGTGTGTGTCCCTTTGACGTCTACACTGAGCTCATCAGAAAATGGATGCTTCTCTCTGCAGAGTGCTTAGTTTTTAGGCACTGGTCCTGCAAGCCCTTATGTATATGCTTATTTCTGAGCACATGCATAAGGGTTTGCAGGACTGGGGACTTAAAGATGCTATACTTGGGGGAAACAAGGGCATTGTACTATGTAGTTACATACAACCTGCAGTTGCCCCCTGTTGGAGGGGGTCAAGACCTGTATTTTAAGCATGAGAAATGATCTCTGTCTCTTCCTAACTAGTGTACGTGCAGCCACTACTCTTATTCTTACAAATGTCTGATCCTTTTTCTGAACCTTTCTTAGCAACTCTAATTTATAGTCCAAGGCAGCATGCACATATCTAAGGCAGATGTCTCCAGTTCAGCTGTACTCTTGGAAAACAACAATAGTTGGCTACGTCTATTTCCTTGTGACCGGTGTCAAAGTCACAAAAGTACCCTCTGAGTCGGCTGAGCTTGGCATCCAGATTCAGCAGAGACCACTGACTGAACAGTAACAGAAGTCCAATCCTCTCACACCAAGAAAGGTCCTCACTAGCTCAGAGGTGAGACAGAGCAGTGCGAGGAAAGGAATGTTGTCACTGTCTGCTTGTCACGGCTTTGGAGGATAAATGGAGAGCAGAGACTCTGGACCAGAGACTCAGCTACCATAAATTTGCACAGCGCCATTGACTCCTAGGGCGTGTCTTAGCTTCCATCTCTAGTGTCAATAGAGCATAAGGAATGAGCTCTTCCATGTTTAATATACCAGTGATCTTTCAGAAGTACCATAAGAAACAAGAAATTTGGGGACTGATATTCCTGCTGCTGCTAATTTGTTCTTTGGACTCCTCATTTCACAAACGATGGTGAAACGCATTTTGTGAAACTCGGAAGCACTGTTCTTTCAGTGCAGCTGGGTCCCCATCCAAAACCAATGGGAGTCTTCTCACTGACTTCAGTGGGCATTGAATTGGGCCCTTGAAGATTAGCTTCAAATGGAATCAAAGCTTCATCAGAAATCTACACATTTGCATTGCAGATCAGGAGCTTGCAAAAAGATGTTTAGATTAGATGTACAGAATGTAACTAGTTACTAGGAGTTGATTGTATACACACAATTAAAGGTGTGACAAGCTGCCTTTGGACTTTGTGACGGGGTTGGGACTCACCACCAGAGCGCCTCCTGCGGTTCACTCTGGGAATTAGCTCAGTTCATGCAGAGCGCCCTCTGCCGGTGGTGTCCCATCCATCTCTTGCCCTAGATTGGCATCTCAACCCACGTTGCTCCCAGCATCCTCTTAGGACACTGCCCTCCAGTAGTGCCCACTGCTCCCATCTCACCCCCTTCCCAGGGTTTGGTGTTATCAGCAGTCCTTCTCTTTGCCCCAGCCACAATGGCCAACCACACCCCAAAATCTAACCCCTTTTGGCAGGGGTCTGGTGCAGTCCATGATGGCCACTCCAAACAGCCAGGTGGAAGTGCAAGGAGGGTGGATCCAGGCCCACCCTCTACTCTGGGTCCCAACCCAGGGATCCTTTGGCAGCAGCCTTCCTGCCTGCCCTCCTTTTCTCTCTCTTTGTCCATCTCTCTCCCTGGGCCATTTCCCCTTCAGCCCCTTTGCACCGGCTAGGCCCTTTTTCTCAGGGCCTGCAGCCCGGCAGGTACTGGGTGGGAGTTCCCTTCTGCTCCCCACACCTGCCCAGCATTACACTGTCCCTGGTGCTAGTCTCCTCACACAGGCTACAGACCTTTACCCTCTGAAGGCCTGGGAGAGACTGCCTGCTCCTTTCCTGGGCAGCCTTTATATAGGGACTAGCCTAGCTCTGATTGGCTGGCTGTAATACTGGCCCTGACTGGCTCTCTAACAGGCCCTCCCTGACTGGCTGCCACCTCGCGCAGCTGCTCTGGCCTGTTGTAGCCCAATCTGGCATGGGGGTGGGGCACCGCCCCACCACAGACTTCATGAGCAAAGTCAAGGTGTGTAGTGTTTGCCCAATTAAAACAATAAAACCTGAAGACTACAGCAACCAGAATGAGCTGTTCTGTGAGTAATGACTAGCTGAACAGGCAGGTACATGCATAAAAACGTGTGCAGATTGCCCAACTTAACTAAAGAAAGGTTTAGGGCATAGTCATCAATTTACACTGAAGTTTCACACATTTGTGGCCCACCATTTTCAGAAAAGCAGCAGCATCACCAAAACTCTTCTTATCTTGTGCCTTACAAATGTCTACAGAAATGCATGTAGATTCATAGTCTATGAGGGAAGGGAAAGATAAATGGAACATCATAAAATGAGTACACTAGGTATGTGAGCCCAGTTAACCTGAGGACCTAAATTAGGCCCCCAAATTCCACACCTGCATGCTGAAGATGATTGAAAGGGATATTTTAGTGTGTCAGTGCCCAAAAATTGAATGAGGACTCCTATCTTAGGACCTAAACACCTTTGTGGCACTTGGGGAAGTTGATGGTGTCTCTGTACTTCTTATGTACACCAGAGTTTGAAAACTGGGCCCCCCTATTGAGCATGTGGGGAAGAGAAAGGCTGGTCTTGTGGTTGAACTGGGGACTGAGACTCACCGGATGTGGATTCCATTTCAAGATCTGCTACAGACTCCCTGTGTGGTTTGGGCAAATCATTTAATCTCTCTGTAATGTGTGCGCAGTAATACTTCCTTTCTCCGCCCCTTCGGCTGTCTTGTCAGTGTGGATTGTAAGCTCTTTGTGTATGTACAGTGTCTAGCATGATGGGGCCCCTGTTCTGACTGGGCCTTAAGTGCTACTATGATGCAGAAAAGAGCTATGGAACAGATTTTCCCTTACTGTCATGATGAGTAAGAACTTGTGCATAACACATTGATAGGTATGATGTTATTAAAAGAAGTTTCAGGGGGAATTTAGGACTCGAGTGTATTGCCAGTCATCCTGACATGCTGAACTTGCAAATTAAACAGGCTTCCTCTTTAAAGCTTTCTTTGGGCGTCAGGATTTATGTGTTGTTGCGAGATTTTACAACCATATAAATGAAACATTTTAAGATGGATGTCTGTGGTCTGGGGATTAAGAATCTGCCTAGGTATAGACAATTTTATAGTTAGACAGTGCTGGAATTTGTATTTCCAAAGCCTGACTCGCCACTTAGGCTGGCTGGGAGGTACCAGCAGAAGACAATTTTAGCTTAGCACTGAACATTTATGCATTGAAAGCGATAACCATATAGGATTACTTTGCATCCAGGCTGTGAGTTTGTAAAACAAATGGTTGTTGCAAAATTTTAAACTGCTAGAGCTGAGTGCATAATTTGCTATGAATAATTTATCTGATGAAGCTAGAATTTCTCTCTGCTCAAGGAATATCCACATGTAGGCAGTGATTTCCTTGAGTTTATTTGTTCTGGATGGAATCTAATGAATTTTTTTCAAACTTTATTTGTAGCATACTATTTATATTACAGTAGTGTCAAAGGGCCCCAATAGATATTATGGCTCCATTGTGCTAGGCACTGTACATTCACATGGTGAGAGACAGCTCTTCAGGATACAGACTAACAGTGTAAGTAGGCACGATAGACAAAGGGAAACAGAGATAACAGCGTCTTGCCCAAGGTCACCCAGTTGGTCAAGGGCAGAAATGGGAATAGAACCCAGCTCTTCTGAGTCTCAATCCATTCCCCTATTGACTAGACATACTGGATTGATTCTGAGCAGTTCTTTGAATATTGTCACTTCCAACTGTGTTGGATAAGTCACATAGTAATGTTTCTGTTCCACAGCTGCATGAATGTCTGTGCAGCCTGCACAGGAAGAATGTTCCCCTCTAATAACTGGTTCACCTAAGAGTAGAAAAGTCTACTACAGCTGTTATCTGAAGTTGCTATTTTTACACTCAAGTGGTAGAGGATCATGCTTTTAACACTGAAAGTCATGGTATCTGAGGGTCTTTATGCAAACACCTCTGGTACTAGTCCTCATGTGCATGGATCTAACACTTAGTTTCCATAAACACTTATGAGTATCAACTGACATTTGCTTTCCTTGAACATTCATCTCAAAGCAAAGGGTGAGAGTGTGGCTGAAACAAATCCATTACAAAATTAGACTCATTGGTTACAGATTTTATTTTATTGTTTTTGTGGAGCATCCACCCTGTGAAACTTTCATTTTCAATTGTTTCAGTGTTTGGAACAGTGGTGGGCAACCTGTGGCCTGCGGGCTGCACATGGCCCGCCAGTGGCTTGCCCTGACGGGCCATGTGCAGCCCATGGGCTGCAGGTTGCCCACCACTGGTTTAGAGAGACTCAGACCAAACCTTTGGATCCTAAACTCTGCTGAACTGCTGGACTCCACAGCTTCGGCCGATCTCTAATTTAGAAGAATCAAAGCATTCACCTCCAGAGAATGTCCCCTCCAGTGAGGCCTGGTGTACACTTAATATTTAGGTTGACATAGCTATGTTGCTCAGCGCTGTGAAAAATCTCCCCCCTTACCAAACCCCCGAGGACCAAAGCTGTGCCAGCCTATCCCCCCAGTATAGATGGAGGTAGGTTGACAGAAAATGCTTCTATCAACCTAATGATGGGTGTTTGGAGAGGTGGTGGTTGTACAACTATGGAAAAACATCTTCCATCGTTGTAGCTATACCACTCTGATTGAACTTGTAGAGTTGTTGGTAGTCCAATTAGCAGAAAGGACCAGATTATGTTGTAGGAGGAGCAGCGGGGCTCTTTGACAAGTCATTGGCCAGTTCTTTGTTAAAGCACTTGGAGTGTGCTGACTCTGCTCATCCTGTAGTCTCTGTGCTCACATTAGTTTTACAGAAGAGGAAGAAAAGAGGGAGTTGCTAAGCTGGGTTCTGATCCTGCAATGAGTTCTGCACGTCAGATCCCTGATGCCCCACTACAGCCTCTGATTTTAATGGGGCTGGGTATGGGCTCATTGGAGGGGCAGAGTCTTGACTGTGCTAGATGTAATCTTCCATAGATGTTTTACTAGAGTTGAGTTTGTAATTCCAGGCACCCTTATTTGCCTAGATATTACATATATAAATTTAGTTCCCAGTTAAGGGAGTCACTGTCAGGATGGGAGAAAGCTTCCAACAGATTGGTTAAAGTTGCCATTAAAATTAAGGCAATCTGAACCCCCTGCTTTATTCTTGACTTTGACTGTACTTGCCTGTAGCCAAACACTGTACTGTGTTCTTTGTAGAAGGCACATTTCATTGCTGTTGTTTATTCTCAACTTCTAAAGGGTTTTGATGAAGTTCAGTTATGACCCTGGCTGCAAAATACCATTATTATGCTATTAGGAATGTGGTGGAGGTGTTGTCATAATGAATTGCATTTGAACTCACGGTATAATTCATGGGACAAAGCACAGTATTGCCCCACCAGTCACAGAACTACAGGCACCTGGCTGCCATTGACTAGCTGGATGACCTTGGTTTTTCATGTCGCCTTATTTCAGTTTCCCCCTCCGTAACATCGTGTTGCTTCATGGTGGTAAAGTGCTTTGGGATCTCTGGATGAAAAGTGCTACCATGTATAAATGCTGAATGTTGACATCACCACAAGTTTGTGCACAGCACTGTGTGCATGTGCTACGCTGGGGTGACTTTTTTCTGTTGATTGCTTTTATAATAGTGCCCAGTGGCCCCACTCAAGTTAGGGCTCTGTTTTGCTTGCTGCTACGCAGCCATAAGAGTCTCCACCCTGCAGAACTTACAAACTAAATTAGGATAAGACCTAACAAGTGAGCTTCGCAAATAAATGGAGGGACTGGGGAAGGAGAGATCAGGGGAACAGTGATGAGAACACATGGCCCTAGAGACTGGCTCTTAACACACGTTGCAAGTTTCAAAGCTTTTTCTGGCTATAAATGAACATGGAAGGTGCCAAACTGGATCACACCCCACGTTCATGTAGTCCAGTATCCTCTCTCCCCCAGTGGCCAGTACCAGATGCTTCAGACGGAGGTGTAAGAATCCCACAGTAGGCAGACAAAAGATATCACTGGTGTCAGTAAACCTGGCTGGCCTCCTGCTTGTTTATTACCAGCTGGCAATTTACTCGACGAGAGACAACAGAACTGGTATCTTGAGGGGGGGAATTTGCAAGAAGCAAGGATTGTGGCTTGACCAACTATTTCAGGGAGGGCTTCCATGCACAAGTGGCAGCATGGAACAGTAGTGCTTCTGGGAGATGTGGATCAAGGCTGGTCTCACTAGTGAGTGAGGCAGAGGGTAGGTGGGGTGGCAAGGTGTTTGGGGAGGTAACTTGAGAGCCTCTCCCTGCTTAGGATACCAGAGAAAGGAGGGCATTGGAGAGCAAGACAAGCTGCTTGTATTTGATATGGTGTGGAGGGAGAGTTTGTGGAGGGACTCAGGGAGCAGGTGACATTGTCAGGATAGGCAAGGAAGAAGATTTTAGCAGCAATGTTCTTAACGGACCTAAAGGGAGTGATGTGTGTGTGTTGGGACGACCGGAGAAGAGGAGGTTCGAGTACATAGGAGAGAAGGTGATGAGGGGAAATAGAGGTATTTTAGTTGTGTAGAGGGAGAGAAAAAGAGAGGAAAGACTATGTCTTAGGCATGCTATAGAGGAAGAGCAGCAGGATTTGGATATAGGATGTGCGTGTTCAGAGGACAGACTCAAAAGGTGTGTGGGTTACCTGGGAGCATGGTAATGGTGCCGATGGGGACAGAATACGGGGAAAGCGAAGAACTTTTGGGGGAGAAGGAAGGCTTGGCCATGCTGAGAGCTAACTGATGGTAAGACATCCACAAAGAACATGCGGGGGACACGCGGCAAGCTGAGCATTTAGTTTTTGCCTTTTCAAGCTTAGCAAAGGTTATGAGGCACAAAAGTGAACACTCACGAGCACATCTCAACATGTGAAATGGCATAATATAGAAAATCTAGCCCTAGTTGCTGTGATGCTTGGAGAACCCTCACAGCATGATGGGAAGCAAGTCACTTATCCAGAATGTAAAATTTCTGTCTCATTTTAGAAACTACCTAACAGTTTTCTGCAAACCTTGGGTTCTCAGCCTGTGGGTCATGACCCCAAGGAGGTTGTGAGCACCGTACTGTTCTTCATGAGTAGATGGGAGGGGTCCTGGAACTCTTTTCTGTTGTAAGGGGTGAAGGTGTCACGGTGGAAAAGGTTGAGAACCCACTATTGTGCAGAAACAGGGGCAGAAATCCTCCTGAGCTGCAGTGTCAATGAATCAGAAGTTTTTAAAAGTAAAAATTGATGAGTGGTATAAAAGTTCACTATTGGGAGAGGAGGGGAATGTGTGGTGCGTGTATGTGTTTTATAACAGTAATAAAATACCTTGGAAAGAAGTGTTTTAAAATCTTCCAACAATCCACCAGCTGTTTGCAATTTTGTTCAACTACTAGAAATGAAATGATGGTTGGTATAGTACACTGCCGTAAGGAATTTTGCTCCTTCAAATGTCCTTCTGAATCTTGACATTGTTGAATAAACCAATCATCTTCTGCTGAAAGATCTTTAGCTGAACAATTGTTTCTACATCTGGGCCCCCATCTGTTACTAAACACCCTAATAACCTTTCACAATCAGAGCATTCTCCTGTTCTGTGTATGAGCTCAGGCATTATCTGTCCCTGCTACTTAGACTTCCCAGTACCAGAGCTCTATCTTAAGCTCTGGAGCTATTTGTTGCAGGTCACTGGGTATTTCTTATAGGAATGTTTTGACGAGATGAAGTTGGGACAAATACAGCCACTGCAGTTAATCCCGTGTAAAGCAAACAAACCACAGGCAAAGCTTTGACTCCTGATTGGTTGTTTTGCCTCTGGCAGCTTAGTTCACTGTGGGTGCAGGATTGCATATCCTATTCAAATCCTCTTTAGGAATGGGATGGAGCCAAATTTGGGATTCCCTCTGTGGCATCCACTTGCACTGAAATTGGGGTTCATGGTCAGACAGTCTGAGCCTCATCCCAAACTTATGCAAGCTCAGCAAACATCAGCTTATTTGCGCAGGTGGAATGTTTCCCTTTACAGTAGGGCCTCAGAGTTACGAACACCAGAGTTACAAAATGACTGGTCAACCACACACCTCATTTGGAGCTGGAAGTATGCAATCAGGCAGCAGCAGAGACACACACGCAAAGCAAATACAGTACAGTTCTGTGTTAAATGTAAACTACTAAAAAAGAACGGGAAATAATAAAAAAAAAGATTTGACAAGGCAAAGAAACGGCTTCTGTGCTTGTTTCGTTTAAATTAAGATGGTTAAAAGCAGCATTTTTCTTCTGCATAGTAAAGTTTCAAAGCTGTATTAAACCAATGTTCAGTTGTAAACTTTTGAAAACACACCCATAACGTTTTGTTCAGAGTTACGAACATTTCAGAGTTATGAACAGCCTCCATTCTCGAGGTGTTTGTAACGCTGAGGTTCTACTGTACTTATCTGTCCTCCGATCACACCCTGTCCCACTCATGCCCAGTCATGCAGGGAAACTTGCAATGAAGTTTATGGGCTTTATGCCGGCCCGAGGTCTCCAGAATCTGACTCTGTGTTATGGTCCAGAGATATTACCTTGCCCCTACTGTACAAGAGGATAATTCCAGCTAAGCTGCTTCGTTACCCTGGAACAGGTCCTTGTGCGGGAGGACTGCGTTTGGGAGACATCCTTTGGGAAAATGGTTGATCTCCACACTCAGGGGGTCATGAGACTAGCTGAACAGCAGCTGGGGAGTATATGAACCTTCAGACTGTCAACTGAGGCTACTTTCTTGTTATAGACTCTAAACCTTGAAGAAAAGACCCTGCTGCGACTGCAGCAGACCCATTCCTGCCCCTGCCCCACCTCACTGAGTCATTCCCCCAGCTCATAGGTGCTGGCTGTTTAGCTTGGTGTATAGTTGTTGTCTCTGTCCATGCACTAGATAAGGCCCTTGGCAGTCACACATTGGGTATATCCATGGAGCAGGCCCTGGATCCAGCTCTGGCTTGTGCCTTCCTTGATCAGAAGCTGTGGGGGCTGGTGCAGCTGCTGGAGCAGACTGAGGGCAGCCCTAAGGTGCAGCCCTAGATCAGAGAGCCCATGGGTATGGAGTTATCCCCTGCCTCCTATGTCTCACACTTAGCCTGCCCTAGAAGGCTCACAGGGCCAGGAAGGCAGCATGGAGGCCCTGTGCAATGGTGGAGATGGGAAAGTTATTTCCTGGAACTTCCAAGCCTCTTGTATAGACTACACAATAGAATCCTTTTGTGTCTCAGCTACCCTAAACCAGCTCCCTCCACCAAGCTATGCAGCCAAGCTTGTTTTCTCACTTGTATGGTATGGTACTCTCTTGGTGAGCTGCCATCTGTGTCCCAGTGGTGTTTCCCAGATCATGGAGGGTTTTTTTACAAGCATTTCCAGAAAGCCAGTGTATTGTTCTCTCTCCAGGAAATGTTTTGCTGTTTACACTAGATAGACAAGCAGGTTTCTGGCTCATTGCTTCAGAGAACACGCCAGCTGTTTTTTTTATGGTCCTATTGCATCCACCCTTCAATGATAGCCATAATGGCTGGGACCCCTCTAGTGTAGTCCTTCTGCAGTCTCTCTAGAAACTTACCTTCACTTGTTTTTTGGTTGTTTTAGGGGTTTTTTGCACTGCATCAGTGTCAAATGTGACTTGCACCAGTGCAGCTTGCTTTGATTTGAATCTGGGATCAGGTGCACCAGTATGCATTACTTAATATACTGGTGCAGTGTATCTGCACGAGCGGCTTACATTGTGTGACCCATCTGCCCCATTCCTTTAAACAAATCAACCTCCCCCCGCCAAAAAACCCCCCTCCCCTCCAACAACCCAACGAGGACAAGTCTTAGGATGACAATCACAAGCAAGTTACTGAAATCAAGCTTATCTACTAGAATAACGAGCTGTTCCCTTCTGTTAAAGGGATGCTGTCTACTTGTCTAGACCCAACTTTTTTGGGGCAGGACCCTGGAATTTTAAAAGGGGTTTTATAAAACATACTGGGCCTGATTCAGTATAACCGTCCATCTTCCATGGGAGTTCTGTGCCTGAGTAAGGACTGATGCTGGATAAGGCCCAATATGCCAGTCTCATTTTTTAAAATTAATTCAGTTGAAAACAATTTAGGCTGAAATTCAGCAGCAGTTGAGTCTCTGACTCCTTTGTGTTCCTTTCAGAATCCCATCCCTGAATTTTTTAATGGGAGGGTCCCCATACAGTATTAGAAACTACCCTTCTTTAGTAAGGTCGCCTATAAAATGTTGAAAGAAAAGGAGTACTTGTGGCACCTTAGAGACTAACCAATTTATTTGAGCATAAGCTTTCGTGAGCTACAGCTCAATGCATCCGATGAAGTCAGCTGTAGCTCACGAAAGCTTATGCTCAAATAAGTTGGTTAGTCTCTAAGGTGCCACAAGTACTCCTTTTCTTTTTGCTAATACAGACTAACATGGCTGCTACTCTGAAACCTATAAAATGTAGGCAATACAAGGATAATACTGTTTTCAGATTGTTTGAAATTGAAATAGTGGTGTGTTTTGCTAATGTTTCTTTCAAGTCAGGCTCTTTGCTTTAGGAGCCACGTCATCGGAAATATGTAGACATGCAGATTTGGAGTTCAACACATTGGTGAAGTGAATGATCCTGATGATCATTACTTCAGTCCACTCTAAGTCTCACTTAAGTAACTTGACAAAAGCAGTCATGTGTGAACTTAAACCGGGGGAGAAATGAATGCCAAAGGCATTTAGGGAGAGTATTGCACACAAAAATCATGAATGACTAAAAGCAGTAGTAGGAATATATAGTATAAACAATCTGATAAAGGAGCAATATAGAATTACTTAGAGGGCAAATTAAAAATGAGACAAATTGGTGGCTACATGGAACTGTATAATTGTTACTATGTGAAACTCATGGCTACGCTGAACTTCATGGTGATAATTGGGATGGAACTCGGATCCTCATGCTTAGCTCCACCACTTGAGGTCCTTTTCACTCAAGCCAAAGAATCTCCATTAGCTTTTGATTGTATGGGGCCTATGCCAACAATACACAGTTCTGATTCCATTCTCTGGAGGGTAATGGTACATACTCCAAGATCAGTGTAGTATGGTGGGTTACCACTGTTTAATTTAATGACAGAAATGGACATGATAGACTTCTTGTTTTCTTCCTTCTGACCGAAAATCTTATTTGTGATTAGGTGAATAAGCAAAATAATTTAATGTGTTTGTCTAACCAACAAATGGCTATTTTTGGGGTGTGTGAATTGCAGAAAAAAAATTGTCAGGAGGCTCTACAAAGGATGATATTATAACTCAAACGCAAGTGGTGCAAACTAGATAGACGTCTAACGCTGAGTGGACAATGCTGCAACTAAAGTGGAATAGACTATCCAGTACTAGAATACTGAGAACCATCATTCATGTGGCTTCTAAGAAACTGAAGATTTATACAGAGCAGTAATTTGCAGATAGCAGCTCTATGGTTGTGTCCATATTCGGGGGGAGGAGGGGGAAGAGGTGCATTTTTAAGAAGTGTTAAATAATGTGGGTTAAATAACACTTCTTAAAAATGCATGTTTCCCCCTAGCCAACACAAAGTCTAAGATTACCTCCTAACTTCAGTGTAAATTCCTTTGAGAGATATGGAACAGAATAAGAAAGAAGCTGAAAATCAGTGCAGGAAATGTAAACTCAGGTGCCTCATCCTATTACCCCAATAAACTTGTACCATCTATTTAGCTTCCAACATAATCTTACCTCCATTTTGCCCCTACTAAGTCAGGGTATGAACTGATGATGGGCAAAGGAAAAGCAAACTTTACAATTAATTGAAAATATAGGCTACGAGCAAAGAACAGGAGGGAATGGAAGTTTCTCCTTCTAAATGTTTGCTGTTCATGTTCTCTCTATGTATGTGACAAATACATTGGCTTGGTCCTCTAGTTAATGCAACAAATTGGCACAGCACTACTCCTGTGGTTAATTTTAAATGCAACAAGATCATGCTACAGTACTTTGACACATTTCTAAGAGCAACAGCATGACATTGTTGACACTGAACGTTAACTAAGGGCATCAGTTGCCAAACTCAAATGTAAAACGAATGGGATAACAACAGCAACATTTTAGAAACTTCATTCAAGGGAGTATTTAAAATTTTATCAGGTCTAACTGATATGACAGTGATTTGCAAATGTGGAAAGTATCCAATTTCCACTACTTACCCACAAACTTCAATGCGCAAGTCAAGTACAGCAAAGTCCCCCGAGGCAGGAAAAACCCAGAGGAACAGTGTCTGAGTGCATATGTAAACAAAGAAACATCTGTCCTTTGAGTATTCTAGTAACTTATTGAACTAGTTCAAGGATTTATCTCTTGTTTTCCCTTTAAGCTTAAGCACAATTATTGGGCCATTAATGTTTGTAAAACGGTGGAAAGGTATTTTAGAGCAGATGATTTTTATCTTTTCAATCAGATGCTGACCATAAAATAAAACTAAAAAACTCTCTTGTAAATAACAGCCAGGCTAATCCGTGGATAATTGTCTGTCTACAAGGAAACAGTCAGAGAGCTCATCTTGCAAACAGTTTTGTCACGTCTATACTAGACAATTGTACAGGTTTAACTATAGGCTAGTATAGTTACAGAAGTACTCGTCCCCCAGTGTGGGCACAGTTATATTGGTATAAAGGAACTTTATACTGCACTTTCAGAGATAGAGATATTCCTGCTTGGAAGAGGAATAACTATACCAGTATAAAACACCTTTCAACAAGTAGAACTGTGTCCACACTGTGGCTTTTACTGGTATAACTATTTTGGAAACAGAAATAACTACGGTATACTAATAAACCTTTCTAGTGTAGATCAGGCCTAATGCCCACTCTTAATTTTATTACCCTGAGTCACTCCACTTAAATCAACAGGAGTTATAGGCAAAGTTCATGGTTTTTGAAGCTTCAAATTTTTGGGGAAAAAAAGTTTGCTGGAAAACTTTTGATGTAACTCTTTCAGCAACTTCACCTCCCATTTTTTAATCAGCTGTAGAATTAGTCCAAATATCTGCAATGTTGATAAAATGTCAAATCTCAAAATGATCATGACATTGGTAATTTTGACATTTAAAAAAAAAAACCAGGAGGGAGGGGGGTGTGTGTGTGTGTGTGTGAGCGAGAGAGAAATAGTTCCACCCTCCCCATTTTTAGGCAGCTCTACATGCAGGCGTAATCTTAGGCACATGTCATTAGTATTTGCAGGTCTGGGGCCAGAGTGCTCCGTTGTGGTTTAAAAAACAAAACAAGCTCCCTCCCACCCCTTGCAAAAAAACCCATCAAAGCCCCAAATCCCTTTTTATTCTCTTTGTTCATCTCCTGGCACAATGGGATCCAAATCCTGACTGGGGCTCCTGGGTGCTACTGCTTTACATATATTCAAAATAAGAATAGATTCCTCCAGTTAAGTGCGGCTAATAAAGTTGAAAAACACCTTTTGAAAAATGATTAGGTAGTTAATAAAGTATGTCAACTTGAAAATATGCATGCTTTATGTGATGACTGGAGATAGTTTATCATATTATGAGTGACACATCCACTTATAAATATTTATTCTCTCCAGTGGTACTGATAAATCTTTTGAGCCTATAAGCACATTGATACAGACATAGCAATATCATTTGTCTTTCCAATGCATTTTATTTATTATTGACTAATTGCCTGCCAGATTGTAAATATGATAGAGGTGGCATTGTGTTTTGATTAACTGTATGTTAAAGTACCCAGAGGAATTTAGATCCAGCCCTGAGCAAAGCCATCCAAGGCAATAAATTGTATATTTTGAAATCAGCTATGCGGTGTGGAGCTGCAGTCCTAGTTAAACAAGCTGAGCAAAGGTATTTCCAGAGCAGTTTATTTTGATTAATGGGTTCCCAAAAGCCTCTTGCTGCTGTTTACAATGGATTTGCTGTAATATTTACAATAAACTGGGGTTAGTCAAGAGAGTTTTAATATACATCAGCAGGTTACTTACGCTTCGCAAACCAAGAGCAAAAAGAATAGTGCAAAGTTAAAACAGTAAATGGTTTATTTGTCCTTTACCTCTGTAGGACCTTTCTGATATATATATATATTCTCTTTCCTTCTCCCTCACATACACTGGCCTCAGACATTTTCTTAGTGTTTAGAAGTATTTTAATGCAATTTGATCCCACCATGTGACAACTGGAGATAGTTTATCGCATTACAGCTGACACATCCATTTATAAATATTTATTCTCCTTCATGGCACTGATAAATTGGTTGAGCCTATAAGGCCACGGGTAGAGGCTCAGTAACACTTCCATTTGTCTCTTCCAAAACTTGGCTGTTACCGGCAGACACTGGACAGACTGGAAATACAATTAGGATGGGCGTATTTGTTGATTAACTATCAAAATACTCAAAATTAGGATGTGCAGAACCATGTTAACCGGCTGTTATGAAATCATACTAAGCAATGAACTCTGAAGTTCTCTACAGCACAAAAGATACAGCCAAAGCAAAACAAAATATCAGAAAATGATCCAGAGCTCTGTTTAGAACTGACATTTGCATGCACACATGCATATATTTAAGCCTCTTGCTTTCACATCTTCAACTCAAAAAGCTCTAACTCCCCCCTACTTTCCTCCTGCCCTTACCTGGATACAAGTTCCATTGTGAAAATCACACAGCTGAACTAAGAGGAAGGATGACCTTGTGGTTAAAACACTGGACTAGCAGCCATGAGATATGGGCTCTAATAGACTCACTGTGTGACCTTAGGTAAGTTGCATAAGATCACTGGGGCTCAGTTCCCTCATCTGAAACATGGGCATACAACCTTTTTCCTCTTTCTTGCCCATTTTGATTGTAAGCTCTTGGGGGGGGGAAGGACAGTCTCTTATAATATATTTGTACAGCCCCTTGCACAATGGAGACCTGATTTCAGTTGGGGTCTATAAAGGCTACTGCAATCCAGACAATAGTGATATTGGCAGATAATTTTGCCTCACAAATGGACTTTAGCTTAGGCCTTTTATATAGCTTGCACGTGCTGTTACTGCTAGCAGGAATTGACTGTTTTATCACACATCCCTCTGTGTGAGTGAGATGTCTGCCAGTTGATGATTCCCAGCAGCATATATACTTGCCATCTCTCTCTCTCTCTCTCTTTTTTGCTCTTTTTTTATTGAATGAGTTTGTCAGGCCATATTTATGCAACATATAATTTGACAGGAACTCTATTGTAATTAGTACTGATTAACACCCACTGATCACTGTCTCTAATGTTATTTAGCTAATCAGATCTTGGGCATTTTAACAAACTTATTACATAATTTTACTCAAGTAGGTGAAATATCAGAATGTTTGTATCGCCCTGGAGTGGATCGGGGCTGGGGAGACATGAAAGAGGGGTGCTGCCTTTGTGGCATCATTTCCCCCTCCCCTCGAGCCACGCAAAAGATCTCTCTCACCCCACCAACCCCAAAGGGCTCATTATCTGATCCATTGTCCACTCTCCCACCTTGAAATTTGGAACCCTGCTCCCCTATGGGGGTGGTCTATGGGGCAACTCATGGTATCTCCTGTGTGCTGTTCATCCACCCAGTGGCAGAATGCTGAGTGGGAGAGGGGACCATAGTGGCACAGGACCCTTCATGAAGTTTTGGGAATCCAGGGGTATTGGAAGCCAGAACCCTTGCGACTTCCATGTAGGTGGAAACAGAACAATTGCTGAACCAGAATGAAACTCAGTGAATGGGAACTGATAGCCCTTAGAGGGGAATGCTAGGGCCTTACCTCACTCTTTGGACGCTGTTTAAATTGCAGGCATTACAGAGCAACGTGGCATATCTAGAGGTGATGCATCCCGAGGGTAGTATCTTGAAAATTCCTGCAATCTGGTATATTCCAAAGGCAAAAATAAGCATAGAAACCAGGGATAACTATCACCCATGACAGGCATAATTTTGTGGTGTCTAGACAGGAGAATGACCTTCACTAGAGGCCAGGAAGAGTCTTCGTTTGCCTCCTATTTGCCTAACCATAAATGATCTATTTGCCTAATCATAAATGATCTGGAGGATGGTGTGGATTGCACTCTCAGCAAATTTGCGGATGATACTAAACTGGGAGGAGTGGTAGATTCGCTGGAGGGCAGGGATAGGATACAGAGGGACCTAGACAAATTGGAGGATTGGGCCAAAAGAAATCTGATGAGGTTCAATAAGGATAAGTGCAGGGTCCTGCACTTAGGACGGAAGAACCCAATGCACAGCTACAGACTAGGGACCGAATGGCTAGGCAGCAGTTCTGCGGAAAAGGACCTAGGGGTGACAGTGGACGAGAAGCTGGATATGAGTCAACAGTGTGCCCTTGTTGCCAAGAAGGCCAATGGCATTGTGGGATGTATAAGTAGGGGCATAGCGAGCAGATCGAGGGACGTGATCGTTCCCCTCTATTCGACATTGGTGAGGCCTCATCTGGAGTACTGTGTCCAGTTTTGGGCCCCACACTACAAGAAGGATGTGGATAAATTGGAGAGAGTCCAGCGAAGGGCAACAAAAATGATTAGGGGTCTGGAACACATGACTTATGAGGAGAGGCTGAGGGAACTGGAATTGTTTAGTCTGCAGAAGAGAAGAATGAAGGGGGATTTGATAGCTGCTTTCAACTACCTGAGAGGTGGTTCCAGAGAGGATGGTTCTAGACTATTCTCAGTGGTAGAAGAGGACAGGACAAGGAGTAATGGTCTCAAGTTGCAGTGGGGGAGATCTAGGTTGGATATTAGGAAAAACTTTTTCACTAGGAGGGTGGTGAAACACTGGAATGCGTTACCTAGGGAGGTGGTAGAATCTCCTTCCTTAGAAGTTTTTAAGGTCAGGCTTGACAAAGCCCTGGCTGGGATGATTTAATTGGGGATTGGTCCTGCTTTGAGCAGGGGGTTGGACTAGATGACCTCCTGAGGTCCCTTCCAACCCTGATATTCTATGATTCTATGATTCTAACCACGCTTTTTCCTTTTTGAAATTTGTAAAGAAATGGAGTGCCATTGTCCAGTAGTCTTGCAACAGCTTTTCCTCCATAGATGCAAGATAATCTGACTGCCTTTGATTTCAGTTGTGTGCATTACAGTGGCTATGCATGTAATTAATTAATTGATTTTTTGCTGCCAGTCCCCTAATTAACACTAAATAAAAAATCATGCTGGGGTTAAAAGCTGTTGTTAGCTTTGAAGGTTGGAGGCAAGAGTTTCCACTATTCCGGGCTGATGTCCATTCCACAGGACGTTCGGATTAGATTCCCCATTGTGCTTTTAATTCCTAATCAATTGTAAGTTAATTTGGTTCTTAACCTAGAATTTAGCCACGAACCATCTATGCTGAACAGCTGTTCTTGTCCTGGGGTCTTTACAGGGCTATAATGTATTCTTGCAGCATGGTTACAATACAGTGAGGTCCAAACTGTTCTATAACGGTCAGGGTACAATCCTGTTATAACAAAATCCCTTGAGACAAAGACTTACAGTGTAGATACGCCCTAAAACTGGCTGCTCGGTACGGTTACCGTAAATGCCATGTTGTTTGCTCATTAGTGTAGCTGACAATTACCATGTGGTCCTGTTACTTAATATTTGTACAGAACTTTGAAGATGTAAAGTGCTAAGTAATATTATGTGTAGCCTAATGGCAGCTTACTAAGAAGAGGAAAGGTGCTTTTTTGTCCATTAGCTTTTATTAGCCAATACAATGGCAAAAGACCAGGCAGCTATCGAAAATAATGCTTCATGTGTTGATGAATGAGCCATCTGAACAGCCTAACTGACTCATGGGAATGTGAGTGTTAAAATATCTCAAACGCACACTCTGAGGCTCTGTAAAGAGGGCCAAACAACAATTAGGGCTCCGGCTTCCTGATCTGCCGTTAAGCCTTTGAAAATTTCCCCCATGAAACTGACTTGAAAAAATTAAAGTGACTTATTTATTTTATTTTAAATTTGCTTTGACTTCCATGTCCCTTTGGCTGCCTCTGTCACCTTCAGCACTTTCATTTGTCTGACTCTTGTGGTAAGATCTTTGACTGTTTCTAAAATCTTGAAGGAGAGAGCATTCCAAACTATCAGTGCAGCCCATGATAAACAATGAAATTCATAAGATTCATTAAAAATACATTGACAGATTGGAGGCATTAGACTCTACACTTCATAGTTAATGGGTGGATGACAGCTGAAAGACATAGTTTATAAGATAGAAGATGTGATAATAGTGGAACCCAAGTACTTCACTGCACACCCAGTTCACTCTCTGGGGAGATGGTGAAATAGAGACTGAACCACACGACAGATGTTAGTCAAGTTGCTACTGGAAGATACTCAGATACTATAGTGTATCTGTATACTCAGTCAACTGCGCTACTGGAAGCTACTCAGATACTACAGTAAAAAGAAAAGGAGGACTTGTGGCACCTTAGAGACTAACCAATTTATTTGAGCATAAGCTTTCGTGAGCTACAGCTCACTTTATGCCTCCGATGAAGTGAGCTGTAGCTCACGAAAGCTTATGCTCAAATAAATTGGTTAGTCTCTAAGGTGCCACAAGTCCTCCTTTTCTTTTTGCGAATACAGACTAACATGGCTGCTACTCTGAAACCAGATACTGCAGTGATGAGGGTGGGATAAGAACTTACATACAATAGAATACATTGAGGATGTCATGTAGTCAGCCCAGTAGAACACAATAGCCTTCCTACCCACACCTAGAACAAATATTATTATGGTAATTAAAGAAGAACACATGCAGGACTGGGGCTCCCTTGTGTCAGGTGCTATACAAACACACAGGAATATCCATCCATTCCCCAAAGAATTTATACTCTATGGTCCTGATCCAAAGACTAATGATATCTGTGGGAGTCTTTCCACTGAATTCAATGAGCCCTAATGCCACAATCTTTCAAGCATATGCTTAGTTTTGCAGGACTGGAGCCTTAGAGATTAGTACATAATATAGGGTGACCAGATGTCCCGATTTTATAGAGACAGTCCTGATATTTGGGGCTTTTTCTTATATAGGTTCCTATTACCCCCTAGCCCCTGTCCCGATTTTTCATACTTGCTATCTGGTCACCCTAACATAATACCATCCTTGTAGAGCAGTGTAGGTATAAATGAATAAGATTATATTATCTCCTCCCTATTTTTTTTTTCCCTTTCCACCCCATGTGAAGAAATGGTGCAGGCTGAGCAGGTACTTGGGGAATGCCTATTCCCAGAAAATGTTACTAATTTGAGAGCAACAATTTATGCTTAATAAATAGGCTTGGCAGAATTCAATTTTTATGATTTTGATGGATAATATCAATGTCTGAGTTTAAATATTTTTTTTAGATTTGTACCAAAATCTAAATCACTGAATTTTGCATCAAGGACTGGGGCACGGGTGGCCCAGCCTAGTGGGTAGAGCCAGAGTCAAGATCCTGGAATCAGAGCCCAGGGTCAGAGATGGGATCAGAAACTGAGCAGGGCAGGAGTTAAGGAGGAATGGGGTTGAGCAAGGCTGGGAACAAGACAGGCACAGGAGCTATTGCAGCTGCAAGCGTAAGCCTTGAGTAGCCACTGGCCAAGTGCTACTGCTGGGCTTATGTTTGGAGTCGTCCTGGCAATGCTGCTCAGCTAACCAGGCAATCTGGCCGATTAGGGGTTTCAGCTGCGGTTAGCTAGCTGATCCCAGCCCCAGCTGCAGGCCCTCATTCTTGAGTTTTGCCTGTTAAGTTCTTAGGCAAAGTAAGAAAAGGGCTGCATATCTGTAAATTTTAATGATCAATGGAAATACTTTTTCATCACTTTGTGGTATACAGTGAGATAGGCATTTACTGGCATTTACAAATATAAATCTAACCCTTCCAATCCTATTAATAAAATACTCATATATGTGAGCCTGGGAATCAACTGTAGGGAGCTTTATCCTGGGAAACATCTGCTTCTATGGTGTGGTGATTTTTAAAACCACATGTGTTGATATGGGCTAGTGGGAATCAAATTATACTTGTGCTTTTAGTGAAGAAACCAGAAATTTATTTTCCACAGACTGAACCAAGAAATCAGGGCTGGAGCTAGGAATTTTGGGAGTCCGTAGTGAGACTATTATCTCTCCAGCTTCTCCTTTTTCTTCTGATTTATTTGTGTGTCATTACAGTCATGTCTAAAGGCTCCAGCTGAGGTCACGACACATTGTGCTAGGCACTGTACATATTAAGAAACAGTCCTTCCTCCAAAGGCTTTATATTCTTAATAGTTAAGATGGCCAGAGAGTGGGAGGAAAGAGAGAAAATTATTCTTAGTTGGCAGATGGAGATGTGAGGCAGGGAAATTAAGGGCTTGTCTACACATGAAAATTGATCTGGAATAAGGTACGTTTTGAATTTAAAGAGGATTTACTCCTACCAACTAACTCCATTTGTGCTCCATGTGATGCTTTTATTCTGGAATAAATTTAAATTAATTAACCTAATCCACTCCCAGAGAAGATAAGAATAGAGAAGAAAGTAGAATGATTTAATCTGGAACAAGGGACTCTTATTCCAAACTAAGGCTATGTCTACACCAGAGACCTTACAGGGGCACAGCGGTACTGATGTAAGATCTCCCGTGTAGCCGCTCTATGCTGACGGGAGCGAGCTCTGCCATTGACATAATTGAACCACCCACAACGAGTGGCAAAAGCTATATCGGCGGGAGAGAGTTTCCTGCCGACATAGCGCTGCCCTCACTGGTGCTTCTGTTGGTGTGATTTATGTCGCTCGGGGGAGGGGGTATTTTTTCACACCCCCGAGCGACAAAATTTATACCAGCAAAAGTGCTAGTGTAGACCTAGCCTAAGAGCATCCAGACAGGGAGTTAATCAGGAACAGGTATTCTGGAATAACGGCCTGTGGAGACAAGCCCTATGCGACTTGCCCAAGATCACACAGGAGATTTGTGGCAGTAGTGGCCACTGAGCTCAGGTTGTGAATACCACTGTTATGATTCCTAAAGCCCTCCTGCCTTTCCCCCCAGACTTCCCTAAACTCAGTTCCATCCATTCCTTTCTCGCTTTTCCTCATAAAGGTGAACTGCAAAACAAACGTGAAAATCAAGTTAAGTCTCAGTTGGAATCACAGATTTTCCTAAACAGGAGGCTTTTTGTGAAAGAAAACTACTATAAAATCCCAAGAGAGATCGATAAGATGAAAAATGATCTTAACACGGATTTCAGTGGAGTGAACTTCCCACCATGCTGTTGAGGAGCATCCAGCATAGGGCACAAATGTTAACTAATCTTTTTAATTTTTTTTCTTTGTACTGCTTTGGGATAGAATGTATCCCAGAATGCATCTCTATGACATCACAAAAGCCATGGAGAGCAACGAGACTTTTGACATTTGTGATTGTGATGATATGTTCACCTGAAGTATACTATTCAAATATCAAATATAGATATATCTGTATGCTGTACAGAGTTCCAGAGAAGGTGTGATCACTGGTAAACAAAAGAGACAATGCTGGGACTGAAATTCTATGGAAGTTTGTCTATGTGTACAGTAGTTCTCCTTACAAAAGCCTTCTGTTTAAGAAGATCTGTGATTCCGTATATCATGACAGTGATGGTGCATTCTGGGATATCTTTACTGAACAAAGACAAAAACCCTTCCCCAAGCAGAGTTTTTCCCCCCCAAAATGGAGAAGTGCCAGAGACTCCATGAAGTCCATCAGGGACTTCTCTAAAGCTATCAGTGTTAAGGGGAAGATGCTCAGATACTAGTATTGGGGTAGGGCTTTTGTTTTTGATAGTTTATCTTTAGCTTTTAGTCATTTTTCTCTTTTGGGGCAGTAGGGGTTTTTTGAGTGGGGGGGGGCGTTCTTGTGAATGTCATCCTTATAGTGGAAGGCTTTAAGACTGGGAGACAGGAGCAGGTCCACAGTCACATGTTGAATTTGGGTGTGTCCTGCTCACTAGCATCAAGGGGAGTCACTAACATAGACCTCAGATATGGAAGGAATGGATTATACTTTTCCCCAAGAGGGTGGTAGCAGAATCATTCTTGCTGGAACATGGAATCCCCAACACTTGATCAGTGAATATAAGAACCCTGATCAGTGAATATAAGAGAGGACCATAGTTCTTCATTGTCTGACTCTCCATTGCCTTACACCTTGTGCCGTTATTTACATTGCTCAAAAAGAGTGGTAATAATCCAAATGTTTGTATTTTACACCCGCTGGACACTCTCATTGCGTGGGTATAAAAGATTACATCTTGCTGGGCATGGGAGAATCAGGCCTACGGTAGCCAGTCCTCTTTCTTTGTTCCTACTGTTGTCTGTGTCTAGCCACTTGCACGGCTGAGCAATACAGTCTGGAGGGAGAGGAGAAAATTCATTTTCTTAAAGCAAAGTATATAACAAAATGCATTTGTTATACCTGTCATACGGTGGCATGGTCCCTTTCAGGAGGAAGAAGCCAATACACTGTGACTCATCAGCTGCCTCCTAATTGCATTTAAGGCCAGGGACCTGGCCCTACAATGGGCCAGTCAGGAAAAGAGCAGGTGAGAGCTGCTTGGGAGTGAGCAGGTGAGAGTTCCGGGAGAGCAGGAGACTGCAGGAGGTCCCCAAAGGAAGCTGTAGGCTGTTCCTGGGGGAAGGCTGAAGGCAGGCAAGCAAAAAGAGGAGTTCGCTGGCTGACCTCCCCAAACCAGACAACCAAGGCCAAGAGGGCTGAAGGCCAGCAATCTGCAGCCAAGTGTGGAGAGAGCTGAAGGCAGGGGAGCAGCAGAGGGCGAATGGTTATCTGCTGACATCTCCATGCTGGAGAGCTGAAGCCAGAGGGTACTGATGTAAGATCTCCCATGCAGCCACTCTAAGAGTCCTGGAGTAAGGGAAGTAAGGGATGCTCCCCTGGGTGGGGAGGATGAACTAGCGGGGGCAGGGGCGGGCCTGCTGGGAAGAGTCTGAATGTGATGGAAGTTGCTGGAGTGTGGTATGCAGGGTGTCATGTCATGGGATTTTTAAGGCCTCTATGCACTGAGGGGTGATAAATAGACTGTTTTTTATGGACTTTGTTATGGACTATATACCTTATATTTTTGTCCTAAACTGGTACCAAGGAGGGATATTATTAGGCAAGAGAGCTGTTGTTGAGTTTCTAGGGACTCTGAAGAAGGGAAACTGAGGCAGGCATGTCTGTTCTACAGCCTGCTGCTGGAGGGTGGTCCACACAGAAGCACCTTATGACACCACACATCATAGGTGTTTTTTTTTTAAACAGAGTTGTTTATTAGACTTTGATTATAAGGTCTTTGTGTCTTCCTGTCTGTCCATACAGCACCTAGCACAATGAGACCCCACTTCCAACGGGGGCCAGTTGGCATTACCTCTGCACCAAGAATAATCCCAAAAAACTAAACTCTGCCTTCTCTTTGGTATTGTGCCAGACAGGGCTGACCCTAGAAGGGTGTGGGGCCTGGGACACCCCCCTCCTCTGCCCCAGACCCCACCCCACCTGCCTCTTCCAACCCCTGCTCTGCCCCTGTACCCCCTCTTTCCAGCTTCCACCCTTCCCCCAAGCGACGCCAGGAGCCAGCGGGGTGGGAGGGGGTCACTGCTGCCACTTCCCGCCAGTGAGTGCAGGCCCAACCCCCGCTACCAGCGCCAGGACTCCTGCTGGTCCCCTGGGCCAGCCTGGCCCCCCGCACCCTAACCCCACCCTCTCTGGGCCGGCCTAGCACCCCCTGCATGACACGCATACAGAGCTCTCCCTAGGGTATGGCGATTTGGGGTGGCTGCCACGGGGCCCCCCAGAGTGTGCGGCTTGGGGTGGCCACCCTGATTTACTGTACCTAGGGACAGCTCTGGTGACAGATATGGCAATTGCCAGCAATATCTTTGGGAGATCTTATTGAATTAAGTTTAAGTATCTTTGGGGTCATCATTTTAATGAATGGTTCATGTATTACAGGGGGGCGGGATTGTATGTAACCTCTTGAAGGGGGAGATGGGATGTAAGGCCTGGATAATCAAAGGTCTATATTGAACAATGTGCCAGATGAGAATGGACTTTTGGGACAATACTGGTGAAGTGGATTTCCTGGGAAAGACTTATGGAGAGATTAATGCAAATTCCCACCTGTGATTATGCAAAAACCCTTCCTTTTGAAGCAATGGCCTGAGGGAGAGGGTCTTTGCTGACTTACCTGTTCCTGAGGACTGGACATCAAAAGTCATAACTGTCTTAGATTCAGAACCAGACTGTTATGAACTTGAACCCCGGGGAAAACTCAGTTGTGGGTTTTGAAGGAGTGACACCTACCGGAGTTTGAGGTTGGAGTTGGAGTGACCTCTGGTAAGCAATTTAGCCTGTATGTGGGTTTATTGCTTTTAATATATTTTCTCTATAATGCTTTTACCTTAGGAATAAATGTATTTGATTAGAAAGAGCTGTGTGGTAGGTAACTTGTAACTGCTGCCAATTACAGCTTTTCATAGCCTTCGGAGAGAAAGCAGAATGCAGGCGCTGGTCTGTTTAGGCAGTCTGGCTTGCTAGGGATATCACAGTATAGGCAGGGAATTATGCAGCTTGGAAAAACCCTGGTCAGGAGGGGAAGAAACAGGAGTCGCTGCCCAAGAGAGGTGACAGCTGGGAGCTGAAAACCTTTCAGTGGGTGTTCTTGGTGGACCACAGAGGGGGAATACAGATGAAGTTGCCTTGAACTGTAACAGGTATCAAGTCACTGTTTTGGTGTTATGACCTGCTCATGCTTTGCTTTGCCAGGCATATATTGTGCTCAGGATCTTGCCAGCTTTTAGCCTTGGCCACACAAATACATAATGCAGACGATAAAAGCCAGTGTAACAGAAAAAAGGGTCCCTGTGATAATACAAACCATGACAAAATAAGAGGGAAGCAGATGGTTAGGTATTAAACTTCAGTCATAAAATAACATCTGGTGGAATATCATACGCACACGCACTGATGCCCATCTGAAGAGTGTGCTGACTTAAGTAATATGCTTCTCATTTTGGTGCAATTAACACCAAAATTTGCATAGCAAACAGTGGCAAAGCACACAGAAGCTCCTTTTGAAAAATGCAATGCTAATGCAAGTCGCTTCTCGGAGGAGATTGGCTGTAGTGGAGTTGATGGGCTTCTGTTCTGTGGTGTAAAGCAATTAATGAGTCATATGCTCCTGCTGGCCAGAGAGCCCATTATTCTATTTACATTCAGTCTGGCAGATGTATTTGTTTGCAGGGCTGGAAATTAAAAGATAAAAAGGGAGCAGCATCTGATCAAGTGGAACACCACTACACTCATGCCATAGAGAGAATGAAGCAGTGCTTCCGCAGTGCGGATTGGGTAGCTCCATGAAACCAAATGCAGACAGATTTGTCTGATTCAAATCCTTTTGCAAAATCTACTTCCATCTGAAATAGGAAAAGCTAAACCTTAGGGGTGGGGTTTTCAAAGGATGCTGAGGAAGTTGGGGAGCTGGTTGCCTGAAATGGTGTCATAGATTATGCTGAAGTCAATTAGGATATGTTTGTCAGAAGACCTGACCTACCTACAAACCAAGCCCTGGCCTGGGCCTGACCAGGCTGTTAATAGGAAGCTTCATTCATCTTGCTCAGCATGCAGAATGCTCCTATAAAGTCTGATCAGGAGAGGTGCAGGCTGCAATGGTCACTGGGCACTTACAACTCCCAGTGAATGGGGCTCGTGGGTGCCAGGACCAAACAGAATATGGCCCCTAATGAGCAGCATTTCCCTCCATATTGAAACTACAAATTGTATTTGAAATGAGGGATTTTTTTTTATGGGAATCTGCATTAAGGAGCCTCCCGCTGACAGCTTCCAGGCTCCATAAAAAGTGAGGCATTATCATTTTGTGACACTGGTAATGCAAGGGAGGAGCCCAGTGTCAGAGATCATACGCCTCTTCCCATCTTGCTTTGATGAAAAGAGTATGAATATTACATGGGAAAGGACTCCCTTGGCTAGAAGAAATAGAAAGAAAGCTGGTGTATAATTACTCGTGCCCAGGCCCCCATGTTACCGGTGTGGACATGATGTGACTCTCTAGCAGTGTCACCTTCAGCCAGCAGTTTGAAGATGCCTATTTTAATTGCATATTTCATTAAAAAATAGCATTTGCCGCTTATACCATAGAGGAGGTACTTCTCAATGTCACACTGAGAGAGCTCTTTTGCTTTTCATTGCTTGAGCTATCCACCCGCTACTTCATTTTCACAACCACATTTTCTGCTGCCAGAGTCATACTTCAGTATACTGAAATGATATCATAGCTCTTAAAAGCCTAAAGCTGTGCCAGGATGACTGAGGGGTTTTGCCTTCCTCAGCTACTTCTAAGTAGCATGTTAATGCCCTGCTCAGAGACTGAGTAGAAGGCTGAAGCAAGTATCTGCTAAAGCAGACAGTGAGTCCATCATGAGAAGACCATAAAAATTATTACCCCTTGTGGAATAAAGCGACACAGGACTTTGTAGCAAACTCAGAGCCAGATTTCCAGGTGCTCAGTACCCAATCAACTCCTACTGTAACACTTAATGGCCAGATTTTCAAAAGAGCTGAGCACCCAATGTGCATCGAACAAACTGAGTTCTTGGAAAGCATGGCTGCTTCTTTTATTGGGGTAGTTGGTCACAGACAGGACCTGGTAGTTATTCCTGGGTCTCTTATTTAGAGAGGAAGGATAGTCCAGTGGCTAAGACACTAACCTGAGACTTTTGAGAGCTTGATTCAATTCCCTGCTCTGCCACAGACTTCCTGAATGACCTTGGCTATGTTGCTTAATCTCTGTGTCTCTGTTCCAGGTCTGTAAAATGTGGAAGGTAGTACCTCCCTACCTCACTGGGTTATGGTGAGGTGCTCAGATACTACAATAAAGAGGACCAGCAAAGTGCCTAAAATAGATATAATTAATAGATCTCACCCTGACTAAACACAGCTGATGTCTAATATCACCACACAGTTCCTGATGTCAGGGCCTGCACTAAGCAGTCATGGAAAAAGCCACTGCCTCCCCCACATCTGCCTGTCACATAGACTGTAGGAGTGATCCACCTTTTGAGCAGCTGCCCTGATTTCCATGCTGCAGGAGAGCGGGGAGAGAGCATGGCTCGAAGCTGCAGCAGTATGTCAGCGTTCTGTCAGTAACGGGTAAAGAGTGACTCTGGAGACGGCTGGTGGAAGGAAGTACATAGTATTTTGTGATCACCGCCTTCTGTTTTTGCAGCATGTTTTTATTGCCGTTTCCTGACATGTGATGCAGATGACAGCTGCTTGGTTAGGTTGTACAGAGTGTTTAAGCAGGCGGAGAGTGTGTAAGGTTCAAAGTGAAGTGGAAGTGGTTTTCATTTTGTTTGCTGATGGGTTCTTTATAAGGGCCCAGTCCTGCTTCTATTGAAGCTGATGACGACATTCCTAGTGAATGCAGTGAAAGGAAGGAGTACGAACAGGCCCCCAAAGTTCTTTCCTTTCCTTAACAGGCCGGGGTTATTTTATTCTATACCCTTTGGGATGGGGCCATCTTTAATAAGAATCTGTACAATACCTAGGACAATGGGGCTCTACTCTCAATTGGAGCCCCTACGTACCACCATCAGACAAATAATTAACAATGGGTTTCAGAGTAACAGCCGTGTTAGTCTGTATTCGCAAAAAGAAAAGGGGGGAGGGGGGAAGAGAAGGCCCACCTTGATTATCATACACATTGTAAGGAGAGTGATCACTTTACATAAGCAATTACCAGCAGGAGAGTGAGGTGGGGTGGGGGGAGAGAAAACCTTTTGTAGTGATAAACACCCATTTTTTCATGATTTGTGTGTATAAAAACAAACATCTTCTGTATTTTCCACAGTATGCATCTGATGAAGTGAGCTGTAGCTCACAAAAGCTTATGCTCAGATAAATTGGTTAGTCTCTAAGGTGCCACAAGTACTCCTTTTCTTTTTATAATTAACAATGAATCTCAGGTACCAAGTACAGCCTTTTGATTCAAGTGGTGCCAACTTTTACTCATACACCTCCTGCTTGATAGTAAATTGTATTTGATGGTAAATTTTACGGGGTTTGGGGGTTATAAGGATTATCTTCTAGTGAATGATTTACCCAGGGCAGCAAAAGATCAGACATTACTCAGGGAATCTCAAACCTTGAAGTTTATACAGGATCAAGAGGGTCTGGAGCCCTTTGAATACTAGTATTGCTGTAACACCTAGAAGCCCTAGTCATGGACCAGGACTCCATTGTGCTAGGTGCTGTACAAACACAGTCCTTTGCAGTAGCTATTTGTTTTGTATTCCATTTCCAAAAGGTAGCAGTCTTAATCCGATGTGTTCTTTCCTTAGCATTTTCTTGGCTGAGTCGGTCTTTCCCTCCTGAGAACTAAGAGGGATGATGTGCACTTTGGGCTTGGGTTGGTCCCCGTTAAAGTCTATGGGAATCTTTCCATTGGATCAAGCTCTTTGATTCCAGGGAGCACAATCCATTGCAGCATTATGGGAGCTAAGTCTGTCATGTGCCATTATTACTTAGGGTTGACCATGGAGTTTTGATCTCTGTGGAAATGCATCCTTGAGCCTGAGGTTCGAATGTACTCCCAAATCCGTACACACACACACGAGGAAAGATTGAAAAAAATGGGTTTGTTTAGTTTGAAGGACAGAAGGCTGAGTGGGAACATAACAGTTTTCAAGTACATCAAAGATTGTTACCAGGAGGAGGATGAAAAATTGTTCTTGTTTAACCTCTGAGGGCAGGAGAAGAAGCAATGGTCTTAAACTGCAGCAAGGGAAGTTTAGGTTGGACATTAGGAAAAAGTGCCTAATTGTCAGGGTAGTTAAGCACTGGAACAAATTGCCTAGGGAGGCTGCGAAATCTCCATCATTGGAGGTTTTTAAGAACAGGTTAGACAAACACCTGTCAGGAATGGTCTAGTTATTACTTAGTCCTGCCTTGAACGCAGGGGACTGGACTAAATGACCTTTTGAGGTCCCTTCGAGTCCTAAACTTCTGTGATTCTATGATAACACTACTCTGACCAGATCCGGTCATTTGTGGAGTGACTCCATCCAAGTCAATGAAATTACATCAGGGATGATCCTGGCGCAGTGGGCCCATGAGTCAGTGAGCCTCTTTTGGCCACTGAGGCCCACGTTTGACATTATTCTTTATTGCGCTAGGGTTTTACTAGCTTTAAAGCACTTTATTTCCATGTTAAATGTGGAACTGGCTGTTGCTGAGATTTAGTGAGAAGAGTGTATGATGAATTGGGTGGCATTTGAACAAAAATTGCCTGCTTGCTATAGCTAGTTGTACCTTGCCTATGGATTTCCCTGAGCTGATTGCTGAATGTGGCTTAATTTCCTATGTGTCTGCTTGTATGCTGCTTGTATACCCTCTGCCTATCTTCTCGACAGTATTAATAGTAATAGTTGCAATATATTTAATAGCTTCCCACTGCCAGCCTTTCTCAGCCTTCTCAGTAGATTCCCCAAAGTATGAGATGTATAATACATTTCCCTGTTAGAAATCAGACCTTGCTAGTACCTCCTCCTCCTTGGAATTGTTTGAATTAGTGGTGTGTGCAGGGTATTCAAGGTTACTGAGAGAGATGGTTTCCTTTCTCTTTTCACGTGTGTGAAGCAGAAGGCTTCCAGATCAGTTGTTAACCCTTCCAGGTACCCACCCAAGGGTACTCCGAAATTACCCTCCTCCCAAAAAGGGCAATGATTGAATGTTCCATCTTGTCACTAACTCTAGTAGCTGATGAAAGTCTAAACTCAAATGGAGAGGCTGGTAGAGGAACTAAAAGAAAAGGAATGTTCTTTGTATGGAGAGGTGGCTTTGGCAGGAACTTTCTGCCTCTGGTAGGAGAGTCAGGAACCCAGACTGCAAAGTGATTAGGAGCTGTTTGTGGAAATGTTTTTGTTAATCAACCTATGGTGAGTTAGTGAAGTTAATCAGTGCTGGTTGGAATAGTTCTGTTCTCTTTTATCTCCTCCTTCTCATGATGCTTAGCCCGAACTCTCGGATGACCTGTCCTGAGTACAGAAGAAGGACTGAGGGACAGGAAGGCCATGGCACTTGGGTTCATGGAATTTCCTACACGAGGGAGAAAGGAAAATGATTGCCATGTAGGTGACAGATATGGGGAACTAGCTGCATCCTAGAAAAAAAGAGCTGGAGTGTAAAGTTTATTCTGACCTCTGGGGAGGAATAAAGGAGACAGCAGTCTTACCATAGGTGAGGTGAACAGTGAATGGCTCCTTCAGAGACTCCAGGACCTAGCAGCGTGCAAGGGCTGTCTGCCCATTGGTTGTTTTGGCAGGGTCTCTGTCTGTACAGTGGGTCTGAGTAGTAAAATGTGGTTGGACTAACTGGGGCTGTTCCAGGATCATTATGACCTGCTAAGTCTTCTGCAGGGCTTGGAAGGAAGAGTGTGCTGGCAATGAGCAGTAGTGGTAGAAAGACCTCGAGTCAGGCCAATGTGTGAAACCAGGGCTGCCCTTGGACTCGGCTTTTATAGAGGTCCTGATGGTACGATATTATCATTAGCTGGTATTTCCAATCCCAGCAGCACACCCCACAGGCCAGAGACAGTTGTTCTTCTCTTTTAGCAGAGGAGGACCCCATCCCCGCACTAATTCCTGTTCAAACAATCTATAATCACTGTCATGTTCTCTCCAGTCTGTCTTTTCATCTGAGGATCTTAGGGTCTTATTACCTCAGGCCTTTGAGTGTGTAGGACCAACTCCCTCTGTGTTCTCCAAAGGAGTGAGGAGGAGTCAGGGGCATGCTACTATGTCCCTTCTGCTGACTCCTTCTCAGGGGCCCACTGAATGCTGGGGTTAGAACAGGGTTGTCAGCAGCACCAACTCATACAATCTGCCTGCTCTTCCCTAAGGCCTAGTCCCTCCCAAACACCCCCCTTCTCCCTTGAGTTGGGTCAGCTCTGCGTTGTCGCTGAAACAGGACTGTGCCGCAGCATTTGTCTTACCTGCGAAGTTCATTCGAATGATAACTTGACTGTTGCCCTTAACTTGCGTGCGGTGGTGTTTTAACTCAAGTTGGGTGGCTCAACTGGGTATAGCCTAAAACTCAAGTGAGAACAACACATCAACTGCTACCAAGACCCTTCTGTCGTGCGGACACAGGTTAGCGCCACTTGAGTAATGCTAGTCCTTTGATGCTCAGAAAGAGCAGACAATGTCTCCTGTAGTTCACTGGGGAAGAATTCATTGCATGGTTCAGCTCACTGCAGTGCACAGAGCCATTGGCTGTACCCCCAGGAGCCTTAGCATCACACACGAGTGAGTGCAGTGCCAGTGTGGACATAGCAGCTCAACTGGTATTTCACAGTGAGGCCACTCTCACTTGAGCTAGGCCAACTCGAGAGGAGTAAATTGAGTGTGGATAACCTGAGTTAATTCTGCAGTGAAGACATTCCCTGAATGGCACAGTTTAACCCTGAAACCATAATCTGTCCAGGAGAGGGGCCATATCATTCGTCTGGTATGATATATAAATAAAGAATAATCTCAGAGCACTTGGCAAATGTAAATTAAGAGCTTCACAGCAGCCCATGCAGTAGGGATTGTTTACGGAGGAATGACAGAACCACAGAAAGTCCAGTGGGAAAAATGAGTCAATGACAGAAATGGGAAGAGAACCCCAGGAGTCCTGACTCCAAATTGCCTGGAGCTGGTCATGTAACAGTAGCACATTCATTGCTTTGCTTGATTTCTAGAGCGACCTTTTACATTTGGCTGAACAAACTTAGACTTTTTTTTTTAAAGAGGAGAGTGCAAAGCCCAAAAGCCTGGAGCTCACAATGACTTATTTATGAATTGCATTTGATGGGATGGGGTGACCCGGAACACAAGCAGTACACAGGAAATTAAATTGCCTTCAGGAACAGGCTCCAGGAAACCTACAGGTAAGAGCACAACCAGCTGTAACAAGTGGGCCATTTCCCCTCTAGGATCTATTTGAATCAACAAGATATACCTCTTAATCTTTTAGCTAAAACTTCATGGCAGCAGCAACTGTTATGTCATCTTCCTATTAACATGTCTCTGTTAATTGGGGAATTGATTGATTGCTGGGGCTTGTGTTTCTCACTATTGCTTCCCATCATGCTGGAAAAGCTAAAACATCCTTTCCTGAGAGGAGAATGATGCCATGTCAACTATAGTCTAGTTTCCCAGCTGCTGCAAAAAGGCATAGAGTGTAGATAAATATTTTACTATGTTGAAAAAGTGGGAGAAGCCACATAGCACATGCTGGGGGGTTGCGGTAAGTTAGTGCTTGAATGGTGTTGGACACCTTCTTCTTCTTCAAGTTACATGTCTGATGCAGAGGTTGTCAACCACCACCTTTTGCAGTTGCAACAAAGTTCTAAAACTTCCCCTCTCCTTTGGATACCAGTCCATCTGACGATGTCTCCTACGGTAACTGGCTCTCCTCCTTTTTCTTCGTGGTTTGCCTGCGACCGTGCCTGATAGCATGAGTGCTGGAAGCAAGTTGCTATGTGTGCACAAAAAGATGCTATTCTTTTACTTGGGATTTCAAATAATTGTGCTCTTTTTTTTTTTTTTTTTTAAATTCACCCATCTCATCATCACCTCTTCGTTCAGAAGTTTTGGTTATCCAGCTAATTTTAACATTCTGCTAGAATACCAAGATTTGAACGCTCTGAGTCTCCTCTCAGTTGGACTAACAATAATGCTTTGCACTTACAGCGCTGCCTTTCCAATGCATTTAACAGACAGATAGGAATTAATTTAGCTTTCCTATTACTATTAGTTACTAACTACTACTATTACTAATCATGCCCTAAGCCCCACCTGAACATTGCAGCCTTATTTTACAGATCAGGGGTAGTGATTAAAGGGCTCTGAGGCTTTGGTAATGTGGGCACTATAAGTACCTGGATAGATAGAAAGTGACTGTTTTTTCATAGTGTGGTTCTGACTTTGGGTTCCTTGGTTGTTTGTTTATACCCAACTTTAACTATGTTAAAGGGGCCTGATTTGTGGAAAAGCTGAACACCAAATATTACATTGAAGTCCATGGTGGTATGCTGGTATTCAATACCTCTGAAATTCAGGCCCTAGTGGTCTAAAGGTGGGCCCCCCAAAATCAGGTAGGTGGGCATCTCAAATCACTTGTGTGAACCAGAGCCAGGAATAGATAGCAGGAGTCCAGATGCCTATTCCTGTGTCTTAGCCATTGATCCTTCTTTTTCCCTTGTGCAAATTGTGCCCTGGCCTAAGCCATACCTGAACGTTGCCTTTGGTAGCCGTGACTGACCTCATTTTAGGTCCCATTTGTGCACAGCACAAAATCACGCCACCCCATAATGTATTGCAACTCAGCACGACTGACCGCTTCTGCTGAGCCAGAGCTCGACGAGCAGGGAGTTCTGCAAGTCAGGACTGTGCTGTGTAGATGTGGCTAAGCGTGAAAAGTTTGCAGAGTGCTTCCTGAGCTAGTTCCAGCTCTAGCAAGAGACTCCTGGACTTTCATTAGTGCTATATTCACTCACATGATTTAATCAATGAAATGGAAAAACTGCAAAATAGGAATATATAAGGACTAACTTTTCTATTGGTGGGACATAATGGGCCTGACTGTTAAAAGCACTAGGAACCTAATTGCATGTCTGATTGCACATGCAGTTACTGTGAGTGTAAATTGGATAACTGTGCATGTAACAGCCAGTTCTGGTAGTCTGCACATGCAGTTACTTGAATTGTGTTCAAGTGCACATGTATTCTGTGTGAACAGTTGTGAGCTTTTCTTAAAGAACAGACCCAATATGTCTGACCGGCCATGGGAAAAGTCTACTTTCTTTCACATCGCTGTTGTGTTTCTCCACAGGGTGCCTTTGCTTTAAAAGCTCAAGGAGAGGCAGTGGTGATAAAATACACCACAGAGCAAAAAATAGCCACCTTTTTACACTGATGGAAATAAACTATGTAATCATAATAATACTCACATAGCACTTACCTCCCATAGATCTCAAAGGGTTTGACTCAGCGCTCATTGGAGATACTTCCAATGACTTCTCTGGTACTTTAGAAAGGGAGTTGAGCATTATTATCCCAGCTTTAACATAAGGGGAAACCAAGGTAGGATAAATGTGCAACTATGGGCAAGCTGAGTTGGAGTCAAAGTTGGCAAAAGTGCCCAAGTCTCTGGACTCCTGATCCTATATCCAATTGTCTATTCTAAATATTAAGTAGAATAACAATATATACAGCCACCTGCTCTTAAATTCAGCCAACAGAAATCTCTTTATTAGATCCACTAGTTTAGGGCTGAATTCGGATACTTTTATGCACATTGAATAACACACTGTAACACTCATGGAACCTGGCACTTAAATATTAATTACAATAAAGAAATATTCTGAACATATCTTCTCCTGGAATGAGGAATGGAGACTTCTCAACTGTGGTTATTTCATGGAGTTGGGAAGCTGCAGGGGTATTCTTTTTGTCTTCTCCCCAGCTATTTGAATACAGTCCTTAAATTGAGGCTCACAAAGATGGGGACATTGTGCCTTTAACCTTTGAACTGTCAGTTACCTTCCCCTCCCTTGCACAGAAGATAATGCGAGATGGTGCTGAATCTGCATAACAAATAGAGCTTCTGTCTGGGTTTGTCAGGCACCTCTCCTCTGATGTTGTAAGACAGTGGACTCCCTGCTGTGCACAATAGCTGGCTGCCAGTTCCAGTCTGTTAACAGTTTAGAGAGAGAGCTTCAATTCCACCCACTGCAAATTCTTCCTCTCACTTTCTCTTTTTGTGCCTGGAGGAAGCTCTCCAGAAAGCCTGCTGAGCAGCTCAGCACATTTCCCAAAGAGGGGAGGGGGAACTGAAGGGAGGAAAGGGGAGCCTACAATTAACTGGGGAAAAGGGGAGGAGCTGAGACCAAGATGCCTTCCTTGCTAGCCACTGCTGCACCCTGCTTTTCACTTACTGAAACCCTGAAGACTCTTTCCAGTCAGCGATGAAATCTGCAGCTGGGGTTTTAATAAATTTAAGGCTGTTTTCCAGTATGTTTCATCTCATGATAGACCTTATTGATTGAATTAAACTGAGCCACAAGGGTTATCTCTGTCCTCAGGCCGGATAGGTAGTTACATCCCAATAGCTCTATTTTCAGTCTCCATGCGGATGGTGCTTTGTTCCCCCACAATTTCTATCCCACATACGGTAGGGCATATTTAATGCTTAAAATGCCTAAAAGTGGAAATAGAACATGTTTAAGTGAATAGCAACTGACTTCCCAGCCCTGGATGCAGCAAAACCATCACTGAAGGAAAGGTTGGTTATAGGCAGAGCTAAACAAATACTTTTGTGATGAATGTCTTTGAACCTCAGTCTTTTTGCAATTTTTTCCCTGTAATGTTGTTCACTGAAAATGCTTGGCAAATGACGCTTGATTTATAGATTGTTTGTGAGAGCAGCTTGTTGTGAGCCTTTGATATCTGAAATTTTGAGTGGGGTTGAGTTTTGATCGCACATGTGGGCAAGTCACTTTCCCTGCCTGGATGAGCATAAGGTGTAGAATCAGGTTTCCGTTGTGGATACTTGGAGAGTTAGTGGTTCATGGGACTTTGCACTGGCATGAATTTCACTCACCAGCAACAGCAGGCTTTGAAATGCTGGTGGTGTCAATGCTGTTATTTTGTTCTAAAGCAGCTTCTAGAGCCCCCAACCGAGATGAGGCCCTGTTGTGCTAGGTGCTGTATAGACATCTAGAGAGAGACAGCAGATGTGTTTAAAACTGAATTGATCATAAGCACATGAGTCACCAAACTGTCTGGGGCAGATGGAGCCATCCTGCTAACCATATTCGAATGTTAAAAAGCCCCCACCCATTCCAACTGAGTGAAATAATGTATCAGTTCACTGTTTCACCAGAGTTTCTAAACCAATCGGCAGTCCTGCTGCTTGAGATTGTCTATGCAGGGATGCAGAATCTCCCAGTTACAATTACTACTAGGTTATGGCTCCCTGATCTTAAGCCTAACCCAGCAGCCCTGATGGAAGTTGCAGCAGCCCAGAGACTGTCAAGCTGAGAGTTGCCATAGCATGTTAAAAGCTCAATGTCAGGCCATATCTATGCTACAGACGCTATGTGCTGTAGCTATGTCACTACAGCCCATTGTGTAGATGCAGACTACAGTGACGGAAGGGGTGTTTCCGTTACTATAGGAATTCCAACTCCCTGAGTGGTAAGTAACATTCTTCATCCCCCTAGCTGTGTCTACACTGGAGGTTAGGTCAGCATAGCTACGGTGCTCAAGGGATGGATTGAGCAATGTAGCTATGTCCACCTAAGTTGTTAAGTGCAGATCAGGGCTAAAGAGCTGCATGCCAGAAGCCATTGGCAGTGTGCAGTAACAACGCTGATTGGTCGTAGAAAACCTATGAACAGTGCTTCGTGCTGTTAAGCCTCTTCTACTGGCACACGATCTATTAACGATCTACATCTGTACAGACATAGCTTTTGTACTGCGCTCTTGTAACATAGAGGAGCCCCTTTCCTGATCCTGTAATGCCACGGGAGCTGGGGGAACGTTGGTGTAGGAGCCCAGTCTGCTGATTTGATGCCAGTTTAGAGCTCCTTTCCATGAGAGGAATTCTCAAAGGGAGATCTGTGTCCAGATTACTTAAGGGACAGAACTGCAGTCGTACCAACCTCAAATGATCAGAAATCATCAGTCTGGTTCCCAAAATATGAGATTTTTTTTTTTTAAAAGTTGGGTTCTTTTTCTTTGCCTGCTGGTTTCTGATCATTTAGGCTGCACTCACCTTGACAAGGTGCAGCCATGAGGGCTAGAATTTTTTTTTAATGCAATCTCTTGACTCCAGCAGCTGGGGCTTTAAGAAAAACCCCAAATGTGGCAAGACTTGCAATACAATTGTGAGAGTTGGCAACATTGGAACTAGGGCTGAGAATGTGGCCCAACACCTTGTGAGAATTTGGTCACTTGCAAATGAGCAACTTGTTTGTTGTTGCATGTAATAGGTAATCCACTGTTTATAGTGTCATAGATAAGGCCAAAAGAGACCACTTGATCATCCAGCCTGACCTCCTGAATAACACAAGCCCTAGGACTTGCTTGTAAATACACCTTATTGCAAAAGGGAGCCCTGGGTAGAATAGTTGTCTATCTGCAAGCTCTATTACTGTTCACCTTATTTGTATAAATGTGCCAGTTTAATACTCTTTGCATCTGAGCTTCAGCCTTTTCTGGTCCAATTTACCTGACTTCCACCCATGGAAGAGCCAGGTGTTTGCTTTGATTCACTCTGCTTCATGCAGGGAAGTGCAAGATTCAGTTGGATCCATGGCAGAACTTAAAAAAAACTTGCCCAAGATTTTGCACGCTTAACCTGTGACAGGAATGCTTGAGATCAGCTAGCGGCTGGGGCTGACTGCATAAAATATTAGAGGATGTAAAGGAGAAGGGAAAGCATTTCCTGAGTACCTCCTCCCTTTGAAAATGTTCCTGGCTACAAAGAACCAAGGAGGTGCCCTGATGAAAGGGTAAGAGCTAGGTTTTCAGTAGAGCTTAGCACATTTGGGGCTAAAATCCTTTGCAAATCTGGCCCAATTTTAATGTTCAGACTGTATTCAGAAACTAGACTTCAGGGTGCTGGAACTAGAGATGCTGGGGGTGCTGCAGCCTCCCCTGACTTGAAGTGGTTTCCATTATATACAGGGTTTACAGTTTGGTTCAATGGCTCTCAGCACCTCCACTATATAAATTTGTTCCAGCACCCCGGTTCAGGGGGTAAGGACATCCAGCAAAGACGTCCCCTCCATATGCTCTTGCGTATTCTTCCTCCATTGGTTCACAGGCTCCTGCTGTGTTAACATCACCACTATCCTGTTAATTTGGAATGAAATTCATCCCAGTGCAATAACCCCTGCGAAGCTCTGGGCATGTCTGAAACCCTAAGCACAAATCAGCCCCACCTCCAATGGTCCTGGTGTAGTTCCTCTGTGCAAGGGAAGAAGTGGATGCTGTGCATCCCCATGTACAGCCCAGAGCCAGTTTCCTTGGAGGATTCGTACATTGCAGTGCACGCGGGGTGGGGTGAGCATGGAGATGTGCAGGGCCAGAGGGTTTCTCTTGGGCACACTCTAATTCCTCCATGTTTTCTTCCCTCCTCCAGGCATTTTCCCAGTGCTCAGCCAATGGAATGTAGCGCTGGTGGGGGGAGGTAGATTTGCCTCTTAATGCAGGATGTGAATTTGATTCTGGAAGATTAACGATAACGAAGGAGAGTTTATCTCCCAGGCACCGTCTGGTTTTCAACAATTCGTTGCCTTTACCCAACTGTCCAGCTGGGAAGACAGGCCCACTGAGGTCAACGGATGGTGCCCAAGGAGGACAAGGGAGGTACCGAAGGTCACAGAGTGTGTGTGTCAGTGGCTCAACGAACGTTGGAAAACAAGTTTCACCTGGCTCCCCATCCTGGGCACGGTACTTTCTTAAAGTGACATTCGTTATGATCTGAACGAATATACTGTATTTTAGCTTTCCCTATCTCTCTATTAACAGGTCACTCAATTTTTTTCCATTGATGTATTTTGATCTCCTGAGATGTATTTTCCCCCCTCCCATTTCCTACACACTTTAGCCTGAGCTTGAACTTATGTGAAGAAATGACCTCTCTTTCATGCACTTGATTGCATTTTAAACTTTAATAGCTTCTTACCATCTTCCTAAGAAGCTCTCTGTTCCGCTAAAGGCCTGGGGATTGCACTCAGGTTTAGAGAGGAGATAGACAGAAGATGATAGGAAAGTGCATCCTCTTTCTCTCTCTGTATCAAACTTTCTTCTGCATAACTCATTTTTTTTAATATTTAAAGCTACACTTTTTTCCTTCTAAAATGAATGTATCTGGGTTTTAGGGTCATCTCATAAGACACTTACTGGCATTATGCAACTGTAAAAATATCTATTCACTGTTGATGAGAAAGGTATGATGAAGCTAATGTTAATCAAGAGGTATTTTAATAGTGTGCAGTGATTTCCCAAGAGCCGTTACTAATACAGTTTTATGACGAATCAAGGAGAAAGTGAAACATACCCACAAAACACTACTCTACTCAGTCACACTTCCTTTTCTGAACTCGAGAGAAACATTGGATTTCACAGTGTGCACGTGTGTGTGTATTTATAGCACTGGCAACAGAAAACAGAGCAATCATGACTACTTTGGTGGTTCTATACTGAATATATTTTTGGAATTACTGTACAGCATTGTCATTTTGTGAGTTTAATTGATTATTTCCTTTTGGTATTTTTTAAAATAGATGGCAGCTGTTGTATTAAAGGAAGGCAGTTGTGGTGCCTGCCATGTTAACTGAAAGGTTGTGTGGCAGGCACGATTTTTTACTATGATCCCAGGACTGAGAGGTAAAACAAAATTACTTCCAGGTTATGTGGCACATGAATTGTTAGCTCCTGTTTGGAGGGCTAATTGGCATTGATTTTCATACCGTGTGGCAGCAGTAATTTAGAGGTGGGGGAGAGGGGGCAGGGTGCACCTAAAGGGCTGAGAAATGTTTGTATCTTCAAAAATAGAGCCTTGTAGGCCATATAATCTGCTGATGGAAGATTGTGTCGTTTTAGAGATGAGCTCAAACAACAAGCTTGAGGGACATCTGGTTTGGGCTTCTTACTAGGATAGGCTTGAGCAGTGAAGATTGGACCCACATCTAACTTTCTCAAGGTTTAAAGGGACAGGGAGAGTTTGGATCAAGGGTTCTGTTCTGGGTTCATTCCTCATACATTTACTAGTGCTAGCAAAACTTTCTGTGGAGACTGTTCCGTAATCTAATAAAACTCCTACAGTAAGATCTTCTCAATATTTAACCTAAATTTTCTTTTTGGCCAGTTTCACTACATCATCCCCAGTTATACTGCTCTTAATACATCTTGCCTGGCTTCTGGGGGTGGTAAGTCCTGTCAAACAGCCCCCTCTCCCATAACAGCTTTCTTCAATTTAACCAGATTAGGCATCTGCCAGCCCTAGCAATAATGAAGCATGTTTGCTCTCAGTGGGACCTAGAGAGGATGTTTTCTGCAGGATGAATGGGGGCAGTCATTGCCTGTGAAGTGTGGAAAACGGATTAGTTGGAACTCAACAGAAATGCCCCACTGATTCCAGCTGCCCAACAGCTGCCCCACTGATTCCAGGCAGCACTGGAGTTGCAAAGGGGGTGGGGGTGGGGCGTTTAGGCGGGGTGTCAAGTGGCAGACTATTGCTGAGGGTGGAATCCAATTTGTAATTCATAAAATTCCACAGTGGCAGGTAGACACCCCTGGCCCAAAAGCTCAAGATCACTTCTAAGCAACAACTGCCTTCACTTAGGGCCGTGAGTGAGATGAAGGGGGTTCCAGCTTGTATCAGCACCCTAACACTACTTTCCCTGTTACAACTGTTGTTTAATTATATTAATCACCTAGCATATTGTATAGGCTTTTTGGTGTAAAGCCAAAATGTAGGCTGAGGGAGGTGGAGTGGAGAAGCAAAGGATATTATATCTAGCAGACAGCCACACCTGCAAAGGTAGTAAAGTAGTTGAGGGTTAGCAGCAGTGAGGCAAATTATTTCTGTGACCTCTGGGGTCTCCCGCCTGCTTCCTCTGTTGTTTGAGTTTGCATTGTATAGTAATGAATGCATTATTCATTCCCACTCATGAGGGAGAGCGCAGTAGATGCGCAGAGCATATACCTACAACAATATGGCAGCGAAAAAGGGGGCTGTTATATAAGATTTAAAGATCTGATAGCCCAGTCCTTGGGGTGGTAAATGTGAGACAAATTTGCAGTGGGACTGAGAAATCTGCTTGTTGGGTTTTTAAAACTTATTTTTGAAAATTTTCTTGAGCCTTTAACTCTGTTGAAACTTACTGACAGAGTCTCAAGACACTACAGCATTGTAACTGAAAAATCCAGCTGGTGGCAAAGCTCATCAGCTGGATCTTTTTTCACTATTTAACAAAACCACGAAGCCATTCAGAGCTCCATAGATCTGTGCAGTAGCTGAGAGCCCTGCTGGTAGAATGAGGCCAAAAGGGATTCATTTTCAAGCCACATTTTGAGAAAGTGGATAAGCAGTTTGTGTCTTAGCAGGGCTAAGTCTGTACATCCCCAAACTAAGACTTTAAAATCAGTTTAGGCCCCACAAAAAGTGTTACTCTCTCCAGCCCAACATAATTACCAATTCCTAAGCCAGCCTGCCTGTGTTAGCCACTCAGTCTGGGTTGTCCAGACATTAACTAGGTGGCCTCTTTCCCAAAGAATTCCTCCACTCCTCCCCAATTCTTCCTCCTTCGTCCTGGGTTTCCAGAAGAAATCTCTGTTCTGACAGGCAAGCGCTTAGAAGAGCTGTATTTGGTTCCAGCTGATGTCCTTCTGGCTCCTTAGTGCTAACTCCCACATTAATCCCTCCCTTACTGCCTGGCTGCATGCGGCGTATAAACTCCATCGGAGTGCTGTTTGCCCACTCGTCCATATTGTTAATGGAGATGTTTAAAGCATCTCACCCTGCAGCGCTTACTCGTAGTGAGTATCTTGTGTAAGAGGTCCCATAACTCCTGTGTTTTCACAGCCCTTAATACCTAACCCTGTGGCAGCCTAGAAGGCGCTTTTATTTAATACATGGCTTATTGATGGATCCCCACGGAATGGGGTCATTTCGGGAAAGGAAATGTTTGGCTGGAGCGTCAGGACAGGCGTTTTTCATAAGAAAAATTCTCTGGTGTATTAATGCTCCTGCAAATAAGTCTCCTTCGGAAGTGCCGTCTGAAATACCCTCTCCTTGCCCTCTGCATGCCGCATGCTGTTCAATGGGTCTAATTTGGAAGGTTCGAAGGGTGGAGTCATCTTCTGGGCTGAAATGTCCCAAACCAAATGTCGCATCACGAGATACGTGCCATGTGATGTTGCCATCACTGTATTGTCACTTGAGGCAATATTGCCTGTGGAAAGATAACGTGGACTCATTTCACGCAGGACGTAAGCAAAGTGAGGTAGCTAAACTCAGCGTTAGTCTGACACAATACTGGTAGCTGGCTCGGCAAAGCTCACTGCAGCACAAGAGCACTCTGTTCTGCATGAGCCTCTTGGTTTTGAGCAGTTGCTTTTGCATGACGAAAAACGTTCCGTTACAAGTTGTGGTGAAAGTCTGTTGACAGCCTGACCCCTCTGTGACCTTGCTGTGTGCTTCTGTCTGGCATTGTCACTATAAACATTTGGAGAGAAGTTAGCCTTCTGCTTAAGGTCCTGAGCGAGGACTCAGGTGCAGGTCTGAATTCAATATCTAGCTCTGCTGTAGATTGCTTGTGTGACCTTGGGAAAGTTTTCACTTAATCTCCTTGTGCCTCAGTCCCCATCTGTAACACAGAGACAATAATACTTTGTTTCTCCCACCTTTTGTTTGTCTTGTCTCTTTAGATTGCAAGGGTCTGCCTACGCTATGGAGCCTATGTCAGAATAGCTAGGCCTAGTGCAGTCTAATGTTGACAACTCTAGTGACGACTGTGAGTTTTGTGATATTTTGTTTTTCTCCCAGCTTCTTGAGTGAACTGATGACCGGAGAACCTCATCTCCCTTTTTTTCAAATGTAAGTTTCTAGCCCTCGTTTCTGTGGAGGGAAGCTTGAAAATGTCACTCCCTAACAGCTCAAAAACCAGGTGACAAGTAAAAAGCACCCACATGTATTTTTTTTTAAATACTTCTTTTTTTTTTTTTTAAGCCAAACTCGTGTTTTTTTCAGAGGCACAACTCATGATTTTTGTTTGTTTTTTGTTTAATGATTGGTGCTGGCAATGTTACAACCATGCAGAAACTAAATTTTTTCTTTGTAAATGAAAGCGGAGAGTTTCATGTGATCATCCGACTTCTGGAGGTGGGGCTTTAATAAAGCCCCAAATGTCATGAGATTAGTGAGAAGTGGGAGAGTTAACACTGACATACACCACCTAGCCCAAAGGGGCCTCAACTCAGTGCTTCTGGAAGCTACCAGATTACAAATAAATAATAATAGAGATTGTTTCGTTTGGCCAGTCATGGGTGAGGCTAGGAGACACCTGCTCTGTGAACGTGTATACTGTATGAATAAACATTTTCCTTTTGTTACCTAACTTGGATCCCTGGTGGGTCCATTTATCTTCTGACACAGCACAAATATCAGGTGCCAGCAAGCAGATTGTGGGGGAAAAACAATCTGCATTTTTATAAAAGTTTTTAAAAACATTTAGAGCTAAGAATGGCTAAAAATCTCAGCGGTCAGCTGCCCTCTTTGGGTGCTCCAAACAACTGCAGGAATTTAAAATAAGAATGTATCAGTGCTGGCCAATTAAGGAGCTACACGTGTATCCCTCAAACCGAGACTCCACCTCTTCCTATTCAATTTCTAGTCTAGACTGTTTAAAAATATCTACGCTGTGGGGAAAGGACTCTTGTGAGGCAATGTGCTGTTTTGGAGATTACACGGATCTGTTGCATGTTGCGGCATGATAACAGGGAAGGCTAAAGCAAGCTCCAATATGTAATAAACCGTGAAAACCTAAATTGCACACAATTAAACCTTTGATGGCGGTGGTTAGGATTTCACAGTGCAACATGCCGCAGTCTTTTTGACATTGGGCCTAGGAGTGAAAGTGCCAGACTCAATGGCTCCAAGGGGTTAATTATACAGCATGGGTGAAAACAGTGCTAGGATGCTTGTATAATAATCATATAGTGGCATGACAACCCTGGGAGACTCCCTGAATGCTGCTGCCAATTTACAATGCTCACCTGGGGCGAGACAGGAAAAGGCTTGTCATTACCTCCTCCTCCCCTGTTTGTTGCTTTTCCTATTTGCAGCATCAATTTGCTTGTCAGGGAAGCTGACAGCTGCAAAGTGAAGAGCCTACCTGATCACTGAAATTGCAAGGTCAGGAGAAATTTAACCCATCTGGTGTGGTGGCAGTTTACCTTGCACATCATTACAGTGCAAATAAAGATCAGGGAAATCAAGTGGTTGGGTGGCGGATGTTTTCAGGCAACTCATTTATATGGAAGATAAACCAGTGAGTTAAATTGGGCAGCATGGACTAAACATAGTGGGTGTCTAAAGCATAGGGTGTCTGGCAGAACCCTAGCTTAGTGGGGTAGCCTTGACTCTGCAATGCAGAAGAGAGAGTCTAGATTTCCTGCTTCTGGCTCTCAATCAAAGGGCTGACTGGGAGATCTTTTATTCAGTCCCTGGGGACATGCATGGCCTCACATCACTCAGCAGTTGATGGACTGCCAGAAACTGGTTAATGAAGGGAATTTCACACAGTTTTCCTTGGAAGCATAGCAACTGTGGTACAGACCTGCCAGGGCTTGGGGGCAGGGATAAGGTGTAAAATGGGTCAGGTCTCTGTGTGGGTCTGGAATGGCGTTGGAATTATGCCTAGGCTTATGGAATTATGTCTAGGCTTAGCTGTATCTTTTCAAGTACTTTGGGCATGGAGCAAGGATGCGATGGGAGGGACCCGGTTTAAATGGTGCATGAAGATCCCAGAACATGCAGCAATTCTGCCTCTGAAATGTACGCGGTGCCTTGTCTTGGAGGGAGAGCTAAATGGGTCCTGTGATAGAATATCACACTTAATGAAAGTTTCCCTTGGTTTTTGCCAGCTGAATTCCAATGTGGACTCTGAGAATGGTCAGTGGGAAAGAGACAATAGCTGGCATAATAATGGGGAGCTGCAAATGGTTCAGAGAGAAGTTAGAAACTGGCAGGTAAGATTCCATAAAAGGAAAACGTACAGGATTTGGCTGACTTCTGTTTGTTAAAGAAACATAATTCATAAACTCCATTAACTTCAGAGGGGCTGGTCTAGAGTCACACTAGTGGTGGCAGAGGACCAGGCTCCATATTTTCACACTGTGCTGACAGCAGCTGTAACCAGACCAAAAGCTGGGGATTCTTGGCAACTTCTCTTATAACTCCTTCCTCTTCTGCTCGGATTGAATCGGTCTCATAACTAGAACAGTGTAATGATACCGGTATAATTGATGCTGGTAGATGTCCCCATACCGACAAGCCCTGAGCGTAACCAATACTGGTTTGAGACTACAAAATGTCCGAAGCCGTGACTCCTTGAGGTGTAACTTACCTCGTGGACCCTGTCATTGTGTGGCCCTGGAAGCTGGCATTTTTCTGAGTTTCTGCAGCAAAAATGTTGGATTCTGTGGGAATCAGGCACCCAGCATTTTGTCTTCCATCTCCCTGCAGCTGCTTCTTGCTTTGCACCTTTCCCTATAAGGGGGAATTCATTGGATTACAGCGTTTGCTCCCTTCTTTGTTCTATAGAACCAGCCAGGGAAGAGGTCAGGGAGCCAGAGCTAGAGTGCAATTTGAAGCAAGGGAGCCTGGGGAGTTGGAAGTGCGGCAGGGCGGAATCAGGGGTGCTTACCATGGAATTTGTGTCATGTAGTATGTGGGGCCCACTAATAACTGCTGTATTTGAAGGAGACAAACCATGAAACCCAGTTAACCTGGAGTACAATAAGCAAAGTGAAGTTTTCATTATAGGGAGCATGAAAGCCCACTGAAATGCATGGAAGCAATTTGGGACTTCCAGTTTATTTTGGAGTTTCACCAGAGAGTTCCATCTAAGCAGGTTTTTCTGTTTTTTTTCTTCATCCAAAGGTAATGTATGTGTCAGAGTTCAGGGCAACTGCACCTGGATTCTTATTCTCTGGTCCAGCTCGGCACTCAGCTCCTCAGCCTTCACCTCTCATGGGTAGAGACCCACGTCTCTCTCGCTCCTGGCTGGTTATTTTCAGGCTGCATAATTCTCTATCTACAATATTCCCAGCAAGCCAGTCTGCCTAAAAGACCAGCATCTGCACTTTGCTTTCTATTTGGGGGCTATGAACACCTGAAAATGCCAGCAGTTAAGTGACCATACAGCCCTTTTCTAAGCAAGCACAATTATTCTTTAAGGTGAAAGCCAGTGCTTAATTTGTAATGAAAGGTGTCAGGGCTCAAGCAATGTTTTTACATTCATAACTGATGCAGCAAGCCCAGAGGTGCATCGGCTATGAACTGCCAAGCCTAGAGGTGCCAGGGCTCAGTCCTGCCAAGCCCTGGCACAAATTAAATACTGGTGAAAGCATTACAGAGAAAACATTAAAAACGGTAAAAGAACCTATAAGCTTACCAGAGACCACCCCCCAATTCCAATCTCAGGCTCTGGAAGGAGTCAGTCCTTCATAAGAATGGCCATACTGTCAAACCAATGGTTAATCTAGTACAGTATCCTGTCTTCCAATGGTGGCTGGTGCCAGATGCTTCAGAGGGAATGAACGGAGCAATTGAATGATCCCTGTTGTCTAATCCCAGCTTCTGGTAGTCAGAGTTCTAGGAACACCAAGAGCCTGGGGTTGTGTCCCTGACTATCTTGGCTAATAGCCATTGATGGACCTAACCTCCGTGAATTTATCTAATTCTTTTTTTGGTGACCTCATCCTCAGGGCATTGCTTCCAAAGGCTGGGCTTTTGCATAACCAGAGGGGGAACATTTACATTCACCTCCCTCTCAAGATTCCCCCGGCAAACCACTTGACACTGTTTGTCCCAAAAATCCCTTCTTGTCTGGCACAGAGTTCAATACAGTCCTTTCAAGTTCCTAAGACTTTCCAGGGCTCACATCACATATCCCCCCTAGAGGGGTGACATACAATCCTGGCCCACAATAATCTTTGCATTTAGTACAATGGACTCCAAAGTTACTTAAACTTAATTCAACGAGGTTTGTTCAAGAATATTGTAGGAAATGTCCATATCTGTCACAGTATGTTGCTGTAGTTATTGATGTGGTGTAGAGGTGACACACTATTGAATGAAATATGAGACATCGTAGTATTCATCTCCAGTACTGCCCTAGTGGTATCTGTAACCTTCTGGAATCTGTGCTGCAGCTGGTGGAATTTACCAACTCTGCTGCTTAAACCAGTGGAGTTTGTAAACTCCTTGAACTCAGGTGCTTTAGCTGACAGTTCAGACTCTTCAGCCTGTACTAGCAGAAGGATCTGAGCCATTCAGCTGTCAGTTTACAAACTCTGCCTCCTGTACAGATGTTCTGGTGGTTCGGGACTATTTAGAAAAGCTGGACGAGCACAAGTCCATGGGGCCAGATGCGCTGCATCCGAGAGTACTAAAGGAGTTGGCGGATGTGATTGCAGAGCCATTGGCCATTACCTTTGAAAACTCATGGTGATCGGGGGAGGTCCCGGACGACTGGAAAAAAGGCTAATGTAGTGCCCATCTTTAAAAAAAGGAAGAAGAAGGATCCTGGGAACTACAGGCCAGTCAGCCTCACCTCAGTCCCTGGAAAAATCATGGAGCAGGTCCTCAAGGAATCAATTCTGAAGCACTTAGAGGAGAGAAAAGTGATCAGGAACAGTCAGCATGGATTCACCAAGGGCAAGTCATGCTTGACTAATCTAATTGCCTTCTATGACGAGATAACTGGCTCTGTGGATGAAGGGAAAGCAGTGGACGTGTTGTTCCTTGACTTTAGCAAAGCTTTTGACACGGTCTCCCACAGTATTCTTGCCAGCAAGTTAAAGAAGTATGGGCTGGATGAATGGACTATACGGTGGATAGAAAGCTGGCTAGATTGTCGGGCTCAATGGGTAGTGATCAATGGCTCCATGTCTAGTTGGCAGCCGGTATCAAGTGGAGTGCCCCAAAGGTCGGTCCTTGGGCCGGTTTTGTTCAATATCTTCATAAATGATATGGAGGATGGTGTGGATTGCACCCTCAGCAAGTTTGCAGATGACACTAAACTGGGAAGAGAGGTAGATATGCCGGAGGGTAGGGATAGGATACAGAGGGCCCTAGACAAATTGGAGGATTGGGCCAAAAGAAATCTGATGAGGTTCAAGAAGGACAAATGCAGAGACCTGCACTTAGGACGGAAGAATCCCATGCACCGCTACAGACTAGGGACTGAATGGCTAGCCAGAAGTTCTGCAGAAAAGGACCTAGGGGTTACAGTGGACGAGAAGCTGGATATGAGTCAACAGTGTGCCCTTGTTGCCAAGAAGGCCAATGGCATTGTGGGGTGTATAAGTAGGGGCATCGCCAGCAGATCGAGGGACGTGATCGTTCCCCTCTATTCGACATTGGTGAGGCCTCATCTGGAGTACTGTGTCCCGACATTACAAGAAGGATGTGGAAAAATTGGAGAGAGTCCAGCGGAGGGCAACAAAAATGATTAGGGGACTGGAACACATGATTTATGAGGAGAGGCTGAGGGAACTGGGGATGTTTAGTCTGCGGAAGAGAAGAATGAGGGGGGATTTGATAGCTGCTTTCAACTACCTGAAAGGGGGTTCCAAAGAGGATGGCTCTAGACTGTTCTCAGTGGTAGCAGATGACAGAACAAGGAGTAATGGTCTCAAGTTGCAGTGGGGGAGGTTTAGGTTGGATATTAGGAAAAACTTTTTCATTAGGAGGGTGGTGAAACACTGGAATGTGTTACCTAGGGAGGTGGTGGAATCTTCTTCCTTCAAAGTTTTTAAGATCAGGCTTGACAAAGCCCTGGCTGGGATGATTTAGTTGGGGATTGGTCCTGCTTTGAGCAGGGGGTTGGACTAGATGACCTCCTGAGGTCCCTTCCAACCCTGATATTCTATGTTTGTAACCCTTCAGTGATTTGGCTGATGAAGCTTATAGGGTGTCTGTGCTTTCCTTAAATCCAAGTGGATCAAATGCAAATTCCACTGGCTACTCAGGAAGAGTAGGTATTAATCTGCTTGAAACAGAGCCGTTCAGCTTAGAAATGCTAATAGCATGTCCCCACACCTGCACAGCTGCTTAACTGTGACAGACCTTAGGCAAAGTTTGTCTGTTGTGACCTGATGAAGTGTTTGAATGTTTTTTAAAAATTTAGTAAATAAGGATCTGACCTTATCCAAAGTAATCCCTGTGCACTGATTCTAGCCAAGGACTCTTGAATAAAACAAATTTTGAAGTTTCTAGGCCTAGCAGGTTCTGAGACATGGCCCTACAACAAATCATTAGAGGAATTTTTCAAAGTCCCATGTCTCATGAGCACTTTGTCTGATGTGCCACAAATTTTGCCAATACATTTTCCTCTGACTACAGACCACATATTTTGAAATCTCAAGCAAAAAAGACTCCCCCTACTCTCTCTCTCCTCCCCCCCCCCCAAAAAAAAAAAGTTAGTGAGAATTTTGGAAGTGTATCAATATCATGTATATCATCACATTGACCAGAGCTTTTCAACTATGAGGAGAGCTAGACATCTTATGTTATTGGCTGGCCTCCTAGATCTAGAGTTTATACATATAATGGAACACTAGCTACAGTTTTGACTGTGGCTTCCCAGTTGCTCTAAATTGCACCATCTGAAAACAGCCCCAAGAGGCTAGCTGGTAGCAGAGGGTTGGCTGTGTATCCATGCCCCCAACACTGCGGGTGAGTGGGGTGGGATTTAGAAAAAGGTATAGAAGCTGCTAAGCTAATCCTTCACTATCTGGGGATTTCCCCCCATCCTGGGCAAAATCCTTAGTTTCGCTACCATTAAACTGGCTTTGTGGCTGCTTTGCAACAGCAGACAAGCACAAAGAAGCAAAGAGGTGGAAAAGCAGAATCTGGCCTGTTAGCTGAACCCAGCTATAACTGGTCACGTGGCCCATTGCAGTGAATGAATTTGCATCACGGTAATGAACAGGAAAATTTGCCTTAATACAAACAAGCACTTTGCAAACTTCTCTAGCTGGCTCTGCCAATTCTGCTCAGTGCTGGCTTGAAACACCCTGCTATTCCAGTCCCATGTCTGTCCTGTGCAAGGACTTCCAGTTATGCTGCCCTGTGTGTCAAGTGTTGAGCACAGGTTTCACGATGTGCTCAAATGGCAATGAGGATGCTCACCGACTTTTTTCCCCTTGTTAAACACTAGCAAGATTTAAATGCCAGTGTCTCAAGGTGAGAGACTGGGGTCTTGTCTCTACGGTGATTTAGTGTGCAGCAAGCTTGGCGTGAGTCTACAGGGCTCTAGTTTGCTGCCTACTAAATGGCCATGTGGAGCTTGCTGCTGCACACTGGATGTATTGTAGTAATCTTTGATCTCATTCTGGAATAGATCAAAGTGTACTGTGGAACTTTTAGTGCGCAGTAGCAGAGTCCATCCACCGATTAAGGTGGAGTGCTGTAGATTCACATCCCAGCATGTCACACAGTCAATTGCTGTATATAGACAAACCCAGATGGTGCAATTTAGAGCAACTGGGAAGCCACAGTCAAAACTGTAGCTAGTGTTCCATTATATGTATAAACCCTAGATCTAGGAAGCCAGCAGACAGCATAAGCTGTCTAGCTCTCCCCATAGTTGAAAAGCTCCGGTCAATGTGATGATATACATGATATTGATACACTTCCAAAAATCTCACTAACTTTTTTGGGGGAGAGAGAAAGAGACAGAGATGGGGGAGTCTTTTTTGCTTGAGATTTCAAAATATGTGGTCTAAAGTCAAAAGAAAATGTATTGGCAAAATTTGTGGCACATCAGACAAAGTGCTCGTGAGACTTGGGACTTTGAAAAATTCCTCTAATGATTCGTTGTAGGGCCATGTCTAGGGGGTAGATTCCCATCTCATTTATACCAGTGCAAATCAGTAGAGTTATTCTGGGTCTACAGCAGCATAACAGAGATCAAAATTTGGTCATGGTGTATTACCACATTGCATCACCTAGTCCAGAGGAAATAGTTCTGTCACGGATGTAGGAGTAAGGCATTTTAATGGAGCAAGCACGCCTTGCTAACATATAGATTAGAATTCCTCTTGGTTAGGTGCATTAAAACAACACTTGATTCTGGATTGCACTATTTTCAAGTACTTTATTATGGGCAAGTCAGATAAAACAGGAAGTTAGATTGTAATTATTTGTAGACTCTTCTGTTTCATGGACTAACTCAAAATTAAACTGAAGGAGAACTAACACAGAGAAGGGTGAGAAAATAACAAACAGGGAATCAAGGTTCCTTGTTGTCATTCTCCATAATTTTTATTCAAGCTAATTAATCTGCAGGCATTATGACTCTCCTCAGCAAACACAGGTTTAGGAGATTTGGTAAATTTGTATTCCTGCTTCACAGATGCAGATTAGCGCTCTTCCCCCCCCCGCCATGTACAATTTTAAAGACAAGTATTTTCTCTCCCAGTGTCCATATTCAAATTTGTGAGGGAATTATTAAGTAATTTACTTTATGATGTTTTAGAGATTAAAGTAATTACTTAATAACAGAATAGAAGAAGGATTTTGCATCTCTCGTTCTTCATTGCTAAAATAACAGGGTTTTTCACCCTGGAGTCTTTCCATTCTTGTGTGTCTTGCTTTATTGCTAAGAAATTACAATACAGAATCTTTTGCCAATCTGTGTGAAAAGAATGAGAGATACTGCTGAATCATCTCAAAAAACTCATGTATAACCTATGAAGTAGGGAACTTTTACGGTCACAGAGATTTTTGCCATTGACTTCAGTGAGATCCGATTTGGGTACACTTTCTGTATACATGGGATACCTGTAGTAAAATTGCCAAAAGAAATACTTAAGCAAATATCTCCCTGCAGATTGCAAGCTGAGGAGGACTTCAAAATAATCTTATTTCAAATCTTAATATTCCCTTAAAGTATTTCAAAGTCAACATTTCGAAACGACCAGAATGTAATTGACTTAGGAAATGTTTTCATCTGCATTAAATTATTTCAGCAATCAGGTTAACACTCAAATTGAAATCTCATCCTTCCTCATTACATAGATCTAATCAATATAGTTAATTTAGAAGTTGGGGAATGTCTTCATTAATATATCCAATTAAGTATGTTTTTAAGTGTCATTGAGTTATTATGACTGTCTTGTCACAAAATAATAGCCGCCTTGAGTTTATTTTTCAGAACTCTTATGTATCATGCTAACAAATGCAAGTTTATTATCAGCACTAAAAATTCTGTATAAACAATCTACACTTAAAACATTTTTCACCAGACTTTATTTTGTCCAGCTGCTTTCTAATACTGTCATCACAGTCTATATATAAACAAACTATAGATAACTCTGCAGTGGCTTAACACATGGCCATTGTTAGTGTAGATTCTCCGCTATTAGCTGAGCCAAAGTGATAGTATGAATTACTGATTTTGACCTATGTAGTGTAAGTATGGAATAGACAGGATAATGCTTTGAATGCAGAATCAAGAACAATGAGGGGGAATTCTATGTGTTGGAGCTTGATATTTTGGAGAACTCAGGGCTAGAATATGAAATTTCTCATTAATTTTGGCAAGCAGTTAGTCATAGGAATAGACCTGCTGATATCAATGTGTGTAAGAGGTTCACAATCTGGCCTAGAACACAGGGATCATGTACCCACCACTGCAATGCAACCACTACAGATCAGGAAGTGAAGAAGAATAACGTGTCCACTTGAGGCCAAAGGGGAGTTTTAAGGGTGTAACTATCCACAATGGAATTTGGCTCAGATATTGGGGTTAATACCTCAACTTTTGGATAAAGTCTTAAAGAATCTTTAATCACCGTAACGTGGTCAGAAGTGTGGTTACGTTTCATCTAGTTGATGATGCCTCCAACAGCACAGGGGCCTATAACATCATGCTGGGGTTAGTGTGGACTCCGAAGGAAAACTACTACCTTTCTGCAACACCTATGTGCTTTGGAGGCCTTCCATCCAAGTACCAACTTTGCTTAGCTTGTGGGTCGAGGAGTTGGCAATACAAGATGCAGAGGCTAAAGGCACATAGACCAATATGTGTATGATGTAGAACTACTTAAAAAATACTCTATGGATGCAAATAGAAGGGAGAGTTGAGTTTTGTAGACAGTGTATTAAAGTTTCTTTTAGATGTAAACTATTCAGAACAGGAAACCCCACCAGTAGTACAGATGGTCTGTTTGTTTGTATCTGAAGTGTGAAACACCATTATTCTGGAATGGGTCCTTCACAGCAGAAGTCCAGAACGAAGTGAAGGCTGAGCAATTTAAGCCAGTTGCTCTGCTAACTTTTGAGATGTTCTAGCCATCAAGTATCCAGGCAAGTGTGACCAAAATGGGTTGATGTCATGATGTGTGATGCCTGATGAAGGAAATTGTCCTCAGATATTCAGAGGCTGAGTCAGATTTCCCCAGGCCTAGCGCTCAGTTCAGGGGAAGCCTGCCAAGAACATCCTCCTTCCAGGCCACTCTGTAGTTGCTGGTTTCAGAGTAGCAGCTGTGTTAGTCTGTATTCGCAAAAAGAAAAGGAGGACTTGTGGCACCTTAGAGACTAACAAATTTATTTGAGCATAAGCTTTTGTGAGCTACAGCTCACTTCATCGGATGCATTCCTCCTCAATCACTGTTCTGTGGCCGGTACACTTCCTTTCAATGGGAAGATCCACTGTCCGACTCCTGCATCTGCCAACCCCTCGCCTGTCCCTAACCCCCATTTCTATGGCACTGTAGAATGAGAAACTCCATGGGTATCGATCTTTAGTGTGGGCTCCTGGCATTCTCCAACACCACATCCACTGCCAGCAAGCCTTCCAAACCCTCCAAGGAGAGGGCAGGAGTTGCTTATTAGATTGGCAATTTATTGCCCCTCATCCTGAGTTCTTGTTGAAAGTAAGGTTCATGTCATTGTTTTCTTTCTCTGGTGTCCTTGTCCAGCCTGGATAATTCCTGACATCGAGCTCAGAAGCTTTTCCAATGCATAGAAAATGAATTGTTTGTCCAGTGAGCAGTGGGGATCTATTTTTTATTACTTCTGTTTTTTTGAAACAGCCTTCCGATATCTCACTGCGTCATCAACTTTTCAGCTCATTGCAAATCCTGGCACACAACATACCTTTCTTTCTTCACTTATACCTCCTTAATTTCTCTCTCCCTCACCATTATTGGTAATTTTGCTCTGTAATAATGTTATTTAGTTCTGTAAAGTGGATATGGTTGGCATGAAAGATGCCAGACAAAGTAAATCTGTGGTAATGCTAGATTGGATACTGGGTGATGAAGCTGATTGTGTGAAGCAGCAGAATCTTCACTAAGCTTTTTTCCCAGGAGCCTGACTCCTGACACTCGTGACAGGTAAGATGCTCAGTGCATAGTAGCAGGTGCTCAGCATGTCACAAGATCACACCTCACATTCATGGACAGAAATGGCACACAGATTCACTGATCATATAAATGCTGGGTGGGTGGGAGGAGGAGCCAAGGGGGAAAAGAAAAATAAAGGAAACTAATGAAAGTTAGAAAGGAATGGAAGTAGAGAGAAGGATATTGTTTGCAGGAAATGATCTGAACCCTATCAGGGAAACTGAGTTACTGCAGATGGTGAGATCCAAGAAAAGGAAGCTTATAAACTGGTCAAGCTGATCAGGCCACTCTTGCTGTGGGAGAGAGAGAGAGAGAGCAGGATGCTGATGGTGGCACAGAAGGGTGCTGTCGCACTTCTTATCTCTTGAATCTGTGGCATTTGTCAGAGGCTTTGCCTTTAGATACAGAGATGTTACTTTACTTCCTCCATACACATGTTCAGGAGTTACTTCATAACTTTTGGAGCAGGCTTTCTGTCTGGTGGTGGTATTTGAAACAGTATCTTCATGGAAACTTTAGCAATCCTAGCGTAGTGATAAAAACCGAACTGGTGCTGCTAATTTTCACTGCAAACCCATGCAAAAAAAATACATTTGGTTAGAAATGGTTTGTGCAATTTCTACAGTGCAATATTATTATATTGGTGCCTTGAAAATGTATTTAATCTCCCTTTTACTGGAGTTCTGTCACACTATCCCCAAGAATTACTTCTACCCAGTGATACTACACCATAATGGTCCTGAGTCCTACAGCTTACAGCACTGTGCCTTCTTCCAACCCCACCCCTCAGCCTTTCCCTCTGGATCTCCCTCCTCATCCCGGGGTAGCTGTGGCAGCCATCCTCTTCAAATTGCATTGTCCGTGAGGCTTGGAAATGCCAGCCCACTACCAAAAAATCCATGTCCTTGCTGTGCTAGGGCAGGAAAGCTGTACTGCCACTGTAGTGCTTTCCAGGATCTGCACAGCTGGCTGCTGCTTTCCCTGTGGGTCTATGGGATGTATGGAGTCTGCAAGCCACCCCCTTCCTGACTTTGCCAGGATGCAAACCCCTCCCTTTGGAATGGTAAAAAGTCAAAAGGAACTCTGCAAGGAGACCTGAGTGAAGGATTTTCTGCTGTAGGGGGACATCTGGCCACTTTTTTTTAAAAAAGAAAAGGAGGACTTGGGGCACCTTAGAGACTAACCAATTTATTTGAGCATAAGCTTTCGTGAGCTACAGCTCACTTCATCCGATGAAGTGAGCTGTAGCTCACGAAAGCTTATGCTCAAATAAATTGGTTAGTCTCTAAGGTGCCCCAAGTCCTCCTTTTCTTTTTGCGAATACAGACTAACCCGGCTGTTACTCTGAAACCTGTCACTTTTTTTTTTAATACAACAGATGAAAATCCATATCCAAATATGGATTTTGTAACAGGGCCCTGTCCATTGCTGTATAGCTTCATCTTTCTGTCATTGTGGTCTGTTCAGGATCTGCTAAGCTCTTCCACTTGGACATTCAGTGCATGAGGAATCATCCATGCAGGGGAAAGCTTCTCCCTTCTCTAATGACATTTTGAGGTCTTTGGAACAGAGTTTCTACTGGGCTTGTGCCCCATACACAACCTTAATTAGCCCTTGGAGCACTCCAGTGAGGTAGCTAAGTGCTTTACAGATGGGTAAAATGAGGATTAAACGTATCAGTTGTCTAAGGTCAGAGCTGTCCAAGGTTCGTGTCGGAGCCAGGAATAGAACCCACTGCTCAGACATCCAGTCCTGCACTCTAACAACTCCCCCTCCGCCCCCAAAGTAAGTACTCAGTATCTGCATGACCTTTTTTGACTGCATGACCTTTAAGGAGGACCCCAGCTGCCCGCTCTTACATCAGCTCAGACTGACCGTAGAAATGCTTCTCTTTCATGACCCAGCTGGAGGAACATCTGATATTCTTAAGTTTCTCATGATGAACTTTCTGAAGCGTCTGTCCCATGCCACCTCCTGATGATGATTCAGATGTGTCTGGCTCAGCTATGATAATGATGACTACTCTGGTGTTACCAGTTCAGGCTCTTCATATGAAGTTCCATTGAACTAACTCTGTGTGACAGTCTCACTTCCTGACTCACTGTTGCTGAGTCACTTTCAATTTTTTATCTCCGTTTTAAGGGAACCTGCGGTTCAGTATTTTTTTTTTCTTTTTACATCTCCCCAAGTTTAACAATTTTTTTGTTCACGATTTTTTAAATTATTATTAGCATATTCGTCATACCAAGGATAATAGGTTAGATGGACCATTTGTCTTATTTGATATGGTAATTCCTATGTTTCTATTTCTGTGGCCAAGAATAGCTGATTCAGAGGCAGATATAAAACCCACTGAGTGGAAAATTATGTGCTAATGTGCCCAGGGGGCAATTTCTTCCCAACTCCAGGCAGTTATTTTATGCCCCAAATCACATAAAGGGATATAATTTCTTTATACACTTTTATTTTCTGTACTGTAACTGCAGGTTTTCTGGTTCATATTATGTGAATCCTGCTAAGAACTTTACTTCTATAATATCTTGTGTCAATGAGTTCCTCTGGCTAATATATGTATATTTTTAAAAGGCTGGTGGTGCTCTATTAAGAATTTTAAATTGACTATCCAGAATTATGTAAGAAATGAAAGTGACTGCTTAGGGCCTCTGAGTCTTGTACTGACTCTGCAGTAGTACACTACTGATCTCCCCCTCAAATGACTGAATGGGAGGGGGAAGGAAATGCCTCACCAGATCCTTCTCCCCGAACAGTTTGAGGCTCTGCATAGCAACAAGACCACACATAAAATCAAAGTCCATTGAAGTTAGTGGAAAGGATTCCTTGATTCAAGGAGTCGCAGATTAGCACTGGGGTTACTTTTAGAAGAAATAGTAGAATGGCCCTCTTTGGTTTCATTTCATATTTCTTTTAGACCAAAGACATTGTCTGAACAGTTTTCTTTCTGAAAACATTTTGAGGCATGGTTCGTTGGTAGGCTGAAAGCTCAAACTCCCAGTGGGTTTTTGGCTGGGGTATGGTGGATTAGTTCTGCTGTTGCTCTGGGTTAGTCCAATTAGCAAAGGAGCTGTAATATTTTAATCTGGTACTTAATGCTACATTTTCACTAGTGCAGGGCATTGAGCCTGGGATAGGTGTTGAGAAAACAAAACGAAATAAATAAGCAAATAGCACAGGGAGATGCTAAATTCTGCCCTGGCTTAAAAAGCTGGTGCAACCCCCCAGAACAAAATGGGGTGTCACCTTGTGTGAGAGAGGGCAGAATTGGGCCCTATGATACCCATTTTGGTGTTAGAGTAGCAGCTGTGTTAGTTTGTATTCACAAAAAGAAAGAGGACTTGTGGCACCTTGGAGACTAACAAATTTATTTGAGCATAAGCTTTCGTGAGCTACAGCTTGAGCTGTATGGGTGGAGGGAACAGCATAATGATTTTCTCTGGGATTTTTAAAGGCACGTAAGTGACCTGAGTGCCCAGAACCCATTCTAGGAGTCCATTTGCTCTGGCTGGTGTAAATCAGGTTGGACTCTGCTGCAGTCAGTGGTGATATATGCCAGTGGTACAAGTCAGAGCAGACTCTGGCCGTCAGCTCCCAGAGGGCACCTGATGCTGCTGTCAGCTAATGAAAATGCAGCAGCCTCCCTATCAGCCAGGGTTTTAACGTTTTTAAAGAGCCATTTGGGTTGGGCTGTAAAGCCCAGCACAGTTGCGCCATGAGTAACGCTGGCCGGTTTCCCCCCCTCACTGAACCGAGGGGGTAATACTCATACAGAGCCTGGCTACCTGCCAAAAGCAGCAGCAGCAGCCGCTTTTCTTTCCTGGCTAATCGCTGATAAAACAGGAAGACCTTGATCATCCCTCTTGACACAAATAACGATGTTATCTCCTGTGATGTATGACACCAAGCCAGATAATGGCCTCTGGCCTGCCTGTTTTCTCATGAGATGTAAAATACAATGATCATGTTACAAGGGGGAGATAAAGTGGCACAATCTTCACTACTTCAAATAACTAATTGAAGCAGGGACTAGTGGAAATGGCTTCCTTTGTTCCCTCGCCATTGTTGATATAACAGTGCTTATAATGAAAGCTGAGACTGTTGCCCTCTTTCTCTTTTCTTTTCCTCTCTATTTTTTTCTTTAAATACAAGAAACAGCTTCTTTCTCTCTCTTCCATCACAAGGCTGAGAGCCCTGGTGAATTCAAGCAACTGGGTCCTGTTTTCAAGCAACATTCCTGCATGTCATCATCAGAAGGATGAAATCAATAAGTAGTTCTCCTGTGTTTCCCCAGAGGACTTTCGAGAATGGCAGGGTTTGATACCCAGGCTCTCCAAACTATAATTACACTTCTTTTTTATGAAAGCGACAAACCTAATTACATGGCTGGGGCGGTTGATATTTCAGCGTGGGCACAGCACTCCTCATGATTAAGTCAGTGTTTTTGTTTTTTGTTTTTAAAAGGCATAGTGGAAATGGCAGGAGGGGTAATTGTATGGGCTGGGAGAAGGAGTGACACTGTGTAATATCCCGTATGTCATCATTAAAGTAGGGAGGAGGCCTGATTGATTCTCAACAGCCAGGGACTGATCATCAGAAAGGATGATTCGATGTGGCGTCTTTTCTAACAACAGGGACAAACTAATTTCTGTCACCCAAGATTGGCTTCAGAAACAAACCAAAAAACAAAGCATCCCAAATCTTGTTTTTTTTTTTCTTCTATTACCATTGCATCAGTTGACTATTTTTATGATTATTTAGTAATATGAATATTTTATCATAGTAATGCCTAAAGGCTCACACCAAGCTTGGGGCCCCCACTGTGCTAGGCACTGACTAGACAAACACAGAGTGAGACAGATTAAGTATGGAGGGAAACAAAGACATAGAGAGGGTAAGGGACTTACCTAAGGTCACACGGCAATTTAGTGGCAGAGCTGGGATTGGATTCCAAGTGTCCTGCTCCCAATCCAGTGGTGCCATCTTGTGCCTATCAGACCTGCTAAGTCCCATGCATTAATACAGCAAAGCCACCTGGTCTGCCAAGTCAGTAGGCCTTCTCTTCTTCATTACACACTGCTAAGGCAAATGGGACCCAGTCCTGCAAGGTGCTGAGTGCCCTCAACTTCCATTGACTTTAGGAGCCGTTGGGAGCCCTCAGCCCACTCCTGCAGAATTGGGCCCATGCAATGGGTCGCTAACTGACTTCCTCTGTTAGCTGGAAACTCTGTTTATCTGAAAGCGTCTGGGTCTCATGGGACATTTGGATAAATAAAATAATATTTTATCTTTTATCATAGAGCGTGGAGCTATGGATGACTCAAGGGGACTAGCAATGAAAGACCGTGGAGTTTTCACTTCCAGGTCAGTTGGGACCAAGAGCTCTTCCCATTTGACAAACAAACTGGTTGTCTATTTGAGAGGAGGTTGTTTGTGCGATGTGGACACTGGGCCAAGACAAACAATCACCACATTTTGTCACTTGCGTGGCAAAGCTCTTATTGGTTGTCTCCTCAGACAGGCCAGGGCATCCCTAGCGGTGAAGGCAAGTCTCCAGCCAATTGGCAAGGTGGTGTCAGGGCTCTTGGGTTCTATTTATACCTCTGCTACCAATGTCTCACTCAGTGGCCTTGAGCAACTTGCTTCACCTCTGTCATGTCTCAGCTTCCCCATCTACACAATGAGTGTTACAGTGCATACTTGACCCACAAATGTATTATGGGTCTTAATTGTGTAATTTAATTTGAGAAGAGCTTTTTGAGATTCTTATATGAAAGTTGCTATTTAGTGTCCTGATCCTGCTAACACTCACATGCTCTACTTAAAGCATGCAGGTAGACCCATTAACTTCAAGGGGATGGTTTGCATCCTTAAAGTAAAACATACGCAGACATATATGCACAGCCTGAATACAAGCTTTATGAGCCACTATACTGCCACTGTGCAATGCAATTACTATATTAACTTTGTAATAAGAGTAACTTACAAATCAGTTACTGATTCTACAGCAATTTGAGTAGATGCCAAAACCTAGCCAATAATTAGTGATAATCTTCAACATCCAGCCTGTGTAGAGTTTCTCAGTGCACAATTCACAGTATAGCTGGCTCTAGAACTGTCCCACTAGCAGGGTAGGGAGAGTTGTTTTGTTTTTTAAAAACGTTGTTGTTTAACAACAGCTGTTGTTACAATCCCAGTTTAAAACCTTTCAGGTGTAAATACAGAGCTTAAAAGCTTTTCCACAGCTCCACCTTCAAGAATGAGTTTAATCCTTTTAACAAAGCTCTGATCTGACAGTCTATTTCGCTCCAGGCTTTAGCTTTAGTGGTTGCAGCCAAAACCTGACAAGTTCTTCTTGTTAATTCTGAATGTATTACCCTGTGACAAATGTATCTTCCACTTATATGTGACACTGAGAACGAAATGCGTATGATCAGATTTCCTATAGCTGCAGTGGGTTAGCTGTTAAGAACATCTCCATATCCTTGCAATATAACAATTGATCCAAACCCATTCTTTTTTAGCAGTGTAACTTGGCCAGGTTTAGAATCATAGAATATCAGGATTGGAAGGGACCTCAGGAGGTCATCTAGTCCAACCCCCTGCTCAAAGCAGGACCAATCCCCAATTTTTGCCCCAAATCCCTAAATGGCGCCCTCAAGGATTGAACTCACAACCCTGGGTTTAGCAGGCCAATGCTCAAACCACTGAGCTATCCCTCCCCCGAAGTTGAGTTTAGGAAGGTCAGGATGGGCCGCAATCTGCCGCCATAGTCTGGAAAGATTAGAGAGGCTAAAAATAAACCTGCCACTTCCCTTGGACGTTTTCCTGGTGAAATCCAGAAAGATGCATCACTTGAATGCAAAATAAATTCAGATGGAATTTTTTATACATATTTTTATAGGGACAGATGGAGAAACTGTCTTCCTTGGTTTTTCACACTGCCTAAACCCAGTGCTAGTATTGCTGAGGGCCCCTGTGCTATTCTCCAAAGCTTGCCCCTGAAGACTATTCTTGGATGCTAGACTAAAAACTTTCTTGATTTCTGCAATACAAAGCCTGATATCAGAAAACTCCTAATTTGTATACATTTGATCATATGTTATCTGCTAATTCTGCCAACTGTCTCTGATGAATTCAGTCCCTCTCAGCTCATAGAACATTTGCATGTTGGCTAGTTTCTTGAATGCATTGTTTTTATCATTTTTAATTACTCAGCTGTAGCTCTAGGGCAGGGGCAGGCAAACTTTTTGGTCTGACGGCCACATCAGGTTTCCAAAATTGTATGGAGGGCCGGTTAGGGGAGGCTGTGTCTCCCCAAGCAGCCAGGCATGGCCAGGCCCCTGTCTCCTATCTGACCACCCCCCCCCCCCGCCCCACTTCTCGCCCCCTGACAGCTCCCCTGGGACTCCTGCCTCATCCAACCCCCCCGTCCCATGACGGCCCCCCGGGGACTCCTACCCCATCCACCCCCCCCTGCCCTCTGCTGCCCCATCTAACCCCCCTCTCTTTCCTGACTTGCCCCCTGGAACCCCTACCCCATCCAACCACCCCTTCTCCCTGTCCCCTGACCACCCCTGGACCCCCCACCCTTGACTGCCCCCTGCCGCTCCATTCAACCCTCCCTTATCCTTCCTGACTGCTCCCCTGGGACCCCTGCCCCATCCAACCCCCCCCCGTTCCCCGCCCTTTGACTGCCCCAACCTCTAACCACACCCCTGACCCCTGACCCCCCCCCACTCCCCTGCCCTCTATACAACCCCCCCTGCTCCCTGCCCACTTACTGCGCTGCCTGGAGCACAGGCTGGTGGTGGTGGTGCTACAGCCGTGCCGCGCCACCCAGAGCACCGGGTCAGGCTGTGGCTCTGCGACTGTGCTGCCCGGCCGCCCAGAGTGTCGCACTGGTGGTGCGGCACGCTGAGGCTGAGGGGGAGGGGGAAGAGTAGGGGAGGGGCCGGGGCAAGCCTCCCAGGCCAGGAGCTCAGGGGCCGGGCAGGAGGGTCCCGTGGGCTGGATGTGGCCTGTGGGCTGCAGTGTGCCCACCTCTGCTCTAGGAGGATAGTCTGGTATTGCAATGGACTGGGAATCAGATGATCAGGGCTCAATATACTGCTCAGACTCAGACTTCCTGTGTGAATTTGTGCAAATCACTTGATCTCCCCAGCTGTGCAATGGGGATAATAGTTCTCTCTCTTTCTCCCACCCTTTATCTGTCATGTCTATTTAGATTATAAAATCTTTGGAACAGGGACCAGAACCCAAGCCTCCTGACTCCCACCTCTATCCACCAGGTCATGCTGCCTTCCACTTATTTACCATGTTTTTTTTTCACCTCTTACATACATTCTTGTGCATTTTTAGTGGGTATGAAATGTTCCTCTGAAGATCTGTGACCTCTGTGTGTTTCCAGGACAGTTGCAGCAGAGACTATTGGTGGCCCCTTTCACACAGCAAGCCTGTGAGTGTGACTCCCCTTATAAATTAAAAACACTTTTTTTTATATTTAACAGTATTATAAATGATGGAGGAAAAGCAGGGTTTAGGGTGGAGGCTGACAGCTTGCGACCCCCCCAAAGTAATAACATTTGCAACCCCCTGAGGGGTCACGACCCCGAGTTTGAGAACCCCTGGTCTACACACTAAGGATACTTTGGGTATGCGGGCTCTGGGGTGGGGCTAGGGATAAGAAGTTTGGGGTGCAGGAGGGTGCTCTGGGCTGGGATCAAGGGATTTGGGGGGCAGGAGGGAGGATCAGGACTGGGGCAGGGGGTTGGGGTGTGGGGAGAGGCTCGGGGTGCTGACTCCGAGCGGGGCTTATCTCAAGTGGCTCCTGGAATCAGTGGCATGTCCCTTCTCTGGCTCCTACGCGGAGGCGTGGCCAGGAGGCTATGCACGCTTCCCCATCCACAAGCACCGCCCCTGCAGCTCCCATTGGAGCACTTAGGAGCTGGAGTGGGGCCATGCCGCAGCTTGCAGGAGCTGCATGGTGCGGCCCTCAACCCTGCGCCCCAGCCGGAATGCTGGAGTGGGGCTGAGCCGCGTGGTGTGGCCCCCAACCCAGCGCCACAGTGGGAGCTCACGGGCCGGCTTAAAATGGCCTGCGGGCCGTAGTTTGTCCACCCGTGCTCTACTGTGTCCTCACTCTACACATTGACCCTGTGGCTGAGGCTGAAGGTGCCTTGGTGTTGCCTGTCCTGTCCTATGCAGAACTTACATGTCTGTGGAATCTTCCTCCCCTCAAAGGCAGTAATTTCTGCTCAGCTGGGATCAAACCGAACACCTTGTCCCCAAAGTTCCTTGCTTCCTTCTCATCTAGAGAGCATGAACATTTAATGTCATACGGGGCTCCCCTGCCTACTTTACTTGACATCGACAACCTCCCAGTGCTTTCATGTTACTGCCACGGAGTGGGCATGTGGGAGGAAACCCTCCTGGGTGTCTCTGCAGTAGCTGGCCCTGATGCCCCTGCCTCGGAACCAGCCTAAAGGGGTAGCTTGTATATTCCAGCATTTCTCCGTGTACACAGGTTTGTTTGTTATAGGATTGCTTGTGCAAACGGAACTCCTGTTCCTTTTTAAGAGTAACTGTGTCTCTATGGAGTGTTTACACTGGGACCACCCTTGCTCCCATCCCCTCAACACATATAAAAAAGCACAAGGATTTTACCCATAGCTAGCCTGTTGACAGGGTCCATTTTAACAGCGACTGCCTTTACCTAGTCAAAGATGTCAAGGTGAAAAAGAGAGCCAGTTTCCTATGGAATTAGCCTGGCTCTTTCTTTGTGAAAGTAGAATTTTAATGAAAGTGCTTACAAATGGATGAGTTCAAGGGAAAGTGGATTTGCAGTAAAGCCAGAACTATACAGGGAAAGTTTTCCCTCATAAAGGGCCACAAAAGATGTTTACAGGGCTAAACTTAGCCTATCCAGGAACTTGCTTTTTCTAGACAGCTATCCTTTTCTCATAAAACATGAATTAAGGTTGCCAGATATGTTCACAGTGAAATAAAAAATAAATGGCACTAAAAAGTTTTACAACACAATGCACAATCGGTTGTGGTAGAGTTAAAACGCATATTGGAGATCAGAGTAGCAGCCGTGTTAGTCTGTATTTGCAAAAAGAAAAGGAGTACTTGTGGCACCTTAGAGACTAACCAATTTATTACTGGAGATCATGTTTCCTCACCTGTGCGGCAGAATTAAAATAGAATGTAAATGTGTCTCAGAATGATTATTATGACTTTTATAGGGCTTTACATTTCCAAGCCTTAACTTACCCTTACAGCTACCCATGGAGGGAGGCAGGTATTATCCCTAATCACAGATGAGGAAATTTAGATCCAGAGGAGAGATCCACAGCTGGTGCAAATTGTCATGGCTCTGTTGACCGCAATGGAGTTCTGACGACATACATCACCTGAAGATTTGCCCCAGAGCTTCCATTTATAAAAGGCAAGCATGTACTTTCAGTCTGAATGATTTTCCTTATACACTAAAAATAACTAGGCTGCCTTAATTCTGCCTACAAGAAATGACAGCCAGCAGAGAGGAAGGATGGTCTAGTGGTTGGAGTGCTAGTCTGGGTCATGGGAGACCTGGATTCAATTCTTCCTTTGCCACAAACATCCTCCGAGAGTCACTTAATATCTCCGTGCCTCATCTGTAATATGGCGAACATAGCAATTCCCTACTAGAGCTGGGTGATTTTTTTTGTGGGGGGGTCAAACTATTTATTTTTCAGCAAAAAATGCAGATTTGGCAACACTGGAACATTTCATGACTTTGTGTCCAGTTAGCTGAATGAGTTGAGTTTAAAAAAAGAAAAGAAAAGAAAAAGAAAATCCTGGTTCAAAACAGCTTTTTGTTTAATGTCTGATTTTTTTCTAAATAAAACTGAATGAAATTTCAAAACAATCAAAATGAAATATTTCATTCAAGCCTCCCTCCTCTGTTTTTACTTTTCAATTAACTGAAAAATGTGAAAGATTTCATTTTTGGGTCAACCTGGTATTTGTTTTTGTTTTTGAATTGCCAATGAACTGAAAAATGTGTTCTTTACACACATCTATTCCTGACCTCAAAGAGGTAAATACATTAATGATTACAAGGTACTGGGATACTAAGGTGATAAGAAAAGAAGTACTTGTGGCACCTTAGAGACAATAAGGACCATGTAAATACCACAGATAGACTTTTAGAGATGTATGGATGCAGCACATACAAATGGATAATAGTTTAGATAACAATTTTGATAAAGTATTTTTAAAACTGAAAAATGTTGAATCCCTCTCCCTGGGTCCTTTTCAAATCCTGCAAACTCTTTAAAAAGTTGATTTTTGGGGGGAGGAGGGGGGTGAATTTTTATTTTTATTTTTGAGCCAGTTTTAGAATTTACGCATTTTAGTTTTCAATCTCGCCCTCAGTCAGTGCTGCTTCTCCTCTACTTCTGAAAGGTATTATAATTACTTTTTTCCTCTATAGATTTCTGCCCCCCACCCGCCCCCGCTGAAGCCAAGATAATGATGTCTTGCCACTGATTAAATTGATATAGATGTCAGGTATGGAAGACATGGCTCATCAGATATTAACTACACAGGTGTTTCAAGGATTTCCTGTGTAATTTATATGCGAGATGGATTAGTATAAATCCATGATAAGAATAAAGCTTGGAGAACTGTGCTTTGAGAATAAATTCCCACAGAAAGAGGGCTGGTTACATTCAGGAAGCACTCCTCCCTCTTCGCTGAAGAGGTTAGGGTGTGTTTCCTGAGCGATGCCTCCAAAGCTTTGCACCTTCACTCCCTCAAAAGACTCCTCCGTTCCCATCTGATATGGCAGCTAACAAGACAATATTGTGGAGAGGTCAACATGTTGCAGAGCACAGTCTTTCTTTCCAGAATGCAGATTACAAATTCATCATAAAATATGCCAAGTTCTTATTTAAAAAAACCCTTGAAGGAAAGGAGTGGAAGATGAGTGTGGTTTGAGGGGGAGGTTTGGGGAAGGGCAGAGATACATGCAACATCCAGTAAAGACTTGTGAGAAATAGCTCTTTGTCTAATTTAAGGCTTGGCATTCTCATCCTTAGAATCTGGAGAGAACCTCATGCATCATTAGTAGCTGCTATTTTGCTGCAGTACTAAAATGTCTAATGAGATTCACTCTAGCTGTCTGTTAAATCCATCTTGCACTTGAGGGAAAGGATGCTCTTGAATTAGGACACTGGGCTAGGGACTCATGAGATCTGGGTATATTTCCTGCCTCGGCCACAGACTTCTTCTGTGACCTTGGGCAAGTTGCTTAGAATATGTCTTTTGCTGGAGAGTTAACTTGAGCTCTTGGGAGTTACTCCTGAGTCTCCTGCCATCCATACACAAAATCGTCTCATTCAAGTTTGGTGGTGCTTTAAACCTTGGCTAGCTGGCCCAGCTGGGAGCATAGGCTAGAGCTCAGATGTGTGCTGCTTTCCCTCAGGCTGGTGACCTGCCTACACTGGTGGGAGAATGCAGACGAAACCACTTGTGTGATGCTTGTCCTCCAATGCCTTCCCTCATTTACTCCCATTAGCCCAGGAGGGGAGACAAGTTCTCCCACAATTCACTGGGAAAGAATCATAGAGCTTACTGCAGCACAAAGGACCGTAGGATATATTCCCAGAAGGCGTATGACACATATGGGTGAATGGAGCCCCAGTGAGGATGCAGTAACTCAGTATGGCTGTTCACACCCGAGCTAGAATGACCTTGGTGCTCAGACCTGGGTGCCGATCAGCTCAGTTAACTCTGCAGGGAAGACATACCCTTAATATCTGTGCCTCAGTTCCTCATCTGTAAAATGTCGGTGACAATACTTCCTTTATTCCATGTTGTCTATTTACGCTGTAAGCTCTTTGGGGTAGGGTCTGTCTCTCACTATGTGTTTGGACAATGCCCAGCACAACTGGACCTTGATCTCACTTATAGCTTCCAGATGTTGTCACAATATGTAGTTGCATCTGGGCCGGTGGCTGCTGAGATCTGGAGAACTGCTGGTGCCAGCAAGGGGAAGGAAGAGAGGGGCTCCCTTATCCATAGTGACATCAAACATAAAGGGAGATGTAGGAATCTGCTGGTAAAGGGGAACACTGGGGTGCTCTGGAGTTACATGGGGGAAGAGAAGTTCCTGGGAAGAGACTGAAGGATGTTCAGCTCAAAATGCTCTGAGCCCCAATCTGTTTAATTGCTGTTCTGGTCCCCTGATCAGAGGATGATGTTATTGAAGGAATGTCCCCTACAGCCACTTAATCTAGTCTGACAGTATATCAGTAAAGAGTCAATACAATTATTGCTAACCTATGTAACCTAACCATCAATCACAACTCCCCTAAAGAAATATGGGCCTGATTTTAGGCTATTGAAATCTTTGGGAGTTTTTCCATTCACTTCAATGGGAGCAGGATCCGGCTTTTGTGTGTATTAGCTTTCTTTCATATTATGCTGAAAGGGCCCTGTTCAATGGGGCTCTGAAAGTTTAGGTTGTGCATAGACCTTGTGCTTGTGTAACCCACTCGTGTGTTACATGTCACCTTTTGTGCCCAAACAACAGGGAATATGAGTCTGTTGTAGCCTTAGTGAGGGAGCTTTAGCTCAAGCTGTGGGAGCTCATGTTGTTAGCTTTCAAGGTTCCCGGTTTAATCCCCAGTACAGCCACCATCACACTGGTCCTCTCCACTGTGAATTTCACCCAAGGAGTGCTTTATAGAGAATTGCAACGTTCATTCCCGTTTGATTACTATTTTGCTTAATAGCCCTTTATCCAACCGAATTTCTGGTCTTCGTTATCACTCAGTAGAAAAATAATGGAACAGCAGTGTCTGAAAGAGTAAAGGTGGCCTTACTGGGTCCATATAGCTCCCCACTAAAGTAGGTTATTTTGTGGCGAGTGGCTTGGAATTACACTTCAGACAGGGAGAAAAAAAATAGGAAGTGAATTGTGTTCTCCTGTAGGAACAGGATGTAACATTTGGAGAGGGATCAAGTGGTTCAGCGTTTCATAAGAAACCTCTCCACAGGGGAGCATCTCAAGTCTCTGCTTAATACCTTTCCCCTTTTGTTCTAAGCTAGAGGGCAGAGGGAATATTTCCTTCTGATGAGAAGTGTTGTGTCCAAAATAAATGCTTGGAGAGGGAGCAACTGTGGTGAGTTTATCTTGCTGGAACTTGCTGAGCATTTGCTATTTACACATAGGATCCGTCTCTGAGAGATTGCTGATGGGCATACTTCACAGCTAGAGCAATGGGGAATTATAACCCCACTGAAATCTTTATATCTTGATGCTTGATTTACCAAACCAGGAGTTTTATCAGAGGAGTGAAATGGCAGCTTGTCTCCTTGGGAAGGGAGAGAAACAGACCCAACAGCCAAACAGCGGATGTTCTTCAAAATAGCTCCCTTCTCTCTTTCTTTCTCTCTCACACAAACGTACTGACTCTGAGTGGTAGCTGCTTAGGGGACTGAACTGTGTTTCACATCACAGCATTGCTTATTTATAGTATGCAAGTGATAAATATTAAAAATCCTATCTATTTACTGCCCTGGCTGATTTTTGAGCTCCTGGCTCTTCCTGACTCTCCTTTGCTAAATGCCGGGCAACTTTGTCACTGTTGCTGGGGTAGGAAGAGGTGGGGGAGGGCTGAAGGAAAATGGAGGAAGGTAGATAAAAGAGGAGGCAGAAGACCTGATTTTCCTCTCAGGTGCGTTGGTTTTATATTGATGTAAATCGGGAATAACTCAGCTGAACCAATAGATTTACACTTGTCACCTGGAATGTCACAGCAAAATAGAAGCGCTGGGGGAGTGAGATGGTGAAGCAAAAAAAGGATGGTCTTGTGGATAAGCCACTCGCTCCAGACACCGCAGATATTTCTTCATGTCCTAGGTCTGCCACAGACTTCCTGGTTTAATACTTTTGTCCACAACCCATAGTTAGGTTGTGGAACTCACTGGCACAAGAAGTTGTTGAGGCCAAGAATTTAGCAAGATTCAAAGAGGAATTGAACAATTATATCAACATCAGGAATATCCTGAGTTGTCATTGTTAATGGTAACAATTTTGGAATGGATATTAAACCAAGTGCTTCAGGGTTAAGCCACGATTAAAGACCAGGGTGAGACCTAATTCGTGGGCAGATTATCCCACATATGCTACTGAAGGATTCTTACACCTTCCACTGAAGTATCTAGTGCTGGCCACTGTTGGAAACAGATCACGGGACTAGAGGCACCTTGGGTCTGATCCACTCAGGTAGTAGCTGTGTTCGTATACACTTGGCAAGTCATTTAGGGCCAGATCCTATGCCCATTGATGAGAACAGAGTTCCTTTGGATCAGTCCTATAAGACAATCATTCCCTATCGGTAAAACAGGGAAAACAGCACTTCCTTTCTTCAAAGGGGTGTTGTGAGGATAAATATATTAGTGGTTGTGGGGCGCTCAGATGCTACAGTAATCAGTGCCACATGAATACTTGGAGAAGGGGAAAGATAGTGAACTTCTACTGTGAATCATCAAAGAATTTTTGTATTTAGGTGTAAAAAACAAACAAAACCAAACATTTTTCTGCCTGTTTTTACAGTTCACCCCCACATGGTTAGTTTTTGTTAAAGTGCTAATTTTTCAAACCTCTGTTAATGCAGTATTCTGTTTTAGGGGCATGTCTGAGTGGTTCTCCTAATCCTGACAGGCTTTGCTAATATTTGCTGTGATGCTATATCAATTCTGGTTCAAAGTCATACTATCACACAACAGGACATGGCTTTCAAATAAGCCTCTGGGATAAACAGATCTGTAAACCAACCAGACATCTCTACAGTTTTGCATAACAATGCTGAATGGGGAACATTCATCCCCTTTCTAACACTATTATTTTGATTTGAGGGTTATTTAAGACAGGGATATTCTTTTAATAGAAGCCTTGAAATGCCTGAAAACATAAGTATCAGCTGACAAGCTAAAAGAAAAATAATGAATAGCATAGAAACACTCCATGCATCTGATGAAGTGGGTTTTAGCCCATGAAAGCTTATGCCCAAATAAATTTGTTAGTCTCTAAGGTGCCACAAGGACTCCCTGTTTTTACAAAAGGCATTGTATTTTATAAGTGAGTAACTGAATTCCTTTAATTTTTAACTTGTTCTGGGTCACATGAAAGTACTTTTAAAAATATGTTTTAATTTTTCAACTCGGAATAAGACATATCCTCTAACAGGGAAGGATGGGAGACAAACCTACTAAAGCGTTTTAATTAAGTAAAACCAGTAGTATCACCCAAGGAGCAATTACTATCTTTTATTTTTATTCAGGTGGCATATAGTCAAAGAAATGCAGAACACCCCGTCCAGAAATCTGTCTCTGGAAATCCATGGAACTCAACAAGGAGCTCTGTTGCTCAAGGGTGTTCTCATAACCATACAGTTAAGGGTAGCCTAGAATTCCTCCTTACCTGTAAGGGGTTAAGAAGCTCAAATAACCTGGTTGGCACCTGACCAAAAGGACCAATGGGGAAAGAAGATACTTTCAAATCTGGGGAGGGGAAGGCTTTGTTTGTGTGTTCTTTTGGGAAGCAGAGAAGCATCAGGTCAGAAAACTCCTTCTCCTATAAACCATCCTCAAATGAGTCTCAATATTGCAAAAAGAGTGAGTAAGTAAGTAAGGCAAGGCACGTTAGATTATCCTTTGTTTTAGCTTGTGAATTTTCCCTTTGCTAGAGGGAGGTTTATTCCTGTATTTCGTAACTTTGAAACTAAGCCTAGAGGGAGTTCTGCTGTGTTTCTGAATCTTTTGTTACCCTGTAAAGTTATCTTCCATCCTGATTTTACAGAGGTGATTCTTTTACCTTTTTTTTTTTTTTTTAAATAAAATTCTTCTTTTAAGAACCTGATTGATTTTTCAGTGTCCTATGACCTAGGGAGGGTTGATCTGTGCTCACTTTGTAACCAATTGGTTAGGATATTATTCTCAAGACTCCCCAAGAAAGGGGGTGTAAGGACTTGGGGGGATATTTTGGGGGAATAGGAACTCCAACTCGTCCTTTCCCTGATTCTTTGTCTAAATCACTTGGTGGTGGCAGCATACCATCCAAGGACAAAGAATTTGTGCCTTGGGGAAGTTTTTAACCTAAGCTGGTAGAAATAAGCTTGGGGAGGGGGTTCATGCGGGTCCACACATCTGAACACCAGAGTTCAGAGTGGGGAGGGAACCCTGACAAGTGCTTACAGTAGGCTTCTATATGGATATTGGGTGCACAAGATGCTGCTTTATATCAGAGAGATACTTACATGTCACAGGTGGTATCCAGAACACCACAGACTTATATCAGAAAAAAGTGATGCTGAGAGGCACTTAGTGGTTTGTGGCCTAATTTTGACACCCTTACTAAATGAGTAGTTCCTATGATACAGGCACACTAGTGAAGGTGAGCAAGGGTGCCAACACTGGGCCCTTAATGAATCCAGGCAGGAGGCTTGACTTCATTTTCCAGATCCCACATGGACTGCTGCTGTTCTGTGAAGGTATGTGGGATTCTAGTAACCTTGCCAGCCCCTAGGCATTGTTAGGTGGGAGAGAAGTCTTTTCTTCCAAAGGGAAAACGGGACACTGCGCAGGGCTGGCCCAAGCCTCTCTGATGATCCCTGCCTCCCACCCTGTGCAGGGTTGCCATCACCACTCACCCCCTGCATGTTCTTTCACACCCTACTTTTTTGATAAAAGTGGGCATTTGTTCCATTTGCTGTTGCCAAAAAAAAAGGCGGGATGGCTGGGGGCAGGACTTAAAAAAGGGACTGTCCCGGCCAAAATGGGACATATGGTCACTTTAGAGAGAGGTCTTTCTTCTCCCCATGTTGATTGACATTAGCTCCTCCGTCACAGCAATCTTGAAAGAGATTCTGTATGGAAGCAAAGGACTAATTCCTGTCCTCTTACCCCTGCGCAATCTGACTGGATCAAAGGAGGTGCCATGAATGTAAACTGAAGGCACAACTTGGCCCAAAGCTCAGAAGAAGTGCAAATGTAATTGAGAGCCTGGTGCGTGCTCTTGAATGTGAAGAGGAAGGTTGTTTCCCTTCTTCATCAGTAGAAAGCCTGGTGATTTTTGCTTCTTTTTACAGCCCACGCTTGTGTCCTCTCCCTGCCAAACTTTTCACCACAGCTGCTGCTGCTTTTCTAATTTAAAGACCAGATTCACTGGAAATAAATGAGTATCGTGTTTTAGCAAGCTTGCTAGTGAATAGCTTGACTGGCATGTAAATGGGGCTTTGTGAGTGTCTGAGGTTTATACATACATATGATATAGAAGGCAATAGATTTGTCCTGCTGAACTGAGCTCTCAGATGGCTTTGCAGTAGCCGGTGACAATTCCCCATAATACCTCTGTCAGGAAACAACTGTTCTATCGATTTTCTACTACCGTACACCCACGTAGTCTGATTCTGTAGCCTTTGCTCTGATGGGTAGGCCTCAGTCATGTAAGTGGAGCTGATTATAGCTGGTCAGAAAATGGCAAGTATTTTTCAAAGGAAATTAAAAAAAGATTTTCATTTTGAATGAAATTTCCCACATACTTGTTTCTCAACATAATATTGAAAACTAATTTTTTGTTTTGTTTTTTGAAAATCATTAAGTTTAGTTTTCATTAACTTAAAAAGATTACAGAAAAAATTGGTTTCCAGTTTTTAATTAAAAAAAAACAACAGAAAATTTTGTTGTGCGAAAAGCTTCATTTTTGACAAAAATCTGGCTTCCCATCAAAATTACTTTTTCAATTAAAACATTTCTACCAGTTCTAGTGCTGATAAACTCATGGGACCAGATGCATAAATAAGGACTACTCATTTGAGCAAGAGTTGCAAGATCAGGCTTTAGGTGAATAATTTACTCCCTCTCACCTGTTCATGAGAAATATTGCCTTTAAAAGTCTTGCCATTGAGACCTGCAGAAGGTTTTATATACTACAGCACATAAATGATGGAAGTTAATTTTATGTTAATACCATCTCAGTCATCATTGCACTTAATGCCTGGGAAAACCAAGACTTTTCAGGCTCTTTATTTTGCCAGGAGTTGAGATCATGGTTTCTTGACTTTGTTTTTTGGCACTGATATGCAGGTGCTAATCACTTCCATACTGCTAAGCTGTAATTCTCTGGCCTCTTCAATAAAATATACCACTTCTTCACGGTGCCCTCTTATATGTGCTGCTTTACAAGGAAAACTATAACTAACAATTAAACCAGCGTGTAATGTATTATTATTTTCTTAGTTTATTGAAGATTGTTTTATGGGGCAGCATATTAACCGAAAAACCTGAAGGTATATGTTCAGTAGTTTCTTGTCCTTAAATAGTTCATGTTTATGCACAAATATAAACATATGACACTTGTCGATAATTAGGTTGCAAACGGTTCTGTAGCATAATTGTAGTATGAGCCCTGCATAGTTGAAGCTTCAAAGTAATTTCAGGATTCTAGAATTACAGTGCTAGTGTACTATAATAATTTCCAAATTTTTTGGAATTGGTTTTAATACAGGTCTGCAACATTCATTTATGATAAGCCCCAAAGATCTAGATTCCTGAAAAAAAATGACTTGTGTGTGGGCTGCGACATGCTATTTCTTTTTGGTAGAAGACTATCAAGGAAATTTTCACTGATGGGATGTACACAATGCTAGATTTACATTGTAAACACTTACTACGTCTGAATTCAGAGGCATGGGATTTTTGCTAATGGGACAGAGAGAGGGGAGAGACACATGATGTCAGAATTTCAAAAATGGAAACATTTTTATTACCATTTTGAAAGAGTTCTTGATTTTAAAACAAATGAAATGCTTAAAGTTTATGAATGTATTTAAGTGGTTTGCTGAATGAGGTTTAGCACTTCGCAGGTTTAGGCCCCAATAGAACAGTTGGCAGCAGGGCCATAGGGAAATCATGGCATCCCTGGCTCACCTGGCTTTTTCAGGGTATAGGGATGATTTATTTTTTTGATTTAAGGTGTGTGAGGTGGTGGGAGAGGAAGGGCTCTCTGGTGCTCTAAATATTGTTTTGATTATGGTGGAACTAGTTTTCTGAAGCTGCATGAGCCCAGGTGCATGAGGAGGATAGTTCTATGCAAAATTATAGGGGGCAGTGAATCCTAAAGGCTAGGTTGTCCCTGGCTTGTGCATGGGTGCACCGAGGGAACAGAGTGCAAGAAGCCTTTACCTCCTCCCTGCATGCCCATGCAAGAATCATGGAAAATCAACCCCTGCACGCTATGTCATCTCCTGCTTGGAGCTGGCCCTGATCTTAGCCCTACATATATGCATTTATTTACAGAGAACCAATTTTTGTCTGAGGCCAAAAAGACACAAGAATCTCATTTAAAAAAAAATGAACAAAGAATTTTGTTTTCATGCAGCAGATCCAAACCTTCAAAGAGTTTTTTGGGTGATCTTGTTTATTGTCAGAGAGATTGATTGCTCAAGCCTGTGTTAGAATATACGCTTTAGAATGAAGTAATGGCCCATTACAAGCCAGCTCAGGAATGCTTTAGAGTTTTCTGGTGTTTTTTTAGCTAGATTAGGAGGATAGTGTGTGAGGCACTACTTTTAGCATTTCAGAACATCTGGAGCAGCTCCTCTGTTTATTTTTTAATGTGTTTTTCATGGGATTGTTCAAACAGACACATGGTTTGATGGCAAAGTGAATGCAGCGCAGGCATAGAGTTTGGAAGAGGCACATGGCCAAAAGTTCTTAACCAGAATCAAGTGACGCAGTCTGGTTTCTCGTTAGGTCCCGTGGATTCAGAATAAGATCTGTTTTGACTGCTCCCTTGCCTTCTCTCTGCCAAGCACTGTTTAAATATGCAACAGGCAAAGGAAATACTAAATTACAGCACACCTAATCTTTATCCTTTAATCGCAAATGAGTCTCTCAGATCTCATAAACTAGAAATGAGAACACGTAAGCTAATGGACAGCAACCACAAAACTCTAGGACCATTTCTCAGGCAAAGGCTCGGGGGCGGGGGGAAGAGGTTCATCATATAATGCCTTTTCAGATCCAATCATGAAGTAAGGATGATATCCTTCTGATGGGCTAGAGTGTGGCTTGGACTGCATTCCTGTGCACAAGTAAGGTTGAGCAGGATAAAGCCCCTGTTCAGCTTTCATTGGCTTTGAAAAAATCAGTACCCTTGTTAAAGTAGAAAAGCGTGTACTAAGAGAGACAAGGTGGGTGAGGTAGTATCTTTTGTCGGACCAGCTTTTGTTGGTGAGAGAGACAAGCTTTCAAGTTTACACAGAGCTCTACTTCAGCGCTGTCCTCCAAGTTTCTGCTGACCTCTGGATGTTGGAGCAGCAGTGACCTTCAATTTCAGACTTTGAGGAATGGTTCCCATTGATCATATCTAATCAATGTATTTCTGATACCTCTATCGATTGTAGGGGCATACCCCCAGCTAGGACCCTATCAAGGTGAGATATACACAAATGAGAAACAAACTGATTGTGTCCCAGAAGGCAATCTTCTCACTTTACACTGTGCAAGGTATTGCTTCAGCCATCCAACAGGAGTGTCCTTTCACTCTGCCATGCCACCTTCCTTCGCCAAACTACATTTTAGACACACGCAAAGCTGTCTGCAGGATGCCAACATGAATTTATGTGGGGGCTATTGGTGCAAGGAGCAAACATACTCAAACCCTTCTGGCCAGAAACTGAGGTTCCAAAGGATGGCAGAGAATAGGGTAGAGGAAGCGTAGTGCAGGGATCAGGGCAGGTGTTAAACTGGAACTCAGACCTTGCCTCAGTTCCTTGCTCTGCCACAGACTTCCTCTGTGACTTTGGGCAGCTCACTTAGGCTATGTCTACAACTAGCAGCAGCCCATGGTAGTAAGTCTTGGAGCCAGTGTTGACAGACTTACACCGGTGCTACGGCACTAAAAATAGCTGTGAAGATGTGGCTCAGGCTCTGAAACCCATCGCCCTCCCAAGGCTTCAGAGCCCAAGCTCCAGCCCGAGCTGAAACTTCCACACTGCTATTTTTAGTGCCACGTGAGCCTGTGTCAGTCCCGGGCTCTGAGACTCACTGCTGCTCACTATGTAGACGCACCCTGTGTCTTTGTGCCTGCATTCCCTATCTGTAAAATGGGGATCATAGTACTAAAGGAGGGTCAGACTAGATGATCACAATGGTTCCTTCTGGCTTCATAATCTATTAGTCTAAATCTGATGCCTGGGATTGGTAGCTTCAGCATGTTCTGGATCGTGTATCTCACGTTCCATCATTGAGGCATTTATTAGCTTCTGGTTGATTGGTTGGTTTCCAGTTGCCCAGAGTAATGGAGCATCAGGCCTTTTTTGTATCCTGGGCCCAAAATTTTGCTCTCATTTAACCAGTGCAACCCAGGTAAAGCATGCAGTTGCACAGATGTAAAAGGCAGAATTTGGCCCACCACATATAAACAGATTTGGTGCATTTTGGGAAGGCTCAAATGTGATGTAGATCTCAGGCAAAATTTTCAGAAGAACCTACATTGCATTTTCAAATGCAGTTTTAGGTACTGAAGAGCCTCATTGAAAGTCAACTGGCCTTAGGCTCCTAAGTCACGTGGACCAAGATCGTCAAATGTTTCTGAATGTCTTTGAGGATCTGGTTCTTAGGCACTCTTGAAAAAATGTTCCCCCTCCTCTTACGGTCTCGAAGGGAGTCACAAAACAAAAGCGAAAAAATCACGTTGTGCTGTAGCAGTTACATCTGAGAGATGAGGCTGAGGAGCCTCCAGCAGCGTGGAAAGTGGATTAATTCTTTGATGTATGGAATGACGTTTCTAATTGTGAAGAGGGCTGATGCATGGTTTACGTGCCGTGTATTCCCTTCGAAGCCCTGCTCCCCAGGGAGGCCTGCAGTAGCATCCAGACCTGCCAGTGGCTGACTGAAGTGGCTAATGGATGGCAGCAACAAGGGATATAATGCCAAGGCAGGCACTGCACGCAGAAAACATTTGGTTTGTAGCTTCCCCCTAAGAGCTTCATTTGGCCCTAAAGTGCCTATCTCCAGGCTTTTGAGGTGGTGATTTTGTGTGCATGTGCCTATGGAGCTTCCTGACAGTGTCAAGCTGGGATCTGCTGGGGACTAGACTCCTGGCAACCTTCTGCTGTGGGAAACTGTCTACAAGTGACTTTAATGTTTAATAATGGACTGACTGTCCACAAAGAAGAGACAGAAGGAAACCCAACCAACCCCTCAGCTCTCTCCTTGAAAGTGAAGATAAAACTGAGGGGAGGGCTCTTGTGTTTTTTTTTTTGTTTTTTTGTGTGTGGTAAAGAGGCATTCTGGCTACCTCATTATTTAATCATGACAGATGAAAATCTCTGGCTCTATCTCTCTGGGTTTATCTGTTCTCTGGCATGTTTTTTTTTTTCTTATTGCCTGGAAGGACTGAATAAATTGCATAATTATTTGTGTTTTCAATGTGGACCTGAGAAGGGCTAAATAATCTGGGATTAGAACATCAGCAGACTCCGGAGGAGGAACTCATCCTCTCTGAATTGGAGACCCCGGCATGGGATGTGGGGAGTATGCATGCAGTTAAGTCCCAGTTGCAGTCTCGGAGTGCCGGGCTTCTTGGAACTCTGCTAGTTCACCACATGGGAATAGGTCAATATTAGGTATAGATGGCAGTCTTGTGCAATGCAGATCAATGACAGTTTAGCTGGGAAACTGTGAGTGGGTGTGGGGCTGTAATGAGGGGCCTATGTCATCTGCCTGCGAATGGGAAGGGGTATTCTCCAAGATTCCTCACATTGGGGATGAAAGGACAGGGAAAGGCATGAATTTGGTTCAGAACTGAAGGAAAACACGTCGGTGCTGCCTGAAGTACTGGATTTCTTTCCATATAATCTATTTCTGGGTTTTCTATAGAGCCCATCATTATAGTTCCTGAGAGTGTAGCCACATGGCCAGGCCCTAGTGGGTTTCAGCAGTCTTCTGCTCTTCTCCCTTCCCAGCTTAGCTTGGGAGAGACCTGTATGGGTGTTTTCCTTTCTTGCCTTCTCTGCTCTGCACCACAGACAAGGCTGATCCCGTGGTTTAGGGCAATGCACTGGGACATTTGGGTTCATTTTTCAGTTCTGTCCCAGACATCCTATGTTACCTTTGGAAAGCCACTTAATCTTGGGAGGCTGCGTGCTATAGTGGGCAGGGCACTGAACTGGGAGTCAGACTTGGAGTCAGTTCCTGCCTCTGCCACCGATCAGCTGCATGACCTTAGGCATGTCACTTCACCTCTCGGTGCCTCTGTTTTCCCCTGCTGCCCTTTGTCTATCGTATCTAAATTGTAAGCTCTTTGGGGCAGGGACTGTCTCTTATGATATGTTTGTGTAGAGCCTTGCCCAATGGGGCCCTGATATTGATTAGGGGCCCTTTGGCATCATCATAATGTAATTAAATAATAATCTTCTGTCTTCTTTCCCTCCTCCATTAATTTGGTTATGGCAGGAAAGCTTTGCTTTTGAGGGGTGTCTTGCAGCACACCCTAAAAGTGGCCACAACAGCACTGCATGCATGCTGAACATGGTCAGAGGGTTGGATTAGCTTGACCTCTTCTGGCAGAGGGTCAACCCCCTGAAATGAGAATGGTTTGCCTCCAGCTCTCTCACACTTAACCTGGGTTTTCTGAGGGCTTGTCTGCCTGGGGATGTGTTTGTTGGTATATCTTTGTCCCAGAAGAGCACAGTGATCTTCATAGACCATGGCTGGCTGGTGGGCTTTAAAGAGCACAGTGATCTTCATAGACCTGGCAGGGAGTGGGCTCAGCAGGGGCCTGTGCAGTGTTGCCAGTCGCCGTCAGATGCCACCCAGGTACAGAGAGAGCGCGAGCAATCCAGGCTGGATGTGAAGAATGCCTATGTTGCAAACCGGATTTCGAAGGGGAAATCAAAGAAGTATTTCTGCCTGAGCTAGAAGAGAGGTGGTAACAGCACAACTCTATGCCAGGATATGGTGACTAGAGGTGGGAGAAAGAGGAAAGCCTTATTCTGGCAGAAGGGCCTGGATTCTCCACTGCCTTGCACCCAGTGTCATCACCTGTGCAAAGCTAGAGTAAGATGCTGCCATCTTGACTGGCTAGCATATTCCCACACGCTTTGCAGCGGACACAGTGACCAGGGCTGTGGAATATAGACCCATTTCAGGGCTAAGTGGCTGTTACCATTCACACACACTGGTAAGTGTGGTGTCCACAAGGTGTGAGTTTGTGGCACTCAGGCTTGGTGTCCCCACACAGATAGCCCTAGTTTCAGCAGCTCTCCTGTGATCTGCAGGTGCCAGGGCTGAATTCCCATGCGGCCCCATTTCTGCCTCTCCCAACCCCCAGTGGAGCAATCAGTCAGAAACAATGGGTCAAAACTCAGGAAATTTGCACTCTCCTGCCTGCGAAAAACCCTCATAGGGGACAAATTTGTTCTAAGTGTTTACTGTAAGCAGTCAAATGTTACCATCTACACATACAGCAAATAAGACACCAGAGATTGGTTATGCCAGTTTCTGGCTTTGTTACACAGGGACAGTAGAGTGACCTGGTCTACAGTGGTGATTCCAAAGGGAATCTTACTGATTTGGGAGGGTTTTCAAACTGAGTAAAGTTCATATGATGCCACATAAGTAATTCTGTGGACTGGGGAACCCTTTTCATTGAAGAGTCAGATGTTTCCTTGTGCCACAAGGTGGCTGGCCCTTTATAAGGAATTGTACTCAGCCTCAGCTGTCCTGGATCAGCTACCTGCCAGCTGAGACTGGTCAGCTAGGGACCAGGTGGTTATAAAAGCTGTGAAGTCCCCCCAGTTGAGGAGTGGGGGAGAGAGGTGCCTGGAATCAGGAGGTTCTGATTGGAAGGGAGAATGAGGTAGGAGGGTGATTCTTAGGCAAGCAGCTGCTAGAGCGGGAACCTGCAGGGAATATAGATAGATGGCTCCAGAAGACAGTGGATTGAGGGGAAGGAACAACTGATGTGCTGAATTGGTGGTGTCTGGAAGAAACAAAGCTGAAGTCCTGAAAAAGATCTTAAACCAGACTAGGCGAGGTGTTAATGTTCCCTTGGCTAGGCACACTGGTGGGGGCAGCTTACACCTTGTGTAGAATGCAATCAAGATCTTATTCACCAGGCGTGTGGGTGTTAACATGGACAGTTTGAGCCTATGAAAGATGATAAACCCTTTCATGTGTCAGTCAAAATATCCTGGAGAGAAAAATGTCACATTCTTTTTGTGAGTTACTGGAGCTTGTGTTTGATAAAACACATTGCTTGTTTAAAACAAATCTAACAATATAAAAAAGAATATAAAATATCAGAAAGTTGGCTGGTTGTTCTTTAAGTGATGTCTACAATATATTTTGCCTCTAGGGAATTTAAAATGAATGTGCTTTATGTGAAAAATGATAGCTGTAGAAAGTGACGATAGTTCAAGTCCAGGATGGGGAGTGGCTGTATTAGCTCTTTCCCATATGGCCCTGGAAAATACCTCATTTCTGTTTGGGAAGGGCCAGCTCTGGAGGATTCTCTGCACCTTGAAGTCTTTAAACCACGATTTGAGGACTTCAGGAGCTCAGACATAAGTGAGAGGTTTATTGCAGGAGTGGGTGGGGGAGATTCTGTGGCCTACCTTGTGCAGGAGGTCGGACTAGATGATCATAATGGTCCCTTCTGACCTTAAAGTCTATGAGTCTGTGAGGATGGGTCTCCACAGTGAGTGGCAACCTGCCTCCGTGAGTCTCAGAGCCCAGCTCGACAGATTTGGGCTTGTGCTATGGTGCTAAAAATAGCTATGCAGACGTTTAGGCTAAGGCTCTGAAGCTGAGGGACGGGGTGGGGCTCGGAGCTCTAGCCTGAGCCCAAACGATGACCCTGCTATTTTTAGCCCTGCAGTGTGGGCCCGAGTCTGTAGAGTAGGGTTCTGAGGCTGGATGTTGTGGACTGCTGCTTGCTGTATAGATGAACCCTAGGATGGTAAAGGAGTCTTTATTTCCGTTCAATACTTAGTCTCGCTACTGAGGCAGATGATGATTATGGTAATATTCCTTGCTCTTAAGTAGTGTTTTTCATCCCTTGATCTTACAGCACTTTCCAGAGAGGATAGTAGCACTATCCCCATTTTACAGATAGGAAAACTGAGTTACAGAGCAGCGACATGACTTGGCCAAGGTTATCTAGTAGATTGGTGGCAGAGCTGGGAATAAAAAACCAAATTTCCTGCATCTCAGTGTGGCATAGTGCTTTTGCTGATATAGTCTGTACCTTCTCTCCAAACGAAATAAGTAATATGAGCAACATTTTTTGTTTTTGCTGGTATATCAGTGTCTGAGGGCTTTAACCTGTATAGAAATGTATGGAAACCACTGCACGCTCCCATTCAGTGTAGAGCTCAGGCCTTGTCTCTATGGCCAGCTACTAACATAGCTGCACCAGGGCAAACCTTAGTTTTAAACAAGGAGGCCCACAATTTTGCATTGGTGGAGTTCCTCCCCTCCCTTTGGCCCTGCCCCCACTTTAAAGCTGATCCTCTGGTGCAAGCTGTGGTTTTGTTTGTCTGCACATGGGATTTGCACCTGCATAGCAGCATGACGGATGGATGTTTCCAGGGCAAACATAGATAAGGCTAAGGGAAAAGAAAAATTGCCTCCTATTTCTATTTCCAGAAGAGATTTTGATTGCGTGTCATTTTGGAGCCTGGTCAGTATCTCCAGGACACAGACAGAAGGAGAAGAAGCTGAAATCAGGCAGATTCCAAACTGTAGTTTCATGAGCCTAATGTTTCCCACTTGAATTTAACACTGACTCAAATTGATTGTTAAATCAGGGAGCATGGGTGTAGATCATTCCATTATAATCCCCACAAATTGCTTTGTAATCGAAAGCTTTTCTTCCAGTGTCAAGTGGCTTAAGCACCAAGTAAGAAGATCTATTTTACAAGACCAGACAAGATCTGACAGACAGCGGAAACAAAACTTTCAACAAATATAACAATCAACATGAGAGAACCAAAAGGTCCTCATTAAGCACTGCTGTTTTTAATTAATTGGTCCTTCAGATTTACTTCTTTAAAGCTGCTAACAGCCTTAAGCCTTTCCTAGATTAATTACAAAAGACGAGCAAACCACAATAATTAGTTTAGCCTCAGGCTCTTGCTAGGCCTCTGACCTACGTGTATAGGTTTGTTCCATGCAGCATCGACAGAGGGGAGTGATTTGCACTCAAGTCGTGTCTCTGAATCAGAATTTCTGGCAGGAAGCAATTCTTTTTCTTTGCCGGTTGTTGTTGAAAAGTATAATTTTCCCTCCCCTAATGTATTCTTGTCACTTAGTTTGAAATGATCCCTCTGCTTTAACGACTCCCTCTTGGGCTGGAAAGACTCCTACACCAACAACTGCTCAGTCAGTGATGATGACTTTCGAGGCTTGTAATTCTTGGCTTATGGGGCTCACGGACTCGGTGAAGAATTGTCGTATCGTTAAAAATGAATCATGCTGCTCTCCCAGGGATTTGCCAGCTTCCCGGGATGCACGTTAATGTGAATCCATCACCCCTCCCTCACTGCAGAGGGCCAATAAGTCAACTGTACAATACAGGGAGGAATTACAAGGAGGAGTATATAGACAGTGATTCTTTGTGCCAGGTGTGAGAGATACGTAGCTTGTAGTTACAGCAGGGGGCTGAGAGTTAAGATTCTTCAGATCCATTCCTGTGTCTTCCACACTCTTGCTGTTTAACCTGGTGCAAATTGCTATGGCTAGCTCAATACCCTCACTCTTGTGGCGTAGTCCCATAATCCATGACTGGTCCCATTTGGTTTCAATGGTACTCCTTATGGAATGAAGTACTATTTCATAGGGGCATGGAGCTCAGAATCTCAGCCTTAAACTTGATGCCTCAGTTTACTCATCTGTAAAATGCTCCAGTACCTTCTGTCAGGGACTTGTGAGTCTTCACTAACTTGTCTTTGTAAATTGTTTTGAGGTCCATGGAGGACAGGCAAATACATTTGAAATTATTATTTGTGTTACCTATGTAGCATTGATTAAATTGTGACATCTGTGTTAATAATGTATCGTTTTCCCTCTGGTTTTATTGATATGTCATTTCTTAGTGGCTGCTGGGACAGGCAAGGTCAGCAAAACCCTCATGCTTAACTTTAACGTGCTTAACTTTATTCATTTGTTTAATTCCTAGTGAGGTCAATGAGACTCATGCAAGTACCTACATGTTCTACTAAACCGGGGCCTAACAGATAGCACCATCTTCTAGTGTTTGAGGAAAAAGTTGGTCTTAGCCGCGGGTGGCCCTTAGTACTCTTAGATGTGAGATGTCTGCTCCATCCACCGTACAGTCAGGTAGCTCATCCTTTGGATGTGAGGTGGGGGGGGAGGTTTCCTGAGCTGTGCGCTGCTCAACGGATCAGCTGGCAGTGGTCACTCCAGAACTCTGCCTGCCTGGATGCGGTCCTACTGCCTTACTGGAGGCTCAGCTGAACACTGCAAAAAACACAGGACCCTATTATACTTTCTCCTTGAGGTTTGTGCAAATATTTTGTTTCCTCTCATTAGAAGAAGGGGTGTGCGTGCACTGCATATTTCTGCCAGAGCCTTTGGGGATCTCTCACTTCACCTCCCTGCCCCTTGTTCTGCAGCCACTGTGCCTTTGGCGAAAGAAGGCTTGAGAGTTCTCTTCATTTTTATCATATTTCATTTTTATTTCTGTTTCCTAAGCCATAGTCTCCACTGGGGTGCAGCTCTCAGTGCAGATCTCCAGGGTAGACAAGCCAGGAGGAAACTGCACTGAGGCAAATCATGGTGTATACTATAGCAGCTTTGCCGGTCTACAGCAGGGGTTTGCATTTGCAGCTCTAGTGGCAGCCAGACACCAATGGCTGAAAATAGGGCAAATGCCCAGTGTAAACAAGGTAGGTAGACTCCCAAATCCAATGGCATCTAACTCCCTCAGGGCTTCTTTTTTTTTTTTTTTTAAATCCTAGCCCAAGAGCCCGGGCTCTTCTTTATTCTAACACTTGGGATGTGTGCTAGGAGAAAACCTTCTCTTTAAAACAACAACAACAACACCCTTGCTATGTTCTGAAAGCAGGAGGGTGCAGTGGGAATCTGGGGGTGGGGGAAATATTACTCCTTTATTCTAACTTCTGGCTGCCATTTCTTTGCCCCCTTTAAACATTCTTCTTTCCGTCTCTCTCAGCAGTCAGTCCCACAACCTTAATCTCCCATCAAGAGAACAGGGCAGGGTGATAAGCTGCCTCTGGAGCCAGTGCTATTGCAACAATTATTCAGCAGCTGTTGCCCTTTGCAGCTGAGCAGAGATTACCATCTTTATCCTTTGGAAACCTATCTTCATGCCTCCTTAATGCATTCTGGCCCGTGGACCTTATTTATGGCAACTCCTGGCTGAATTACCAAACTGGTATAGCCCCAGGTTTTTTCACGCTGTTTCTTTGGAACCTATCCTTGAAAAGAAGTTCATTTTTTTCCCCCTACGCTGCCTGAAACCTCATTGGATTAGTCTCTCTGTTCCCCTAATGGTAAAACTCTCATTCACTTCAAAGGGAGCAGGATGTGCTCCTGTGTATATAAAGTCTTGTGAGAACATTAGCAATAGAGCACAGATGGCTAATCATAGAATCATAGAATATCAGGGTTGGAAGGGACCTCAGGAGGTCATCTAGTCCAACCCCCTGCTCAAAGCAGGACCAATCCCCAATTAAATCATCCCAGCCAGGGCTTTGTCAAGCCTGACCTTAAAAACTTCTAAGGAAGGAGATTCTACCACCTCCCTAGGTAACGCATTCCAGTGTTAATATTAATGCCATTAGGTACTATGCTATATGACTACTAATACCATGTAAATGAATAAGCAATATTAATAGCTAATTTGACTGCAGTTAAAAATATTGGGAAAAAATCACTGTCTGCAAATATGCCCATGAAGTTTTAAAAGAATTTGCTTGTATCCTTCTTGTGTTCACTTTCATGCAGCTGTAGTTTTCAGGCCACCGGTTTTAAATTTGGCCTCAAGTATTGGCACTAGAAGGTTGTGCAGTGGTCCAATCAGGGACCAGAATCAGTTCCCTGTGATTCCCCCCCCCTCCACCTTTTTTTTTTTTCCTCCCTTCCTCTCATAGCGACATGGTATTCAGGAAACTGAGCTGGATCTGCTGTCAGGCATAGTCATGGACTAGAGAGTGTTCATTCCTATGAGCAGCAGACAGTTTAGAACAGGTGCGGGAACTACAGGTGCTGGGGGTGCAGAAGCACCCTCCGGCTTGAAGTGGTTTCCATCACATTCAGGGTTTACAGTTGCGTTCAATGGCTTTCAGCACCCCCACTATAAAAATTGTTCCAACACCACTGGATTAGAAACAGGTACCGATTTCCCAAGTTTAGCTGCTAGTGTATTAATGGAGGATAACTGATGTTGGATCTCCAGGAACTCACTTTGCACTCTCTCGTGATCTGTTTGTTTCTTTTTCAAAGCAAAAGCAATTTGATTTCTGTAACTGCACTGGTTCTGGGTAACTCGGCCATTCCTGGTGAGTTCCAAGGGCTGTGTCTCTCATCTCAAAGGCTTCTTTCTTTATCAGCATGCTGTAGAATTTTTTTTTTTTTTTTAAATTTTACTTCCTTTCAGTTTGTTTTCCCGGTTGAGATTGAGAAGTCTGAAAAAGCCTGCAGGTGAAGCTAAACCATCTGACTCCTTACTAGCCACATGGTCCACAGCATGAAAACAATTATTGACAAGGCTTTGCACATCGGCATGATGTTCCGGGCTTCAAAACCCCTTATCAAACATTCATGGCTTGGTCCTGCATAGGAAGCACAGCCTTACATGGAGAGGTGGAGTGGGGTCTTGTTGCTGTTGTGCTAGAGCCTTTGGGCCTCAGGCGGACACAATGCCTCCCGCAGCTTCCTCAGGGCACAGCTGCTGCACCAGCCTCTTAATGGGTGTAGTGTGTGCTGGTTCTGAGCCTTGCAAGCAGAGATTGCCCAGATGGAGTCCAGCATAGGAACCATTGCCCCTCCCATGCTCTGGGTGCGGTAACTGCAAGGACTGCACTCCTGCTTAGCTCCTGGGCGGGGATGCTAGAGTTGGTGGAGGGAAAGAATGAGGATTTTTGTACTCTCCACTCCTCATGCATTGTATCTGGCCTTTGCACACACAATATCAGTAAGTAAGTATAGTAAGCATTAGACCATGTTAAAGAGTCCAGGAAGAGATTGTCGCTTGACCCAGGGTGGCACAAATCAGTAGCAAAGCACAGAACAGAACCCAAGACCCTTGATACCTACTCACCCATTTTGACCATCAAACTATACACTAGAGACTGGAAAAAGTTCTCCTAGTCATGTGATGGCTGCCATCTCGGCTGACATACCCTGGGGTTGAAATGGGGATTACCAGAACTAAAAGAACGCACGGCTACAGCTTAAACTAAAGAAAGAAAGCACTGTAGCTAGGAGCTTTAATTGACTCCGCCTCTGCAGGTCAGCAAATGGGGGACCCACAACACCCTCCCCCCAACGGGCTACATCTCTCCAAGAGGCAGATATTTCCCCCAGCAACTATTTTTTGAGAAAATAAATGGACGTTTTTTTTTGGCGGGGAGGCAGAGGGATCATTTGTCCCCTTATCTGGTTTCTTTTAATTGATCTTTACACAGTATCAGCTCATATAAAGAGAGGGGGAGGGGATGGTGTGGGGAGAGATCAAAGATCAGATGAAGCTGTGTATGAGCAGAAAAAAATACTCACCCTGCCCCCCCCCCCAATTTCATAGGCAAGATCTTTACATGGGAGGAGGTAAAAGCCTGATACTGGTATCAAATGGAGATGACATTTCTATGCAGGTTTATAAAAGAAAATGGAGATAAAGCAAACCGGTAACCTAGCAGCAAGGCTGGGAAGCTGCCGTTGACACACAGAGGGGGAAAAAATATTTCAGCGTTTTCCAAAACAGCAACTGAAAAAGAGCTAGACTCTGTAGCCCAGATTTGGATTTCATTTACAGCAGGGTAAATCCGGAATAACTCCATTGACTTTAATGGAGTCACTGTAGATTGATGCGTGTGTCAGAGAGAGCAGAAGGTGGCCCCTTTTGGGCCAAATGTGAGAAGATCAGAGCATTAAATGATAGTGACTTCACCCCATATAAGAAATTGGTGGTGGTGAGAGGGGAACAAAACCCCGGCTTCATTTCCTGTTATGTTTGAGGTTTCTGACCACCGCTGAAAACCACAGTTCATTACGGGAAGTTTTAGCGGTCTGTATCTGTCGACACATTAAATCAGCCAAGTCACACAATCAAAAATGCTTCCAGGGTAGCAAAAGTCCAACACAACCATCTCCCCTTACCAGGGTTTTCAACCCTGTCTCTGGGCCCTTTAAATCCCACGCTTTACTTGGGATCCTAAGTGAGCCTTATCCCCTTCTTGCGGCTTAGGTCACTTCGCTAGTGGCTGATGGTGGAACCTGAGCCCATCCACTACTTTGGGTCCCAAACCAGAGACCCTATACGCAGCAGCCATGTACCACTGCCTCCAGGTTCCTGTACTAGAGGGAGAATTTTCTAAGTGAGGGTGGGGTGGAATTCAGAACCCCTATTCCTGGCTCTGTTACTAGTTCATTTTGTGATGTTAGACAAGTTATTTATCCTTTCTTCTTCTGTTTTCCCCTCTGTAAAATTGAGCGAATGCCACCCACTGCAATGATTGTAAAGTGCATGGAGATCCTTGGAGTTAAAGCACAGTAAGAACAAGATATGGTTAGAACAAGTACAGCAAAGGCAGCAACAGTGCAAACTTCTCTGAACTGCTGTCCCATCAATCTGTCTCAGCCCAGATGTGCACTGACTGCTGCAGAAGCAAGAGGTGAATTCATTCTTTGTGCAAAACTTAGCCTCTCTGCGGAGCTTGTTAATAGAGATGCCAATTGTGAGGGAACTTAAACTTCTTTAGTATTGTCCACTAGGACTGACACTCCATCAGCTTATTTCACATAAGCCACAAAAGACTGATCAGACAGCAGTGGCTTGAAGCAATATCAGCTGTCCTTGAACTGCAGCTGAAAGGATTACCACCGCCTCTGAGTCACGTAGCCCATGAGGGGAAGCTTGCAGAATAGGCAGTCACTTCTGGCTAATGTGTGTGTGGTCCAGTCATAGCTCCTTTTTTATCTCCTCTTTTATCAGGCACTTCAACTTTATCAGCCAAGTTCATCAGCAAGAAATTAAAAAGTGTGGTAGTGGCTACATCTAGGTGCACCCATACTCCTTTACTGTAAGAGGAGACACTTACCATGTTCTAGAGGTGGGCAATGGCAGTTCCCTCCCTCCATGCCCTCCATTGTATCAGCTAATAGTGTAAATTTCAGAGTCAAATGTCCATTTCACATTTAATTCATCTGTAAAGACATGAGCTTCTGATAGCAACACCTAAAGCAGACCGGAATGGATTAGATTCAAGACAGACAGGGTGAGAACCTGCATTAATCCAGCCAGAGCCTGCTTGTGCTGTCATTCAAATGCTGCTACTTTCGAGACTCTAATCGTTGCTGCTCTCGTCAACTTGGCTCTGAATACCCTGGAACATACACAGGAAGTGGCAAAAAGAGAACCCTAAGGAGGAATTGGAGAGGTGGAGGAAAGAGAGAGACCAGGACAAACCATGCTTTATTTCTGAAACAGGAAGACATACACATGCCCCCGCCCATCTTCTCTCTCTCCAAAAATTCTCCTGGTGGGCTCTGAGTTATTAGTCTTTAGAGAAAGTGTATGTTCTAGGAACCTGGCCTCTCAGAACCATTCAAAATAGCACAGTGGACCAAAGCAAGCTTTACTTTAACTCCATCAAATCAAATAGAAATGTGTCCATTTAAAAAAAAAAAGATGAATTTGCTCCATCGTCTTCCATTATAAAGAGACATTTGAACTACGCCAATATATATTCTACCTTTCCCCCAAGTCCCCATGCACTCTGAACAGACATCTCAGAGCTGTTTTGTAATGGGTAAATTCATGATTTAGAGGAAACACTCCAGTCTTGAAGACTTTTGCCTTTAGCAGAAATTTAAACAAGGGCTTTATTACGGCAGCATAAGCACATTTGGCCCTGTTTATTTCCAAACAATATATTCTAATTTGCTTGCCACAAATGGACACACAAGGATTTTCAAGAGTTTCAGCTAATTTACTCTGGAATAAGGAGTACACAAATAATGAACCTGATTCACACCAGGGGGTATCACATTTGGCATGCTCAATAGTTCTGATAATTTTTCAGATAGGGGATATAAGCAGCATACCTATAGAAGCAGCTCTTTTCTACTGTGTCTCACGTATGGGTTCAAGCAGTTCACTTCCAAAGTCTCAGTGCAAGAGTCTGGTATAAAAACAGCTTTTGGTCAAAGGCTGTAAAAATAAAGAACTCTGGGTCTGAACCAAAGCCCATACAAGTTATTGGAAACTTTCTATTGGCTTCAGTTGGCTGTGGATCATGCCCTTTATGAGTATTCGCTTTATGAAAGAGCCATTATTTTGTATCACCGCCACCATTTCCTCCACTTTTATTCCCACTCCCCATGCTAGCCATTGTGTGGCAAGCTGCGTTGCCCTCTGCATCCAGTGTCAACACAGCCCTGCCGATTAGCAGGCAGGACGCGTTACAAAGTAATATGGCTGCCACCCTGAGTCTCTCTCTATGGCGACTGAGTATATCCCTTCAAGAATGCACTCTGGCTCTACAGGCCTCAGGGCTCAGGTTAAGTGTTTTAAAATAAGGGAGGCGTAAAACGAACGGTCAGCGTATTTCTTTGTGCTGGTGAGATCCATTCACTGGGTAGCATGGCAAGAATTACACTTCAACATCCACCCTCAACTCAGCCAGCTGCTCAAAAACTGGGTTAGTGAGGGAGTTAATAGGCATTGTGATTATTTCTGAGCCCAGCATATGCTACCTGGCCATTGTCCTTTGTGACATTCCGACTTAAAGTTCCTGGTTTAGGCACATGGAAATCCAATCCCACGGCTGTTTTGTGATGGCAGATAAATTAGAGTTTGAATAAATGGTCAAACAATTCTGTTATGTAACTGTTTCCCCTTAGTAAATGGCTGTGGTTAATCTACATTAGACGAAGACAACAGCTTCAGTCTTTGGGAAATACAGAGGGGCCATAGATTCAATCCCTAGCTGCCCACAATACTTTGCTTTGGTCTTTTCCCTTTATAAAGGAACAACACAAGACTGTTACATTTAACACACCTCTTGAAAATGCACCAGACTAAAACGCCCCATAAATTTTCGGCTGAAACTTGTACCGTCCTTGGGTTTCATGCCAGACAACATGTTGCTATGCCACGAGCTGCCAAGGAATCTAAGTGCTCAAAGTGCATGGACACTAAAGATGCCACACAGAAGGCGCTGCATGCTTGCTGTGTTTTTCCATAGCAACAAATACGCCTGATTACAGCACATTCATATGCTCTATATAATGAGCATCCCATAGGAAATTTATAACCTTGCATCCTGCATCATAATTAGAAATCAGACCCGGGCAACTGAAATGAATTCCCCAGACATAGCATATCAGATGCATTCAGTGACGAGAGGATGGTGGGGAGAGAGGGAAGGGGAGAAAGAGAGAGGGGAAAAAATAGACCGCTCCTCTAAATGTAATGATTAGAATTTGCGGGTGCAAACATTTGTTTCTGAACTTTGTGACTATTTCTGAAATATTTATGCCGTCCCTCTTGGCACTGCTTCTCTATATGTTTTTCCACTTTCCAGCCTAATTTCTCTTCTGCTCCCCTCTGGTGGGGAGAAATTTAAACCAGCAGCATTTAGACTTCAGTCACACAGGCAAAGCGTGTTCTCCTGGAGGGTTTCTATCGTGGCTTGGTCCAATTGTTACTGATGTTTCATTTATGATATTCTTAACTACTTCAGACAAATTCAGTGGTGCTCTAATGAAAAACTAAAATACACAGGCAAATTTAATAAAAGATTTTTATTCACCTGACAAATGTAATCAATTTTCACCAAATAGGACTACATTTGGCCTTCAGGCTAGGAGTTCAATGTGCATGCAGTGCGTATATTTTACCGAGTTCAAGAGACTCAAGTTCTTGGGTGGTGCTGGGTCAAAAATTATGGGCAGGTTACGACCTGTTACAGCCAGGTCAAAAGCTGTTTTCTAACATAGTGATGCTATATTGATGTGGTTTCTTAATCTGTCTACGTACTTATACCAGCCTACAACACCACAGTAAGATTAACTCTTTCTTATGGGAACAACTATTTCACCATGAAAAATCTGTCATTCCCCTCCATGGCACTCCAGCTTATGGGACAAATTCTACCCTCAATACACAAGTACATCTCCAATTCAGATCAATACAAGTTGTAACCATGTATCTGAGTGCAGAGTAGGGTGACCAGATGTCCCGATTTTATAGGGACAGTCCCAATATTTGGTGCTTTGTCTTATATAGGTGCCTATTAACCTCCAACCCGTCCCAATTTTTCACCCTTGCTAGCTGGTCACCCTAGAGCAAAGTCTGGTTGCTCCATTTTTGTCTGGATCCCTGAAAGACAGACAGTAATAAATACTAATTCTAAACCATGTAAGTATAAAGTACTGGTCAGAGTGTGTTATGCCTCTGACATATGCAATCTAGAACAGTGCCAAGAGAGTATTCTCTCTGGCATTGATGAATTTAAGGTAAGAAAAGTGAAGAAACTGTGTACATGAGAGATTTTTCATACCCAGGTTTATTACATTGCGTCACCTGCCAGTTTTGCCAGGAGATAGGTATACAGTAAAAATAAATATATATATTTATTCAATGCATATTGTAAAGCATCCGAGCCAGTTTCATTTTCAAAAGACTCAGCTCTTCTGATATTAGGCACGGCAATTTATGTTTCAATGGAATTAAAATGAGTAATTAGCTTATTTAAAAAGGGTTCACAAAGGTTCACTAGGCTTTTGGTTCCCAATTGCTGTATTAAAAAAAAAAAAACACCCTACATTATCCCCTTGTAATGACTCTAAACACTGTTGTAATAGTATTGTAAACGTGTAATGTTTCAGACCATTACTGTCAAACAATGCCGGATTTTTTTTCCTTCATAAGGGAAACGCCAGACGTACTAGAGCTGGATTTTTTCAGTCAGCCACAAACTGACTTCTAATTTTGTGCATGCAATTAACAGTCATTGCACACCTCTTGAGAGTGCAATCGGGCAGTTGTGACTACTGCTGGTTGGGAATTTTTCAAACTGTTTTCATGTTGAAAAATACTGATGCACCAAAAGTGAAACTATTCTCAAGAAAAGGGTCAGTGTTGATAAAATTTTTGACTTGAAAACATTTTGAAAAAAAAAGTTTCAAAATTGTTGAAACATCCTATTTTGACATTTTCAGTATGGAAAATTCTGGTTTGCCGATCACGTTTCATTTGAAAATGTAAGCTAAAATAAATTAAAAAATAGAAATAAAAAGTGGTCAAAACTGAAACAAAATATGCAATTTTTTTTTGCACCGTGTCTAGGCCCAGCCCTAATAAATCAAGCACTTAGCTATTGTGAGGCTTAGTGTTTATAAGGCAAATGGGAGCTACGTGAATGAGTGGATGCTTGGAATTCTGGGAGAGGGCTCGAGGGCTCAGCAAGCCAGGGAGAGCTTGGCAATATTTTCTCCACCTTCTGAAGCTTACCTTGTGAGCAGCTTTCTCTGAGGGAAGCTTTGACTTTTTTTGGCAGAAGCTGATTCCTTAGGGCCAAGGGAGACTGCTTGCTGCCTCTTATGGGAGGAACTTGGGGAGCCCAGGTGTCCAGGCTTAGGGGGGTGGGGCTATAAATGTGGGGCATGGGACTTTACTCCGAGAAGGCCAGACACTGAAAATGCTTATGGGAAAATGTAGGAAACCAGCTAGGGGTAGCTCTTTTGAGGGGGAGAGCAATGAAAGAAGCCCAAACCAGAGAAGCTGGGAGCATTCTCACGAGTATGCCTTTACGGGGAGAGGAGTGGAATGCGTACCTGCTTCGTATACTCCCCCTCAAAGTACATTTCAGACTCTGGCCAGGCCTGTTCAGATTGGGTCATGTTTGGGTAAGGTCTTCTTAACCTTCCCCTCTCGCTGTGGATGTTTTAATTCTCTTTGTTCTAAGCTCTGTTGGGGAAAATGTACTACGGATGAACAGGATGAGAAGCTGCCAAATTCCTCATCAACACCACACCTCTGCCCCAGCACAATTTGGGAGAAGGACATTCAGGGAGGGGCACCCATAGCAAACATGGTTACGTATTCCATGCCAAAGCGAAGTCACTGTTAACTTGTGTGGACCAGCAATGTGCCAGCCATAAGAGTGGTTGCGTTTGAAGCACTCTTGTTTTAGCCTCTCCCCTCTCTTGAGCCAGCCCGTGTGAGTGAAAAGCACCACCCCAGCCGAGGGAGAGGTTTTGTTGTGAAGATGGGACTTTGATTGGGGAACGCCTCTGAGCCTCCATTTGGGCTCTCATGCAAATCTGATTTCAATGGCTCCCTGTCTGACAACCTTCCCTGTCCCCTGCCTTTTGTTCTGGGTATCCTGCTCCACTCCTTTGGCAACAGCCACTCTCTCTTATGGTGCCTGCAGGATTTGACCTGGGGCCATATAGTGGTGTGGATGACACCCTAATCCATTGGCCTCTGAATAGGGTACCTGTCTCTTTCTGGCTCTGTTTTTGTCCCCACCATTTGGGACTGGCATTGTTAGTTACTCACTCAAATCATGTTCATCTGATCCTCTAATGGATGCCCATGCAGATAACATGTTAATTTATTAGTTCAGCTCAACTGGGCTGCAGGATGAAAAATTATCACAGGAATTTTTTAATAGGATTCAGAGGGATTTTATAGGTCTCCACCCACTTTTAGAATGAATAAGAAAACCAAGAGTATTATTTTGTTAACCCACATAATTCTATCCTGCCTAATGAGAGCTGGTGCTAATCTACAAAACTCTACCCTGGGATGTGAATTATTGGAGCAGGTAAACACTGCTAAATACTCAGTTTTGGTTGCATTGTCACCATGAGTTTCCATTCTCTGGCTCCAATACACTGGTTATAAAGTTCAGGGCATGGATCCTCATTTAAAAATAAACTGCTCGCTTCATGAGGAATAGGCATTCAATTACCCCCCTTTCCCTCTCTGGGTATTAGAGATTTTGTGGTAAATGCAAACATTGTTTGCTGGATAACAGTTATCACACAGTGATGCCTTTAATTTTAAATGCCTAGAAACTAGTTTTCTAGAGGGGACTTTTAGAAATTAACAAGCGGGAACACACTAGTTATTTGTGGTGCCCACAGTGACTTTGCACAATCATTCTAAGGGCTCATTTCAGACAGTGTTACGTTCTCTCTTCACACCTAAGGAAGACCTTATTGTTTCATTCCGCACCCCTGAGTCATGCATCTGGAAGCCAGATCAGACTCCAGAGCTTGCTTTGGCTGGTCCTTCAGGGGGCAGCAAACAAGGAACACAAGGGCTCAACCCAATTTAAAAGAGACCAAGGTACCCTTATCCATGTGTGGAAGAAATTTTTATTCTTGAATGTTATTTTTTGTTGACAGTGAGATCATCAATGGGACATCCCCTTAAAAGGCAGTAAGCGAGGGATCAGAAATACAGGGCTATAGTCATTACACCAGCTGAGGATCTGGCCCTTATATTTGAAATCATCATAACCTCTGTCCTTGTCTGCGTTATCTCAGTTTAGCTCTTGCAACTAAAAACAAAGTATTGCAAAAGTCAATCTTGTTAAGAGTTTCTTTAGCTGTTCTTCCCCCGATGTGGGTTATGCTGTAGCTCAGCATGGACTGAGTTAAAAACAAGATAAAGAAACCCCAGTGATGAGAATAGCTTGGGGGAATGTATCTGAATTACCAGAATATCTTGGTACCAGGCCAGAATGGAGTAAACTCCAAATTGTTAGTTTCACAGTGTGTATGTGTGATAACCAACGGGGCAGGCCAAACCAGATAAATGTAGAGCTCATTATTACATTTACAAAGTTAACATATGGCAGCACGAGTAATGCTCCATCCAGTGACCATATCCATTTTTCCCCACGACTGCTGCTCACACAACATGTAGCTAGAGGGTGACGATATTTCCCAAAGGGAAAACGGGTCACAGGGTGGGGCTAACCTGAGGCCCCCTCCTCCACACGGGGCTGGACCGAGTTGCTTGCCTGAGCCCTCCCACCCACTGGAGCTGGCCTGAGCCCCCCTCCACATGGGGCTGGCTGAGCTGCTCTCCAAAGCCCCCCCCACCCCATGTGGGGCTGGGATTGCTGCTCGCCCGAGCCCTGCCTGCCCTCTGCACAAGGCTGGCATTGCCGCTTGCCCCTTGCACATTCCTGCACACCCCACTTTTGTCAAAAAAGTGGGGATTTTTCCCATTGGCTCTTGCCAACTGATGAAGTTGGCAAGAGCCAATGGGACAAATGCCCACTTTTGCCAAAAAAAAGTCAGGATGGCTGGGATAGGGCTGAAAAAAGGGACTCTTCTGGCCAAAATGGGACGTATGGTCACCCCATGTAGCTAAATTTTGCAAAGCACAAACTCTTTCAGACCCTGGAGGTGAGTCTGTTGAACTAAATGGCCCAGCCATCCTTTCTGTCCCATTTGGCAGTTATTCGAGTGATCTGTGGTGGCGAAACATCAGCCATGGCAGAAGCTGAGGAGTCCTGGGTGACCACCCTCCAGGAAGAGACGTCTTTTCAGAATGTAATCTATTTATAAGCATTTAGCTGCAGTAAATGAGCTGGACAGAACGTGAGGAAGAACTGACACACAGAAGAATAGTAAATTTACTTTAAATGTTTATTTAAGCTGTAAGTTTCTGAAGCTGGATTGAGCCGGAGGATACATTGGTTATTAATGAATTCTCCCAATGCCTCTTGGATCCAAATGCCAAATCCCCATATCTCCTCCTACGCGGGACGGACGCTGCACCTTTTCTACACCCTCTCTTCGCCCAGAATATACTTCCTGATGCAGTGTGCCATGCAGCCTATTCTTGTTCTTCTTCATGTCACTCTGCAAGATTTGCTTCTCTCAGCTGGCCTATCAACTCTGACCACGCTTAGGGTTTGAATCTACTGATATTATTGTAGCCCGCACTTCTGCATTGTGGCTCTGTCTCCCTCTAGTGGCTAGACTGTACATAAGCTCATGAGTCCGATACAGCCTTACAGTAGCAGCCAGACGTCCCAAGTCAGGGATCAGGGCCCTATTGTGCTGGGTGCTGTACAAATACAGAACAAAAGCATGGTTCCTGCTCCAGAGAACTTGCAATCAAAAAGTAAAACAAGAGACAACAGGCTCGCACACAACAGACTGGGAGAATGCAGGGGAACAGAAAGACGACTTTGATAGAATCAAATATCCTGGCACCAACACAGCTACAACACTTTTGCATATGATTATGATAGTTGTAATAAGCAGCATTCACAGCACATTAGCTGTTTAACCATCCTTGGTACTTATGGTCCCAAGTGTCATAGTGCCTCAAAAATGCGAATGGCCTTATCTTCCCAACACCCACGTGAGGTAGGAAAATATTTTTACAGTTGGGGAACTGAGGCACAGAGAGATGAAGTGACTTGCCCAGGGTCACAAAGAAAGCCTGTGGAGGAGCTGGGAACTGGATTTCACTCTCCTGCATCCCAGTTCAATGTTTTATCCACAAGGCTATTATCCTTCCTTCCCTGATCTTAGTTACGTTGGATCTGCAGTAGTGTAATCCCATTGGCTACAGCGCACTCACACCTGATCATTCACACCAGTGTAAATGAGGTCAGAATTTTGCCCTTGACATTAAAACAGCAAGCACACTACAAGGAAAAAAAAGTCCTTCATACAACCAGAAATTCAGAAGACTCATGCATAACAAAGAGATATACTTGATTTTGTAGTTCCCTATGCCACACCCCTCATGGCTGGTCACCATCCCTCACTTGTTGTGTCTCAGAGTGAGTGGTATTATGTGGACTCAAACTGTTTCTGCCTGTTTTATGCAGTATGAGGAGGGCTCTAGCCCTTTCTGCTGACTCCTTCAATGGGTGTATTAAAGTATTGCTGGACTTGGTCTATCTCCATTTGTTTGCGTCTCTCTGCTAGACAACTGAAAGGGGAATGTGGTGAGAGAGCTGTCATGCATATTAGTTATGATTCTATCAGCCCCACTTTTATGAGCTCATGATTCAAGTGTCTGGCATTGAGGATGGAAATGCTTGAAGGCTTATTTTGTTAAAAAGCCTATGTAGCATATCCACTGACGACTCCCCTTTGTTTCAGTAATTTAAAACTAGACAGAGAAAGCACTTGAGGGAGCATAGGGTGCAATCGCGCACTGGAGAGGGTAGGACAAGGTGACCTAATAGGTGACTAGCTGCTCTAATTTCTATGATTTATACATATATTCAGGTAGGCTTGCTCCCCCGTATGTTGCCTTTAATGATCTAAACAAAAAGTGTCTATGCAGCCAGGTATGAAGCTCAGAAGAACACATGGCCATGAAATGATTTCCTGATTGGCATCATGCACAGTCCTCTACATATTGGAATGCATGCATTTAATAATACGCATTGTGTGTGTGGTTTGGGGAAACAGATACTTGTTTCGTGACAGGTTTCAGAGTGGTAGCTGTGTTAGTCTGTGTCAGCAAAAACACCTTAGAGACTAACAAATGTATTTGGGCATAAGCTTTTGTGGGCTAGAACCCACTTCATCAGATGCATGGAGTGGAAAATACAGGAGCAGGTATAAATACATAAAACTTGTTTAGTGCTAACTCTGGCTACCCTAAAAGATGCAGTCCACATATGATCTATACATACTTCCACCGTTTGTATTTGTTTATCCATCGACCCCTGGGGGCAGTTAAAATAAGTAACAATAACAAACTTTTCATGAAACCCCAGGTCTTTCATATATGCTTACTCACTTATACAAGCCTTTCAACAGTACTTTGGCCACAAGTGACTTGCAAGTGTTCTGGCGCAGGAATTGTTTATTTCTGGCACTGTGAAGTGTTGACAGTTCTTGCCCATTTTTGGTGTCCTGCCCATCCCAAGCATTTATTAGCATTTCATGAAATCACCTACTTCTCTATCAGTCAGGATTGTCCCACCCTCTTGATGGAATCTAGGGTTCAATCTAGTCTCTGATGAAACCAATAGATAAGACACCCATGGGTTTTTATAGGGGCTGGATTACTTAGTTTGCCCTCCATTCTCTGCAGGACAGACTATCTTTCGTTTTGGATCCTGTATTATTAATCTGAACTAACAAAGGAGGAAAGCTATGCAGGGTAGGCAGTGCATGCTAAGGAGGCGATGCCAACGTGCAAAGCTACTTGAAGTACAAATAGTTTTCTCACTTCATGATGAACTTGAAATTGTGACTATTTCCATGTAAAGTCTCCCGCAGTTAGGAAAGGCATTTTGAGCTAAATAGGATGGTTTTATAGTGAAAGTGGGCAAAAACATGTTAAAATGTGTGTGTTGGTGTGATTGTGATGTGAAAGCTGCCACTGGGAAACATTTTTCAGTGAAACTTTTTTTTTAATTGCTGAAAAATGCAGATTCAATTCAGCCAAAACTTTTTGTGAATTCATGTTGAGTTTGCAGACTTGTTTGTCAAAAAACAACCAACCAACAACCTCCACTCCAAAAACCCCAAATCAAAATGTTTCATTTTGAAATTTGCTAAATGAAATATTCTGTTTTTTTTTCAAGTCGAAATGACTTTTCATTTAAAGAAGTAATTAAACTTTATTTAAAACATTAAAATGGAAATAAAAATTGAAATGAAAGGTGGGGGGGAGGAGGGGTCAAAAGAAATGTTCAGTTCAAGCAGAAATGAGTGGATTTTTGTGTTTTGTTTTTTGGGGGGACGGGGCTTGGGGGGGTGCCAAAACAGTTGGGGGAAAAATCATTTTGGATTGATCCAAAACAAAATTATTTTTTATTATTATAATACAAATTGTTACAATGATTTGTTTGCACCCAAAGCAACACATTTTAATAACAATAAAATTAAACCGCAAAACAGGGTGAATTTCAGCCAGCTGTGATGTGCCCTCTGCTTTCCTCATTGATGTGGGACGTCTGCCATTTTTATTCAAGCTTACAAGAAGTGGAAGGTTGGGCATATGACCAGGGATGAGTATAAAAATATTGCTCAGGCATGTAGGAATGAAATCAGGAGGGCCAAATCGCACCTGGAGCTGCAGCTAGCAAGAGATGTCAAGAGTAACAAGAAGGGTTTCTTCAGGTATGTTGGCAACAAGAAGAAAGCCAAGGAAAGTGTGGGCCCCTTACTGAATGAGGGAGGCAACCTAGTGACAGAGGATGTGGAAAAAGCTAATGTACTCAATGCTTTTTTTGCCTCTGTCTTCACGAACAAGGTCAGCTCCCAGACTGCTGCGCTGGGCATCACAGCATGGGGAGTAGATGGCCAGCCCTCAGTGGAGAAAGAGGTGGTTAGGGACTATTTAGAAAAGCTGGACGTGCACAAGTCCATGGGGCCGGACGAGTTGCATCCGAGAGTGCTAAAGGAATTGGCGGCTGTGATGGCAGAGCCATTGGCCATTATCTTTGAAAACTCGTGGCAAACGGGGGAAGTCCCGGGTGACTGGAAAAAGGCTAATGTAGTGCCCATCTTTAAAAAAGGGAAGAAGGAGGATCCTGGGAACTACAGGCCAGTCAGCCTCACCTCAGTCCCCGGAAAAATCACGGAGCAGGTCCTCAAAGAATCAATCCTGAAGCACTTACATGAGAGGAAAGTGATCAGGAACAGTCAGCATGGATTCACCAAGGGAAGGTCATGCCTGACTAATCCAATCGCCTTCTATGATGAGATTACTGGTTCTGTGGATGAAGGGAAAGCAGTGGATGTATTGTTTCTTGACTTTAGCAAAGCTTTTGACACGGTCTCCCACAGTATTCTTGTCAGCAAGTTAAAGAAGTATGGGCTGGATGAATGCACTATAAGGTGGGTAGAAAGTTGGCTAGATTGTCGGGCTCAACGGGTAGTGATCAATGGCTCCATGTCTAGTTGGCAGCCGGTGTCAAGTGGAGTGCCCCAAAGGTCGGTCCTTGGGCCGGTTTTGTTCAATATCTTCATAAATGATCTGGAGGATGGTGTGGATTGCACCCTCAGCAAATTTGCAGATGATACTAAACTAGGAGGAGTGATAGATATGCTGGAGGACAGGGATAGGATACAGAGGGACCTAGACAAATTGGAGGATTGGGCCAAAAGAAATCTGATGAGGTTCAATAAGGATAAGTGCAGGGTCCTGCACTTAGGACGGAAGAACCCAATGCACTGCTACAGACTAGGGACCGAATGGCTAGGCAGCAGTTCTGCGGAAAAGGACCTAGGGGTGACAGTGGACGAGAAGCTGGATATGAGTCAGCAGTGTGCCCTTGTTGCCAAGAAGGCCAATGGCATTTCGGGATGTATAAGTAGGGGCATAGCGAGCAGATCGAGGGACGTGATCGTTCCCCTCTATTCGACATTGGTGAGGCCTCATCTGGAGTACTGTGTCCAGTTTTGGGCCCCACACTACAAGAAGGATGTGGATAAATTGGAGAGAGTCCAGCGAAGGGCAACAAAAATGATTAGGGGTCTGGAACACATGACTTATGAGGAGAGGCTGAGGGAACTGGGATTGTTTAGTCTGCAGAAGAGAAGAATGAGGGGGGATTTGATAGCTACTTTCAACTACCTGAGAGGTGGTTCCAGAGAGGATGGTTCTAGACTATTCTCAGTGGTAGAAGAGGACAGGACAAGGACTAATGGTCTCAAGTTGCAGTGGGGGAGGTTTAGGTTGGATATTAGGAAAAGCTTTTTCACCAAGAGGGTGGTGAAACACTGGAATGTGTTACCTAGGGAGGTGGTAGAATCTCCTTCCTTAGAAGTTTTTAAGGTCAGGCTTGACAAAGCCGTGGCTGGGATGATTTAATTGGGGATTGGTCCTGCTTTGAGCAGGGGGTTGGACTAGATGACCTCCTGAGGTCCCTTCCAACCCTGATGTTCTATGATTCTGTGATTCTATTCATGTTAATAATAAAAGCTCTTTGTGGCAGGGGCCATCTCTTTGTGTACACTGTGTGTACAATGCTTAACACAGTTGCATTAGATACATAGTAAGAGCACTGTCTCAACCCAGCCCTGCTACTAGGCACTGGTTTGGCTAAGCAGTCGTCAGCTACTGCTTTGGCTACTGAAAGTGACTTTGCTTCCCCTGTTGCTGCTGTTGGTAAAAGGGGATAGTGCACAAGGCCAGGGGCTAAACTATCACAGTCTGAGTCTGCAAACAGCAAGGAGTGAAAGCCTGGTAGCCTGGGGGAAGGATTGCTCAGTGCTTTGAGCATTGGCCTGCTAAACCCAGGGTTGTGAGTTCAATCTTTGCGGGGGCCATTCAGGGATCTCGGGCAAAAATTGGGGATTGGTCCTGCTTTGAGCAGGGGGTTGGACTAGATGACCTCCTGAGGCCCCTTCCAACCCTGAGATTCTATGATCCAAGCAACTAAACTATTGGTGCAGAATGTGACTAAATGTTACTGAGTCCTGTTGGTTGCCACCAACCTCAAAAGCACGTCCCATTCAGACCTAGCAAGCGGGAACCAACCCTGTAGCGTCTGGCTGTCGGGAATGAAGTTGAAGGGGATGGAACTGAAACAGAAAAAGAGGAATCTGAGAGAGGATATTAAAGAAAAGGGCAAGGTTCCTTAACATACTGTACTAAGCAGTGGCCTGACCCAAGGTCATGGGAGTGATCGAAACCCTATTGAATTCAATAGAAACTCTCCCACTGACTTTAATGGGCTTTGGATCAGGGCTCAAATGCATGAATCATGTTAACTTGTATTCCAGGACAAAACATCTTTCATTTTCTTCCAGACCAGTTTAGAACAGGGACAACCTCCAGGCGAGGTCTGACAGCCAGGTTTGTCTGTGTAAGCAAACATTGAACCCTAAATCAGTAAACATGATCCTAAAATACACACAGTAAATCCGAAACCACAATGGCTCCAGTAAAACAATCTGGTTGGCAAAAGGAGGCTGGAAGGAATTACAATTCAACACGGGGTCCTGATTTCCTGGTGCCCTGCACTTTGTATCGCCATTAGCACTAGTGCAAAATGCATGTAAAATGCTATCGGAATAGAATGGCAGCACTTTACTCTTACTTTGCATAGGTGTCTACACAAGTTACAGGGCAATGGAAAACCAGGCCCTTAAATTAGAGGGAAGGTTGTCTGAGGTTTCTTGAGACTACTCTGGCTTAGAGAGCAGTGGGTCCTAGTGCATAGATCACTGGATAAGGTCTCGGGAGACCTGGATTCTGTTTCCAACTTTGCCACTGCCCTGCTTCGTGACCTTGGGCAACTCCTTGCACCTCTCTGGGCCTCAGTTTCCCCATCTGTAAAATGGGGATAGTGATGACCTCCTTTATAAAGCACTTTGAGATGAAAAGCACTGTAGATGAGCTAGTTATTACTATTATTATTACCTGTTTGAGTAAGGCAAGCAGGTATTTGGCTCTCACTGCAAGAAAGTCTCGCTGGATACATTTTAGTATTGGGTTCCTTCATTGATCCTCTCCCATTCTGACTTTGCAGATAACTCCACAGAGGAGCAAGAGGAGAAGGGCTGTAGGTGAAGAAGACTTGACTGAGAGAGATCATCAAGCAGGTGTCTAATTTATTTAAAAATATCCCTCCAGTGTTTATGCGAGAATCATGTTTATTTTTCATTCACTGCCTGCCGAATGTTTCAGCCTTATCGTGAGGCTCCAAGGTATGCCAGCTCTAATCCGTGACTCAGAGCTAACTGCTATCAAAAGACAAATTGGGCGAGATTCCAGCAGCGTGCATTGTTGATAGTCCAATAAGGAATCAATAATACAGTTAGTTACCATAAAGCTTACAGACTACCGTTGTGGTGGCAACCAAGTATTAAAGAAGCTATTTGATATCTAACTGGAAAACACTCAGACAGGCCTATTATTTATTTATGTGTTTGTTTATTTAATTCTGTCACCGTAGCACCAAGGAGCTCTAGTTATGGACTAGTATCCCGCTGTGCTAGGCACTGTACAAACACAGACAGCAAAAACAAATCGGTCTGAGCCCCAAGGAGCTTACAGTCAAAGTAGTAATAATAAATATTTATACTGTGGTAGTGTCCAAATGCCCCCAATGGGCTTGGGCTCCATTGTGCAGGGCACTGTACAGAAAGAGACAATACCTGCCCTGAATTTACAATCAAAAGACATCAACGGACAAAAGGTAGGCAGTGTGGTTACAGAATACAAGGAAGTGGATGTGGTGAAGAATTGACATCATGTTGTTCACTAGTTATGTGTTTTGAACTTTTTTTTAAAATTGGGGTTAGAGGTTGGGAGGGAGGGCATAGAAAAAGGATAGGAAGAGGATTTTTAGGGCTTGGGAAGTAAAAGGATGCTGTATTAGTTCCAAATAAAATATTGAAAGATGTAACCTCTAGTCCCACGTTACTGACTTTTTGCGTGGATTCTAGGGCTCCCTCTCTACGATCCCTGTGTGCAGAAGAGTGGGACGACATGAAGGGAAATACATGAGAATCCATCAAATTTTCTTGCCTTGGGGAGATTAAAAAAATTAACATCCCATCAACGGGACTTCCAAATAGGGTGCTAAATTCTGCTTGGCTGTTGTACATGGATACATAAAAACCTTAGGGCAATAGCAGGGCCTCTGGATTTCAACCACAATATACTCTTGAGGGTGGGCCATAGGGTAGGTCAAAATCTGTGGGAAAGGAACATTCCCTTCTTCCATGTGAGTGTTCTTTTGATCAGCTGGTCTACCCTCCATGCATGTTCCGGCTCACACTCCTTATCCAAGGTAGGGTTCCAAAGGGGACTGAGATTATGATAGATGCACATTATACATATTCTAAGAAGAGCAAAGTCAAAATGAAGCCTCTTCACAGAATTTTGCTGTGTCTCTTCTGTGAAGGAGACATAGGGACTGAATGACCAGAGCAAGCCATTGAGCTTTTGGCCAGATTCTGCCCTCCTTTACGCTGACTTCAATGGAGCAATACCACTTTAAATCCACTGAGAATCTGGCCCATTATTTGTAACTTGGGTTGATCAGGGTTGAGGATCATCACTGGGGAAGTACACACGGCTACTCTGCCGGTGCTGTACCAATGACATGGCACCACAGATGGCTACACACTTCCCAGGGCTGTCAATCTGGCAACTTTCTCCAACACTCACCAGACACATGAATCAAGTGGCATCTTCTTGCTGTAGTGTGAAAATAATGAAATGTGGATCTCAGCATTGGTAGAAATTAGCCTAAATGATACACCTGAATCAGCAGTTTATTTGACAACATTTATTTGACAACCAACTAGGGGCAGAGCTCTTCTTGACCTGCTGCTCACAAACCAGGAAGAATTAGTAGGGGAAGCTAAAGTGGATGGGAACCTGGGAGGCAGTGACCATGAGATGGTCGAGTTCAGGATCCTGACACAGGGAAGAAAGGAGAGCAGCAGAATACGGACCCTGGACTTTAGAAAAGCAGACTTTGACTCCCTCAGGGAACTGATGGGCAGGATCCCCTGGGAGAATAACATGAGGGGGAAAGGAGTCCAGGATAGCTGGCTGTATTTTAAAGAATCCTTATTAAGGTTACAGAGACAAACCATCCCGATGTGTAGAAAGAATAGTAAATATGGCGGGCGACCAGCTTGGCTTAACAGTGAAATTCTTGCTGATCTTGAACACAAAAAAGAAGCTTACAAGAAGTGGAAGATTGGACAAATGACCAGGGAGGAGTATAAAAATATTGCTCGGGGATGCAGGAGTGTAATCAGGAAGGCCAAATCCCACCTGGAGTTGCAGCTAGCAAGAGATGTTAAGAGTAACAAGAAGGGTTTCTTCAGGTATGTTAGCAACAAGAAGAAAGTCAAGGAAAGTGTGGGCCCCTTCCTGAATGAGGGAGGCAACCTAATGACGGAGGATGTGGAAAAAGCTAATGTACTCAATGCTTTTTTTGCCTCTGTCTTCACGCACAAGGTCAGCTCCCAGACTGCTGCGCTGGGCATCACAGCATGGGGAGTAGATGGCCAGCCCTCAGTGGAGAAAGAGGTGGTTAGGGACTATTTAGAAAAGCTGGACTTGCACAAGTCCATGGGGCCGGACGAGTTGCATCCGAGAGTGCTAAAGGAATTGGCGGCTGTGATGGCAGAGCCATTGGCCATTATCTTTGAAAACTCGTGGCAAACGGGGGAAGTCCCGGGTGACTGGAAAAAGGCTAATGTAGTGCCCATCTTTAAAAAAGGGAAGAAGGAGGATCCTGGGAACTACAGGCCAGTCAGCCTCACCTCAGTCCCCGGAAAAATCACGGAGCAGGTCCTCAAAGAATCAATCCTGAAGCACTTACATGAGAGGAAAGTGATCAGGAACAGTCAGCATGGATTCACCAAGGGCAAGTCATGCCTGACTAATCTAATTGTCTTCTATGACGAGATAACTGGCTCTGTGGACGAGGGGAAAGCGGTGGACGTGTTGTTCCTTGACTTTAGCAAAGCTTTTGACACGGTCTCCCACAGTATTCTTGCCAGCAAGTTAAAGAAGTATGGGCTGGATGAGTGGACTATACGGTGGATAGAAAGCTGGCTAGATTGTCGGGCTCAACGGGTAGTGATCAATGGCTCCATGTCTAGTTGGCAGCCGGTATCAAGTGGAGTGCCCCAAGGTCGGTCCTTGGGCCGGTTTTGTTCAATATCTTCATAAATGATCTGGAGGATGGTGTGGATTGCACCCTCAGCAAGTTTGCAGATGACACTAAACTGGGAGGAGAGGTAGATATGCCGGAGGGTAGGGATAGGATACAGAGGGCCCTAGACAAATTAGAGGATTGGGCCAAAAGAAATCTGATGAGGTTCAACAAGGACAAGTGCAGAGTCCTGCACTTAGGACGGAAGAATCCCATGCACCGCTACAGACTAGGGACCGAATGGCTCGGCAGCAGTTCTGCAGAAAAGGACCTAGGGGTTACAGTGGACGAGAAGCTGGATATGAGTCAACAGTGTGCCCTTGTTGCCAAGAAGGCCAATGGTATTTTGGGATGTATAAGTAGGGGCATAGCGAGCAGATCGAGGGAGGTGATTGTTCCCCTCTATTCGACATTGGTGAGGCCTCATCTGGAGTACTGTGTCCAGTTTTGGGCTCCACACTACAAGAAGGATGTGGAAAAATTGGAGAGAGTCCAGCGGAGGGCAACAAAAATGATTAGGGGACTGGAACACATGACTTATGAGGAGAGGCTGAGGGAACTGGGGATGTTTAGTCTGCGGAAGAGAAGAATGAGGGGGGATCTGATAGCTGCTTTCAACTACCTGAAAGGGGGTTCCAAAGAGGATGGATCTAGACTGTTCTCAGTGGTAGCAGATGACAGAACGAGGACTAATGGTCTCAAGTTGCAGTGGGGGAGGTTTAGGTTGGATATTAGGAAAAACTTTTTCACTAGGAGGGTGGTGAAACACTGGAATGTGTTACCTAGGGAGGTGGTGGAATCTTCTTCCTTCGAGGTTTTTAAGGTCAGGCTTGACAAAGCCGTGGCTGGGATGATTTAGTTGGGGATTGGTCCTGCTTTGGGCAGGGGGTTGGACTAGATGACCTCCTGAGGTCCCTTCCAACCCTGATATTCTATGATTCTATGATTCTAACATAACTGCAGATTGGTGACAACCCATTTAAAAAAAAATAATGAGATGTTGATTACATGTTAGCATTGCCAAGGATTAAAAAAACACTCTAGAAAAATGGGCACAGCCTGGAGTTTTGCAAACATTCCCTAGGTGGCAAAGGGCTAAAGTCTTCTTTTAAGAAATACTGGACAAGAGAATGGTTCTTACGTTATGAGTATGTCCCAGTGCTAGGAATAGGTTGTTTCTGAGTGCAGGTTCTTCACAGCACCATAAAGATTGGAGCGAGGGGAGGAAGAACAAACAGTGCTTTAAAGAGAATTGTGTGAACTATTACTGACATGATTAATCCAACTGGGGAGTTGCAACATGTATACTAGTGCTTTGGAAATAATAGAGCGGCTTCATAAAAGGCTAGTTTTTAGACATGAAGGTGTGCAATCAAATTGCAGGGTAAATTAAAATAAACATAAAAGCCCACATCCCCTGACTTTACAGCAAAATGAAATGGAGAGAACTATAACTTGTCCCTTCAGTGGATACACAGGGCAATGTTTGCAAGGGGAAAAAATATGTAATATATATATAATGGAGCAGATTCTCCGTTCCTCTGAATTGCTTTTGAGTGTGGTTGCTAGCAAAAGGTATCTATGAAGCTGTTGTAGCCGGTTCTGGGAAGATCAACCCAGTGTAAGAGGATCGTCAGGGGCAGAGGGCCAGAGAAGTGGCCTCTCCACAGCCACTGAAGTGGGTGTGGTCATGGAGAAAGGTGAGCGTCTTCCCTGATGGTTTCAGAGTGGTAGCCGTGTTAGTCTGTATCAGCAGAAAGAATGAGGAGTCATTGTGGCCCCTTAGAGACTAACAAATTTATTTGAGCATAAGCTTTTGTGGGCTAAAGCCCACTTCATCAGATGCATGTAGTGGAAAATACAGTAGGAAGATATAGATAGATAGATAGATATATGAATGAGAGAGAGATACACAGAGAACATGAAAAAATGGGGGTTGCCATACCAACTCTTAACGAGACCAATCCATTAAGGTGGCTATTATCAACAAGAGAAAAAAAACTTTTGTAGTGATAATCAGGATGGCCCATTTCAAACAGTTGACAAGAAGGTTCGAGTAACAGTAGGGGAAAAATTAGCATGGGGAAATAGTTTTTAGCTAGTGTAATGACTCATCCGCTCCCAGTCTTTATTCAAGCCTAATTTAATGGTGTCCAGTTTGCAGATTAATTCCAGTTCTGCTGTTTCTCATTGGAGTCTGTTTTTTGAGGTTTTTTTGTTGAATAATTGCCACTTTTAGGTCTGTAATTGAGTGTCCAGGGAGGTTGAAGTGTTCTCCAACTGGTTTTTGAATGTTATAATTCTTGACTCCTGATTTGTGTCCATTTATTCTTTTGCATAGAGACTGTCTGGTTTGGCCAATGTACATGGCAGAGGGGCATGGCTGGCACATGATGGCATATATCACATTGGTAGATGTGCAGGTGAACGAGCCTCTGATAGTGTGGCTGATGTGATTAGGTCCTATGATGGCGTCCTTTGAATAGATATGTGGACAGAGTTGGCAATGGGCTTTGTTGCAAGGATAGGTTCCTGGGTTAGTGTTTTTGTTGTGTGGTGCGTGGTTGCTGGTGCGTATTTGCTTCAGGTTGGGGGGCTGTCTGTAAGCGAGGACTAGCCTCTCTCCCAAGATCTGTGAGATGGTTGTAACGTCTTCTTGGGACCACTGGAAGCTAGTTACCTTGGAGCAGCCTTCCGGCTGCACTCACTTAAGCCAGGGGACTGGACATAGGTAAGTAAAGCCAACCCTCATTTGGGGGTGCCAAAGATGGTGGTGTCAGATGTTTAGCTGCATGCGTGTGTTCTCTCAGTGTGTTGTACTGACTCTGGCCAGACAGCCCGTACAGCAGGCTTCGATCGAACTGCCCAATAAATCCACTGACTTGGTTTAGTAGGAAAGGCGCCCGGCCAGGTTTATGGCCGATGAAGCACGGTGCTAATGCCCCAGCTCAATGGTTACAGGTAAACTAACACACGTATGCCCGTGACAATGGACGCAGCTCAGTCAGTGGCGAAACTTTCCACTGCCCCCTCAGTTGGACAAAGACACTCCCTCTGAGATACATCTTTATACACAGATACAAACAAATTACGGATTGCCCCTGACTCTAACGGATTAGGGCGCCACCCATTGCCTTGTTCCTGTAGGTTCGATTAAAATATCTCTATTCATCATGCTGTAATCCTGACCTTATCCTTAAGATGTGTCAGCATGTTCCTGTTATCTTTGGGGAATGTGTTTATCGGGGGTGTTCTGGTACCACCCTTCTGGAATGTGCTTGTGTGAGTGCTTTATGCCTAGCATCTTTTAGGAATATGTGTTTTTGCAATATCGGCCCTGTGCTTGCCAAATTCTGTGAGCAGGGCCTGCCTCTTGCTCACAACTTAACCTTGCTTTATATCAGTAGAGTTTTGACTCTTTTAGTCCAGGCCTCAGGCCTTAGACCAGGCCTCTGATACATGGGCTTATGGTTCAGGCCGTCTTCCTACTACAGATGGCTTGAAGACAATACAAGTTTGGCACTGTATATTCACTACGTGTCTGATAAAATGAATGTAAAAATAGGGTATTCTTTTGCCTGGCCCATTGCAGGCAGCTGCTGCTTTTTGCCTTCTAAGTGTATGGATGTTACCGACAGCACTTTACATCAGCTCTTAACCTAAATATTTCTACTTGATTCAATAAGCATCCATTGTAAGTGGCTCCAAATCCATCAGGCCCACATCATATTAACCCAGTCCTTAAGGACACTGTACCACAAAGCAGCACCTGGAAACCCCATATTCACCACTGTCATATGATTATGTTTAGTACAAAGTATGCCTATGAGGTATCATTTTAAATGTCTTGATCTGATGAACATTAATATCCTGTTGGATTGTATGTGCTATCATTGTATGTGAAGTTATGAAGTTTTGCTATGTGTGTGTTACTGAAATACGTTGTGAGGTTGGGAACACCCACAACCAGCCTTTCTGGTACAGTAATGGAGTAGCCAGACATTACTTAATGGCTCATCAGCACCCAAAGAATCTACTATCCCAGGAACTGTATACAATGGAGACTTCTCAGAGAGAACACGTAGACAATGGAGACTGCTTGGTTAGTGGGGGCTGCCTGATTCCCCATGTCAAACGATCTTTCCAGCAAGCTGGAAAAAACTATAAAAGAGGGGAAGTGACATCATCACGGAGCCTCTACCCTACCCCCAACTCAACACCTGGAAGAAACGTCTGGAGGACAAAGATTTGGAACTGGGGGAGAGTGGTCCCATGTTGGAAGGCGGTCCCAGCCTGCGTATTGAGGATCTGTGGCCTGTTTGTACCATCTGTCAGGGTGAGACAGTGCTTGATTCAAATCCAGTTTAGTTTGTAGAACTCAGACTGCAAATTTTATTTCTTAAGTAACCAACTCTGATTTCTATGCCTGCTATTTATAATCACTCTGAATCCATCTTTCTGTAGTTAATAAGTCTGTTTTCTATTTTACCTAAAACTGTTTTGTTTTGTTTGGAGTGCTTTGGAAATCTCAGCTCAGTTTACAAAGGATAGTGTGTATCCATTCCACACTGATGGAGAGGCAGACTGGGTAGTGAACTGACACTGGCCAGGCTTCTGACCGGCGCAAGATGGTACAGTTCTTGGATGCAAGGCTGGGGACCTGGGGGGAACTGGCTGGAGCCTCTCTATTGTTGGTTCAGGAGTGACTAAAGCTATGTCTACACTGGCACTTTTGTCGTTAAAATTTTTCTCACTCAGAGGTGTGAAAAAACACCCGCCTGAATGACAGAAGTTTTAACGACAAAAAGGGCCGGTGTGGACGGTGCTTCGTCAGTGGGAGCTGTGTTCCCGCCAACGAAGCTACCACCCCTCATTGGAGGTGGTTTTATTTTGTCGCTGGGAGAGCTCTCTCCTGGCAATAAAGAGCGGCTACACAGTGCACCTTACAATGGTGTGGCTGCAGCGGCACAGCTGTGCTGTTGTAAGGTGCACAGTGTAGGCCTAGCCTGAGAAAGCATTCATGTAACTCAGTTGGGCGTGTCCCTGCCTGTGGATGTCTGTGTAAGTGCAGGACCTGCCAGAGGTTTGTGGCTTGACATAGCATCACAGAGTGAGAGGGATACCCCAGCTTGGTGGGACAGAGGGCTCAGAGGTCCCACAGTCCAGATTGCACCCCGGGGACCCGTCACAGACACCTATTAACTTTATTACAACTGCTGGAAAAACAGTTAAGACTGCAACAATGCTATTGTCAGCCGCACAGTTTTAGAGCTTAGACTGTAGTATTCTTTAGGGTTTTAAAATTAAATTATTATTATAAAATAAAAGGTTTTTCTTAACTCTTGTGGGCCAGATTTTTGCCTAGTGTAAATGGTTTAGTGCCACTGTTTTCAGTTTACATCAGCTGAGGGTTTGGCCCACTGTATATAAAATAGACTTGAGATTTTATCTTCCTGAGTTAGAAGATGATTTAATTGCTCGTGGTGGAAAACTTCTGAAAGGGAACTGAGTGCCTTTAATTCCCAGGGGGCATCTCTCAGGCCTAGGCCCATTGTAATGGCCAGAACTTTTCTTCCTATATTGGCAGATAGACAGACCTTTCTGCTCCCCTTTGGTTTTTAGAACCTGGCCAGGCATGCTGTGGCCGCTCCAAAATAATCTATTTCTCAGTAACTGGAGGCTGAACTAGAGTGAATGTTCATAGAAGTTTCAATAAAACAGCATAAGGTCAACTGCTGTTTAAATCCACACCATCAGCTTGGCTGTTGCATTTTACAGAGCTGTGAGTCCTGGTGCCAAAGGGCAACATGTAAATTGAGCTGTTGTTTTGAAGCATGTAAGGTAATAAATGGTGCTGTCAGTTGTTTTCACCCGAATGACAGATGTATTCGCTGCAGAATGGATGCCATGTATGGCTATTATTGCAAAAATTTCACTATGTACCTGTTGCCTGCTGTTTAACAAATAAAGCTTAGGTTAAATCATTTTAGTCTGTGCCCTAGTATCTCTGTCTTAATTGCAGTTTTACTGAAGACTTGTGTAATTTCCCAGTGCTGCTGATGTATCGTCAGATTGAGTGCCTTTGTGAAGCACATTCACAATGCAGTTCCACGCATCCTGAAGGAACACTGCTTATCCTGCTGTTTTCTAATGGTCCAGGGCAAAAATATTCCATTCCTGTCACTAACCATGAAGTTTCTCAAAAAGAAAAGGAGTACTTGTGGCACCTTAGAGACTAACCAATTTATTTGAGCATAAGCTTTCGTGAGCGACAGTTCACTTCATCGGATGCATTCATCGGATGAAGTTTCTGTTTCCCAGTGGCTATGGTGAAATTCCAGCTCCTGGCAAAAATCGTTAAGTTTTGCAAATTAATTGCTTGTGGAAATTTGCCATTTTTTAGAGAACAATAATGACATGCTCTTACATCTCTACTGCAGTTTCCCCCCAGAAGGATCCTGAAGGGCTATATAAGCCCTGGGTCCAATGTTACAGGCCTTAGAAAACCCATTTTGAAGTCAAGCTGGTAACTTTTCTATAAGAATCACTTTTCCTGACAAGAAATTGCAGCAGCTGGTTAACAGTTCACCACAAAATACAAAGCCTATTACTTTCCCCAGCCTTTGGATTCAGCAAAGCACTTAAACATGTGTTTACCGTTAAGCCTATGTCGTACTGTAACAATCACCATGGCAAACCTTTTAACCTTTTATTAAACAATGATGGGGCAGGGATTAGAAAACAGCATTCAAACCTTAAAAACTTAAGTAAGACTTTCAATTTAACAAAAAAGAGTCCATTGTAGGTGGTCTTAAGCTGTTTGTAGAAATTCAGTTCTGTTTCTTTTAAAAACGGAAGAGCACGGATACAACTATGGGGAGCAGAAGGAATATCAAAGATAGACAATGCATTTTCTGTCACTGAGGCTTTTTTGACTTGTAGCTAACTACTGAAAAATCACAGGAAGAAACCATGGTGTAATTAGCCACTCTGAGACATAGGCCTGGTCTACGCACAATTTTTATGCCAAATGTCAGTTTGGGGAGTGATTTTTCTACCAAAATAGCAATACCGTTACAGTCTCTTATGTAGATACCATTACACCAGTCTAAACATGCCCCAATACTGATGTAGCTTATTCCCCTTCCTGTGTAGCTCAGAAACATGAAAGCCCAGTGGTATGATGGGAGATTCCAGGATCCCACACAGGGTGACCAGATGTCTTGATTTTATAGGGACAGTCCCGATTTTTGGTCTTTTTCTTATATAGGCTCCTATTACCCCCCACCCCAATCCCAATTTTTCACATTTGCTGTCTGGTCACCCTGGTCCCACAGGGCAATAAGTATCCCATCAGCTGGGATATCACTCCATTGAGGTACTCAGCCTGCAAGCTGTCATTGACCAGTTTAGGAAACTTGCTAAGCAGCCCCCAGAAAAGCAATTCCCCAGAAAAGTGCTGGCAACCTCGTGCCATTGAAGCTAACCAATCACATCCAGGAATTTCTATCTTGGTCTGTTGCAATAGCCGTTTTGTGACCTCACTGGGAGCCTTGAAAAATCAGTCCTTTGAATCTTTTTGTCTATAACTTAACTTGTTTTTATAAACAACTTCATACAACAGGTCAAGACAGCTTCTTGTTACCTTTCCCCTACTTTGGACAACTGAGCGGCTGGGCCTTTGTCATAACGCTCCCCTCTGCTGTGCACATGAATCTGCTGTTCAGAGGGATCCATAGGAATGCATAAGAACAGGTCACTCACAGACTCTGGATTGGCTGCCTGGATTCATTGCTTTCTGAAGCAACACAGCTTCAAATAACTGGCATGCCAAGCAAAGGAGAGACTTACAGACTTGCCCTGAACAAAGGACCTGGGAAAGCTGACAGTTTAATTGGTTGATTGGCTATGTAGGGATCCTTTTCAGTACCTCTTTACCCCAGGTAGGGAAGTATTTAAAGAAGATAAGCTGTTTGAGTGATTAACAGAGGGAGAAGGCCAGATGCTTACCACTGCAGCTGACAGTTGTGAAACTCGTGACACCAGTGCCTGTGTCTTACTTCCAGCCCCTGCAGCCATATAGATTGGGTTAAATCACAGCGAGTTCTGACACAAGTTGGCTAAGATGCAAAGCATTTGTCTGAGCAGTGGGGCTGCACTTATATTTACAGTGAAATATTATCCCTTCATGGTTAACAACTAACTGCGAACCTGCTCATTGTGGAAGCCGTTCGGCATAATTAGCCGGTTAAAGAAGTCTGCCTATTGATTAACTGAACTAAATGACCCATAATTAACAGCACGACTGCCGAGCTAATCTATTCGGTGTTATTTTCCTTTCCCTTCAAGCCTTGGAACCTGTTAGTCCTTTCATTAGTAGGGGGTGGGTAGGTGAAGAGTCCACATCATGTGGTAATTGAGTTACCATGCCCCTATGGGGGCTTTAAAAGGCACACTGATGTGTTATAAAAGGCCTGCTGGCATGCTATTTTATTCTCTTGGCCTGCAGAGGTATTAGAGCTGGTCATGCTGACTCCATGCATATTTCTTTTCTTTTAAATTTACCACTTCCAGTGAGCTGGAACACCTGCTCTGAGCCATCTCCGACTCTGGGGAAATTCAGATACAGACCTGAACTTGGCAGCTTAGGCCTTGTAATGATATGCTTATTTGAAGTATATTATTTAGCCACTAGATGTCTCTGTGTGCTGAATACAGTTCCAGACAGGGTCTGATCCCTGGTAATCAAGGGAGACAAAGCTGGAACTCGAGTTATGAGGAAACCTGTTTGCTTGTGGCTGTAGCTTGCAGTTGTTTTCTTTAATAAAAGTCTCCTGTTTGAGTGTTTGATTCTATAGATCATGACAGGGACCAGCTCCATAAAATTGACCCAGATAGGAATCTAACCATAGCACTTTGGGTGAGTTCTTAATCAGACCTGTATATCATTGCCTATTCCCATCTCATGTTTCAAGTCCTTCAAGGCTTTCTCTTTTCCTCCCAAATGCCCCATTAAACCTTTATATAATGTCAAAGTGGGTTAATTGCTCTCTTGTCCTTTTGAAATGCAATTCAATATAAACTAGAAATAATGGATCACAGTATCATTTGCACGCTGTTGTGAGTTCTACCAGCACTTGCAATGCTAGCTGGTGCCACCACTGTACCAGTCTGGTTTTCTGACTCTCTTTTAATTAGGTTACAGCTTGTTTCAAATAGATGGGAAGAAAGTGACTATATTTAAACAAATGAAGGAACAAACAAACAACAACAAAACACACACACAAATAAACAAAAAACGAGAGAGAGAGAGAGAGAATCTGGCAAGATCAGCTCTGAACAGAGGTGCCAGTCAATAACACAGCAAGTCCTTAAGAAGCATCTCTCCAGAGCTATCTCTGCTAAGCTCAGACCTGAAGCAGTGCCCACTGAAACCAATAAAGATACTTTCATGGACTTTAGTAGGTGTTGGATCAGGCCCCTAGACCCCTCCTTCTCTTTGCAACAGTAAAAAGCTTTCATGTGCATGTACTTCAGGACAGGAAGAGGATTCATTTTCCAGGTTCGTTCTTTTCACCTGCAGAAATTTGAACTACCCACGATTAAACCCATTGTCCTTAGCTTCTTGCTCTGCTGATGCCCTCAGGTGTGACCAGGAAGGAGCCTTCACCTGTGTGACCAAGAGGGCTACAGTAAGACCAGGCCAAGAGTGAGATCCCCCTACACACACACACTCTGGTCCCTTTACACTGCGTAAGTGGCATAAAAGGGCTCTAAAAAAAGCTCCAGTCCCAGGAAGGGGAGAATTCTTCTCGCATACAAGAAGGGGGGAACCCCTTTGTAAGCCTTTCCATAAGGGGTGTGGTAGGGGCAGGAGGTGTGTGCATCCCATAGGGCTGCAGAGAGTCCAGGTAGTTTGAGGGCTCCTGTAACTGAGAGAGGCCCCCAGGGCTGGCCATGCAATGCCACTGGCTGAGAGTGGCTCAGTACTGGGAGGGGCACACAAGTGGTTTAAAGCAATCATAGCCACCCCTTCCCTGGGCTGGGCCTCTTAAGAGGGGTAGCCCAACATCTTTCCCCTAGACTCCATCTTGGTTTAGCTTAAGGTCTCTTTTCATCAATAGTGACTTCCAGTTTCGGGAGGCCTTTAAACTCAGACAAAGCCCACTTAGGACTCAAGTCCTCATCCTTTCAAAACTCTGGATTACATTTCCCTGGTGTGACAGACCTTTGGGCCACCTCCAACCTGTGCCCAAGGATATCTCGTTTACGCTCTACTCAAATGCCTAAATGAGGTGGGTGTGTGGCTCATACTGCAGGGAGCAACGTTATAGAGATCTCATTCTCCACTGGAGTCTGTAACACTAGTTGGAGCTGGTGGAGAATCAAGCCCTGCCATTTACCTTGGAGCTCCATTTTATTTCATCCAATCCCCTCCTCCCTTCTTCTTTCTGTCCTAACCTTTACCTTTTAATACATTATGCCTTTTTATCCCATTAATATTTTGACATCATGATCTGCCAGGACTGAGGAGAGCAGTTCAATAATAAAAAGTCTGACGATCACCCGCGAGGCCACCCAGATCTTGATATTTCAGACGCTTCTAATTGAACTCCAGAGAGAGGCAGTGGGCTGTTTCCTCATCTCATCTGCATAATGGCTGTGATGTCAGGTGTCCCCAGCCCGCCCTCAGTGTGGGAAATCCCACTAGAGGCTCTTGGGTTTGTCCCAGCATATAAAGCTGCTCAGAGACCAGTGAACTAGTTCTTTGTAGTGATGCGAGCGGTTGCATGAAATCACACTGGAGCTTTGCTGTGGGCCCTCTCTCCCTCATTAACTCATGTGTACGCTCTAAAACACTTCAGTTAGCTTAAAAAAAAAAAGGCATTGAACAAGCTCTTTAATGAAAGGCAGGGAGTTTAAATGCCGGCTTTGGCTGACTCCCAAGGCAGGATAAAGGCTCCTCAGCTCAAATGTCAACAGGAGCAGATGAAATCCATTCCCCTCCTTCCCCTCCAACTCCCTGTAAGAGTGGAATTTCTCACCATATTTGGTGCTCCCTGTACTTACAGATGCTCTCAGTTCTGGAACCTAATGGTTTCAGTTCCAGATATTAAACTCTCTCTCTCTGGGATTACTTCATAGGCTAGACTAGAGAACTCCCACTATCCCTCGGCATATAGTGCCTTCTTTTAGAGGCACCAGAGGGCTTTTCCTCATGGCTGTCTTTTTAGAGTAGCTCACAAGCATTATAATGACGTTTCTCTTGCTGCACCCCTGAGAGGTTACATTCCTCCCTGCCCCCTTTACAGATGGGGAATTGAAGCAGAGACACTTGTCCAGGGTCACCCAGGCAGAAACAAAACTCAATTCTCTTGACTCTCAGTGCAGTACCTTAACCACACCCCCATGCTGTCCAATTACATTAGGGCAATTCCATTGAATTAAATGGGACTGTACTACTCTCACTGAGAGGAGAAGTTGGCCGAGACTGAGTAGAAGAAAGAACCCCAGTTTCCTAGTTGACAGCCTTTCCTGCAATTAAAACAAGATCCAAAGCTAGGCAAGAATGTGTAATGGCTCTTAGTTTGGAGTGTCGGCACTACATTACCAGTAGCCCTTTCATTAGTTTGCAGAGGCAAACACGGAGTATGAAAGGCCCTGTTCTCGCTCTCTAATTTATGTTATTAAAGTGGGCTATGAATGCATCGTTCTTACCAGGTGATGTTATACCTTATGTAGCATATTATAGCATGCAGATATTCTTAAGAGTGCCTCACTTGCGGAATATGGTTTTAATAGGTATAACAAAGCCATTAGAGCAGCATTAGACTTGAACTTGAATTTAGTAATTTACAGGAAGCAATTCTTCTCTGACTTTCTCTACAACCTACGTCAGGAACAAATAATGGAGCCCACTGTGAATGCACAAAATGTTATTGCTGTTGTTTAAATCCCATCAGATGGATTTTGGTACAAACACTCTACAGTGACGAAGATATCATAAAAACCTGGATCAAGATAGACATCTGACTTCATAAGATGATCACTGCTGTATTTCTCATTGAACATTGCATTTTACCTGTCTCAGGGCTGCAAATGCTTCTGCAAGGCTTCCTGAAATAACCAGGATGAAAAGCTGCACATATCACTCATGCAATTCATCTTTTCGGTCAGTCGGTGCCTTAATATACATATGGGTTAATGCTACTTGACGTACCTTGTAGCTCCTCTTTAGGATTTCATGTATAGATGCAGACTTTGCACTGTTTTCCTCCTGGTGAAAAGAAATGGATTGCACAACATACAACATGAATGCTCCACTTCTACAGCTCTCTTAGGACTACTCCTGTTTGAAGCGTGCCTGGTGTTTAGGGAGGGACTCACCTCACTGAACCCTGGTTTACACTACAGAGTTAGGTCAGGGCAAGGCAGCTTACCTCGACCTAACTCTGTAAGTGTCTACCCTATATTTTCGCTCCCACCAGCGTAACTCGCTCACTACACTGACCTAATAACTTCACCTCTGTGAGAGGCATAGAACTTAAGTCAATGTAGTTAGATTGCTGCAGTGTCAGAATAGACACTGCATTGCTTATATCCACTGTTGCTGTCTTTCAGAAGCCATCCCACAATGCCCCATGCTGACAGTTCAATTGGTGCAAGCGCTCCTGGGGAGGATGCTCACTGCTGACACAAGGAGCGAAGTGTAGACATGCACAAGCGATGTAATTACTGCGGCGGCTGTATTAAGATTGCCAATTCTGGTTGGACGTATTCCTGGAGGTTCCTGGAGGTTTAATCAGATGACATAATCGGTTATGCCAACTTAAGTTAGGTCAACTTAATTTTGTAGTGTAGGCATGTCCTGAGTATATGTGAGCCTTGTGATCAGAGTCCATATATCTATCTACATTGTTTCCTGAAGGTCTCATTTAACATCCTGCAATAGGGAACAGCTCCACAGCTTTTCTGTTCTTGCTCAGATGAGTGCTGGCAGATTGCACCTTTGTGTCCCAAGAGGCTAAGGGGCGTTGCTCATACATGTTATCAGGGCTCTTGTGAAATCGCTGCTTGCATTTGAAAAGCGTTTCCAGACATCAGGTGCAAAAGGGGGTGAGGGAATAAGGATGTGAAATGTGTCAGGAGAGCCAGGCTTTACACTCCTTCAAGCCAAATTCCTTCTCTTGATTTTCATATTGTTTTAACCCCTCTGTTGCTAGATCTCTCCTCTACTGTGCCATCATTTTAAACCAATTTAATGTGGAGGTCAATACTGTTGCTGTTTACTATTTATTCATTATTTGTTTGCTGCCAGCTGTGTTGTGTGCACAGTATAATACAGAAAAATAAAGAAATTGCCTACCAAGAAAAGTTTCAGAGTAGCAGCCGTGTTAGTCTGTATCCGCAAAAAGAAAAGGAGTGAGCTGTAGCTCACGAAAGCTTATGCTAAAATAAATTTGTTAGTCTCTAAGGTGCCACAAGTCCTCCTTTTCTTTCTACCAAGAAAAGTTTATGATCTACAAAGAGAAGACAGGCAACAGTATTTTGGTTTGTACTACATCAGATGTTTTCACACATCCCTGCACTTTTGAGGTAGTTTGTAGTTTTGTGTGGGACAAGAAGCAAAATTGATATAAAGTATTGTGATCTTCCTGCTTTTTATGACCTGGGCATATTGGACATTTTGGAAAATTTTCAAACCAAAGAAGTTAAGGAATAGAGCCTCCCATACCTTTTGAAGTTCACATTCAGTGCTAACTTTGATAGCAGTTAATGCAAGTGTACAGAGGATTATTATTAATTACTTGTATCACTGGAGTGCCAACTGAGATCAAGGCCCCATTGTGCTAGGTGCTAATGAGCAATGCTCTGTCCCTTGGAAAGCTTGCATTCTAAATAGACACAACAGCAAACGCTGAGAAAAAGGATTGTTTCCCCATTTAATAGATGGAGCGTGATGGCACAGACATATTAAGTGACCTTCCTGACGTTACAAAGTCTGCAGCAGAACCACGAAATGAATCCAGTTTTCCCAAGTCCCAGGCCAGTACTTTAACCACAACATCTCCCTCTTGGGGTGCACCGGCCATTACTGGCCTCCATGGAGTTTGTTGCTGGTGATAAACTTGCCCCACAATGCCTGCAGCCACAGTCACACAACAGCCAATAAGTATTGTGCGGCTGCTAGGTTGCTACACTAGCTAAGCACCTGTAGGGTTGCCAAGCCTCCAGGATTGCCCTGGAGTCTCCAGAAATTAAATATTAATCTTTCATTCGAGATTATATGATGTGATGAAACCTCTAGGAATATGTCCGACCACAATTGGTAACCCTAAGCACCTGCTCTGCCCATACAATAAAACGCTTCTGGCTGAACTCAATATTTTCTGTTGGAATGTTTCAGTACCTGGAATGTTTCAAAAGTCTCAGAGCTCAGCTTATTTAAGAGGGACCATTAGGTGCAAAAGGGGGTGAGGGAAATGTGTCAGGAGATCCAGGCCTTACACTCCTGCCAGCCAAATTCCTTCAACGGCTGAAGCCCTGGCTGCTGCTGTTCATAAAAGGCAAATGACTTCTCAGATTTATTAGTTACCTGCAGGTGCAATTTATCAATTCCAGGCTGGGCCTGGCACAGACAACTGGGGAGAGACCTGTGCCTTTGATTAATGTGCTAGCCCTCAGAATAGAGGCAGGCTTTTTACTGGGCTTTCATTCTCACACATTCTTAAAAATAACGAGAAGCGCATTCGGCAAGCGCTTTCGCGGCATGGGGTGCCAAAGCGCTGTCATCCCCTAAAGCTTTGATATTGTTATGCTGGGTTAAACCTCAGTGAAGCTGGTGGGCCTAGGTGCTGACTCTGTGGATGCTCCAGGACTGGAGCACCCACGGAAAAAAATTAGCGGGTGCTCAGCACCCAGTGGAAGCCAGCTCCCCCCTCCCCCCAGTGCCTCCCGCCTGCTGGCAGCCCTGCCAATCAACTCCTCCCTCTCCCTCTCAGCGCCTCCTGCCCGCCGCAATCAGCTTTTCAGCAGCATGCAGGAGGCGCTGGGGAGGGGAGGGGGAGAAGCAGGGATAGGGCATGCTTGCGGGGAGGGGTGGGACTGGGCAGGAAGCGGCAGGGGCAGGGCCTTGGGGGAAGGGGTGGGGTGGGGGGTTGAGCACCCTTGAGGCAAGGAGGAAGCCAGCGTTTGTGGCTGGCGGGCATAATTGCTGGCCTTCATTCAGGATTATGTGTGGAAAACAATTAAGCTCCTTGGTAAACTAGATAGCTGAAGCAGTCGGAGCTACCGCCCAAAACACAGGCCATGTAAGTTCCTTCTGGAATCTGAGCCATGCAGGCAGAGGGATTTATGGGTGGGTTGGGGGGATGAGTATTGTTTTGATGGAGCTGTCTGTGTGTGTGGGAGTGAGCAAGCAAACGAGAGGGAGAAGCAACACATACACCAGAGAAGCACACAGAGAAGGCAGCAAGGAAGCCCACAACACAGCTAGAGGAGCACTTGGACCATGACCCTGAGAAAAAGCTAAAAGAGAGAACGGGTGGGCAAGGTACTGGCTGGAATGCTGAGCAAAGAAACTGCCTCCTGCTGATTGATCCTTTCTGTGGTCAGGGAAACAGGACTTTGTGTACATTCTTAGTAAATAAATAAGATCACATTAAAAAAACCCCAACAACTTCAACACCATTCTGTGTTTGTACAGCGTTTAGTATAATGGGATCCTGGTCCATGACTAAGGTATGGTATGCAAATAAATAATAATAATAATTAATAATCAATTTCTCCTACTAATGGAAACAACCCACCAGGGCCCAATTATTGGCTAACCCCTTGGTCAAAAAGGGTAGCTGTATGTACATCATACGGGTGTCCTCTGGAAGTGGGGGTAGGGAGCGTAAAACCAGTGACTTTGACAAGGAGCACTGGAGATTGAGCCAAAATGATACTTGAACCCTTTGCTTTGTATTCCCAGATGGCTTTGTATGTCTCCTCTCCCTTCCTCATTAGCTATGTTGATGTTATTTTCTATGGCTGTGAAGCTTGCTGTGGTCATAACAAAACAATTCAGGCTGAAATCAACACAAGTGAAAACATTTGCGAGAAACTGATTGGGCTAGCAGGCCAAGACTGGTCACATGCCCGGTTTAAAGGGACCTAAAGGAGTAGCTCTGCATGTTCCTTTCCCTCCCACTGTGTAAGGTTATATTTGCACTCATCCCAGGGCAATGTAGCTTTATGACTGTGAGAGTAGATGGGGAACATATGCTGAGGATTAGTAGCTATGTTGTGAAGTCAGTGTCTATGTGGGGACTTCCAGGTAATAACTTGCTATGTGTAGGCAACATATGGTAGGAGGTGTGGGCTTTGAATTGTGTTTTTAACAAGGAATTTGGAGGGGGTTAGAGGCAGGCAAAGTGTCCCATATGGTCTGTAAAGGAAGGGGTAGCAAAGGACAGGCATCAGAGAGGGGGCCAGAATTGGCATGTGAGAAAGAATAAATGGGGGACATATGGAGAGAGATGAACTCATGGAGTTTGATGGTTGTGTTGTCATGATGGCTGCTAAAGATGAGTAGAGAGATTTTTCTAGTGGATGCAGAAATACATGGCAGGCCAATGGAAATAACTTAGGGAGGGGAGGGTGTGATCGTGTTTGCATATATGGGTGAGGGATGCATACATGGGAGCTTTAGGAATCCAGGTGTGCAGAGACAATCGCAGGAGTGAGTGTATACTACCTCAGAGTGAGTGCCAAAGTCATTCAAGGATGGGGGCTATGTTGTGGAGGCAAGGGTAGTCAGATTTATCATACAGCCGGTATTGGTGTTATGATTTATTTGTATCGTGGTAGCACACAGCAGCCACAGTCATGGACCAGGACCCCATTGTGCTGGTGATGAATGGCTCAGAGTTTATAGTTCTGTGAAGCACATGGGAGATCAGAGAGGGATAGACAAAGTAGAGACATGACTGTGATATTCCCCAGGGTACAATCTGGACAGTTGAACAGCTGTGTCCTCTCAATCCTCCACCCTGTGGTGCCTTTCCGACTGCTTTGCTGTGAGAACAACAGCCTCTAGCATGCAAAATCACTTCCAGCTGAATTATATGAGTGCTTCTTGCCAGCCACTCCTGAATTATGTTGCAGAGTAACACCAGCAAATTCTCAGTCCCAGGTTTGTCACCAAAAATGTGTGTCTTGTACTGCCCAGCTAAGTTCCCTCTAAGCTGCGTGGCTGCTTAGAGGGAACTATTAAGTGCTGCACAGGCGCTCAGGGCTGTGGCGGGTAGAGACGTCTCTCCCTGCCGACCCCAGTCCAGCCCCGGACCTGTGGTGGCGAGGGGAGAGGTGCCCCTTTCCCGGCCCCAACACAGTCCCGGCCACGGCCGCGGGAGAGCCGCCCCTTCCCCTTCCACAGCCCCAGCCCAGCTCCAGACCTGTGGAGGCTGGGGAAGAGGCACCCCTCCTCCGACCCCAACCCTGGACCTGCTGCAGCCAGGGGCGAGGCGCCCCTCTGCCCCAGCCCTGAACCCCTCATCCCTGACCCCACGCCAGAGCCCGCACCCCCAGCCAGAGCCCTCACCCTCCCGTACTCCAAACTCCTCGGCTTCACCCCCATCACATTAATTTTGTTATGTGCATCTATATGGAGGTGATGTGTCACACATCACCTCCATATTGGTGCACATAACAACATTCACTCAGCACATGAGTGGGAAAAATTAGAGGGAACACTGCTGTCCAGGCCAGGTCTTTCCTTCTGCACAAGCTCATAGAAAGTCCGTCATTTCATTACTCGAAAATGATATGTACATACCCTGTTATCGCAAATGGAGGTTTCAAACACTTAAATCCGAATACACACTGGTTTAGACAAAACTACAGAACAAGTTTATTAACTACAGAAAGATAGATTTTTAAGTGATTACAAGTAATGAGGCATAAAAGCCAGAATTGGTTACAAAGAAATAAAGGGTAAAAATACAGACTAATACCTAACTTAACAAACAAAAGGAATTCAAAGCAAAGGTTTTTCTCATCACATGCTTTTACTGGCTGAACTCCTTCAGTCAGGACCACTCCCCCAGTTTACTGAGGCTTCCTTTGTCTTTCAAACCTTGTTGATGCAATGAGTAGAGATGAGGGGAGAGAGGTCATTTGTGTCCTCCATTCCTCATTTTGATATATTTTCCTCTTCTTTGAGAGCCATCTCCAGCTGGGGTTCAGGTGACAGCCAGCCTGCTTACACAGAACCCCTCAACTGTTCCATTGCCAAAACATCAATTTCTCACTCACACCCTTCTTTCTGCTAAAGAATGGCTGCTCACGCAGGTGGTAGCCCATCTGATCATGCTGACAACTGGCTGAATTGCTGGCCAACCTTTTGTCTCTGAGGAACTGGTTTGGGCTGCTTTTCTAAACTTGGAGCATGTCTCAGCAACGTCATACAGTAAAATCTTATAACTTTACATACAATGTTGCGACACACATTTTATCAGGACAATAATGTTCAGTAGATTATGAGTTTTCAAATGATTCCTCACAAGGCATACTTTGTATAACATTTATCATAGTTTTGTAAAAGTGGTGGTCAGAAGGGTATAGTCTGTCACAATGACTGAGGGCACTTTTCAGATACCAACACTTTAGAACAAAAGCTACTTAATATGAAGGCTTGAGTGTTTGTCTGAAAAAGTATCATAACACAAAGATTTAAAATCGTATATGTTTTTACCACCCATGACAAAGCATTGTCTGCCTAAATCACTTAGGAGCTTTTTGAAAATCCCACTCAAAGACCTGAAAGAGTAGACTGTACGCCAGGGTTGAAGAGCAGGTTAATCACCATACCCCACAACCGGCGCAAGTATTCTTCATAAGAAATCCAGTCTATTCAGATTTCTTATTACTGTAGCCACCTTCTCAGCAACAGAATGTTTAGCAAGCTAGAAGTCCAAAGCTGAGCTTGAAAACATTAGTGAGCAAGGGGTTTGTCTAAAGAGCAGTGCAGATGTGCAGGAGTTAATTTGCTTGCCTGCCCACTGGCTGAAAACAGTATGTGTGAAGACATGAGTCCAGGGCTCAATTCTGCCCTACAGCACTGAGATCTTTGCTTTTATTCCTTTGGAAGAGGATTGTCACCAAACAGAGCAGCATAGCCTGGAGATTCCACCTGCCACACACACACCTTTGCATAGCCTCTCCATTGAAGCCACAGTTGAAAATTAACCCGAGAGTTAGCCATTTGTAAATCCAGCTGACAGGAAATTGTTGGCTTTGTGCTGAAGAAGTCATTACCTTAAGCTTTATTGCTGTGTGTGGAGTTTACTTATGACAAAGTAAATGTGCAGAGATGTCTGTAAAGAGTGCTGGGATATTGCAGTGTTAACAGCTCTGTGGTAAGCTATCAATCAGCAAAACAGTATGTAAGAAAGCATTAAAAGCTGCTGTTGTAAACACACACGCACAGATCAGTCACTTGCTGGTGTGCAAACCGCACACCCACTTTGACAGCACAGCAAAGCTGCAGATTGTTGTATAATTAGTTCCCTGGTCTGAGGTGTTGAGAAATGTGCACTTTGCATATATTTCTACATCAATGAGTGACGCATGCCTGGAAGTGTGGGGAAGACATCATTAAGGATATGCTGGACCTGGAGAGTTGTGGACTGTGGGCTGGATTCTGTCCTCACGCCGCTTTTATAGTGGTGTAACTCCATTGGGCCAGAGCTGCAGCTGGCACAGTAGTTAATTGGCATAATGCCACCGAAGTCAACGGCGCTTCAAACTGATTTGCACCAGCTAAGGATCTGACCCACTGCCTTACTTGATTTCCACAGGAGTGAGGCCCTGTCTAAACACAAAAGCTGTACCACTTTACCTCAACCGGCATAGTTAATGCAACCTCCTGTAGGATGCACACAGTTATACCAGTATAAATGAGCTTCTACCTGTATAGCTTGTTCCCATATGGGAATAAGAAACCTTTATAGCGGTATAATTGTGTCTACACTAGAGGTACTGGTATAAGTATTTCAATAAAAAGTCACACCCCTCACAGAAATAGTTATACTGCTCCTAAATCAGGTCTAAGTGAAATGAAAATCAGGCCGCTCTATTTCTACCTTATTAAAGTTCTGTACAAAAGAGAAATGAGTTGAAAAACACTGAGTTAAGACTATTGACAATTGTACCCTGTAGTTTCATGTCTTGGGCCCAATGCTCCAATGTCTGGCACCTCCTGTTGCCATTTAGCTGCACAAAGCAGGTGTAAAATGTTACTTCTGGCATAAGTGACTACACAAGGTGCAAGGCACTGGAGAGTCAGGTCCCTTGTAGTTACAAGTTAACAGTGGGGAGAAACTCTGTCCTAGTTCTCTTCCAGTTCAGACCAACAGAGATTTGTTCTAAAACTTTTGAGACAGCTGGGGCTCTGATGGCCATTTATCTTGACACCAGCTACTGGCATCCCTTTGCTTGAATAACTAGCTTCAGGGAGCAAGACACATCACCTCTCTTTGTAAGTCATGTATTGCCTTTTATTCAGTCCTCAAAGGCTTTTGATCTTCTTCTGACCCCACCCAGCTAACCTGAAAACATCTGGGAGACAAAAGCACCAGTTTTCCAGCAGAGTGATGTGTAATTCAGCAGAACAAAGGGGGTTCAGGTTTCCAATTAGAAATCTCATTTAACACAGAAGTAGAAAAACAGAGGATATGCCCTGTTGGATCCGACCAATGATCCATCTGGGGTGTCTACGCTGCAAATTAAGGTATAATTGTAGTGCAGGTAGGCATACCCCTGCTAGCTTTAATCTAGCCAGTGAGGGTAGCAATAATAGTGAAGATGTGGTGACACAGGCTTCAGCCTGGGCTAGCCACTCAAGTGTGTACGCAGCTTCCCTAGCCTGTGCCATCACATCTACACAGCTAGAGCTGCCCACACAGAGGAAAGCTAGCCTACCCATGCTACAAGCCCACATTAATAGGTGATGTAAAAGGACCCCCTAGTGTCATCATCTGCTTCTGGCAATGGCTAACACTTGATGCTTCCGAGGTGGGCAGATTAGGTAATCATAATGGTCCTTTCTGGTCCATCCAGTCAATCCTGGGTCCTTCTGATCAGCCTGCCAACTAGGGTCTTTTCATGATGTGAACACCGGCCCGCTAAGAACTGGACAGGAACGCAGACTCATTCCACATTTCAGATCCAAGAGCTGTCAGACGGTAACAAGGTAAAGTCCCTATTAATGTGGGATGAATTTACACCCAGGATTGGGCAAGCTCCTCTGAGTCATCGAGTCCCTGGGCTGGCTCCCACCTGGTAATAGTGACAGAGGAGCAGTTACACAGGAGAGCACCCTGCTACAAAGTTATTATTTTACAGAGCACAATACAAAGCCAGGCTGCCACACTGAGGAATTTACCATTGGGAAAACCATTCCTACCAGAAGGAAACCCATTGTGGTTTCAGTCTGTGTGTTTCATCAGCCTTTGTCCCTAGCAAATGCACGCACTTGCTTGCCATCCCTGCTTTTCAGGAATATATAATGTATAATTTCCTTTCTCTGGTAGAGAGTTCAGCTGTGATACTTACTCAAGCACTCAGAAACTCATCTGACATAGCTGCCAAGCTGCTCACAAAGGTTGTTGTATCTAATTCAACGCCTCCGAGTCCCAGCTGTTCCACACTCTGAGCGAGCTGCTTGCTGCCCGACAACCTTTATCGTTCACTGAGGCTCAAGTCTCTGAGGGGAGAAGAATTATTTCCTCCCAAAGCTCCTCACACAGCTCAGAGTCCCTTCCACACCTCTGCACCCTTCCATGTTCACGTCCCTCTCATAGACATTGAGAGACTTTTCTTCAGCCTCCCAGAGATTTTAGACAGAGATTTTTCTCCCTTCTGTGCTCCTTCCCCAGTGCACACACCAGGTAGCTGCTTGCATGCGTTGGAAAGCATGACTGGATTCCATAAGGGAGAAGCCACCCACAGAATGTCTCTGTAATAAAACACTGTCTGAGAAAAGAATAGGATCAGAGTTGCGTGGGGGCCCGAGGGCCTATCTAGGGCTGCTGAGCAATAAAACATTGTTTGGTTAACTTGTCTAATGGGCTGATCCTGATGTTCTGAAAGGTTTCCTTTTTGCCTCTCACCCAAAGCCTGAGAAAACGCCTGTGGCAAAAATTTTGTCTGTATTCTTCATTTTTCTCTTTCTTCTGCAGCGTGGTTTATAAATAAATGGTCTCTTTTTCCCCCCAGTTCACTGACGTGGCACCAGTCTTGTTAAAATAACATCACATTTATAGGGCGTTGGATGAGGCCCCCAGTGGTGGTGGTGGTCACTGCTCCCCCTAGGCTGTGCGCGCGCACACAGATCTTTAATCCTGCACACACGGTGAAACACTGCGCGCGCTCCAGCTTCGGCAGCGTCCTTTTTTTTTTTTTTGCTTCGGCGGCGGCTCAGAAGAAATTTTTTGCACCCCACAGCCTGTTAAAAATTAGAGGGAACATGGGTGGTAGTTGGTGGGGGGGGGGGTTTCATTGGTTCCTTTAATAGTGCTAAGTTGCAGGAAGCAAAATCACCCTGCAGAATTTTCATCTTTTCTTTCCTTCTGCATTTGGCTGAAAGCCAAGTTCATCTATGGCTCTTCCAACCCCCAACAGCCTGGGGGCTCAAGGGGCTTAGAGTCTGAGTTCCACAATACTCTCAGGTGTTACTAAGCCAAGCTCCAAAGGATAATGAGAAGAGATGGAAAAAGGCAGGAATCTATGACCTAGGCTTTCTCTTTAGTTAGGGTCTATGGCCACCTACCAGCAGCCTAAGAAAATACTTAGCACAACGGAACAGATAATGCTGGCTGAGAGACTACAAGGCTGAGTCTCTTGCAACATTTGCAAAAGACTTATGTAAGAAGGACTAGGTGAGCCGTGTAACTGGCTGCAAGAACAGTGGGTCCCCTGTAGCGTTCTGCAAGAGAGAGAAAAGAAGAGATATGCATCAGCATAAGGAAAAAGCCCTGGGCACAGAAATAGGTTTAAATAACTGCAGGATAAAGATGAATCCAGTCTGACAACATTCAGAAGGGAGAAAGGGCAAATGCTTGTGACACTTGGGCAGAATCATACCTGGAGTAAGTCTGGTGGAAGTTACATGAATGGGGCAAAATGACACCTCAGTTCAAGATTAATATGTGATGGGCAAAGCTAGAGAGGAGTAAAAGGAATTGCAAAGAGAGGCAGAGACAGAACATGAGCTAACCAGGCATGTCCAAAAAACAAGTTACATGATGCTCAAACAGGGATCAACCTGCTAGCTATGCTGAAAACAAGCTCTGCTTCAAAGCCATACTAGAGAAAAGAAACAGGATCTTTCGTGTCAATGGTTCTTTTTGTGTTAAAAATAGACTAAAAGATTAACTATCCTGTGAGTTGACGGGGTCCCAATGGAACAGAAGTGAACACAGTACAAAGAGATACATTGTTGCAACTATTGTTCTCCCCTGCACTTAGTGTCTAATTGATTAGGGTTTGATGATCACCTTCCATGCACAACCACATGGAAAAGGGAAATGCAAATCAAATCTGAGTTCAGGATTCATTCTCTTCTCAGAGAATGGGTTAGTAAGGCAGAGGTGGACGCACACACACACGGAGCTAAGGGTCCATGAGGAAAGCTAATACCAAACCATCATTCTGTGCTAACCCCAGATTCCTGTGCACTGTCGGCACGGCTGGTCCAGTGGCTCTGCTGCCCTTGGTCCTCATGCCATACCTATGTTGTGCGGGGTTCACGGAGTGTGCAATGCAATTTATAATGCTCTGCTGAGCAGTATTACTGCGTGACATTTGTCTGAATTGGGAGAAGAACATGTCACATAGAGCAACGCTGTCCGCCTACCCACCAGCCCCCATCAGGCTTGCTGGTGCGTGCAAGGAGGGGCTTCTTCCACATGCTCGAGCTCTACGGAGCATTGGATCTGTTTCCCTTCAGCGCTGCCACCACACAAGGGAGGGCAGGATCTGGTCAGAGCAGCCCACGAGCCGCTAGTGAGGAAAGCATTGGTGCCTGTGCTGATGAATTTGTGCCTTAGATCTTGCTGTCTTTGGAATCTCTTTGTTGCATTCCCTCAAGCATTTTATTGAGGATATCAAAGAAAGTGCCTCCTGACACAGCAGAGGCCTGGGTGAGCCCTTTTATTTCCTGCTGATAAGAGGAGTCAGCAGTCAGGGGGCTGTCAGAGGGTAAAGACCAGCCTAATAGAGGCGGATAGGGTGCCTCTTGCAGAGTAGAGGGGAAATCTGGGGGTAGGCTCCAGGCTGGAATAAAAAATTTGGCATAGCTTGATCAGGGTTAGTCATGCGCACGAGAAAGCTGAGGTACAGGCAAGGGGAGAGGCCTGATCTCATTAGAGATCAACACATGCTGGGGGCCAAATTCTGCCTTCACTCACTTCACCATTGAAGGAAGGACAGAATCTGACCCTCTGCAGGCAGCCAGGCTCCTCATTGTTCCCCGAGTCCCTGAGAAGAGAAGAGTGAGAAGAGGCTAAGGAGATGGTGGCTCGTGTCTGTTCGCAGTGAATTAGGGCTGGGTGTTTCCCACACAGGGTTTATTTTTCTGGTACAATTAGTCTGTGTGGGGAAATGGCATGCTCCGAGTGGGGTTAGACTGTGCTCCCCAGGCACAGGGGGCAAGTGAGACACCCCCCTCCCACGGCACCGTGGAAGGGCTCGCGATGCCATTTCTTCCACCCCTGGGGAGCACAGGGACTGCTCACCACTGCTCTCACTGAGGAGCAGAACAGCATAAAGAAGGCCGGGGGGAAGGGACCACAGTCCTCCTGCCAGTCCCTGCAGCAAGACTGGTGGGCCCAAGAAAGCTATCTGCTGTGCCCTCCTGAGGCCTGGTCTCTCAGGGCAGTTCCAAAGCTGAGACCATATTCTCTGGGGGGGAGCTCTGTTTTGTCAGCCTGTGTAGGCGCCACAGGCAGTGTTTGTCAGGAGGGCTGACAAGAACCCTGGCAATGAGTGGTGATGAAGAGGGGAAGATGAAGATTTGCAGCACGGTCTGATTTCTTCCTGAGACTCACGTCACCTCTGTCCCCTTTCCTGCCCTTCCCACTCGCCTCTAAGGTACGGTGCCCACCAGAGAACACGACAGTTCTGCTGTCCCAGAGGAAGACACTACAACTCACTCTGGCTTCCTAAAGAACAGCTCCCTTGCCCGAAGCACTGAGATCCAGACATTCGCCAATGATGCCTGCGAAATTCTTGCAGTCTGACCTTTCGGTGACCCCAAGTGGCTCTCTTTCATTCCTTGGATGACTTTATCACTCGCAGAAGCCGCAGAAGCCGGAAAAGGACTGGAACATATGTCTACAATGGCTGTTACAGTCTGGCAAACTGCATTAGGAATAAAACAACACAGCAGCAGAAGGGGCGGAGTGGCCACAAGGAAGGAGGGAATAAGGGCTAAGAAGTTGCAAAGGGAGGCTGTCAGTCAGCCTGAGGAAGCACAGTGAGGCCAGAAAACCCATCTCTCCTGCTGGGTCTTTGTGGCTTGGTAGCTCCTCAGGGCCTCTGTATTTTTGTTGCCAGGACTGGGTGGTTGTGGGATGCGGTGCGGGGGAAAAAAAAAAATCTTCCCTTCTCTGTGCATGCTGCCTGTGTGGTTTGAAATGCATAGCAGCTATCTGGGCTGATAGTCAGCTTCTCATTCGCAATTAGTACATTCTCTCCCACCTGCTCGGCTTGTCCTGTGAAGCAAGTGACATAAATGGCACATTATATTAATCATCTATTGTGAATCAGAGACCTGCTGGCTCTATGATTCTATGGTTATGGGACCAGCTCCCTCTCCCCCGGGGTGCATGATGTTTCAGAGGCAGGCCCCAAAACCTTTCGGCGTATGTTTACAGTGCAGGCCTCCATGAGCAGGAAGACAGACTTGCACTGGCAAGACTTGAGCTAGTGCGCTAAAAACAATCTTGTGGATGTTGGAGGCTTGTGCTGGAGACAGCCCCACCCCCAGGCTTGAATCCTGAGCTCCAGCCTAAACCACAAACTCCACAAGGCTATTTTTAGCGCCTTACCTCAAGCCCCGCTAGCCTGGGTCTGTCTCCCCAGGCTGCGAGGCTCGCTCTCAGCTGCCGTGCAGGCTTACTCTAGAATATCAAGCTCTTGTGATCGCCCCAAAAGCAGGGACATGTTGCTCCTACGAAAGCGACATTGTACTGCACCACATTCAACCAACCACTTTTGGGTAGCCAGGCTCAACTGCAGTGCCTCCTGCTGGGGGCTGAGTGCTCTCACCTCCCCTTCATGACAGTGAGAGTGTGTGTGTGTGTGGGTGAGGGGGGCTAGTTGCCTTGTCGTTAACAAGAGGTCATTTCTTTGTTATGTAACAATACAATAGGTCAATGCTGTAAAACATCGTGGCCCAACAGACAATTGCTCAGAACCAAAACGATACCAACAAACTGATTATGTATTTTAATGTTAAATGAGTATGTAAAGATGCACATCAACTGTCCAGCTGACTCTCAGTGAATATTTGCCCAGATCTACACCTGGTGTAAATCAGCAGAAGATCTGAGCCCTACAGCAAGGAGTCTGTGCAGGAGGCAGTTCTTGTTCAGAAAGATTTCATATTTGGGTTTCCATTTATTTTTTAATTGCTTGATTTTACTATGCAGTTAGGACCCCAGTTTTGTTTAGGGTGAAATGTTTAATATCACATCACACTCAAGGCTGGTAAACTAATTGGCAGGTTGAATCAGTACAATAGTTTAGCTTTTTTTAAACTCACAAAACATTCTGTTTCAGTCTACAGATGTTTGGATGTATACACCAGCTAAAATGTACAACTTTCAGGGTTTCAGCTGTTGCTTATCTGCTAATAACAACACTTAACTCTTATACAACTATTTTCATCCATGAATATCAAAGCACTGTACAAAGAAGGGCAAGTGCCATTAAATGATTTACGCAAGGTCACACATCAGTTTTGTGGCAGAGCTGGGAATAGAAGACTCCTACTCCAGTGCCCTGTCTGGTGGACAGCACTGCCACTCTAAGGGATGTCGATTGTGGCTTTATAGTAGTAAGAAATGTTTTGAGTTGGAGTAGCAGGTATTATTCCTAGTGCTCCATATTCAGCCTATTATTTTAAAATTACATAGTTCTGTTGAAACGAATGGAAAACACTGTCCCACCAGCTGCGGAAGGGCTTTGGGTCTCGTTCTCCTTTCATGTACACCAGTGCAAAGCAGGAGTGACTCCACTGAAGTAAGTTGAATTAACATAGTACAAAACCCATGTAAAGTTTTGGAGAAGCTGGAGTTCCGTGTATTAGAATGATACTTGATCAAATTGCCTAACATTGTGTTCAAAACATTATGCCAGAGTCACAGTAGCCTTCACATCCCTCTCTTCTCAGTACAATCCCTACATTAGGCCTAGGAGGCTTTGAACCCCAGGCTGCAGAGCTGCTAAGTAATAGACACCATCATGCTGCCACCCAGCAGTGGATAGACTTAATTTGCATGCCATTACCTGTTGTGGACATAGACCATGGGAAAGTCTTGCATCAGGCGGTTTGATAGACAGCAGCCTCATGGCTCCTGATTGGCTCCCCAGCCTATATAAACCCAAGGGACATTCCAGGAACTATCCGGACAACAGAGAGAATTTCCTGCAGCTGCCATGATCATTTCACCCTGCTCAGTTCTCAGAACTATTGGTGTCTAAAGAAGTCCCACCCCTGCCAAGGAAAGATGAAGGGAACAAAATGAAAACCATTTAAACTACTGCTAGAGAAGCTGAACTCAACCTACCAGTGTAAAGAAACTCAGAATCAAGGCCTTTGGTACGGACACCTCTGAAGAGATATTGCTAAGATCTTTGTTTGTATGATCCTCTACCAGAAGAGCCTGGGAAGAATGAATGAAAAAGTCAATGGCACACCTCAGATGAATGCTGTAAGCCAAGGTGAGTATGATTAACCCCTAGATTGTAAATTCTTCATAGTATGCAATGTCACTCACTCTATGATCTGGATGCTCAGCTGTAATGAAGCTTACCCTGGTGTCAAAAAGGTGTTCGCTCGCCTAGTACTAATCATGGCTTCGCCAGTTTATGAGAGGGATTTGCAATGGGGCAGCCACATCAGTGACTAGCCACTGATGCCTGAAATTGGGGCTAATTCGCAGTATAGACAAGGCCTAAACTTAGATGTAGGCTCTTTGGGACAGGGATCATGTTTTTGCATGTGTTATGTACAGTGCCTAGCACAGAGTTAAGCAATGTATAAATAATAATGAGAAAGTTTCCTAATATTTTTTTTTGCAGCCGAGCTCTAAATTCACAAAAAATAATATCCCATGAGTTGCAGTGTCTAGGCCAGTGGCTTTCAACTTGTGGCCCATGGACCGCTTGGGGTCTACAGACTATGTCTAAGGGGTCAGCGAAAGGTTATTTTCAACTTGTGGTCTGCAGACTATATCTAAGATTTCCAAAGTGGTACGTGTCTCCATTTGAAAAATTTTCAGGGGCCACAGATGAAAAAAGGTTGAAAACGGCTGATCTAGACAAAATGCGGTCCTGGTTTAATTTGCATTAAGTGGTTTTTAATTCTAACTCTTTAACATCGTTTTTATGCCTTGCCTGTGTGTAGTTCATTTCCTTTAGTGCAACAGCAAGACACACACATGCAGCGGAAACTGAGCAAGCCAATAAAAATTATGTGACACAGGGGAAAAGGATAAGGCTACAAACAATCACTGTTTTGGCTGATAAAGCCTGCTTCAGGAAACATGTATGTTTCAATAGTCTGCCATTTCAGTGGGTCAGGGTCAATGATGGAGCGAGGAAAGGAAGAGTCTATGCACAAAATACACTGTATCCATCCATCTATTGCAGTATCGGAGTACCATCTTTTTAATGTATTAATCTTCACAATGGCCCCGTGAGGCAGGAAGTGCTATTGTCACAATTTTAATAGGTCACAGTGGAAGTCTGAGCTCCTCTCCCAAGTCCCAGTCTACTGTCCTAATCGCTGGCTCAGATACTTTTGAAAATGTACCCCCTATTCTGTATCCCATTGTCTACTATGCAAGATAGGCAGTGTAGTCTAGTGACTAGAACTGGGAGTTGTGGAAATCAGGGTTCTGTTCTCAACTCTTCCACTGAGCTGCTGTCTGACCACGCATGAGTCATTTCACATTTCTTTTCCCTTTGTCTGTCTGGGTTACTCAGACCAGCGGTTTTCAAACTTTTTTCTGGGGAACCAGTTGAAGAAAATTGTTGATGCCCGTGACCCAACGGAGCTGGGGATGAGAGGCTGGCGGTGTGGGAGGGGCTCAGGGCTGGGGCAGAGGGTTGGGGTGAGGGCAGTGGGGTGGGGCTGGGAATGAGGGGTTCAGGGTGTGGGAGGGGGCTCTGGACTGGGGCAGGAGGTTGGGGTGCAGGAGGGGGTCAGGGATGGGGGTGCAGGCTCTGGGTTTGGGGAATAGGGGCTTGGGGTGCAGGAGGGGGCTCTGGGTTCGGGGGCTCAGGGCTGCGGTTAGGGTGTGGGAGGGGGTCAAGGCTCTGGGCTGGGCATGCAGGCTCTGGGGTGGGGCTGGGGATGAGGGGTTTGGGTGCAGGAAGGGGTTCTGGGTTGGGGGGGCTCAGGGCTGGGGCAGGGGATTGGAGCACCAACTTACCTCCAGCGGATCCCAGTCAGCGGTGCAGCCGGAGTTGTCCTGGCACCCGCGGACTGCGCTGCGCCCCAGAAGTGGCCAGTAGCAAGTCTGATTCCTAGGTGAAGGCGCGCAAGCAGCTCCACATGGCTTTCGCTCACTGGCACCGCCCCCCCCCCTCCCCCAGTTCCCATTGGCCAGTTCCTGGCCAATGGATGTGCGGAGCCGGTGTCGGGGTAGGGGCAGCGCGTGGAGCCCCGTGGCCCCCTGCCTAGAAGTTGGACCCACCGCTTGCTGCTTCCGGGGTGCAGCATGGTGTTGGAGCAGGTAGGCACTAGCCTGCCTTAGCTGGGCAGCACTGCCGATGGGACTTTTAACATCCTGGTTGGTGGTACTGACCAGAGACGCTGGGTTGCTGAGCAAGGCAACCCAGTGCCTTACTTGCCGCAACCCAGTATTGGGTTGCTACCTGAACTTTGAAAAACACTGATTTAGACAATATTTTGGGGTGGCTCACTATGTGTCTGTACAGCATCTAACAGATTGGGGCACTCAATTCACTTGGGATCTGAATACGAATAGTAATTATATACGTATATGCTATAGTTACCTCTGCAGAAATGCAGTGAATGCTGAGGTGGACTTCAGCAGCTTTTTAACAATGACAGTTTGGGACAGGAAGTGAAGCAGAGTACTATACCCAGTTGAGAGTGCAAACGATAATGCTTGGAATTAGACTGATTGCAGTCATAAAGATTTCATTGAAGTTGAACTTCTTGTAAAGGTTAGTGGCTGTTCTGGATGACGGACGTGCCCCTTTTAAACACTCTTGCATCCAATTATTCAAATTGGAACATTTCGTTTCCATTTTTTGTCATCAGAATCTGAAAAGTTTTTTGTGGAAAAAAAAATTGAAGCAAATAAAAAAATCTTAGGCCTTGTCCCACACTGATTTCTGTATTGGTATAACATGTCAGTTAGGGGGTGTGATTTTTCTTAACTGAAATAGTTATATCAGTGCGACTCCTGGTGTGGATGTAGTTATACGAATATAAAAGTGGCTTATATCAATTTAGCTTATTCCCTTTCTAGTATCGGAATTGCTATACCTATCTGTATATGATATAACAGTGTCCGCACTAGGGGGCGTTGTTCTGCTTTAACTATAGTGGTATAGATACAGCTTTTGTGTATAGACAAAGCCATAGTTTTTTGTTTTTTTTTTAAACTGTCGTGAAACATAATTACTCCCTCCCCCCTGCCCCCCCCGCCTCAGCTGCTTTAGTACCCTCCAACTGCCCTGGCAGCAGTGTTGTGAAGGTTAATGAGTTAATGTCAGTATAGGGCTTTGAAGGTATAAAATACTCTACAATGCTATGGACAGACAGGCTTTTCCTCACAAGCAAATCTCTGACCATGCATCTCAGTTCTGACCTGCTACTCCAGGTTTGCACGTCTACCTGCGCTAAACTAATCCTTTAACAATAGCCAGGGGCTACTTTATCTTCCCAGTCAGGTGTAGATTATGTTGTGACAGTAGCCAGATCAAAAAAAAGGATTGAGAGGAGATCTGAGGATACAGTAAGGAAGAGATGAGCAACAGCCCACGCCTACATGCTGAGAAAATGCACACAGCTTGTCACTGAATGCAGGGAATAGTTGACAGAAATTGTGAGCATCCATACTCTCCAGCTGGATAGCCCCCAAACCTTGCACCTTAAAATGTTTTCACTGATTACATCCCAGTCAGGAAGATCTTTTAAATAGTAGGTACCTGGAGACCTGCTAAATACAATTACTTAAAATAGTGGTCTTTTAGTCATCAAAGATTGCTTATATTGCCACAACACAGCTCTGTGTTTAACCTCAGACGTACAGCACACATGGCCTCCAAAGGGTTTAAAGGTTTGTGTGGAGTCAAAGATCTGCACTGCAGTGAGGCGCTTTGATGAGAAAGGGAGACAAATAGCAGTTTTCTCTGAAGTCGTGTAAGCTGCTACTGCAGTTCAAAGGGCTTATAACAGAGCTTGCCCTGAACTTGCCTATCCTTCTAGTGGGGTATAACATGCATGAAAGGAAACACTTGATGTTAATAGACTGGGATCCCTTTCTTGCCATTTGTAGTAATTTGGTAATGTGTACCGGCTTTTCTGTCACTTTAAAGTTCCATGGCAACGTCCCCTCCCTTGGCAAGGCATGGCAACACTGATAGACATGGCACAGAACAAATCAAGGAGACAATCAGGAAACTGTACATTGGATGTTGTTAGAGATGGGTCCAAGACACAAACTCTGCTCCTGCACCTGAATTTCCACAGTTTGGGGATGTCTGGATTTGGGTTCTCTAAATTAGACCCTGAGGACTGAAAACAGGGCATCCCATGCCATGTAACCATGTAGGATTGCAGGGAGCCAGGGTGGCTTCCCTCCGAACGAGAGGGTAAAGAGCCACCCTCTCAACCTGAGTGGGCGGGTCCAGACCAAGCTTACGCCAATCACCGGAAGGGGAGGGGTGGGACAGGAAGTACAAAGGGCGGGGCCCTTTGCCCAGTGGGGAGAGCACCAGGGCAGGAGACAGACACAGGCTGCTCCCTTGCGATCCTGCTACCGACCCAGGGGAGGCCCTGGGCCAGGAGGAACCTGACCGGGAGGAAGGCCTGTGGCGACCAGGACTGCCAGCCGCTGAGTACCCGGAGGACCTGGAGGGGCCCGGCTGTAGCCCGGTCCAGCGTGAGTCCAACACAGAGGGGGAGCTGGAGCTGCCAGCGGCGGAATACCCGGACGAGCTGGAGGGACCGGAGAGACCCGCTGGAGAGACCGGGTAGGAAGTAGCCCAGGGCCAGAACTGCACCGTGGGGTGGGTGTGTTTGGTCAGCGGGCGCGGATGGCCCCCCGCTGACCCAGCGGCAGGACCTTCGCCTCCTGCTACTGTCAGGGCCCTGGGCTGGAACGCAGTGGAGTCGGGTGGGCCTGCGTTCCCCTACCCCGGCCAACCTGCCTTGGGTAGCAGAACTGTGCGTGACAAACCCGTGCCGGCGCTCCCCCGCCCGCGGGGCGCGCTGCAGACTCCGGCCAGCACACCTTTCCCGCTAATTCCCCAGCGCCCGAAAGGCGTGACTAAGGCCCGCCAGTGGGACCATCGCTCTCCATCGCCCCCGAGGGGCTTGGAGGACCGATTGAAACCTGTCACAAGGATTTTTGGTCTTCTTCCTACAGCCAGTGTAACCCACGGTCCCCACTGATGGAAACTCTGGTGGTGTAAAGCTCCTGCTCTCTCATGGGGCCTGCAGTATGCCACAGTAGCCTCAAATGTGGCAGGGCTGCCCACAAAAGGGGTTTGGCCAGAGCACCTGGGGTATACTACCTCATCCCGTTTCCCAGACAGCCTTGGCTGGTGGGGCTTTTGTAGCGCCATGACTGCAAGTTAAAGCTACCCCACCTCTGAGAGCAAACCCCACCTAGCCTTTCCCACTGAGGTTAACCACCCCTGGGGCTGCATGCAGTGCCTCCCACTAACATGGTGGGTAAGGGGAAATGGACAGGGCTGATGCTAGCTGGAGAGATTGCATGTCCCGCTGAATTGGCTCCCCCCTCCAATCCCCAGCAGTCTTCACCTGCTGTCAGAATGTTACACAGCCCTGGCTGTAATCCAAAGTTGCCTCCCTTGACAGAGTGGTCTCAGAGTAAGATGTGTATGCAGTTGTATAAGTGGCCATTCAGCCGTTTGCAAGCCAAGTGGCTCTCCATCATCAAATGGAGTCACAGGCAGCTACACAAGAACCAAATGCATTTGTGACACAAAAAGATGTGAGACCAATGTTTAATGGCTCACTAGGGATAGGCCCAGATACAAACCACAGGGCCCAGTTCTGCCACTGACTTTGACAGGGGAGAATAGGGCCCTTAGACCCAGACAGCACTGAACTTCTGGAAAGGTCAGATCCTAGATCCGAACTCTGTGGCATGGACTCCTCTCTCTGCTGTACCTTCGTCATAGCAGCTAGAAAGGGAACAGCTGGAGATGCATCAGCAAAAGCCTCACTCATTTTGACTAGTCTGGGTTCTGTTGCTAGTGCTGCCACCATGGGCTGTGCACAGGGATACTCGTGTAGAGGTGTATCTTATTTTTAAATGGCCACCTTTCCCATGGAGAAATGACGCATCATTAGGATGCCTTTCTCAAACTTCCACATGCAACTGAGGGTCACAGATTGAACTAGTGAGACAGATTAGAGTGCTTAAAGGATTGTTTTGTACCATGGCAGCAACTGCTGAGCTGAATGAGAATGAGCAGAATGAGATGCCAAACCATAAGGTCAAAATAAATACCCTTGCCTGCTTACCGATATACAGTGAATTGTAGTCACTGAGTCTCAGTATCCCAGATAAGAACCTAGGCCATCAGGAAGTGCCAAGCCCCTGCATGCTGCTATGTCAGGATGCATGGGTTTCAGTAGAAATCCACTCTAAGTATTGTAACAGGTGATGCTACTTGTAGTGACATACTATTGGAAATCCCCAACATGCAATTGCTGCAAGAAGGTCACAGCTCAGTCAGAACAGCACATTAAACATTAAATGCTCCATTTATACGCACTAGTGGCGTGATGCTAAGATGAATTTGAAATGATTAAATCTCCAGCCGTGTCGGTTCCTTTCACAGCAACATAAAACATTTTGCTTCGCTAGTCAGTGCAATAATGTTTTGCTGGGGACAACAGACTTGGGCTCCGAGTGGCTGGCATTTCAGCAATTTGTCATTAAAATGCATCTCTCATCAAGACGCGCTAGTGAGGTTTCCAGAGGTTTGAGCTGCCACTTGGCTAAGATGCACAGCAATTTCCACTGACCAGATGACTCACCTCAGCCGCTCTCATCACCCGAGTGAGACAAAGGCAATTGGAAGGGAGAGGAAGAAAATAACAAATTGTTGACCACGGTGTAAATCCAAAGACGTGGCAGCCACAGGCTTTGGTTCATTCAGGCAGGAACTATTGTAAATGAAACCACATTGCTCAGGTTCGGTATCTGTCGAGGAGGAAATCTCTTTTACTAGCATGCACCAACTAGGCAGAAAGAGAAAATTCAAGGGACTGAATTTCTTAATATTAGCAGAAGACTATTTCCCACCCCCAAACAGGACATTTAAACATCTAATAAGACCCCTCAATAAATAAATAAATAAATGGAAGATAAATCAGAAGATTAACAATTTCTGGATCTGATGAGAGGCAGAACTTGTCCTTTGATCATCTTCTATGGAATCATTCATGTTCTCTGTATGTATATATATCTTCTTACTATATGTTCCATTCTATGCATCTGATGAAGTGGGCTGTAGCCCACGAAAGCTTCTGCTCAAATAAATTTGTTAGTCTCTAAGGTGCCACAAGTACTCCTGTTCTTTCTTCAAACATTGAATCTGTGGATTGAGTTCTGATGTCTTTCCTCAGTCTGGCATTGATGTCGTTATGATTAGTCAAGAAAGAAATGTTAGTGGTACACATTCTCTCTTTCTTCTAAATAGCAGAAGCACAGATATTCTGCTCTTTGGGTGGCACAAAGGGAGTAGAGACTGCATGCAACCCACTAGCTGGTCTGAGGGAACCCTCAGAAGGCATAGAGATGGTGCAGCTGGCCCCTTTGCCACTCCATGCAGTTCCCCAGTGCAGGGAGCAGGCAAGCAGGTGCCAAAGCTTGGAGAGGTAGCGGGTGAGTGTGGCCAGAATGCACTGTGCTTGAGCATCTCCAGCTGTTGAATGATCCCTTAGAAATCTCTACCAGCTGACATAGGTGACAGCAACCCTCCAGGTGCTCTAATCTGGGCCTGGGGCCATGGCCAGACAGAGAATCAGGGCTCTGAACATGAAACAATGGGTATTACCATACACACTGTAAAGAGAGGGATCACTTAAGGTGAGCTGTTACCAGCAGGAGAGCGGGAATGGGGGGGGAACCTTTTGTAGTGATGATCAAGGTGGGCCATTTCCAGCAGTTGACAAGAACGTCTGAGGAAGGTGGGGGAGGGGAGAGGAAGAGGGAGATAAACATATTTCCCCATGTTTATTCCCCCCCCCACACCCCACTGTTCCTCAGATGATCTTGTCAACTGCTGGAAATGGCCCACCTTGATCATCACTACAAAAGGTTCCCCCCCCCACCCCCGCTCTCCTGCTGGTAATAGCTTACCTTAAGTGATCCCTCTCTTTACAGTGGGGAGATTTATATACATAGAGAACATGAAACAATGGGTGTTACTATACACACTGTATTTTCCACTGAATGCATCCGATGAAGTGAGCTCTAGCTCACAACAGCTTATGCTCAAATAAATTTTAGTCTCTAAGGTGCCACAAGTACTCCTTTTCTTTTTGCGAATACAGACTAACATGGCTGCTACTCTGAAACCTGAGTTCTTAAGTGCGTCCACTTGCTTTGTGATATGACTAAAGGTGCAGTAGGGGGTTGTGCTTCACATGTCACACAAGAGAGTTGAGCCCAGGCCTAAAGTTTAGAAACAGGAGGGAAATACTCTCCAACAGTGTTACGATGGGTAGCATCTCAACGGGGAGTGTTGTAGTACGATAGGATGCTAGGTATAGGGTAATGTCTAGGAACATAGAGCTCTCTGCATTGATGAGAGTGGAGAGTCTGTGTGAAGGAAGCATTAAAGCCTTAGCGTGGCCCTGTTTTTGTTCTTTTCATGTGTGGTCACTAAACAAGAAGCAGTCTCTCCCCGCACTCCGAGATCTCACAGGTGTCTCGGAAACTGCATCCATCTTTCAGGTTTCCTATTTGTTAATACTGCTAGAGGCTTTGAAAAAGTTCCCGCTGACCTAATCCCTGTTGATCACAGATTCGAGAGCCCTGTTGTGAAGGAATTTTAGATTTCCAGCCTCTGGCTGTTTAACAACTTTGAACTTCAAAAGCATTAAGAGCCTTCTCCTTTTAAATACACTTCGCACTTAAAAAAATATTTGGTTCCTCATTATTGTGCACTTCCCCTATAATTACGTGTGTGTGTGTAGTGCAAACACTTATTCCTTGCATCATGTGTACTAACATCCATGCACCTGGAGTGTCATGTTTAATTCATGAAATCCCTGCGTGATGAGTAAAGTCCATCTTTGATCTTTATAGGAGTTCTTATTGCATAGACTCATAGTATTGTAGGACTGGAAAGGACCTTGAGAGCATCTAAGGGAAGATTTTATTCAGTATAATAAGTTAGATGTAAAACAGATGCTGTTAAACATAAGCAAGTCACTTGAGCCCAAAGCCCAGTACACAATAATGCCTAAAAAGTTTTCCTGTATGATTAATTTGTTTTCCCCTCACCCCAGCACTTCCATTCCCTTATTCTTTCCATTTAGCGGATCCCCTCTTCAGTAACACCCCACCCCATACAAATTGTGGAACAAATATGACATTTGCTGCCATCCCATTGTTCGCTCTGCTTGTGCGTTCTGCTCCTTCTACCATCCTGTATTGGTATTGTCCATTTAGATTGCAAGTTCTTTGGAGCAGAGATGGTCTATTACTGTTTTGTACAGCACCTGTTACAATTAGACCCTGTTCTTGGTTAGCCCTTAGACACTACTGTAATAAACATGATTATTAATAATAATAATGATCAAATTCATCAGAAGGGATTCTCCTGTGTGCTGCAGCCCCTGTACACCATTAAAAATAGAGCTGGTGGGAAAACTCGTCAAAAGTTTTCCGTTGGAAAATGCCATTTCAACTAAATTCAATTTTGACACAATTTCCTGAAAAAAAAAATCCATTTCTGAAATGGGGAAAAAATAATTTCAGAAAATTTCATTTTGGGAAACTTTCTGAAAATTTTAATTTCATTTTGAAATTAGTTTGTCAAGTTCTTTATTATTTTTACATGTCGTTAGTCGTAGTAGTGTCATGACATGACATTCTATTCTGGACTGCCATTACTGACATTCAGATTATGATACCATCAGTCTATTTCTTTAAAACTACCCCCTGAGCAATTAAGTGAGACACAAGAGTCTGAGGGTGAAGCTAGAAAGACAGGAAGTATCCTAGCTAGTGTATATGGGCATGGCTCCATGGATCTGGCCCAGAGTTTTTTTTCTCTTTTTGCTGTATGTCATTTCAATTTAATGAGTCTTTAGGTCAGGCTTCATAGGGAGAAAGTGCCCATCCTTTCCTTAGTCTTTGGGGAGCTTCAACACGAACCAAGATAGTGTCAAAACTACCCCAAATTGTGCCCTATAGAGAATGTCCATTTCTTCAATCAGTCAGTTTTGCAGGATGGGAGAGAAACCAGCGATGTCTGTCTCACTCACATCCAGCAGGAATAATTAATAATTAATGCCCCTTGTATTATTAGCTGGTTGTCAGAAGGAACAAACCTGGTGGGAGCAAGAGCATTTAAAATGGTGTCCAGAGACCACCATCCAGGGTAGAATCAAGTTTGATATTATGGGCCAGCCCAAGCTAGCAAATATGCAGGAAATCATGCAAGTGCTGTGTAAGGACCTTGCATGAAATATTCAGGAGTGCTCCTAAGTAGGTTCCTTTCACATGTCTTGCATCTGAGATTTAATAAATGATGCTTGCATGAGCTATGCATAACCCTTGGACCTTTGACAACAGGATATATGTACATGAGTGCAACACTGACCTTTTTTCACTAAAGGTTCTATGTCAAACAAGTGTCATTTCCTGATTATCTAAGACCAGGCATTGTAGCTGTTTCATCCTGAACTACAGCATTGTGTCCCACTGGCTTCTACTTGTACAACATCAGAGGAAAAAAATATAATCACCGGATGAAACTGAGCGCAAACTCACCACCAGCCTTTCCCCCCACTTTCAGGAAGAGGTTAAGTAAATATCCACTGCAAATTTTTCTTTAACCTCATACTTCCCTGCAACACTGCAGAAAAAATAACTTTACCCAAGTTCCAGATTAACTATGGAGTTTTGGGCTTGTCTTAGTTTGTCTCTGTACCAAAGAACTTTAGTTGAGCTAATCTCTTCCTGCCAATTTTGAAAACGTTTTCAATCTGAAGTGTTGCTGGTTTCATTGTGTATCATTAATTCTCCAGCAAGGGGAAGGATCAGAGTTGTGTACTAAGGGAGGCTGTTGTCTGTGGTTTCCCTGTTTCATTTGTTGCAGAAGTTGGAAGGTTTTTAGTGAAACTTTGGTTTTGTTTTCAGGTCAATTTCTGTTATTTTTCTGCAGTGACTTAGGAGTGGCAGGGCTGGGCGAAGAGGGAAAAAGAGTATTTATTTTTTCTTAACAACATCGGGGGGTGGGGGGGAATCTCTCAAATCTCTCTACTAAGTCTGGATTTCATATATAACATTTCACTCAGCTCCCATCAGCACATCCAATACAAAGCTCTGTCTTCGAGGGGTTATTAATACCTAATGGATCACCACATTTGTACCACTTTCCTCTACCCATCACCATGTATGTTTCACTCTTTTGCCCTACTGTTTATCTTCCATACAGACAGAAGGACAATGTAGGAATCACATTATAGGTCCGAGCAAAAAGAATTAGCCTGTTTTTTTCTCTTGTTGATTGATGATCTTTGTCGTGTTCGCTGACCCCCCTAAGAGAGGCTCATGTATCTGGAAACGTATAAATATCCAAAGCATAAGTCTGGATCTGTGCACAGGCTCATTCTGCCTGAGAGATTTATGTATCTTCTAAATTTTCAAGAAAGCTCCTCTTCAGATGCAATGCTGAAACAGAAGCCAAGGCATAAAACCTTGTGAATTATATGGCTTGAATTCCTTGGAGATTTTCATGGTTTTTCAGTACCCCTGGTTTTCAAGCTCATCCATAAGATCCATAATTATTTCCAGCTTCCACTCATGCTGTCTGACTCAGATATATTTCAGTCCTGTTATCCTGTATACTTGAGATTCATGTCCCCACTTTGGTAGTTCTCCAGTCTGACCATTCCCCTGAGCCCATTTCACTGCAGGTATCCACCCAGACACCCTTCTCTCCTCCTCATTCCTCTGATGTCCAAGGCCCTTTAGAATATCAAAATCTGTGCCTGAATCTAGCTCCAGCTGGCTGTGGCTGGAAGTCAATACCATCTGCTGACTGCTCAGCAGGTCAAACAAGTTCTTGGTGATTTCTGAGACATCTAGCACCAACTGGAGAAAGACCATCACAAATTTGTTGGCAGTTTCACATTTGGAAAAATGGATATTTTATTTTGACATGAAATCTTTGTTTCAAAATGTATTAATATAAAAAGGGGAAAATACTTTTGCTATTTTTTATATTTTATGTCAGTAGTAGTAGTGCATAATATGACATGCACTACTTACTACTGACGTGTCATATTAGCCTAGAAAAATATTCCAGGCTAACACAAGAATATTGAAAGCAACTGCTCCTCTAATTAGTACACTGTTTGCTTACCTGTTCGTGGTCCAGGCATCAAACTTATTAATTACAATGCAAACGGGAGACTCTTTGATTCCAAAAATAAGTTGTTTCCATTAGTAGTAAGTAGCAGCTATCCTTAATGATTTTTAAAATAAGAATAAAATTATATAAAATCACATAACCTCTGCACATTAAGACAAGAATAAGCCTTGGAGAAAAACTCCATCTTGTCCAGATTGCAAGCCTTTGATACTAGTTTGTACCATAACCTCTTTGGGGCAAGGATTGTCTATTGTGCATCAAGCACATAGTCCATGCTTGTTGAATAGTCAAAAATCTCCTTATTTGTTACTGGGTCAGTTGACCCTTTGAGCCAAAATTCAGAGTTGGTATAAGCGGGTTCTATTCCATAGGCTACTGTCTTAAGGGTGAGAAGTGATAAGCTCTGTGTAAGGAACAAGGGGGCTGCCTCTGTACTGCGGAATATGGCTGCTCTGTTATAAAGAATGGATGGCATTTTGGTATGTTTGTGGTTGCACATTCTTACAAATAGAGTGTTAAGAAGAAAAACCTGTTGTGTCAAGCTTTCACTTACATAATCCAGTCTGCAGATGGGAACAAATACAGCTGAGTCCTTCTGGACAGTTTGTTTTCAGCATATTTAAAGGGCTATTTCTCTCTCTAGCTTTCACAAAGTATTGCCATAAAGAATTAACATCCCTGTAGAAGTGCACAATCTGTGAGGAATGGTTTAAACACACTTATTCATTGCTAGGAAAAATAGCATTTTCTGGCCCCAGCTCTGTCACATTGCATGGTAAATTATACTCATAGGAATCTCAGCCACCTACCTGCACTTAAGTACACGCCGCACAGGAGTTAATGCAGCAGATTTGTATTTATGCATGTATTTGTAAAATATTTAAGCTGCCTGAAAGTGCATCCGCAGGAAGTTACGCTTACAGGGTTACATAAGTGCAGTACAGAGCTGTCACCGTTTAAGGTGGAGCAGCAATCATCAGGCATTCGACGGGCTGGATTGTATATAACTCTGTAGGGGCATTGGGGTAACTCCTTTAAGGCTAATGGATCTGAGTACAACCCATGCTGGAGCTGGCAGGTGGGGCAGAATGGGTGGAGGCTTTGGTTCATTTCCCCATGACATGCTGGCAAGCACAGCTGACCCAGCATGGGGGATGTTGTCCTTTGTTGCTGGTATAGGCTAGCAGCAAACTACATGCTCCCGCCACAGCACAGAGCATTCTCTGAGGTGTCAGTGTTTCCTGAGGTTGTGCAGCTTCTACCTCCTCCCAGGCTCAGGGCTGTCCCTAATGCCCCTATGTCAGGTGCTGAGGTGAAGCCTTTCAGACTAAAGGACCTGTTTCCTTTTGGTTACGACCAGAGAGGGGTCAAGTTGAAAAGGTTCACTTAAGGGGAACCACTTTCCCTGTAACCATGGCACTCGCTGTGTTTGGGGGAGGCCCTCCTTCTCCCAGCCCTCGCCCATAGCAGCTGTCTGCATCCATCCTCTTTCTTCAGAGTCCCATGGCCTTGTGAGTAAGGGACTAGGCCTGGGCTGCTCCTGCAGATCTGGGTTCTCTTCCCAGCTCTGCCACTGACTTCCTGTGTGACTGCGGGCAAATCATGTGACCTCTCAGTGCCTTGGTTTTCCCAGTGTAAAAGGGGGATGATGCCGACCTGCCAGTCACAGGGTGGCTGGTCCCTTAAGTGGACAGGGGCCTCAGCTCAGGCTCAGCCCCACCCACCTCTCCTGGTGGGAAATGATTTTGTCCAGGTGACTAATGCAGGCCAGGCCTAGGGATATAAAGGAGAGGGTTGAGGGGAAGCCAGTGACAGTCTAGCTAGGTTTCAGAGTAGCAGCCATGTTAGTCTGTATTCGCAAAAAGAAAAGGAGTACTTGTGGCACCTTAGAGACTAACCAGTTTATTTGAGCATAAGCTTTCGTGAGCTACAGCTCACTTTAACTAATTTATTTGATGAAGTGAGCTGTAGCTCACAAAAGCTTATGCTCAAATAAATTGGTTAGTCTCTAAGGTGCCACAAGTCCTCCTTTTCTTTTTGCAGTCTAGCTAGGCAGGGCTGGCGTGCCAGGCAGGCTAGAAGCCTGGGAAATAGCAGCAAGTGAGTGTTGCAGGGAGTAAGGCTGGCTCCTGTGGGGAGTAAAGGGGCTGTTCGGATAGTCCAGCCTCAGGGAGGAGAGCTGGGGACCCAGGACTGAAAAGGAGAGAGATTAAATTGTGTGACTGGTTCCCAGAGGGACTGGTAGGATTATAGCCTAGCTCTGGGAAGGAGGGCTGAGCACTCCTGATTCGAGGAGAGGGTGACTTGAACTGTGGAAGTGGTGGGTGGAGGGGCCAGCTGGGTGTAGTTGGCATGAAGTATTACATGGATATGACAGAGGACTGTGGGCTCCCATGATTGGGGTGTGGGGGTGAGGGGAAGGGTTGGGACCTGGAGGGTCACTGTGTGTGGACTATATAAACTGGAACCCCTCCAGAAGGGGAATGTTGGTTTAAAATTATATGGACTAGGTGGAGTTTTGAGGAGCCCTGTGAGAATGGAAACAGGCAGGAAGCTGCAGAGCCATTCCAGGCTGTGAGTGGGTGCTCAGGAGGCAGCAGCCATATTATCCTCATGACATTCCTGTGTGGGAGAGGGAGTTGCTCAGATACTAAAGGGATAGATTGCCTTCCAAGCCACCATGCCCTCCTTCTAATGAAGAGATTCTGAACCCTACTGACCTGGTACTGCTAGGCTCTGGCACCATGAAATTCGGTCTTCACGTACGAAGGAATTTGAGGCCTCACAAATCTCTGAGTTTGTGAAAGTTCAGCCTGTAAAGCACTGGGGTCAGGGGCCAGTCACATACTCCACTGGGTCTCTCAGCCCTGTGAGAGACTGAAAACCAGCTCAGGTGAGACAAGGAAGGGGAAGTCATTCCTGAGAACTCAAAGCGTATCTCAGTCACAACAACCTGGGGCGTGGCCGAGCCTGAGGGAAGATTTACAGGGCTTGGAGCAAGATGTGCCACCTTCCTGAGTGATGACCAACTTCTCTCCATTTCTCACTCTAACTTCACTGAGTGGAGACAAGATGGGTGAGGTAATATCTTTTATTGGACCAGCTTCTGCTGCGGGGAGAGACAAGCTTTCGAGCCACAAAGAGCTCTTCTTCAGGTCTGTGTGGCTCGAAAGCATGACTCTCTCCCCAACAGAAGTTGGTCCTATATAAGACATTACTCACCCAACTTGTCTCTCTAATAGCCTGGGACTGACATGGCTACAACTATGCTGTGTATCCCTTTCCTGATTGCCACCCTCCCTTCCCCTGTGGTCTCTGTGTCTCCCTCTCCTCCTCCCTTTTTTTGCTGCTTGTTTCTTCTCCCTTTACCTAACCCTGCCCTCCCTTTTCCAAAGACAAGTGGCACAGAGCCAGGCACTTCTGCTTCTTGCTCTGCCAGCTGTCTCAGGGTCACTGGTTTCTTGCTCTTCTCTATTGTTCTCATGCTGCTCAGCTTGGAATCGCGCAGCACTGTGGGGCCTGATCCAGTGAAAAGTCTCCAGTTGACTTTAGTGGGCTGTGGATCAGGACCCATGTCTGTCCAAGCGACACTCTCCTTTTGAGGGTGGGAGGCAGCACCAGCATTGGCCTTCTGTGCTCTAAGCCTAGACGGGCCCACTCAGAAAGGCACTAGTGGTCCTAAGACCTTCTCCAACAGTAACTCTGTTCCCAGAGGGGTTAAACCCATCTGAAGTTAGCACGCGTTCTTGCTTCAGCTTAGAAGTGCTTTCCACGGAGCTGCTTCACAAGTGCTCTGACATATATGAGCAATGGCTCTTGGCGCACACCACTGCAATCCGCTTACAGAGAAGCAGAAAGCTATGGTGCTGCTCCCTGCTGCAGAGGGCTAAATTAGACCTTTCAGGGAACAACATAGTCCTGAGCATTCTGCTCTGAACCTTCAATAACGCAATTTAGGATTGACTTATTTCCACAGGGCCAGCAGTTCTGAGAGGCTTTTCAGGCAGGTATGAAGGCAAGGTCTGTGGAGGTGCTCAGATAACTGTCTCTGAGGCATAGTATTAGAAAAATTAGATACAAGATCCCTTGCCCCAAAATCAGTAGCGGTGCAGTCTAAATGGATCCAAAGCCCCAATTCACCAAAGTATGTGCTTATCTTCCTTTGACTTCAATGAGTCACACTCATAAGCATATGTTTAAAAGTGTTGCTGAATTAGCACCTCAGTGCCTACAGCTGGTGCGGCTTGTCTGGCAAACTCATATGAAAACTACAAACTGCCTGCTCTTCCATAGGATTTTATGTCAAAGTAGTTAAATTAAGAACGCGCATTTTCCTAGTGAGAACAAAGCTACAGGAGTTTGCACCAGTTGATTAAATTGACTTAAATTTACACCTTTAGTTAAACTGGTGCAATTTTTGCATGTAGACAAAGCCTTAAACTTTCACCCTGCAGCTACCACTGCACTATTTGGGTGCCTTATTTTTGGCTAACAATGCCTGTTAGCTGCCCTCTGACTACTCTGTGTGTGGGATGGGAGGACTTAACCTGTGACCCATTCCCCTCATTCCCTCAGGCTGAAGTGTGGCCTGTGAGCCATCTGATGGGCATGACAGAGGATGGGAGGAGGAGGAACACACTCCACCTCTTAGCATGAGGACCTCGGGGATTATATGATTGCAGCCAATTCTGTGTGTTGAATCCCGAGAGCTTGCGGTCCCTTTCCCCAGCAGGGGAGCATGATAAAACATGCTGCAATATGGATCTCTGGAGCAACGCTGGGCTGCACACTGGCCACAAGAAGCCCTGGCTGATAATTTATGCCAGAGAGATGGATGAAATTGCGCAGTTGGGTATGACAAGACCGGCTGAGAGCTGTCACAGTGAAGGACTGCCAGTGAACTATGACCAAACATTTCACAGGTCTTCCCCCTCCGCCCCCCTGAACCTGCCCTTGTCGAGTGAGGAGCAGATTCTTTTAGGTGGAAGAGGAAAATAAATACATAAAAAGTGACTAGAAACGCGGTTGGAATCAAGAGTGCCCATACAATTCCCTTCTTTGCCATTTTTGACTTCTAGGCTTTGTTTGTTTGTGCAGCAGCCATGTCTCTTAAATGAACCATGGCAGCTGTAAGCACAATGGCCTAGTGCTTCCTAGGAAATCATTCCCTCTCTGTGTTGTCCTTGGTGAGGGGATGGATGTGATCCGTGCTGGCTCCAGGGAAAGAGAGACTGCACTGAGCTACATGTGCATCCTGGCACAGCAGGTGATGGCTGACGGAGAAAATGAAAAAGAGGAGGAATGACTGGGGGATGTGTCTGTTCTGGCAGAATGAGCAGGCAGTCGGGAGCTCTATTCCTCATTCAGCCAAGTCGCTTGCTGCTTTTCCTCTTCTCCCATTTGTGAAAAAAGGAATGAGAATGCTAATTCCCTGCCTGCCTTACAGGCAGCGCCGGATTAACCTTTTGTGCGCCTGGCGCCAAACATATTTGTGGGCCCCCATGGGGGCAGTGGAGCATGGCGTGGGGAGGTGGGGTCCCGGAGCGAGGGGCAGGCCAGGGGCAATGGGGCATGGTATGGCAGGGGCAGCCCCACTCCGCCCAGCTCAGCATGAGGGCACATTTTGCGTCTGGCAACTGCCGGTTTGTACACTGGCCCGCCTGGCGCTGTGCTGCCAGCGTGCCTCGCTGTGCCATACCCCTCAGCCCAGCTCCACCCGATTCCCTGTGCCCAGTGCCCCCTGGACCTGCCATGCCCTGTGCCCCCCCCCAGGTCCCCCCACAAATACACAGCACTCTGCATAACAGCACTCCTGCCCAGCACCCCACAGCCCCACCATAACTGCCCAGGACCCCCAACTACACCGCACCCCACACAGATCCCCCGCTAGCACCCCAACACACAGATCTCCACTACACAGTGCTCTTCCTCACATCCCCACCACCACAACTACACAGCGCCCCCCACGCATCCCCACTGCCCACCACCCTAACACACACAGACCCCCCCCCCCACTGCCTAGTATCCCAGAACACACAAGCCTCTCCAGTGCCCTCCACCCCTTACCCTTCCCCCCCGAAGACCCACTTTCCAACGCCCTGCCCCCTGGTGACACTCGCTGGCCCTGCTGAGCCAGCACAGGGCAGGGATTCCCCCTCCCAGCACAGTGCTTGGGGACAGGACAGCTGAAGCTCAGGAGCACAGAGTAGCTGTGGCCCCGTCCCCCGGGGCCCCACCCAGCCCTGCCTGCCTGGTGCTGGTGGTGCCCACGGTGGGGAGGAGGCATTTCCTGGTGGTGGGGGAAGGGAGCTGCCGACTTCCCCGGCCCACAGCTTCTGCAGAGTGGCAGGGAGAGGTGGGCCCTGCCCCTGGGGAGCCTGAGGTGGACGGTCACCGGCCTGGAGGCTCGGGGTGCCAGTGGCAGAGGCCTCCTCTCTGCCCCTGTCACTGGCAGGCAACCACCACCGGCTGCCTGCCAGTGATGGGTAGAGAGGAGCCCTCAGCCGGCTGGCTGGCCGGTTGCTGACCGAGAGGAGTGAGCAGTTGGCGAGAGGGAGGGACCAGGGGCAGGGAGGAGCTGGTCGGGGGGACCAAGGGATGAAGAGAAGTCCTGGGCCGACTGGCCAAAAGGAGCGAGTGGTGGCGGAGGAGGTGCCAGGGGGTAGAGAGGAGCCAGCAGCTTGGGGGGCAGCACAGGAGGAGTGGGACGGGGCCCCCATGAGCATGGGCACAGTGCCACTGGTGCCATTGTAAACCCGGTATTGCTTACAGATTTGCTGTGACGGTGAGGACTAGCAGGATGTGATTAAGTGAAAGTGAAGTACTGGGATGTTTTCAGTTGGGGTGACACTAATCCTACCCAAGAGGAAGGAATCACTTGTATTAAAGCAGTAGAATGGGACTCAGTTTTAAGGTTTGCCACTCACCTTCCTTGGGCACTTCACCTTTCTACCTAATTTTTCCTGTCTGAAAAAGGGGGATAACAACAGTTACCCACCTTCCTCACAGGCTATTGGGAAGATCAGTTCAACAAGAGGTATATATGGAACTGGGAATACAATCTAGAGCTGGGATTTTCAAATGCACTTAGTATTGTCCTAACTCAATGTTGGTATCAACGGGAGCAGAGTTGGGTCAATATTGAGTGTTTCTGAAATCCCAACCTTTTTCTGACCAGCATATCACATTCTCCAGGATTTACCAAGGCCAAGTTGAAGCTGTAACTTCCTAAAGCCACAAATGTAAATCATGATCAATTCTCCTTTCCATATGCATGCATAAATCCCTTCGATATTCAGAGTTACTCTAGCTCCAGGAGAGCAGAGGCAAATAATCACACAAATAAGATCCAGTTTTGTCACCGTATTGGACCATGCAGTACCCAATTTCAAATAAGATTATATAATCAGCAACATGAAAGACAGAAGTAAAATGCAGCAAGAGAGACCTGCTGGTAGATGGCACCAAGGGCAGGCGAAGGGTTAGGATGAATGAAGAGGCATCTGAACCTTTGCCTGCTTTTAAGACCAAACTCCAACTCTAGCTTTGTTGAAATGGTAAGATAACTACATGTGAATGTACAGTGCCCAGCACAAGGAGGCCCTGATCCCGGACAAGGGCTTCAAGACACTAGTGTAAAGCAATAATAAATAACATACGTTTGCATGTGTATGTTTCTCAGACCTGAAGAAGAGCTCTGTGTAAGCTGGAAAGCTTCTCTCTCACCAATAGAAGGTTGGTCCAATAAAAGATATTACCTCGCCCACCAGGTCTCTCTAATATCTTTTGCTTCTCCAGTTTCCTAACGGGAGTGCAACGGGAATTTCAGATTAATTTTTTTTGGCATCTATCTCAGCTATTGGAGTGAACCCAAATTACAAGCCTCTTTGGGTTTATCCAACACCCGCTTTGCATGCACAGACGGTGAACACCATTGGACAGGGCTCTGAATTGCCTGAAAAACAAGACAGAAACTTTGCTAGATTAACTCTGTCATAGAATCGTAGGACTGGAGGGGACCTTGAACTGAATTTCTTGCAAAACTATGTGGTCTAGAGATAAGAGCTTCACTTCCTGCTGTGAGCTGGAATGAGCCAGAGAACAGAACGTTTCATCTCAGTGCAGGCGACCCTTTAACCTCTGAAGATAAGACAAGAAGCAATGGGCTTAAATTGCAGAAAGGGTAGTTTAGGTTGGACATTAGGAAAAACTTCGTAACTGTCAGGTGGTTAAGCATTGGAATTAATTGCCTAGAGAGGTTCTGGATTCTCCATCATTGGAGATTTTGAAGAGCAGGTTAGACAAACACCTGCCAGGGATGTTTTAGACAATACTTAGTCCTGCCTTGAGTGCAGGGACTGGACTAGATGACCTCTTGAGGTCCCTTCCAGTCCTATGATTCTATGACCGCATCCAAGCAATCGGACGGCTCTGCCTTTGACTTGCTGGGTGACCTTGGGTGAGGGAGGAATGGATCAGTGCATGTTGGTATTTACTGGGTGATAGAACCACTCAACATATTCCGCCATGCCTAATCTTAAAGGGGAGGAGTTTCAGCCTGAACTCTGAATTTACATTTTGTGTGTGTATGTCACTCTCCTTTAAGTGTGTTACAATGGACAGGAAGGTTGGCTGTGTGGCTAAGACCCTGGCCTGGAACTTGGGTAGCCTGGGTTCAAGTCCTAGCTTAGCCATAGACTTCTTATGTGATCATAGGAAATTTACATTTACACTGTGCCTCAAATCCCCATCTGCTAAAGGGGGATAATACCTCCTAGAGGTGTTGGGAGGATAAAATACATTCATGGCTGTGATGTATGACCAGAAAGGGTTAAGCATCCTGCAGGATAAATGACTCAAATGCAAACCTTAAAAACATATGGGGAGATAATGTTTGTGTTTTTGTGTATTTACATATATATTGTTAGAGGTCAACAATGTAATCAGACAGTCCCTGTTTATGCTGTATTCTGTTAATTTAGAGATCAAAAGAACATCTTAACATTTCAATGAACTGTAAACATAAGATGTCTGTGTATTCATCTGTCTTTGAAATATATAGCCAATCATCTGCAAATGGTGGAAAAACAGGCAATTGCCTTATGTTAATCTGTGTGAATAATTACCGGGCAATGAGTGCCTATTGTTCTGTCAAAGAAGGTCTGAAACTGTATGAAAAATGGCTTGGTTCCTGATCCTGTCATCTCAGATCTGCTTGAGGCTTCATGCAGGGGAAGTCTAAGCCATAAGGATCCCAGTCCTGACTGAACCGCCCTGAATATAAACATTGGACTATAACTTTTGAATTGTTTCTGAAAGAACTCTCTGCATTTAGAAAGCTCTCCATCTCTGCTATGAATCTGAATCTCAAGGTTGACTCATTCTGTAGGTATGCTGATCTTTTAACCAATGCTCTCTCCCTTTTCTTTTTTAATAAATTTTAGTTTAGTTAATAAGAATTGTCTGTAAGCGTGTATTTGGGAAAAGTCTGGAATATTCATTAACCTGGGAGGTAATGTATCCCATCCTTTGGGATTGGTAGAATCTTTTTTATATGATGAAATAAGATTTTCAGAAATCCTCATCATACCTGACTTGGGTGTCTGGGTGGAGGCCTGAGGCTGGGTTACTTTAAGAGAACTGTGTTGTTGATTTCTGAGTAACCAGTGAGGTGTAATAGAAGCTGTTTTGTGCTGGGTTGGTAAATCTAAATATTGGAATATTTACCAGCTTGTGGGCTTGTCTGCCCCATTCTTTGCAGTTCATCCTAACTGAGTGACTTCTGCTGGCTCCCCTGGGATTCCGGTCACAGAGGCACTCATTGCTATGGTGATAAGGATCTTCAAAGTACTGGGAGAGATTACAAAAACCCAGGTGTGTTACTCTCAGGGGTGAAAGTGGGCCAGTACAGGCCAGTACGGCATACCGGTAAGAAGCTGGTACCAGCCCGTACGCAGCCCTCCTTAAAGCACTGTCCCTTCCTCGTCACTGCCCCTTCTCCGTCAGCAGCCCTGCCAGTAGAGACCCTATCGGCAGGGCTGCCAACGGGGGAGGCAAAAGGGGCAACGACGTTAAGGCGCTGCGGCAGCGCTTTAACATCATTGCCCCTTTTGCCCCCCTCCCCCAGCCACCGATGGGGGGAACAGGGGGCAAAAGGGGCAGCAGCCCCAGGGCCAGCGATTTTAAAGGGCCTGGGGCTCCAGACTGCTACCGTGGCAGTGACCGGAACCATGTGCCCTTTTAAATTGCCGACGGAGCTCCAGGTGGTGGGGGCCAGGCAGCGTGGATGGGCTGGCTGAGGGAGGCTGACCCCACCAGCCCCGCCCCTTCTGCCTGAGGCCCCCATACTGGTAAGAATTTTAATATTACTTTCACCCCTAGTTACTCTAAGCATATGTTGATACATCCTTTTTAAAATCTAAACATCTAGTTTTGCAGAAATTTGTGACAAATCTTACTGTAAAGTTGGAAGAGGTGAGAAGTTTGAATAACACCCGAGGGAATGGTCTGATAGGCTGATGCCACACATGTCAGTATAGTGGCATTTAACTAGTCAGGGGAACAACAGAAAATGACACTAAGGGTGTGTTTAGACTATCAGAGGAGGTAGGTTTTTTTTTAAAAAAAAAAATTTAGCTAATACATTTTAGTTATCATTTGAAAAAATTCTAGTTTAGACAGAGTTCACCTTGACCAATGAGCATGTGTTAAAATATAGCTAGCCCTGTCTACAATTGGGTTTTAAAACATTAATTAAAATGTGTTAGCTAAGGGGTGTGTGTGTGTGTGTGTGTGTGTGTGTGTATATTTAAATATTTAAGCACCCTTTACTCTTGTCTAGACGAGCCCTGGTCTCCATGATGGCATTGAACTCACTCTGTTTGAAACCTAATCTGACTGCTTTATCCCATCACTGCATTGGGGATTCACTCTGTCATTAGCATTTCAATTTATTTAATTCATTGAGGCTCGCTGAGCAATGTAACCAAGTCACTGTAAAGCTACCACTGGCAATTTTGCTGTCAGAGATCGTCTCACCTTCTATTTTTACAGATACGCTTTCATTCCTTGCTCAAGCAGGTACAGTCTGAATTTCTGGAATAGCCTCCCACTGACCCCTGTATCGTTGACAGACATCTTTATTTAGAGTCAGCATGGACATGTTTGCAGTTTTCCATTGCACTAATTACAACTTTCTCAAAGGTATACACAAAATTATGTGGATATTTATTTTAGTTGGACAGTAACTCTAGGATTAAGCTTTTACATTATAGCTGCACATTTTCTGCATTACTTTAGCTAAGGAGGGTTGAAAGGATTTGGTGTTTGATGCCTGGAATAAGCTCAGTGAAATTCCATCCACAAACTAAAGTAAGGTTCTCCAATTAACCATTCCAAAAACGTGAAATGTTACAGTTTAGGTTGCACATGCAACCCCAACTCTGCCTCATTGTACCCACACATTATAGGTGCTGACTGCGAAGCTGGTATGAACCAGGAATAACTCCAGTGAAGTCAGCAGAGTTACGCTGGCATGAGTGAGTTCAGAATCAGGCATGTGATCACATACTATTTCTAATGGAATGTAAGCTACCCCTTTTGACATAAGCAGTTAGCCAAATTCAGGGTGTTTCACATTGTTCCATTTAGGAGGAGGAATTGATGGTAAAGTCAGGTATTTTCTCTGATGCTATCTTCTCTATGGATTAAGAATGTACAAGGGCTTGAGAGTTTCTTTGCTTACAACCCCAAGATTTTTTAGCAGGCCCCAGCCCCAGAAGCCCCCTGTCTAGACTTCTCTCAGGGTCACACACTCTGCTTGTCCTGGGCAAGACAATAGAGTAGCTGATATGGGACTTGATTAATAAAGAATTAAAGGAGGGTAATATAATGAATACTAATCAACCTGGCATTATGTAAAATAGATCCTGTCAAACTATCTTTTCCTTCTCTTTTCCTTTTCTCTTTTAAAATGAGATTACAAGTTTGGTTGACAAAGGTAATAGTTTTGAAGTACTAATACTTTGACTTCTGTAAGGTATTTAACTTGGTACTGCACAATATTTTGATTCAAAAACTAGAATGATATAAACTTAATATTACACATTAAATGTATTAACTAGCTAACTGATAGATCTCAAAATGTAATTGTAAATGGGGAATCATCATCAAGTGGGTGTGTTTCTAGTGGTCCCACAGGGATTGGTTCTTGACCCTATAATATTTAACATTTTTTATCAGTGACCTAGCGGAAAACATAAAATCATTACTGATAAAGTTTGCAGATGATACAGAAATTGGATGAGTGGTAAATAATGAAGTGGACAGGTCATGAGTACAGAGCAATCTGGATTGCTTGGTAAACTGGGCTCATGCAAACAATATGCATTTTAATAATCAAACCTAGCAACCTGGCCTGAACCTAACAGGACCTGACTACAAGTGTTTGGGTTAGGTCTGAAAACAACACAGCCCTCTCAAGCTTGGGGTAGGATAGGCTGTGATCACCTCTCCTGCCTATGAATTTGATGTGGAGGTGTCCTCTTGGTAGTGTCCTCTCCTGCTGGACACTACCACCTTGCTGTGCTGTGTGTGCCTCAGAGTGAGTGTGCTGATGAGTCACAGCACCTCTTGCTCTGCAATGCACAGAGCATGCGAGGCAGTGGAGGCTGGCAGGAGAAGAACATGCAGCAGCTGATGCTTCAACTCCACCGGCAGATGGTGGCCAGAGATGGTTCTCAGACATAGGGAGTGGGAAGTCCCCACCAGGCTGAGCCCCAGAAGACAAGGCAGCAGTGCTGATGCAGGTTGGGGGACTTCATGCTCCTGGGTTGGCTTGAGGTGTGGGTCAAGCTGTAAAATTAGGCCTGAGCAGACCTCTAGTTAATATGGCTGTGAAGGTTCCTTCCCCACTCTGAACTCTAGGGTACAGATGTGGGGACCTGCATGAAAACCTCCTAAGCTTATTTTTACCAGCTTAGGTTAAAACTTCCCCAAGGTACAAACTATTTATTTTCCTTTTTCCCTTGGACTTTATTGCTGCCACCACCAAGGGTCTAACAGATATATAACCGGGAAAGAGCCCGCTTGGAAACATCTTACCTCCCAAAATCCTCCCAAACCCTACACCCCCTTTCCTGGGGAAGGCTTGATAAAAATCCTCACCAATTTGCATAGGTGAACACAGACCCAAACCCTTGGATCTTAAGAACAATGAAAAAGCAATCAGGTTCTTAAAAGAAGAATTTTAATAGAAGAAAAAGTAAAAGAATCACCTCTGTAAAATCAGGATGGTAAATACCTTACAGGGTAATTAGATTCAAAACATAGAGAATCCCTCTAGGCAAAACCTTAAGTTACAAAAAGACACAAAAACAGGAATATCCATTCCATTCAGCACAGCTTATTTTCTCAGCCATTTAAACAAACAGAATCTAACGCATATCTAGCTAGTCTACTTACTAAGTTCTAAGACTCCATTCCTTTCTGTTCCCGGCAAAAGCATCACACACAGACAGAGAGAGACTTTTTTTCTCCCTCCCTCCAGCTTTTGAAAGTATCTTGTCTCCTCATTGGTCATTTTGGTCAGGTGCCAGCGAGGTTATCCTAGCTTCTTAACCCTTTACAGGTGAAAGGGTTTTTCCTCTGGCCAGGAGGGATTTTAAAGGTGTTTACCCTTCCCTTTATATTTAGGACAATGGCTAACTGTAAATGTATACATTTAGGAACAAAGAATGTAGGCCATACTTTCAGGTTGGGGGACTCTATCCTGGGACACAATGGCTCTGAAAAAGATTCAGGGGTCTTGGTGGATAACCAGCTGACCAGGACCTCCCATTGCGACACTGTGGCCAAAAGGGCTAATGAGATCCAGGGATGAATAAACAAGGAAATCTTGAGTAGGAGATTTTAACTTCTGCTTGGCAGAGGTGTGACTGTGGCTGGAATACTGTGTCCAGTTCTGGTGTCACCAGTTCAAGAAGGATGCTTTGAGAAATTGGAGAGGGTTCAGAGAAAAGCCACGGGAATGATTAAAGGATTGGAAAATATACCTTAGTGACAGAGCTCTTTCATTCTATTTAGCTTAACAAAGAGAAGGTTAAGGGGTGATTTGATCAGAGTCTGTAAGTCCCTACTTGGGGAACAAACATTTAATAATAGGCTCTCTGATCTAGCAGAGACAAGTATAACATGATCTAATGGCTGAAAGTTGAAGCTAGACAAATCCAGACTGGAAATAAGGAATAAATTTTTAACAGGGAGGTTAATTAACCATTGGAACAAATTTACCAAAGGTCATGGTGGATTCTCATCACTGACAATTTTTAAATCAAGATAGGATGTGTTTCCAAAAGATGTGTCTAGGAGTTGTTTTGGGGAAGTTCTGTGGCCCGTGTTATACAGGAAGTCAGACTAGTCACTAGCTTTTTGGAATGTCCCTTCTGGCCTTGGAATCTGTGAATACCTGACATTCAGAAGAAAACTCAGGTAGTGTGAAGCCACATTCAACAAGTATAGGAGAGAAAACATTCACGAGTTACTCTATGAAGTAAAACTGTCACGTTTATGACAGCTCCAGCACTGTGTACCCTTAGTGCACAAGTGGTTTTATTCCCCAAATGCTTTGCAAAGTTGACAAAAGAACCAGGCTACTGTTTAGCAGAACCATTGCATGGGGTTATAGCGTAACTGGAATTTTCATCTAGGGACTCAATAATACACAGTTCAGGTCACTGATGTATACATTTTCTGTGTGGGCACATAGCTCCCATTAATACTAATGGGAGCAACGCATCACACATGAATGCAGGAGAATATTTCCCATTACTTTTGGTCCCAAAGCTCTCAGCTGGGAGATCCTCAAGGAAAAATGACCATTTATTTCATATTACAGTCTGTAATACATCAGATACAGTACACTGTGAATCTTATTTATGTTATAGTGTTGCAATGCGGTCTGGATTATAAATCTCTTAATGGCCTGTCTACTTTAAAGGAAACATGCATTTGATTCTCCTCTCACTTATGCCAGTTTTACTCCAGTGTAACTCTATTGGCTTCCGGGGGTGACCGCTGACTTATATGGGTGTGACAGGAGAGTTGGGCCCCATGAATTTATATAATTTAAATTAATCATTCATATATCATTATATGAGGAAACACGGACTAGTAAAGGCAGGATCTTAAAGGCACCTTTAAGAGAGATCCATTTATTCTCTCTTTTATGAGTCAGCTGCTCATGACTGGATATGAGGCATGGAGGGCAACTTGACAGACCAAATCCTAGCCTTAGTACACTGGCATCTGGAGTTAACTCCCTTTACATTAATGTAGATACTCCAGACTTATGCTTGTGATAACTGAAGGAAATACTTGGGCTACTGGGTGTACCCAGTGAGGTGACTGAATTCTGAGAAGGGTTTGGGGATAGTGGAGCCCTCCACCTGGAAGGAAGCTGGTCAGAAATTACCAGCAAGTGTTTAGAATATCAATAATAACTTGACTGTGGTGATGACAGAGTAAAAGATATGTACCCGTTTGCTTTTTCTCAGTCTACTTGGCCAATAAGCCCCCTCGCCCCAAGGCATCTGAACTAAGCCAAGTCTATTTATCCCTTCGCTATGAAGATGTTGCTTCTTTCCCTGTCTCTGCTCTCTTGCTGCATCAATGCTTTGCTGGGTATGAAAGGAAATATTATTTATTAGTATTGCCATAATGCTTAGAGGCCTCAATCATGGACCAGGACCCCACTGTGCCAGGTGCTGTACGAATGCAGAAGAAAAGGATGCTCTCCGCCCCAAGAACATCCCAAGTAATGGATGTTCTCTCAGGCTGCCATTACTGGCACTCTATAAGCTGATCTGTTTTGTGAGCATGTGTGCGAAACAGAATGATCTGTTCCCAGCTGTCTGGAGTTGAAGGGTCTTATCCAAACCCCAGTGAAGTCAATTGAAAGACTCCCATTGTCTTCAATAGACTTCAAGCCTTGGTCTGTGTTGGGCCAAGGAGTGTGATTTCTTAGGTCACTCCCTAGTTTAGTTGCTTTTTCAAATTATTTTACATGTTTTATTATCTAATTTTGACTTATTTCTTCCCCACAATCGCTTTCACACCATTATTATTGGCTGCCCGTGTGATAGGTGGGCTGGTGTAATCCTTGGAGCCCCAACAATCGCTGCTTGCCAAATTATTCTCCCAGTACACCCTGTGCCAAGGACACATACTAGCTCTGGCTGAACACAATGCTGCAGATTCTTCTCCTCTCTGTGTTTTGTACTGCTGAAGCCTCTTGGGAAAGTAGATGTCTGATGTGTCACCATTCTGTGTAGACGCCACATCTCCAGGCAGTTTCTGTCTTCTTCCTTCTCCTTTAATTTTTAAAAAAGATATGTCTAGTAATATTTCTATACATCCAAGGAAAGTAACAAAAGGCTACCCTTCCCTTCCAGGAAATTATCACAGAAACATCTTTACAATCTAACAATGTGTGTATGTGTGGGCATGTACACAAACGCACAAGTAAAATATTTGCACATCACAAGACCTTATGAAACTTCCTGTATCTTTTATATCTCTAGTTACAACATAGAGGAAATCCAGCTCTAGGGCTAAGGCTACATCATATCTCCCTTAACTGAAAGGACCTGTGTGTGTGTGTGTGTGTGTGTGTGTGCGCGCGCGCGTGCGCAGATGGTGTTTCACTGCCATCTCTCTTCCAGGGTATACCAGGGAAGGGTGGTAACAATGGTGTAAATCACACATGAATCTGGCCACATTTTGTTGCAAAAGCAGAATTGTTCCTAAGTGGAATAACTTTCAGACTTTCCCATAGACAGTCAATACCCCTGTACTCTGAGAACAGTTCCCCTGTGCCAGCTCAGAGAAGAGTTACTCTGCATTTACACCAGAGTAATGGAGATCAGAATTCTGGCCTCTTGACTTCACTGGACCGACTCCTGATTTTAAACATTGTAAGGCCCTGATCCACCAAACATTTAAGCGTGTCCTCATTTCAAGCGTTCAAGTAATCCCATTGAAGTGAATGGGACTATTTACAACTTGAAGTTAAGTACATATGTAAGTGCTTTGCTGAGCCAGGGCCCGAGGGACAGCAGCATCTTTTCTTCAACGCACGCAGCAGGGCTGGTCTGAGACATGCTCATGGCACAGAGGTGAGTATGTAGTAGCAATGGGCAAGCCTCTTTGTTCCTGGAGGTTCCATTTGGGTGAGCTTTCCAATGTTCTTTGGCTTGGCCATGTGGTGGCAATTTGTTGAGAGAGTTCCCTGCTCTGCAATGGTATTTCAGCGACTGCAATAGCTCATTTAAAAAACACAGCTGTAAAGATGCTAAGTTCTTAAAATGGAAAGTGCATTTTTCTAAGGCTGACAAAAATCTGAGAGTAAAGGATTGCTCTTTCTGTCTGCACTTAGTTGCCATTTCTGTTTTTTCTCTCTATCTTAAGGTGTCTGCAAGTGTGTAAGTCTCATTAGCGTTAATAGGAACTGAATTCAAGCATTAGCTGGAGAACAGTTCCCTAAATGCTGCCTTTGCTTCTAAAGCCAAGATTTGGTTCCCGCCTCTGTTGCTAATCTGCTTCTTGCAGACTGTAATTGTGTCGTTCGTTCCCCCCCCCGTGAAGTAGCAGCCAAACAAAGCTTCCCTCACTGTGCGACTACAAAAAAAAAAAGGAGTACTTGTGGCACCTTAGAGACTAACAAATTTATTTGAGCATAAGCTTTCGTGAGCTACAGCTCACTTCATCGGAACCTATCCTTGCAACAAAGCCCGTTGCCAACTGTGTCCACATATCTATTCAGGGGACACCATCATAGGGCCTAATCACATCAGCCACACTATCAGAGCCTCGTTCACCTGCACATCTACCAATGTGATATGTGCCATCATGTGTAAGCAATGCCCCTCTGCCGTGTACATTGGCCAAACCGGACAGTCTCTACATAAAAGACTAAATGGACACAAATCAGATGTCAAGAATTATAACATTCAGAAACCAGTCGGAGAACACTTCAATCTCTCTGGTCACTTGATGACAGATCTAAAAGTGGCAGTTCTTCAACAAAAAAACTTCAAAAACAGACTCCAATGAGAGACTGCTGAATTGGAATTAATTTGCAAACTGGACACCATTACATTAGGCTTGAATAGAGACTGGGAGTGGATGGGTCATTACATAAAGTAAAACTATTTCCCCATGTTTATTTCCTCCCCCCCCCCCCCCCCCGGCCCGTTCCTCACATGTTCTTGTCAACTGCTGGAAATGGCCCACCTTGGTTATCTCTACAAAAGGGTTTTTTTCCCTCTCCTGCTGGTAATAGCTCACCTTACCTGATCACTCTTGTTACACTGTGTATGGTAACACCCATTGTTTCATGTTCTGTGTGTATAAAATCTCCCCACTGTATTTTCCACTGCATGCATCCGATGAAGTGAGCTGTAGCTCACAAAAGCTTATGCTCAAATAAATTTGTTAGTCTCTAAGGTGCCACAAGTCCTCCTTTTCTTGTTCCTGGGTTAGTGGTTCTGTTGTGTAGTGTGTGGTTGCTGGTGAGTATTTGCTTCAGGTTGGGGGCTGTCTGTAAGCAAGGACTGGCCTGTCTCCCAAGATCTGTGAGAGTGATGGGTTGTCCTTCAGGATAGGTTGTAGATCCTTGATGATGCGCTGGCGAGATTTTAGTTGGGGGCTGAAGGTGATGGCTAGTGGTGGTCTGTTGTTTTCTTTGTTGGGCCTGTCCTGTAGTAGGTAACTTCGCGTGGCTCACATTGTAATAAACTAAAACCCAGGGGTGAAGAGAAGGGTCGACAGTAGGAGATGGGGAAACCACTTATTTCAGGGAACAAATCAGTTGCTAACAAATCCGTTGCTAACACACCAGTTGTGCACTTGATGTTGGCCTTGGGTGATGTTTGGAAATGGAAGGCATCCAGCTGCCCAAGGGAATGCTAATTAGCTGGCAAGCAATTAATTATTAATCAGACTTTTTGTTGTTGTGAAGACAATGCTTTCTTTGGCAGCCTTTTAACATTTTTAGTTTTCTTTGTTTTTAACACCCTCCCCCTCCAAAAAAAACAAAAAACCCCGCAACAACCCTGATAAATGTTGTGTTCCATAAAAATGCTTGATACTGAAAATAGCTTAGAGGGAAAATTCTTGACAAGTTCTAGTAAACATATTTAGAAGAGACCGATTCCATAGCATGGCTTTCGGTAAACCATGGAAAATGTTGGCATCTGTTTCTGGCCCTGGAGGAAACAAAGAAATTGCATAAAATAAAATATAAGTGAATAAACATCGTTACCCACACATTTTTTAACACCAGTTTCAGAACATGGAAAGGCTCACGCTAAGTTCTTTTCTTTTAATTTATCCATCTTTTGTTAAAAGACCTTCCTTCCCCCTCCGCCCCATATAATCAGTGTTAGATCTTTCCTTATATTGCAATAAACACTTTTAATCTGGAGGTTCATGGCATTTTCAGGCAGGAAATGGAAAACCCAGCAATATACAGGGGTTCAAATATTCTTCTAGAACTTTTATAAAGTTCTGGTTGTTTAGTAGAACAAGGTAGACATGTATTTTCCCCCCACTACTTCTCTCCCCCTCTCTCATAAATGAAGCAAAAAAGTTAGAGTATTTGCTATACTTCTTACCTCCTAGGTACTTTTGTGGCTACCCTCATCAGCCTCTGAATGTCAACCGAATCGTATATCTCTTTAGATACTTAGATGATCCTCATCCCACCCAAATGCTTCACAATTATTAGTGGCTTTTAACCTCACAATACTCCTCGGAGAAAGGGAAATCTTTCCCCCATTTTACAGATGGGGAACTGAGGCACAAGATAGCTCCAGTCACAGTTTCATGTAGGAAGTCTAGGGAATTGAACTCAGGTCTCCTGACTCAAAGTCCAGGGGCTTTGGGCTTTCATTACATCACTCTTCTTCCCATATGCTTGTAGCCTCCCTTCCTAGAGTCCGGTATCTTGCCGTCAGCACTGGCTAATGCCTAATGCTTCAAAAGGAGGCATTGCCCCATCATAATGTAGCTATTCAATTGTTCACTGCTACGCATACTGGGGGAAAGTTCAATTATACTTTGAATTCTGCAAAGGCTTGAAGTTTAATTATGTGCTTCCAGAATACTGCTTGGGATGATGATCCTCAGTAACTTTAATGAATCATGTGTGACCTGGATTCTCCAGCCAAGAACACACTGCCAGCCAATAGCCAGCCACAGCCACAAAAAAGACACTGAAAGATTGCCACTTTGATAATATAAGGAGATAAATGGGGTTGGGGGGTGTGTGTGTATAAAATGCACTGTTGAGAACACACTATTAAAAAAACAAAATCCAACAATTTTAAAATAAATGATGCATACCTTAAAAAAGCATTAATGCAATACCAATAATGAAAATGAACATAAGAACGGCCACACTGGGTCAGACTAAAGGTCCATCTAGCCCAGTATCCTGTCTTCCAACAGTGACCAATGCCAGGTGCCCCAGAGGGAATGAACAGAACAGGTAATCATCAAGTGATCCATCCCCTGTCGCCTATTCCTAGCAATGGACATATATAATTCAACCTAAAAATCGGGGCTAAAGATTGGTAAGGTGGAATGTCAGTACAGTAATAGTTTTGGAAAATGGGACTGAGGCACCTTTTGAAAATTTTATGCTGTCTATCAATCCAGTTCCCTTTTCTAAGGCACTTTGTCTCAGTCTCTTCTTCCCTTTAAGCTGAGGTTCAGAAGCAGAGCATCCCAGTATGACACAAACATCCTGCTTGTACATGGCTGTAAGACAAACTATGTGCTGCGCTCTGTGCTGTACAACAACTTCAACTTGCAGGCATGAAAAAATCTGAAATGCCATCTAATGCTTCTTATGAACTCTATCAAGCCTCTGTATTGGGGAAATTAAGTGGCATAACTATAGTGGAATAATTATGCTGCTATAGCTATGTTGATACAACTCCCCCATGTGGACAGTATTCTGGAATAAGAGTGACTTTATTCTGGAATAATTACTGAAACAGAATAGCCAATTTATTTGAGCATAAGCTTTCGTGAGCTACAGCTCACTCACGAAAGCTTATGCTCAAATAAATTGGTTAGTCTCTAAGGTGCCACAAGTACTCCTCTTCTTTTTGCAGTTACAGACTAACACGGCTGCTACTCTGAAACCTGAAGCAGAATAATTCACTTACAGTAGAACCTCAGAATTATGAACTGCCCCAGTCAACCACAAACCTCATTTGGAACTGGAAGTGCCTAGTCAGGCAGCAGCAGAGACCCCCCCCCTCCCCAAAAGTGGCAAACACAGAACAGTACTATGTTAAATGTAAACTACTAAATAAATAAAGGGAAAGCAGCATTTTTCTTCTACATAGTAAAGTTTCAAATCTGTATTAAGTCAATGTTCAACTGTAAACTTTTGAAAGAACAATCATAACGTTTTGTTCAGAGCTCCGAACAGTCTCCATTCCCAAGGTGTTTGTCACTTTGAGGTTCTACTGTAATGACTTTTGACTGCTATGGCTATGCCAGTCAATTTCCCCATGTCGACAAGTCCTTAGTCGCACAGGAAACTAGAAATGATATGTTTTATACAGTCCTGGCAATTCTTTAATTTTTAATGTCCATTGACTAATTCTGAATGATAATGGAAATGGTACAACATGAAGACAGCTCACATGATTTCCACATGATTATCAGAGGGGATTTGGATCAATTCTTTTAAATCTTAATGTACTGATGATGATGATGAGGGGCTTAAAGTTAAATATAACAGACAATTGCTTGCTTGCTTGCTTGGAAAATATGGAACAGTTGTGGCTGCATTCGTCCATTCCGCTGAAATGGCTGAAACCTGGTAGTCTGCAGAGCAAACATTGGGGTTTTGTTTTTTGTTTTTTAACAGTCTTGCTAAGTGCTGAACACAGATTTTTGAAGGAATGGATCCTAAAAATATATTAGAATGGGCAGTTCACCTCCTCCCCCCAACACAGTACTCAGGTTTGTTTCTTTTTGGAACAATTTAACATTGCAATTTAGGACCTTCAGGCCACATTTACAAATGTATTTAGGTGCCTAAAGACGTAGATAGGCACCTAACTCGCTGAAGCACTTTTGTAAGCCCTACTAGTTGCCCAACTCCATTCATTTCAGGTGCTTGAACATCTTTGAAAAGCCACCCCTTGGACTCCAAAACATGTTTGTAAAACAGGCAGCTAGTTGTGATGCTTCATATACATTTTGTTACAAGATATATTCAGTGTGGTTTGTTCGTTCACTACAGAAATGGTTACATTTTCAGTACCTTTGGGAAAACATGTACTAGTCAAAGTATGGAGGCAAAAAAGAATAAAAGGTATAGAAAATAGGGTTGTGGGTTGTTTTCCTTCCTACATGAAAAGCAAAATGTACTTCAAGGCTGAATGATGTTTAAGTGTTCTGATTTTGGTTCAGTGGTTAGGGCAGTAGGTTAGGAATTGGGGAAACCTGCTTGAAGTCCTTGTTCTACCACAGGCTTCCCATATGGCCTTGGGCAAGTCACTTAGCCTTGGTGTGCCTTATGCCCAGATGGTAAAAGGTTGCAATACCTAACTGATTTAGGAGCCAAAATCTTATTGGCAGTCAATAGGATTTTGGCTTCTATGTGCCTAAATCCCTTTTGAAAAATGTCATTTAGGCTCCTAAATCAGAGAGCTCTTGCAATGCTGAGTGCAGCAACAGTGAAACACCTTTTAAAAACTTGGGCCTTGGTTCCCCATCTGTAAGGGGGGATAAAAGGGGGGTAACAGCTCTTCCCTACCACAGAGGAACGCAGTGAGTATAAATACATTAAAGACTGAGGTGCACAGATATTGTGGTAGTGAAGGCATAAGCTCAATAGCAGAAGAGGAAGGGACAACAGGAAAATCTCCAGGAAAAGGTGCACTGTGTGAGACTCCTTTTTAACAGATTGTGCTGAACTGTCACCAGGCTCTGCAAACGGCAGAGTCCTTAGGATTTTAAGGGCACTTGTAACATAGAAACAATCCTACTGCTCACACAGCCTAAGTACAAGGAGGAAGAAACTTGTCAAAAGTTGCCAGTCATTCTTATTGCACAGCACCCGCTAGTCATGAGAATCGCCCCCCGCCCATCAGAAATATAAATGAGGGCTCGGGGGTGGGGAGGGGGGCGGGTGTATGGCTTCCCTTGGTTTCAGCTGGATCCATGTACACCTATCCAAGAGTGGAATATGGTCCCTGTGGCTAAATCCTGTACTGCTACAGGAGTAACGTGGTCCTTGCACAAAGGACATGTGCATAATTCAGGGCAGGGAAGGAATGAATTCCTCTCCATCAAGGATAGCTGTGCCGGTATTCTACGGCTGGTCCTAGGTTCTAATAGATGCCACTTGTGTGGTTCCCTTATGCACAGGCACAGATCCATAGGTCAGGCTACCAGGCCCTTCTTTCATCCTGCCCTCAGCCTCCCAACACTACAGAGAGAGCTACCATGGAGTACAGCTGCAGTGCTTTATTTGTAATGAAAGAGGTGCTGGGGCTCAAGCAATTTTTTTACTTTCATAACTGACACAGCAAGCCCAGAGGTGCTGGGGCTATGAACTGCCAAGCCTAAAGGTGCCGGAGCTCAGCCCTGGCAAGCCCTGGCACAAATTAAGCACCGTAGTGCTGCTTTCTTACCTCTAGAGCCTTTGTTTTTGCAGCCCAACCCCTGTAGCTTGGGTTGGGTGGGTCAGCCTATTCCTTACCGCTCTGGGCAGCATTTCCAAATTAGAATTGAGCATCACAGTTGCCCTGCCCTGTCAATGACAGGGCAGGGCAGGTGGAGTCTTCATTGCTATGTATGTGTTCAAGGATAAAAAGGATGTAGCTTCCAGGGCTGCTTGCAAAAGCTAAATTGTGTTTTTTGAATAATGGGAGATACAAACTGATGGGACATTTCAAACACAATCCAGTTCCAAACAGCCAGTGTACCAACTGTGCCTTAAGGGGACATAGGCTGATTGCCAAATCACAAGGAGATGCTTATCACTTTATTTTAATAAACAGTTTTCATGAATGTTAACATTTTAATGGATGATTACATTCATATTTAGCTAGCAGATGCATTAGTTTTGATTGATGTTATTTCGATGAGTACCAAAGGAATTAAATAATGATTTGCCACTTATTGTAAAGTGCTGCTCCAAATATCTTTTTAAATAAACAGCTTTATTTTGAGTATATGTCAGATGGAAATGTGGCGTAGCAGTGTGCTGTGATGCAGCAGTCACAATGAGCCATTTGGGGCATCCGTGGATGTCCTCTGTAACTGCACAGTGGTTCCACAGTTCAGACACTAGGAGCCAGACCTTTCAACCTGCCAGAGGACAAATGTGGGAGGCCAGGTGGGACAGTGACCCAAAATGAGGGGCACCAAAATATATGATTCATGTAGGAAATTATAGGATGCTGAGGGACTCTTTCTTTTAGTGGAGTGAACTCTTCCTACATCCCCAGCTCTGTTGCTCATTGTTTCAGATGTCAATGATTTTCAGCAAGGGGACACTACATCAGTGTGGGAGCTAGGAAGTAAAGTGAGTGATGCTCCTTGGAGAGGAGACAGTAGAGACATATGGTAGATACAGTCATGTTATGGCAGGAATGCTGAAAGGTGCTCAGTCTGGTGCTCTGTCCCCACTCTTCCCTGTCACCCCAATAGTGGCTGGGTCACAGAAAGAGGTTGATGAGCCTACTACTGCCATCGCGAATGCAGGTGGGTTTTCTAGCACAGGTAGTCGAGGCTCATGCATTTAAATGCAGTGGTCCCAGATTCAGTCCCTGCTGCTCACAGCCCACGGAGTGTGTGTGGCATAGATGTGTTCATCCTCTTCATCACCGGGCCTCTAGCACTGAGCTTTTTGCCTTCTTTGGTCTGTTTCTAACCTCCTCCTTCAAATCAGTCCTCCCATGCAAACACCACAGGTCATTATGGCCCTGTAACAAGAATAAAGGCTGCTCTCTCCTCTTAGCCTGACATAAGAACACTGTTCTAGCTGACTGGTTACACGCTGTGACGCTGCGGTCTCACTGTAAAATGTCCCTGCTGTGTTCCATTTGCACCGCGGACCTGAGTAATTAAAATCCCTATCCTTCCATCATCGCCTGGCCGTTATTTATTAGTGCTGAAAACATGCTCAGTGCTTCATGATGAACAAGAGGAACATCAGCTGCTGCCCTGATGTGCTTAAATTCTAAGAGCTAGAGTTTCAGGAGAGCTCAGCATGTTGGCTGCATCCTGACAGAGACCGTGGTCTGGCAGATTTTGGTAGCGGTGCCTGGGCAAAGTATGAGGAGAGAGGAGGATTCCTATTTTCTGTAGAGAGTTTCTTGCTACAGATTAAGGGTCCTATATATCACTGGTTCCCTCTCTGGAGGCTTGGTAGAGGGGCAGCTTCCAGACAGTGGTAGGCTTTGAGGTGGTGTGAGCAGCAGCCTACCTGATGGACTCTGGGGCAGGCCATCCGACCTAGCAATCAGAAGTGCAATCACTTTAGCTGGGTTAGGCGGTAGATCTCCCAGCACAGCCCAGGTAGCACTTCCCTTAGGGCCTGGAGACTGAGTGGTCAGAATTCCTGGACCCCACCAGCCCTGGACGACAATCTGTGAATGGCAAGTTGGGGAGGAGGGAAGTGGCTAGAATGTGTTAACCGTTCACACCTGAAAGAGGAGGATTATTGTTGGGATACCTGGAGGGAATGTGCATTTATTGATTGCTGGCTTTCCCAAATTTATTGTGATGTTCCTGCTTTCCCCCAAAAGTTCTCTTAGTCTTAAATCCCAGGCTCAGAGCTTGCAAGTGGGGAAGTATTACTTATAGTTTTCTGGCTGGAGACTTGAGCTGCTATCTCAGTTTTCAGAAGGACCCCCTAGAATACCGAACCTGGACTTTTTTGCTGCTGACAATGGCTGGCAAAAGGGCCACACGGGATTCACAAAAGTGGGTCTTTCAGGAGGACCTGAAGGAAGGTTAAAGTGGTGTCTTGGCAAACTGGGATGGGGAAAGCATTTGTAAAGATTCTGAGAGAGCAGGATAGGGCACAAGAACTGCTGCAAAGACACTGGGCTGGCTGGAAGACACATGTGCCTCTAGAAGTTCTACTGGGATCTGGAGGCTTGACTTCTTGCCAGTTCCACTAGGGTTGCAAGGAACCTTTAAGAAAGGCCCTCTGGTCCCGTGCTACTCTGAGCTGGGCATAGATGCATGCTGGGAAAGAGTGTCTGTTATATAAATCCTTTTCCTAGGCATGTTGGAGAAGATTTTGAAAGGCATGGTAGCTGCTGCTGGTGTGTCTCTTCAGGGTAAATCTGCACAAGACCCTGGCAATGGGGTAAAGGTATGTATGTAATGGAAGGCCAGGCTGTGAATTTGGGCTGTGTTTGAAGTTTTCCTTTCCCTGGCTGATGGAAATAACTGGGCATTTGAAGCAGTCTGGTTGTGTTATAATGTGTCACCATGGCACCCAGTCTCTGGTCCACAGAGCGTGTTACAATCCCTTAGTTTTGCAAGCCTGGTTCTTTTGCTCAAGTTGTAAACACCTTCAGCTCTGGTGTTGGCCAAGATGGCTGCTATCACATCTGCAGAAAACATATGTTTCTTTCCTTTCAGACGCCCAGGACTGTGGCTTCTAGTCAAGGGAAACAGGAAGCCCCTACTCTCTACAGCAGTTGGAGAGGGAAGTATGTTAGCTCCCAGCTGGGAGGGCCTGTGATGAGCTAGAGCCTGTGAGGCTCTGGCCAGGGACACATTTTGGGGTGAAAGAGACCTTCTAGAAACCTGAGAGAAGGAACCCAATGAGGGAGAGTGTGTAATGAAAGCTTATGGCCAGTTTGTTGGCCCAATTAGGCCTTTGGACAGTCTGGAAGGGCTTTATGTTTGACTGAAGGGCTAAACTTTCTACAGCATGAGGCATTGCTCTGGAGGGGAACTGAGGAAATGCTACACCCCCTACTTGAGGTAAGGGCACCAGTTGTAGGGACAGACCTATACCTTTACAGCAGAATGATTCTGGAAAAAATTAGCAAGGGGAATCTCAGGCAGTCTTCTCCCCCACAGGCCTTATCCCAAAGATTTCCCCTCCCCCCAAGTAAGGGGTGACACTCTCATTCTTTTTTAAAACTATCATGCTTAAAGGACTAGTATAGCCTATCATACAGGGCTTAGCACATAAAATAAGTCTTCTCTACTAATGGAAATTGTGGGCCTATGTCCTTGTGCAGCCTGTGCTTGGGTGCGTAAGCCTCTATCTTTGGAAGGCCCACCTGGTGAGGTGCATTATGGGTCCCCTCCACTCTTCCTTGAGGCAGGATACCAGTCTTAATGAACCAGTGATCTGACGTGGTATGGCACATGCTAAATTCCTGTCTCTGACTAAACCTTTGGAGGTTGCACAAATAACTTCATAGTACATTTGATGTACTGGTTTCAGTGTAAACCCATTTTTTTCTGGAATCCGCTGTCACGAAGAGAATCCTGGAAATCCCTCTTTCTCCTGTGTACACTCTTGCCCCTAACTGCTGTGTGGCAGCTCTCTAAGTGAATAAAGTAACGGCTAACTTTAGCCTAGCTTTAATTCATGTATGGTCCATGAGCAGCTCAAGATTTCCTATAATTTGTTTCCTTTTTGAGATTTCTTTCAGAATATTGCCTGCCAAATTCTGTTGTCTAGATCATTCATGAGCCTTTTATAGTGAGTTGTCAATGTTTGGTATTCAAGTTGGGTTGATTGGCTTTGATTGGATGCACAGGATCATGTGGGAAATTTCTTTTCCCTGATTGGTAGAGCTTAACAGTTAGAGTCCAGATTCTGGTGCAAATACTATCCATTTACAAATTAAATATTTGAACTACATATCTTCTAATATTAGCTAAAAATCAGCTTTGACTTGAACAAACACTGCAGTTCTCTGGAGGGACTTGCCAGTGGTGCAGTGATTGAGGGCTGGGAGGTGGGAAGTGGGTAAACTCATTTGGGGGATATAGGGTTTAGTTTAGATGTGGGCAAACTCCCTATTCCCTCATGAGTTTACCCTCGACTACACTACTGGGACATGCTAAGACTGGCTGCAACACTAGCTGAGCAGCAGGACCTTGCTTCCTATGGAGCCTGACACTGCTGCTCTCTGACTGACCATTAGGAGCACTGCTGAGCTCTCCTGCTCTCCTGAAAGGTGCACACTGCTGGTTCTGCAGCGTGCCCGCTTACATTGGCAGAGGAGCAAGGGAACATCAAACCCAATCTCTGCACAGGGATACCCCCTACAGCAGGGCCAGCACAAAGCAAAAACAATGTATTCCATTTGGGCTAGGCCTCTGCACAGGGGTGATTTTTTTAGGAAAATGAAGAGTATTTATAAGGCTATTTGTAGAGCCCCTTTAAATGACTGTCATAATCATTCATCCATAAATGGCCACTTAAGTTACTTGGTTTCCCAGTGACAAAGCTGCATTTGACTCTTGTAACTGTTCTACCAATAAAAAAACAGTTGAAATAAACAAGCAGTGGCTAAAATTGTTTCCCTGTAAACCCAGTTTACGGAAAAATGCTTCATTTTTAAACAGGAAGCTCTTGTCAGATTATCTTTGGGCATCGTAAAAGATCTCTTAAAGAACCATTAAAACTAACAGTCAGCACTTGTTAAATTGCTGCACTTAGCCAAGAGGACAGATCATTTTACGCTGCTAATTGGGTGTTTCATGGTTCATGCTTTAAAAAAAAAAAAAAAAAAAAATTGGCTTAAGATTCCAAAAATAACCAGTAATTTTGGGTGCCCAACTGGGACACCTTAAAAAGGCCTGAAATGTCCAGAGTAGGTACCCACTCTTTCTAAAACCTCAGGTCCCTTTAAAGTTTCTCAAGTTGGGCACCCCAGATTCTTAGTCACTCTTTAAAAATCTTGGCCATTTATTTTAAAGGGAAACCCTGTCACAGATTAATTGATTCACCACTTTGGACTGAAGTCCAAATCAAACCTATAAACTAGATATGGTAGACATTGTAGGGAAGACTGATAAAATTCATTGCATCCATGCACAAAGCTGGCTCCAGGCTCTCTATGAGAAGTCTGGTTGAAAAATTTCCAGTGGGGAACACATTATTTTAAAAATCTAAATTGGAAGAAAACACTCTGACCCATCCCAAAGGATTTTTTTGGAATTTCATTTCCTGGGAATTTTCAATTTTTTGTTGTTTCAAATTGGAACGAAAACAAATTTCAAAATGTCTGTTTCCTGTGGAACAGAAACTCCAAGTTTTGACCAGCTCCTAGTCTTTATTGACCTAAGGCAAATGGAAAGCCAGAGGTTTTCCTAACTATTCACTTGCAGATTATGGCTTTAAAAATATACGAGGTGCCATTATGATGATGTACTCTGACCTCATGCATAACTTGAGCCATGGACTATCAAGCCGTCCTGCACCCTTTCCCTGTCCTAGGACATCACTTGTTCTACTAGTCTGATGGGGCTAATGTGATGTATCTATGTGACAGACCTTTCCTGTACCTTGCAGCTCTTTGCTGAATTATAGTTCTGTGAACTCAGTCATATTAAATATTTCCCACTAATGAAATGGAGATTAATTAGTCCATGTTGGTACAATGCTGGGAAGGCATAATGCTTTATGGAAGTGCTGTGTATTATGATCATCAAAGCTATGGGACTGGATCCTGCAAATCCTACAAGGGTAGAGTGCTTACTGCTAGATCAGTGAGTTCACTGGTAGTGAGTAATGTGATCATAATGTTGGCAGAATCCGGCCCTTGGATTGCAAACTCAGTAGGGCCGGGTCCCCATCAGTTCCTGGCTCTGCCACAGATTACTTGTGTGACTTGAGGCAACTCTCTTGATCTCGCGGTGCCTCAGTTTCCTAGCTGTTAAATGGTGATGATAGTACTTGGGCTGTCTGTTTAGCTTATAAACTTTTTAGGACAGGGATGGTCTCTCACTCTGTGTTCAAATTGTATTTAGTACAATGGGGCCCTGATGTCAGGTGGGACCTCTGGGTGCTACTGTACTAAGATACCACCACTTCCTGTTGTGATTGTTAGCCTGGCATAAAAGGTAGAGCACAGCACAAGCTGTCATTCACATCATCTGTGCTTATTGTATGAGGAAAGGCAGCCCTGCAAGAGAATATTCAGTGTGAAGAACAGCGTGTGTAAAGTGTGCGTGTGGAGGGGGGGGTCTTCAAAGCAATCAGATGCTGTGTGTATGCAAATAGCCCATCCGTCTCTCAGCAACTGAAATAAATGTAGCATGAAAAGCACCTGACCAAAGCCTTGTTGTCCTCGAGGAACTGAAGCTTGCACAGAGTGGATTGGGGGGTGGCATGGGGTGGGGGAGAGAGAGAGAAATAATTGTCATGCATCATTTAAGTCCAAAGCAAAACAAGACCTCCAGTAAAGCCTGACTCGAGTGCCAATGCCTCCTGACCCTGGCTGGATGGAAGGATTCTGGCCCCACCAATGTTCTTGGGCTCACTGAGAGCTCTTGAAAAGTGGTCAGCAGTGAAATCAAGATGACTTGGAACAAAAGTGATCCCAGCTGTAGCAGCTGAGATCAGTCCACATGTTTGAAAAGATCCTTCTAAGGAAGAACTCTCACTGCAACTTTAACACAGACTCCCAATGAGAGACTGCTGACTGCTGACCCCTCCCATGAAGCTGAAGGAGCTGGGTATGGTAAACAAGCCCCTCTGATACATCCTATGTTACCGACTGGCTCTCACAATACTATACTTGTGTAGGCCAGCTCCTGCTAAGGAGTCAAACAATGTGTCTTCTTCGGATTGGCCCCTCAGATCCACCAGAAGGACCTATTCTGTGTGTCCCTTGAAAGAACTGGGAGGCTCTGGGCCAGTTTCTGGTGTAATTACACTGGTGCGAAGCCAGTGAAGTTACTGTGGATTTATACTGGTGTACCTCATATCGGAATCTAGCCTTCTGCGTCATGGGAAGAGAATTTTTGCTGCACTTCTTAGAGGTATAGTGCAACACTCACAGCCAAGAGGAAAGGGTAGAAAATTGTCTTTAAGACCCAGTTTGCACCCTTCTGTTCTGGGCTGCTGGGGCTGCAATGGCCAATGTAGCCCAAGCCAAGCTGGTCCTGAGCAGCAGTGCTGCCCAGAATCACAGTAGCAGTGTCGATTAATTCTCCCAACTCACTATGTGCTCTACCATGGGGATTATGGAGACTGCCTCATAAGAGAGCCTGCCACAGCAATGCTAAGGAGTAGTGGGAGGAAGAATTCTTCCCATGAGGTTTCAGCGGTTGTTGGGAAAAAGATGCTATCTCCTTCGTTGCTGTGCTGGGGTTCTACAGGTCACCCCTAAAGTTTTCCCACTGTTAGAAGTGCCGGAGATTTTCCAAATACTAACCATGGCCTAATAAACTACACAAGCTACATTTCCCTGATGCCTCATTACTCACAATTGCTACCACTCTAATAGTAAAGCAAGAAGCAACGGACTCCAGTTTAGTAAATGAGGACTCATGCAACATTCCAAACTTAGTACTGGATACTTAGAGGGGGGTGGGTGTGTGTGTGTATGGGGTGAGGCACCTTCTGATAGGATGTGACTCAGTCCTTGGGGAACAGTTGTTGAGGTATTAACTTAAATCAGAGTATGAGTGTCCAAACTGGGGTGAGTTACACTTACGGGAAAGATGAATGCAGTCTTCCCTGTTTAAATGAGAATTGGCGAGATGATTTATGCAAGGTCCCTCCCACCTCTATCGTCTGTGATTAACTTTAACTCCATAGTTTGTCACTGCTGTTCTTGACATGTCTCATGCTGGGAACTCCCAAGTCCTGGTGGCTGGGAGTTAACTCAGATAAGGGCTAGTTTCAGTTGAAATATTCTTCCTTTCTCAGACTAGATCTGTGCTTTTAAGAGATGTCTAATTCTCCTCTCCCTCTAGGCCAGGGAGGTTAATTGGAGGAAAGTGACTGTACATCAGGCCCAAGAGCCTCCTACAGAGATACGTGGCACAAATAAATCAACCTATTTTTTTGATGAATAACAAGGCCCCAAAGGCTCCATTTCTTGCAGCCTGCACAAATTGCAGGTATAAATTTCATGGCTGATCATAGGGATTGCAGAATTCAATTAACTCTCTGCGAGCTAAGAAGTGCTGCCTGGCTGTTTTAATTATGAGTGTCACCAATACTACACATGCTGTTCGGGAAAACTCTAATTAAGAAAGCACTGCATCGTTAACATGAATGATGGAAGGAACCTGCTATTCTTCCTGAAGCCCACCCTGACCCTCTGCAATGGTGGAGCTGTGAGTTATTATGGAACTAGCATTCCTCCAGCTTCATATGCATGGACAGCTGGAAGTACCCTGAGATTCCCACATCTGCAGATTGTTTCACGTGACCATGGTGAGGCCATTGTATTGGATGTAATGCCTATAGTGGATATCTTGGTCTGTTCTCTACTAATTTGCAGTCTTCAGGTGTTTCAGGCAGGGAGTGGGGATATCGTGCAATAAGCCACAAAGGTGGGTGGGATGTGGGCTATATTCTGCATCAGAGCATGCCAATGGACTTCATGTGGTTTTCTATAAGTGTCAGTAATTTTATTGCAGATAAAGACTCCATCAGCAGGGAGAGCTGTTAACTTATTGCAGTCTCATCTCCTGACCTATCTGGCCTCATCTCCTCCCTTACACTGCTTAGCCTCAGGCTCTTTCTGCTCCCAGTGCCTTAGTCTCTCTGATCTTAATCCTCCTCTTGACCACTCCTTTCTTCAGTTACTGCTCTTTCTGTCCTTCATCTCAAAGCTCATAGAAGGTACTGTCTAGAGTTGTCTCCTCCAATTCCATCCTAGCCCCTCTGCAATCCAGCTTCTGCCCCTGGCACTCCATTGAAATGGCTCTCGCCTTGGGTTTAAGAATAGCATGTCCAAAACAAAGCTTTGCATCTTTCTCCCTCCTTTCTGAATCACTGTGGATAACCCAATCCTCCTCCTCACTCCAGGCAGTTATCTAGATGTTACCTTCAATGCAATAGTCTAGATCTCCCCATCCTGTCCTTGTCTAAATCTTGTCACTACTTCCTGCTTACTCTATGATCCTGGCTTTTCTCTGTTCATGCGCTAAATCGCTCCTCCAGAACACCATCTCCAGCATTGACCAATGCAGCTTTCACCTTCTCTGGTGTTGACAAACCGAATCTTTCCCTTGTATCCATTTAAAATGTTGCTGCAAAGATCACTTTTCTGAGCTTGACGCTGTGACTGCACCAGCTCTCTTCTCAGTCCTCCCCAAGATCAAACACAAGCGACTTGTCTTTGCATTTAAGCCCCTGTATAATTTATCCCTGCCCTATCCACCATCTCCTGCACACTATGGAGGTAGGGGTAACATCAGCCAGTGATGTCAGGGAGTGATCATAGAATCATAGAATCATAGAATATCAGGGTTGGAAGGGACCCCAGAAGGTCATCTAGTCCAACCCCCTGCTCGAAGCAGGACCAATTCCCAGTTAAATCATCCCAGATGGGAGTGATGTCACTCCCATCAGCCAGTGATGTCAACCTTCACCGTCCATTTGTTGAAACCTTTCAAATGAGCATCTTCTTGTTTCCTTCCATCCTCCCCTTCATGGATGGGGGGGATGGGGACACCTCAGATGTAAACATCTGCAAGCATCATTTTCCTCCCCTAAATCCCTCCTTAACAGTTTTCTCTGCCATGATTTTGACTTAAAACAAAAAACAAAACAATCCCCAAATCAAACTGACAATGGTTAGGCAGTCGCTGGTGTGCTGAGGCCACTTTCTGACCAATCTTGTCTCATTACCTTGTGTTCCTGTTTGCTGCATCCACATGTTTACTTATTTTGCTCTTAAATTATAAGCTTACCAGGGCAGGGTCCACATTTTATGTATTTGCACAGCACCTTGTATAAGGGGGTCCTGATTGATGACTTGGGGGCTCCTGGGTGCTATTACAATATAAACAATCACTGGATTTGATCATCTCAGCTACTCAGCCCACCTCAGCTTCAAAAATAAACCTGTTTTTATAAATAGGGCTGTATAACTTGATTGTGGCTGACCTCCCTGGGAGCTGAGTGAGGCAATTCTATTGAGTGCTCTAGCTCTGCAGTGTCTGAATCAGGAAAGTGCAATTATATCTGGCCTATTTGTCTCATCCAGCCACTGAACACAGAGAGGGTGAGACACTACTTGTCAAAACATGGAGCTAGAGCTTTGTTTGAAGAATCAGTGGTGGATTACGGGCTACAGCATCATAAGAAGCAGTGTGGTCCAGTGGACAGGACATCAAACAGAGACTTATGAGGGCTGGGTTCTATTCCTGTCTTTGACCTGCTAAGAGACCTAGCACAACTCATTTCATCTCTCTAGACCTCCATTTTCCCATCTGCAAAATGGGGATAATGGTCCTGAGGTCCTTTTTGTAAAGCACTGATTTCTATGGACGAAAAGCCCTGCATCAAGAGCAAGTATTTGCACTGAGCTGAGTGCTCTGAATCCCATGAAGGGTAAACTGAGCTGCTACCGTGGCAGCCTTTATTAGCAGGTTTGGGTGGAAAATGGTGCTTTAAAGGGTCTCATCTGAAAGTTGCTACTATGTTACAGGCTACCTTTATAGGAGAGGATGGCTTCGGGGTACAGGCCAGTGACACCTGCTGCTGGCAGAGCCACACTTTCACTCCTGCTGCCTTCCCACACGGCCCTCTCTGAAAGCATCATTCTCATCTGCAGTAGCGTTCCTTGAAATGTGGGAGGGAAACAAAACTGCAAGAGGTGGCTGCACAAAAAATGATATGCAGATGAGGAAGCTCCCCTGGGAAATGGCTGCCTGAGCTCTGAGAATTCCTGCCTCTGGGCTTTCCTGGCTTTGAAGTCAGTCTCTAATAAGCTGGCCTTGCTGTGGTGTCCTGTTAATCGGGATAAATGATTTCCTACAAGTGTGGTTTATAACCCCTCCTCCCCTTTGGTTTATAACTCACCCCCACCCCCTTCATTCTCTGAAACAGACAAGGCACACTGCAACTGCAAATGACACCTGCACTGACCTCGCACTTTGAATGGTGGAGTGGGGAGATGGGGATGGAACATACAGAGAGGGAGAATGCATTTGCATTTTGGCTCTCTAGTCATAGATTGGTGTTTGCTTTGACTTTCTTTCTATTATTGGCAGGGCAGTTCGGCCCATGCCAGCAAAGAGGAAACCAACCTTGTGCTGCAGGAACTTGGGATCCAGCGTTCAGACACACAGTGTTTCCCTCCTCTATCTCTCAATCCTCTGGGAACTGAGCATGGAACTCCCAGTGCTGTAACTCACAGCTCAGGGTCTAAGTTTGAAAGGCCCCTGAGCATTGTGCTTGGGATGGATTTTCTACACTATCTTCAGAAGTGTCACTGCACCACAGGGTGGCTAATCTTAAAGTGCTACACCCTGCATTAGTCTGCGATAAAAAAGGGACACTAAGTCCTTAGCTATTGAAAAGAAATGTCCTAACTAAAAGGAGTAGGGGGAACATCGATTCAGTCCAGTAAACACTAGACACCAGATGTAGCTCCACTGACATTGATGGAGCTATAAGTACAGCAGCCCAGGATCTGGGCCCTGACTCTTTGACAGACAGCTCCCAGAAAGGCAACTGCAGAGTGACCTCTATTTAGCACCTTCCCAGGTGCTACCATCTAATTCAATCAGATACCCCCAGGTAGGACTTAACCCAACCAGCGGTAATCCAGGACACAGACCTGGAGTTCATAGTTCTTTATTGGGTCTTTTATGCATTGCATCACGTATGGCATGTAGCTGGCAAGACCCGCTTTTGACAAAGCGTGGTTCAACTTCTTTGTGTGTGTGTGTAATTTTTCTGCATCTCTCTACTATTTGCTGGTTCCAGCTAGGATCAATAGCATAGGTGCAAAATGTGGGAGTGGCGATTTTGTTCTAGTCCAAGTCTGACAACAAAAAGAATCTCGTGAGAAGGCCGACTGTTCAGGGGAATGTTTGCTTGCTTCAGAGTTTAACGATCGGTTGCCTTCTAACAAACTGATTTGGAAAAATTTTAATGGGCCAGATTGGATCACGGAAACTTTCCTGGTACACTTTAAGACACCTTGGTGTATTATAACCTCTGATTGGGACATGCACCCCAAGCCAGAGATTAATCTATAGCAGTGTGGCCACAGAAGCACGGGCGAGTTGCCGCACTGTGACCCTTCCGCATCCCCCGGCTACGCACTCGGGTGGCTAGCCCAGTCCACTGCCAGCACTGCTGCAGGATGCTGCTATTAGTAGGTGCTAGCGGGAGCAGAGCTGGTGAGTGCATATGTGTCTGTGCTGGGGATTACAGCTCCCGGCTTCCGGGTAGACGCTGGGCTCTTAACAGAAGAGCAAAGGGAAAGCACAGGATGAGAAAGGGGTTTTTCTTGAGAGGAGCTGAAATGGATGAGGGAGCCAGCTTGCTTTCAGAAAGACTGTCCATGCTTCTGGTAATGCTGATCCCTACTAATGTTAGGAGGTCTCTTTGGCTCTCCTTTCTTCATTCCCAAATATAAAAGTGACCCAATTTATGCAGCTGCTGCCTCTGAGAAACACCCATTGACTTCAAAAAGAAAAGGAGGACTTGTGGCACCTTAGAGACTAACCAATGTATTAGTCTCTAAGGTGCCACGAGTCCTCCTTTTATTTTTGAGGATACAGACTAACATGGCTGCTACTCTGAAACCTGCCATTGACTTCAGTATAGCAGTTATGTACTAGTGAAGTCTTAGAGCCTATTTTTAAAAACAAACAATTTGCTTTAAAAATCCCTGCAGAATATTTACATAGGGAAATGTTGTTTAATCATAATAGCCTTCATTATAGTTGGCTGGCAGGCAAATATAAAAGGGCCAAAGCTAGGAGCTGAAAGGGAGTTTCAGTTCTTTCAGTGGCTTTCTCCTGAGTCCTAAGTGGATTTCATTTCCACAGGTTTTGCCTCAAGCAGCATTATCCAAACAGTGCTCTGGTGGGAGGGCAGGTTTGTTGTATAAATTCCCTTTGATGGAACGATTCACTGAGATCTAGCTGAGCACTCAATTCTCGTTTCCCTCCAGTTGCTAAAGATAACAAGGCAATGCCTAGAGATCATAAATAAGCAAACTGGTTTGAATAAAATAAGAACAGGCCTCATCTTGAATGAGTCCTTCTTATGTCTGGTTAAAAGCTTTGTTCTCTCCCTCTCCTTTGCAAAAGAAGTGGCTGTAATGTGAGTTCTGTCAGAATGATGGGACCTTGAATCCAAATTTTCAAAGACTTCAGAACCTGGATCCAAATTTTGCAACTGCTTCTTTTTCCATCATAGGCTAAAATGGAATTTCAAATGCAAACTCTGTCTTCAGGTTCCAGACCTGGACCCAGATCTAAATTTTATAGCACTCTGACTCTTACCAGAGCTCTGCTCTGAAGATAGGACAATGCCACTGAAAGACGTTGGGAATATTTATGCAGTAGATCAGTGACTTAAATCTCTTCTTTGCATTTAATGTTATCCAGGACTCTAATTTAAAAGTGTTTTCATGTGCCCTTATGGTGGGGAGGGTGGAAAGGGGAAGCATGTGAGTGTCCTACAACTGTTTCTTTTCTCCAGGGTCTTGGCCTCCTCCAAGTCCAGAAAAACACTTGCTTTCTTTTTGAGCTTGAACTTCGTCAGGAACAGCAAAGAGGATGTTTCCCCTCATTATACCGAGCGGTAATTTCCTCTCCCAAAATCCATATTTCAGCCTCAACTTTCTAGCATGTTTAGCTTTTGTAGAATCACTAGATCTTACACTGAGAATGGATTCTAATTTATCTACAGCAGGGACTTATGGCCAGCATTCCCATGGTATCTGAGCACTTCACAGTCTTTAATGCGTTTTATTCTCAATGTCTTGGTTTGGTTTTTCTTCAGGTTCTTTTTATGCTCTTTTGATTCTTATTTCTGTCTATACAGAGCCTAGTCTAGTACTGTTGGAGCCTCACACATACCAGCAGATAGTGCAAATGGTCTCAAGTAGAAATGTGTGAATAATTAATTGTTTGGGGGGTTTTGCTAGTTTTGGCCAGTGAACAAAACCCCCCCCCCCAAATATTAGCTTTAGTTTGACCGAAATGTTGTTGTTTTTGACCCAAAACAAAACATTTTGTTTTGGCATTTTTCAATCCTCTTTAAAATTAGGCAAATTCTGAAAACATCACTTTGAATACAAAACATTTCAACTTTTTCACAGTCCCCCCCCCCCCCCAAAATGGCCAAAACTATTTGCTGAACTGTGAATAGTTTTAGCTGACCCCAAACTGCGATAGCTTTAGTGAATAAAATATTCATCTGAAGAACTTCACCAAGCTGTAGTGTCAGGCTTAGATCTTGCCTGGATGGTCTAACCTTTGCAGACCTTCCACAAATACAGTGAGAATATTTTTCCCCGCTCTGTTGCACCTAATACTTAGCTCTTATAGCACTCTTCTGCTGTGGGTCTCAAAGTGCTTCACAAAGGAATCTTTCTCCTTGCCTTGCAAATCTCTAAAATGGAGACGGGCAAGTTGCTTCCTCTCTAAGGTCACCCAACAGTGAAGCCAGTAATAATACCCAAGTCTCCTGAGCACCACTCCAGTACTGTATCTGCTAGGCCAGGCAAGGAGAATATCTAGCTTTTTTTCCCTACCTCATTAGATCAGTGGTGTTTATGTGCATGCTCATTGTGATGCTGGCAGACCAGGTGCCAGCTCATGCCAAGGCCCAGGCCTCACTGAGCACTGAGAAATGCATAGCTGGAAACCAGTCTGGCTCACCTATATGTTAGCATTATCAAAATAGATATTAGCTCTTAAGTTGATAAGAATGTGTTTAGACTTTATAAAATGTTTGTGGGATGCTGCATGTATTGATTTAATTTATAACCTCTTAAGCCTGTGATATAAATGTCTGCACTGTAAATCTCTTTAATTGCGTAAGTCACTAAACAGGAAATATCTAATTAAGGTAAAGAGCTCATCCCATGTAAAAGACAGCCCACTGAAGGCAAATGTGATACTGTGTAGCATCAAAGAACAGAGGCCCTGTTGACAGCATTTCTAACTCCCTTCGGGAAGGAGATACCTATGCATGAACTCATCCCATCTGTTGAGCTCTGGAGTGGAGAGGATAAAAATCCTCTGACAAGGAGAAACTGAATCTCTTGTGCTGTCTGGACTATGAGGGGCAAAGATTCTTGAAACATAAGTAAAGAGATCTCCCTGCTGCTTTGCATGGGTTAGCCCTGAAAGACACATTGAACTGACAGATTACTACTACTGTCATCTTTTGAATCACAGACTGAAACTCATTTGTGTAGCTATACTTGCTTGCTTTAATCCGTAAATAACTCTTATTTCTTTTTCCTAGTAAATAAAACTTTAGTTAGTTTATTGCAGAATTGGCTGCCAGTGTTGTCGTTAGTACATCTAAGGTACAGATTGATCTGGGGTAAGTGACTGGTCTCTTGGGACTGGAAGCAACCTGAATATTTTGTCTGGTGTAAGTGACCATTTATCACATAGTCCAGCTCGCCTGGGAGGCGAGATAGACCAGATTGTCCAAGGGGACTGTCTTTGCCTCCATTATAAAACTATTGTAGTACTTTGGGAGTTCACATTTGGTACTGGGTTGGTGAAATCTAATTCTCGAACATACAACCAGTTTGGGGTGTCTGCCCTGCTTTTTGACAGTCTGCCCTGAGGCACACTTGGTCAAGAGCCACTCCAGACAGCGTGACCCTCATCAAATTGGCTGCTCTTGTCTGACTTCCATGCAGAAAGTGTCTGTCTGTATTCCTCATAGTGGCTTCGTGGACTCCCTCTCTTGGCACCAACACGCTTAATTTCTACTACTGGAAATAGTGGAGTGATACCGGGCAAGAAATATTTTATAACCTAATGAATTTGGCATGTGGAAAGGTCTTTAAAGTGCTCAAGACCATGTCTGGACCTGTTTATGAAGCTTCACACAACACTTTTTAGTCAAAGGATCCAGCCTGTAAGCTTGGGAGATTGTTTCCTAATAAGTTATTGAGCAGAAGCTAAATGATGCTGGTTGCATATGGTGTTTTCCTTCTCCAGAATTGTAGCCCCAAGATCAGTTCTAGAAAAGGAGAGCAAGATAAGCTTAGCGGTGCCAACAAAAACTCCAGAACATGTCGCACTCATCAGTGTAATTTTAGATTGTTTTCAAGTAGTATTTCTGTGATGACATTGGCTCTTGGAAAAATAATACTCCAGGGTTTGCTTTACAAGCAGGACAGAGCTTTTTGATTTGGCAGCTTTATGTAGTAGGAAAAAAAAAAAAAGACAAATGTTCCATCACTTAAAACCTCTCTCTAACAACAAACTGCACTTCTTCCTGCGTCCTCTCGGAAGTTAAACTAACCTAGAAAAGTAGCTGAAGTACTGATCGGCACCCCTAAGCATAGGGCTGTTCATATTCCCATGTAGGAAAACGTGTGGTGTTTGGTATTTTGGGGTAGGGGTGGGGGGGATAGGAGCACATGTGGACAAATTCTGCAAATAGCACTGTTTGTATTAAGATAGGGCCCAGGTTCCCCAGCTCAGATCTGGGACCAGGTAGGTAGGGCTCAGGTGAGGGGTGGGCATGGGAGGGCTCCCCAGGACAGCGTTAGGGTGGGGAGAGGTTGGGCTGCCAGGGGCTGTCTCACAGGATAGGGTGGGGATGGGAAGAGCTCCCAGGTGAGGGTTAGAGTGGGAGCAGGGGGGCTCCCGGGGTGAGGATTAAGGCTTTGCAGGGAAGACCTCCCCAAGTTAGGGGGTGGGTTTGGCACTGGTGGGGCATCCCTGGGCAAGGATTGGTGTTTTATGGAGAGGGTTCCCCAGCCTAGAGTTTTGCAAGGAAGGCTTGTTCCACCTGGGGTTAGGGGTGGTGGGTTCAGGGTTGGTCTCTGTGGGCTGGAGTTAGAGTTTAGGTGTGTGGAGGTGGCTGGGCAAGGGTTACTATTGGGGTGAGTAAGGTACCTACTCCTAGGGTTAGAGGCTGGGGGTTAGGGGTTGGGGTCCTGCTCTTGAGGGCTCTTGGAGCTACATGAGGATTAGAACAGCTAGACATCCCTGGGCTGAGGTTAGGGTTGGGGTGGGTGGCACAGCGCCACCTAGGGTAGGGCTGTGGAGGGTAGAGTTCCTGGGCTTGGGTTAGGGTTGGGGCAGGTAGGGTACCTATGTCTAGGTGCAGGATTCTGCTGGGATAATCTCCCTGGGCTTGGGGCAGGGGCAGGGGGGAGAGTGCGGGAAGGCCTCCTCTGGGTTGACTCGGGTCATGGAAGTCAGTGGAGTAACTCCATACTAGATTGCTATGCCTGGCTCAGTGTGTTGCTTCCTGTTTGGTTGATATTTGTTGCTAAACACTGCCCCCATTAGGTGAATTAAGGCATGTCAATGACTGCGATTTCTTGTTCAGACATTCTGACTGCTCAAGAGGCGAGACATGGATAATCTGTTTTGCCTATTAGTCTGAGAGAACTATTGGGTTGTCTCCCAGGATAGCGGTGCACAAAGACAAAAATGGAAAATTCATGGTTATTTCCATGAAAAGAGATGGGAGAGGAGGAAAACATTTTGAACATTTTGCTTTTGTCTGGCTAAATTATTTACACTGTGAGCTCTTCAGGGCGGGGCTGTGTCATGCTATGTACGTGTGTAATGCCTAGAAAATCTCGGGCACTGTTGCAACATAAATAACAAATCATCATCTCATTGGATTCAGACTCCAGACACCCTCAGGGAACATTAAATTCTTCTGTGAACGTGAGCTCAGTGGGAGAAGTCCAATGCTACATTAATGTGAGAATTCCCTTCCCAGTCTGCATAAAATGGCCATAAATCTCGGGGAGATGCCAACCCTTTTTCCTGCTCAGCTTTTATTTTGTTTTCTATTATAAAATTAATGGGTGTGCAGTTAATGCAAAACAAAGAACGCTTTTCTCCAGGCAAAGGTGGTTTTTTTTGTTTTTTTTTTAAATGCCTTTATTTTGGAGGATGAATGCAAGATCTTGTTCAAATGCAAAGATCTGAACTCTGGGTGTTTAGCAATGAAATAAATGTCATAGAAAATGAAAGATGTCGTCTGCTCTGTGTCACACAGTGTAGGTGGGGTTCCTAACTCCTTTCTGTTACACACATTCTTTGGAACTAATGGGTTGAAAAACAAATAGGGCTGTTGTCAATCTGTTGCAACTCTGATTAAGTCAATGGAGTTCCGAGGATGATTTTGGATCAGCAAATGTCGTGTCAACAGGCCAAGTTCAGTGGTGACATAAAAGATGGCTCAGAAAATGGTTGTAAAGCAGGATGGTGGCATTCAGTGGGCCCTTGAAATCGATGGGGAATTAGCCTTAATAATCAATAGCATGATGTAGTTCAGTGTAAAATCAGCGCCCACAGAGGGGCTGGAAAAGGAAGATACAGGAGAAGCAGCATCCACTAGGAGGGCACTGAATAGGCCTGCTCATGTGTTAAGAGCTAGCCCCTATTTTATGACTGTCACTGAACCCAGACTAATACAGAATGATCCAGATAAGGTTAAACCTTTATGTCTGTGTATATAGAGACATGACAGAGGTCAGTATCCAATGCCACTCCAGTGGCTGCTAGTGCACATGGGAGGTCACCCACATAAGAGGCCTCTTCTAGGAGTGTCCTCATGGAGGCACAGAGGGCTTATATTAAACTATATTTTTGGTCAAACATAACACAGCTACGATAGCTACTTCCAGCTGTGCTGCCCCCTGCGGTCCAGAGTCCCACCTTCCAAAATGAAGGATGACCTTTGGGGACTCATTTGTTAATAGCACCCACTTCACACAACGTGGTAGTGCAGGTGGGGCCCTTTGCCACTGGTTGGGACCCCTCTCTGCCCCTTGCACTCTGTCTTCAGATGGGCTTGGGGTGTGCTTTAGGAACAAAAACGCCACGACCCAGCAGAGATGTGCGTGCACTGGGTGAGCTAGACTGGCTGCTCAAAGCCACTTGAAGAAAACTTCTGGTTTGGATTAGTACTAAGTAGACAGTTTGGCATGGGATACCTCTTAGATGGTGAAGCCTTTCCAGCAAAAAAGGAGCCAGTGAATGGATGTGTGGACTTAGCTACAAGAAACCCTGCTACAGAGTAGGAGTGCAGGCCAGGAGTTCTGGGCACCCCTTAAGAAATGAAGAGGAAAAAGCAGCAAATAGCAAGATGCTCTTTTTATACCAAAGCCTAGAACAACTCACTGGAGGCTTAATAGGTTGAGATGAAGTCCCTCTGGGTTTATCTGAGTATCTGAATGATGAGTCGTCATCCATCCTGCTCTGTGCAGACCTGGGTTTAATGTTACAATGAGACTTTTAAAAAATGCTGATTGCAAATTTTTTATATACACATATTAAAAAAAAAAAAAGCAGCATCACAAGCAGAATTGAATTATCCAGGTCCAAGTGCTTCTTGCAGTGGAAAGTTTTCAGATGGTAAGTGGTGGCTACAAGGGCTCCAGATAAATAGCTTTCATTAATTTATGGAGATGTGGAAGTTCAGGAAATTTCATAATAGCAATAAAGGCAGCTCTAGGGGAGGCAGGAGCACAGACTGTGAGGAGATAATTACACCCCCAAGGATCAGAAGTACAGCTGCATTTTATGCTGTGTATCACCCCAAGAATGTGATTATCTCGTGATAACAGCACTCCCTCTGTGGCTCATTGCCTAACGGGGAGCGTGGATGTGTTGGTAACAATTCCGTGGTAAGGACTCCTGCTTGGAGGGAACCTGCTTTGGTGGCAGTTCCAGAACTAAAAACAAACTTCTGTTAGCATAATGAAAGGGTGGGGCTAATAGCAGCCTTACCATCAGCTGCTCCGTAAAGAAGCCCTGAAGCCACTGGTATCACTGGGTCACCAGAGTGGAACAGAGCCAATGTTACATGGATGGGTGAGACAAATGGCTTCCCCATAGAGTGGCTGTGGGTCACATGGCTTCTCCCAAACCAACACTCACCCATATGGGAAGCGATTGACAGAAACATGCTGCTTGGTCCTGTGTGAGCGGGAGGAGGATCCTATTTCTGTGTTTCGTGCCCATCTTCACCCAGCTCTCCGTGAGCATTCAGCGTGTCCCATTCAAGCTGTGGGATTTTTCTATTTTACAGGGCAAATCCTGCAAGGTGCTGAGTGCCCTTGACTCGCACTCATGGGTTGAGAGCACGCAGCACCTCACAATCAGGCACTGATCCTACAATAAGGCCTCATCCAGTACATTTCTCCACGTAGGTAGGTCCTGCACACGCTGGTGCCCTGCATGGGTCCGGGGGGGGGGGGGTGTCTGTCTGCCTATACAGAGTTTATCAAGGGGCTGCAATGTAATTTTGCAGGGTACCTTTCAACAAATGAGTTAATAGTTTAAAAAGAGGAACTGGAATTGTGCCTTGATCTGTCATTAGCCGTGAGTATACCATGGGTTAATCTAGCTCATTGACCCCGTGCTGGACCCGCAAATCTCTAAGGAAAGGAGGGAGTGCCTTCCTAGATCTTGCTTTTTTTTTTTGTCATCTCTTTTTGAAGTGTGCTCTTGCTGCAGTCTAAAGACGGAGGAAAAGTTGGGGGGGTGGTGATGAAACAAAGATCACTTCAAACTATTTGCTGCTGCTGCTAATGATAATGATTCACTTTTCACAAAGTCCCTCTCTGTTCGCCCTCTGGTATGATGCACTCTGAAGTTCTCATTTTACTGCTCCTCTTCTCAAAGGGACAATGTAGCAGAGCGATGACCCAGCCGTGCGGCGCCTCCCACTGCTTGTCCTGGGAATTAGCACTTTCAGCACTCGGAGCGCCTCCTGTTGGCCGGTATCTCACCTGCCTCAGGCCCCGTGTCCCTCCTGAACCCCAGTGCCCCTTTACCTCAGGGTTCTGCCCCAGCAGTACCCCCCTACTCTGGGTCTCCTCTCTCCAGGGAACCCCCAACCCTCTAGCCCCACCTTGCCTCAGTGGCTACTGCCATTCATCATCTAGCCCCCGCTCACTGGGGCAAATTGCAGTCCATAATGGCCACTCATCATTGGCAAGGGGGTTGGACCAGTTGCCTCTGCATATCCTCAGGCTGCCCCTCTGCAGCCCCAGTACCTTCTTAAACCTTAACCAAGGCCTCAACCTGGGGAGTTGCCAGGCTGGAGTGCCCCAGCTCCTTTGTTCTTCCCCAGCATTGCTCAGCCTCAGGTTCCCTGGCTCCTTCGGGCAGCTAGGTCCTTCTCTCTCCACAGAGAGTCTGACCCAGCTCTACCCTCAGCCCTTATCAGGGCCAGCTGTGGCCTGACTGGTGAAGCGGCCACAGCTGCAGCCACACCCAATCAGCCTACCTTTTTCAGGAGCAGAGCCACTGCCCCGCTACAGACAGCTTTTGGCAGGAGGATTTGGCAAGAAAATAACATTTAAAAATATTCAGCGGGGAGTGACTTGATGCTCCAGTGTTGAATCTGGACTTGAGCTTTCCTAGAGCATAGTGTTTGCATCTGGGGGTTGGTTTGGGTCTATGGGCCACATCCTCAGTGGCAATAAATTGGCACAACTCTGACTTAATATCCCATAGTTCCTAATTTAAAGCACATCTATATCCCCAGCCCTTACGCTATGTTGGGAGACAAAGTACAAGGAAATGCACAATATGGAATATGCCTGTATTAGCAGGAGATTAGGATAAAAGATCTAATTTGTTTTAGTCTCTTTGAATGTGATAGTATGGGAAGTGGTTGTTCTGGGAATGAGGATGTAGGGCTGGATCCCGCAATACTTGTTCCCAGGAGTACTTCCGTCAGGAGTCAGTACCTTCCAGGAAGGAAAGCTGTTAGAGTAGCACAAAATGAGGTGGGTTTGTTTGTTTTTTATTCCCAGCTCTTTTGACATTGGACAGTGGTGATTGGCTTTTTTTTTTCTGTTTAGCGTATCCTCCTGGTAACTGCTAGATTGAAAAGAGATGCAAGTTTTGTATCCACTCAGGTACAACAATACTGCTCCCTTACACCACCTCACCAGTGTGCTACAAAACTGTTCTGAAGAAGACTTTTTGTGGGCACAAGAGAAATTAATTTTTCACGTCACATGATGTGTCTCTCTGTCTGCTAGGCACTGAACTGAGACCATGAATAGTCATCAGATGATAAGGATGATGGCCAGTCGCTATACGGATCTGGGCTAGACTTGAACCAGAAGCCTAGAGGTGAAATGCTCTGGATCCCACTTTCTGCCTGAGCTTGGCTGTTCCTTTAGTTTTCTTCCAGAACCTCCTCTGTCCTAGTTCCCTGTATTTAGAAAACTGCTCCCATTTCCCTTGCATCCAGAGTGGAATTAACCTGTTGCACCTGCCACAATGAGTCAGCAGACCTTAAGCGTCTGTATGCAGGGTTCTCAGACCTGCCAGCAGCGTGGGTCAATAAGAGTCCGATCACCCTGTCAAATATCTATTTGTCAATATTTTCTTACAATTGTGTTTAACAGGCTGAACTTTCTGAAGCAGCTAATGGGGGTAAACACATTGCGCACTTCTGAGCCAAAGCTAGCCAAGCAGTGACACTGACATGCAGGAAACGAACTACAAAAAAAGCTATTTTCCTCCCAACAACATGTGTGGGGAAAACATCACCTTCCTGTAGTACTCCAGACTCCTTATGAGTTTGCATCAATCACTGGAAATGACTGACTGGAAGAATGGGGCCACACTAAAATATCCACTCTTCTTGACCACACCAGACAGCTACCTTGGCAGGGACGAGGTTTTTTTTTTTTCCCCTCTTTTGTCCTTCTGGGTATTCCTGTACACATTCGGTGCCCCTCTGCCATCCTGCCCTGTTCCAACCCCTTACGCTCCTTGCTTCTCTCTTCCTCATGGTACTCATCAGGATTTGGGGCTCAGCAAATCTGATGGTCTCTCGGCTGGATAAACTTTCCAGCCCTCTGGCTTTCCTGTGCATGCACCCTTGAGTGCCATTCTAGCCTCAGGCAGGAAGACCCATATTACTGGGTTCAGTTCATCCCTGTGTAACTCCACTGATTTAGTTACACCAAGGATTAATTTGGGTCATGTGACCTGAGGCTTAGTGCTTGATTCTGATCTTATTTATGCCTTACACCAGTGCAACTTTGATAACTGCAAATGTTACTTCAGATTTACAGCAGTGCAAATGAGATCAGAATCAGGCCCATCCTCCCAGAATCCCACAGTTTTATTCTGGGGTGCATTGAGTAGGGCTGCCACAGAGCAATGAGCTGACTTTTGGGCCCTTAATGAAGATTGGTATCTATTATGCTAGGCTAATCTCTAAACAACAAAGTAGGGCCTGTATGATACTAATAATCAATTATGCCTTCCCTGCTCTTTTTGCAGTTTCCATTGCAAAGATTTATGGTCAATATCCTGATAAGCAGCATCTGGTTGTTATGAGCTGTCTGGTTTGTGTTCTGTTAGGGTGGCTGTGATGCCTTCCCCAGTATGATGCCTGAACTAATAGACCGGTCCTGTAGATTTCAATGAAAACTCAATTGTCTTGTAACCAGGTTTAATTGGAAGTGTATTGACGTATTCATAATGGAGAGTGCAATAGATACGTGCACCAGGCTTAATACACTGGAAGATGTTAGCACATACTTTGCATATTGTTCACTTCAGTTATAAATGGAACAGCAGGAGGAGAGTTGGCTATTGAGGCACAAGAAACTGTCCACAGGGAGAGTGGTGAGTGTGGGCTCCAGAAGACCATGTTTAGGAGGAGCGGGGAAGGGAGGCAAATTCAAATTGGTGTGAAGGAAGGTTAGGTTAGTTCTTCTGCAGGAAGGACAAGTGTGCAGGACTAGTGTGATCTGGCAATGGAGATAGGTGTAATCAGCGACTGGCCAAGAGCAAATCAGGAGTTGCTGGTAAATCTTGTGTGTTGGTATAAGTCCTGTGCCAGGTGCTGATATACATGCCTACAGAGCCTGTGGGTTCCATATAGAATTTCCACCCATACACAGGCTGACTTCTGTGTGAAATCTGATCTCACATCTCAGTAGCAATAGGTCTATTTTAACTTTTCCACCTAGTTACCTGCATTATCTCCCTGCAGTGTACTGTAATTCAACTCCTGCTTCAAAGACACTAATCGTTTCCCTAGATCAGATACACAGTAATCCCCCTTTACAAGCAAAAACACAATAGGCCTCCTCCACCAGACATCATGTAATCCTGCTGCATTACCGCATTAGATAAAGAATCATTTCCCTACATCACATGCACTATTGTCCTTCTCTGACTCCTTATCCTCCATCAGATGCTGCAATCCTTTCCCACCATTGGATAGACATCTTCCTACTGCAGGCACTGTAGGTCTTCCCTGATCTCCAAATGCTATAATCTCCTTGTCTTCCATCAAATACGCTGCCACTTTGCTGTAACGGATACAGGTGCCCAGATACCACAGTGATGGGTGGAGTATAAGGCCTAGATAAATCAGCTTTCCTACATTACATGCACGGTGCCCTTTAAGGTTGGAAGTGTCTCTTTTCTGTGTCTGACCAGCACCCAGCACAACTGGGCACTCCCATACTTTAAATATTGACTACAGTTTCTATGAACTGTAGCTCTTCTCCATCACCTTGAATGCTTTCCTCAGCTTCTGTTCATAGCACAGTCTTTCAACACCCAAGACCTGTCTCAAACACCTTGTGGTGTCTCTGTGAACCCTACAGTCTCTTCCAGAATAGGTGCCCCAAGCTTCCTGCATTAGATGCTCTGTAAATTGTTGACGGCACTGCTTTATGGATGCCAGTTGTCCCAGCTGCATACTGATTTCCTCCTGGAATTTCAGCGACACTTGTTCTGTTTTGCACACACACTGTTGTTCTCCAGTGCCAGCTGCACTAGAATCATACTGTTGAGTAGGCTGCAGTGTCGTCCTCTTATGCACGTGCTCTGAAATCTTTCTATAATCCTCCTCCTGAGTCCAGAGCACTGTAATCTTCTCCTCAAGCACAGCCCCTTCTAGCTACTTGGGCGGGAGGGAGGGAATGCTATCATGTGGAAGGAAATCAAGCATCCTATCATTCTCCTAATCCTCCGGTCTGTGTTAAAGAAAGCAGCTACGCATCCTGCATAATTGAAATACCTGCCTTGTAATTCAGTCTTGGGGTTCTGCTGACATTCATAAATAGATTAGATTGCTGTGCTGCGGTGTACCACTAGACAAGCTGCTTGATTGAACTGTGGGCTTGAATTCCATCATGGAGTCCTTTATATTCCCTCCCTGCATGTGTTGTAGGGAGCCATTTTAGGCAAATAGTGTTGCGGTGATGTTGGAAGTGAATATAGAACATTGCAGTGGAAAGGTAGGCGGTTCCTCATGTGGAGGTTTAACACATCCTTCATTGGTAGGGGCTGGAGGATGCAGGCAATTAATAATGGGACACAGAGCCTTTTACCTCTTCAGATTCACCGTAGCAGTCAGAAGTATTTACTGCTCAATGACTTATGCCTTACTGATCTCGGCTGCTGCAAGGACAGTTCACTGTGGAATGAGTTGGGGGTTTGTTGGGTATCCATATCACAAAACCCGCTGCCACATTTCAGCACTTATTGGCACCCTCCTTGGCAATCCCGGCACCCTTAGCGGAAGGGAGAGTGAACTACTTTCCCAACCTCCGAGATCCCCAATCCAGTGAGGGGTAATTGGAGAAGCTTGCACTGGTTTTGCCTATGTTGTTCCTCCACTGTAGAAAAACAGTGATCAGGTTTGCTCTCCAGAACAGTCAATCTGGCACTTTTCACAAAGTGGAATATTTCAATATTTATACTGAATACTCTATTTTAAGAAGAAGAAATCTGAATAACTTTCCTCATCCAGTTTGTGCCAACAAACATCAGCGACGTTCCCCCCACCCCCACAGGTTTGCTAGTGATGGTTCCAGTTTTGCTCCACCCCAAGTCCTCTGAACTTTAGGGGAGATGGGCATGTATTTTACAAAATAAGACTTTCCACCTCCCCTTCCCCATAGTTATGGTTTTATACAACCCAAACCTGACCAGCATGATGTTGCAAAAACAAAACCACTCTTGGTATTGAACATCTGTCAACAACATTGATGGTATTTTTGTGCAGTAGCAAGCATGACTGATTTGGTGATATTACGGGTGGTTCTTTCACTGCGGCACGTGATCATTAACCAGATTGCTGCAAGATGAGTTTCCTCTATGAAACCAAGAACCCTCGGCTTGCTATTATTTGTATAGCAGTAATGACTGGAGAGCCCAATTGGGGATTGTGCTAGGCATGTGTGTACATATAGAAAACAAAGAGATGGTCACTCTCCCAAAGAGCTTACCATCTATGTATCTGAGAGAACGGGTGGATCTAACAAATATGGAAGAGCCCATAGTAAAAGCAATAATGTGGTATTAATTTTAAAACTAGAGTTGCTGTGCTGTGAACCTGAGCTGTGTTCCCTACAGCTTGCCCAGTTCATGTTTGTCATCTGAGCTCACTCTTCCTTGTGAGAATGGATCCAACCGCTTTATGTTTTAAAACAAAGCAAGAGACCTAAAAAAGGAGGCAATATGATTGAAGCCCAGAGCAGGTAGAAAAGGTTCAGAGTTTGAAAACCCATTTCATGCTCGGTGTTGCAACTGGCATCTGTACCCAGCGACTTTATGTGCTCCGTCATTTCTTTTCCCCTCTCTGTGGGTTTTAACTTGCATTGGGCTTATATAGGCTAAAACAGGGTTCAAAAAAGAACTAGATAAGTTCAGGGAGGATAGGTCCATCAATAGCTATTAGTCAGGATTGGAAGGGTTGGTGTCCCTAGTCTCTGTTTGCCAGAAGCTGAGAAGGGGTGAGAGGGGATGGATCACTTGATGATTACCTGTTCTGTTCATTCCCTCTGGGGCACGTGGCATTGGCCAGTCACAAGACAAGGATACTGGGCTAGATGGACCTTTGCTCTGACCCAGTATGGCTGTTCTTATGTGCTTATGGTGGGTGGTGATGGACATGGAGGACTTTGACAGACAAGATGGCTTCCCCTTTTCAAACAGAGAGTACCAACTTTGCTCTGCTCTAGCTCTTTCTGTGCTTTCTGCACACATCCCTTTGCCTAAACCTGATAGCTTCTCCCTGGGAAGAGAACTCCGGAGCAACTCCTTAAGCAAAGAAGACTGACCCTGCAGCAATGCTCTTGCTGTCCCTCTTGGTGGCTTTATTAAATGCCGTTCTCTTGTAAGGTGGCTCTCAAACGAGCCAGCCCTGAAGCACCTTTTAAACCTGTGAATTGTTTGTTTGCTACCTTCCACTTCAAGGGCCATAAACGGCTTTCTAAAGCAAGGGAAAAACCATTATTAATTACCTTGCCTAATGAACTCATTTGGCTCTATGCCCAGCTTCCAAAGCAGCACTCTCACCAGCCTGGATAGTGTTGTTTCATTGTAATTATGTTTATATGGAAAGTTAATTTTTGTTTTCATAAATTGATCTGAGGCTTCTGGAAGCTATTTGGAGATAATTAACTTTGCCCACACAGACCTATATCAGAGGGTTGTTTGCTTCATTTACAAGGCATTGCTCACTATAGGAAAAAAAATAGACTTGTGTTCCTTGATTCATTTGGAGCTATTCAGGTCACAGTTCTGTGTGGTTATTTCATAGTTGAATTCCTATTACTTGATGGCCAGTAATAACAAGGACATATCTGGTACCATGCCCTGATTTTCAGTCTGCTTTTGAGATGATGGGCTAGAATGTCGACAAACATTTAGCGTGGTGGGTAAGTAGTGAGAGGGAAGGTTGTTGATTCTCTGCCTGGTCCCTGGCTTGATGCAAGTTAGAGCAGCCCACAGGCTGCTCTAAACTGCAACAGCTTGCAAGAGACCATCCACCAGCTGAGAAGAGACTGTGCATAATTCTCTATCGACTCCTTCTAACTGTTCCTGAGACTACTCTCTCCCTCCCCCCGCCCCGTGCTCGGAGCTGCAGATGGGGTGGAGTAAGAGCTAGTCCTATGCCTGCTGAAGGAATACCTAACTATGGGCATGCAGTCAGTCTCCTCCCCTTTGTGTCATCTGAGCAGAGCAGGGAATCTGCCCCCACAACGTGGAGATTAGGGATAGTCAGAGTAATCTGGATAAAATAACAAGCACCCTTAACTTTTGCATTAACCTTGGACTGACTGTGGAGGTCAATAGCACTTTGGGAACAGGATCAGGCCTCTAGGTAGCAGAACTACCTGTTATTATGGGGGAAGTATCTGCTTAAACACCAGTGTCTGTGATAATTGGAAAAGCAATGTACCAGGGAAGTACAGAGTGGCTTAATGTGGTGAGTCAAATGCTCTGAATATAGGGCACACAATGGGCTACTCCCAGAAAAGATCCTGACTTCCCCACTGGCTCCTCAATCATAGCCTTGTTAGGAGCCTGAGGATAAGCTACTGCCCCCTGCAGTGAACTCGACTGCAAATCAATTCATTAATAAGTTCATTCATTATGTATGGGGATCCATTAGGGAAATGTGTACTGACCTTGGGGGGCAGAACACGGCTCTCCATGCAACGCCACCGAAGAATAGTACAATGGAAAAAAGCAAGACTTCTCTGATTTGGCTGGCAGCCCAAAGCCTGTTTGGGAGCTCTGGAATGACCTCCTAAAAATGAAAGGGAGAACATAAGGGACTGTGGGTCAGGTTTAATAAAGCTAATGATGGCCTGGCTAAGTGAAGCAGCTCTCTCAAGTCAGTGCTCAGAGTGCTCATTTTTAAAGCTGCAGAGCCCCAATTGTAATCCCAACATGGGCTTTCCACACTGAAGAGAGTATTCTCTTCCCTCTCCCCTCTGGGCTGCAAAATAGGCCTGTTCCTAATTGCACACATCTAAATCCTACACAAAGCTGCATCACAGACGTTATTATAAACTATCCCAGCTCTTCTGGCTTATCAGTTTCCCCTGGAGGAGAAGATTCATGGTAATTAGAGGTCGGCTTTAGACAGGAAATCCCAAGATTTGGTCTACAGTCAGCCCTTTCAGATTCACTCTGCTTATTTATGATGATTCCCTTGTAGAATACCAGTGTGTCTGTCCTGCAGCCAGCCAGTTAGGGAGGGAGCTTGTCAATTTTAGCCTTGTCTATTTGAATTTCTACACTCGGGTCTCATGGGCAAATTCCAAGGTTTGCCATTTCATAAGATATATCTAGTGCTTCAGTCAGGAACAGGAATTTTTTACATATGAAAGGCAAGCATGCTGGAGCAACAGCCCTGGATGAGATCAGAAAAATAACTTCCGGAAGACACTAGTAGTGTTTCATCCGCAATTCATGTAAGTTTAAAGAGGCAGGCCGTGCTGCTCACAGAGAGGCTGCTGATTTCAAAGTTTGATAATTTCTCTGTCCTGCTGTTTTTGGCCCCCCTTTGTGTAGCAGTGAAGTTAGCAAATTTAATGCCCTAAAAATGAATAGGCTTCCTGGCAAGAGTGATTCAATGACATTGGGATCCAATTACATGGATGAGAGGGACTTTCCTGAGACATTGCTTTTTCCAAAGTGGTTACTGCAGAAGGCATTTACTATAATTTCTCCCTGATATCTGAGTTTTCTAGAGACCTTCAGAAAGAGCAAAGGGAGTGATCAGCCCTATGGTAGAAAAGCACTTGGGGCAGATGGTGCTAATCCTCAGTTCACTGCAGAATTCAGCTGGGTACCAATTATTAGGTCAATGTTGAATTAATATTTTAAAAGTGATTAAAACTAGCTATAACAAAACAATCAATGGACAGAGAACTGTTTGCTGTGAGAGAGGAAGGTTAAATGACTGTATTAAGTTTTAATATACAACTGTATTCTAGATGGGCCATGGAATCAGTGTTTGGATGTGGATTGCTGTAGGCTGGGGTTCAAGTTGAAATGGGGATTAGCATTTGGTTAGCAGGGTAAGACTTCTCCAGCGATTGTCAATGGAGTTTTCAGTGGTGAGAACCACTAAGCTGCCTTTCACAATCCATAGGCAAAAGGTGCTAATGCCTAGCTGCAAAAGGTTCAACTGGAAATGTAAACCAGCATCACTCCAGGCTGCAGCATTCAGGTTCTCTTTGGCAAGATTGGGTTCATCAGTTGGGCGCTCACAGTCTCCTGGTGCAAAGGGAGTTGTGTTCCAGGCAGAGCCGTCCCTTGAGTAGGGCGAATAGGGGTGACCGCTCCTGGCCCCGCTCTTTGGGGGGCTCCACAGGCCAGTGCTATTGGCTGGCACAGTCAGTCCCAGAAGACAACTCCGTCACTTTCGCAAGGCCCGCCATCTTGTTGGCAATTAGCAGAGACCATGCCCGGCTCAGCTGCCCACGTTTCGGTGTAGCGAGTGTCCCGCCCCGGCTGGAACCCTGAGCCACCGTGGCGCTATGGCCAACAATAGCCCCAAGGTAGGTGCTGGCAACCGCCAGCAGCAGCAGGCGGCTGAGTACCAGGCCGGATCCGGCCAACCGGCCCATCCACCGATGCAGAGTGGGGCCTCTAAGTCGGTGGGGGCTGATTTGTCTCAGGCCCTGCACCCCACTAGGGATGGCCCTGGTTCCAGGAACCACCTCCTCAGGCTGCAGGGAGGCAGAAAGGGCTGTGTCCAGCCCTGGAAAGCTCTGTTGCTTTAGTTGCCCAGCTCAAAATGTAGTGGCAGGGGAGGGATGAATCACAAAGAGGAGGCCAGCTTCCAGAGTGGAACTCAAATGTTTCCAGGTTTGCCCATCCTTAATGATGCATTTTTATCAGCACATTATGGCCTCAATCCAGCAAAGCATTTATAAACACACGAGTAGTCCCACTGAAATCAATAGGATTACTCACATGATTCAGCGCTTCACTGGTTTAGACCCTAAATGCTCCCAGCAAGTCACTTTATGGGTTTGCTGATTGGCATCTCCAGGAAATCCATGTAATGTTTCTTTAATCCTATCCCTTCAGCCCAACTCTTCTCTCTTCCCTTCAAATCCTGCACTGGGATTACCAACAGCCGAAAGACAATGCCATTCGATACACTGAACAATGACAGTGGACAAAGTGGAAGCTGAATCAAGAGAGCCACACCTGAAGGCAAAAGGATCTCAGCAGGCTGTGATCATCCCGTTCAGATGTAGGAAGAAAGAACACATTCTGGAAGGAGCTGGGGAGATGATGAACTGATTCTAAAGTGCACTTGCTCCACCTCCCTCTGCCAGGCACTTTCTCAATTGAGAGATGACGGGTGTAGCTTCTAGCCTCCCATTATCCTCCATTCTTGTGGAGGTTGCTTATTGTGCACTACTCAGGTGACTCCATAGGAAGGTTCCTATGCCAACCACCCTGCAATATGATGAACATGCTCAGTGAAACAAAACTATTTTAATGCTCTGCCTTTGGATTTCTCCTTCCCACAGGAGCCGGTCCTCTGAAGAGGAACCCTGCTGCTCACAAAGTTGAGCTCTAGATTCCAACTAATTGGGCATAGTCATTAGGGGAAATTCAACATATTGTGGGAATGCAAACAGTTTTTTTTTAAATAGAAATATCTACAATGCATATTAATTATCCTTGGGTGGAAAAAACCCCACCCACACTGCAAACTATTTTTTAGCACAGGGGAAAAGCTGATAATGAGTTGCTTTTGGCAGAATGACTACCCAGCTCTTTTTAAAAACTTGCAAAATCTTCTGTTGGAGCCTGCTCATGCAGATAGACATAATTATTTATATGGCACCCATGCCAGAGAGTCTCGGATCACTTAACAAAACATCACTTCCCTATGATCTACCCAAGTATCTCTTCTAGCTGTTGCTATTGTCTCTATTGCCCATTCCTGACTCCTTGCCTTCTTTCATACCAACTTCTGATGCTTTAGAACAGGCTCTCAACTAATTATCCACTAACATTCTCACTTTCTTCTCCCAGAAACCTTTCCCAAGTTCCATCTGACCTGTGAAGCATTCCAAGCGTAAAGACTCTGCCCTAGCCTCAGCCAGATTAGGACTGGCATAAACTGGCTTTAACTCCCCTGATTTCAGTTGCTTCTCCTTACACCAGATTTGGATCTGTGTGTCTCCTGTGCACTGTAGCACTTTATTGTGCTTCGTTGGCTGGCAAGCTGTCTGGAGCAGAACCTTTTTTGGTCAGCACACTTTACCCATTGTTTTACGTGTCTGCAGTCAAAGGTTCCTGTTTGTGGGTAAACTGTAGGCTCAGCTACACTTAGGAAAATGATTCTTACTGAGAAATTTTAGAGCAAAATTTTCAAACCAGAGAGCCTAAGCTGGGCTCTTATATCTAAGTGGCCTGACTTTGCTGGGTACTTCATGCTTCTGAAATACCACTGTGCAGGAGATGGTGTTCTCGGCGCCATCCCAAAACTGCGCAATGAACTCTCCCAGTGACTAAGGATCATCACAAATCTCACCGTCTTCCACTGTCAGTGAAAGGTGCATTTCTTTGTTCTCATCTTCTTTAACATAAAGATAGCAACACTTGTCTGTCTCTGTGTGTGTAGTTCATTGAGGCTAAATGAACAAATAAATGCTCTTTTCTTTAGTGATAGCTGTAACAATGGAAAATCACCACCCAAGGACTAGATGACCTGCAAGCCTGGGCAGTGACTGGACCACCTAGTCCAAGGGGTTTCCTGGGGTGTCTGATAATATGCAAGGGATTAATTTGATTGCAGCTGTATATGTGAGAAGTAGCAGAAACACCACAAATCACACAGAGAAGGAGGCTTATTCTCAGGATCATACTACAGGTGCTTCTCTAGCTAAGAGCTTTTGGGTGGAGAGCTGTGACCTAATAAATTGTCTCCTACTGTGTTCAGAGAAACAGGACTCTATTCTATTTAAATAAACAGGATTGCGTCTAAGAAATACTTGCCGCCATCACTTTCTCCCCCTAATGGAAATAAGCTGCAAGGCCCACAATGTGGGCTAACTGCTGGAGTCTAAAGAGGTGACAGTATTAAAAAATCCAAAACAAAACATTCTACTGCCCACCTTTCTCCCCCTGGGGAGAAGATGAGAGAACATGACAGATGTTAGGCACACTGCTTAATGAGCAACTGGAAGGTGTTCAGATATTATGTTAATGAACACAGTACAGGAACCTATATAGGAATAGCAACTGCAAGAACTCAGCGCCTCTGCAAATCAAGCCACCTCTGTTCAGGTGCCTAAAGTTCAGTTTAGGAGCTGAACTTTAAGAAACTAGGTCTGCAAACCTTGGCCCAAGGCATATTAAACCACTTCTGCTGGTGCCATGCAACCTGTTTTGCTACACAGATGGGCTGATGCTTTTGGTCCCCATTGGAACTTTTTCAGTCCATGTGACTTTGCTCTGGAGTTCCAATAATTCGGGACAGCAAAGAAACAGGAGAAGGGAAAGGAATCTCTAACCCCTCCCTACCCCCAACATACAGCAAATAAAACAACCACTGACAAAATGCATCATCTAGAAAGAAAATAAAGATTCCTTTGGAGAATGCTATGCATGAGGAGAACAATTGAAAGTCTTGGCTTTTGTGTTCTAACTTCTCAGGGGGTGGTTGGCATCTCCATCCATGACATTCATGGTTGCCAAAAAGGAAGGTAGAGCAACAAATTCTCAGCCAAATAAACTGGTGTTATATTTTAAGGAAAAATATCTTGGAACTCTGTCTTCCTCTGCCTGAATTGCTGCATCTTCAGGGTTTAATGTGAGGTCTATCCTCTCCTCTCTTGTCCAAGACAGAGGTGCTGTGTAGGGAATTCTTGTTGTGTTTGTGTTGCTGGGTTTTTAATTTGATCAGAGGCAACTGATGGGTTTGTTAATGTATTTTTAAGACTGTCAAGGTCACGCAGAGCGTTGGATAGGCACTTCTGTTGGTGTGTTTGTGTGTGTTTTAAAGGAAATGAATAAAACTCCCATTAATTTTATTGGGACAAAAAGCTAGGTAAACTGTAAGTGCCTTTCAGAATCCCACTGTAAGAATTTGATAGTGAAACCTTTGTAATTTTTAAGATTAAGTTCTTGATGCACACTAGCTGGATCTCTGACATCTATCTTTAACCAACTGTTCACTCATGTTCTATTTTAATAGCTGAAATAAGGGACTTTTAAAACAGCATTTAGTCATAAGGTTTAATAGGTTCGTGGTCATGTATTCATGAAGTCCAAGGCACTGTGACTGTGCTGTGAATCTTTTGAATGGAACAAAAGTTAGGGACACAAACCACTTGGAATGAAATTCAGCTGAAATGTCTGAGGGAATTCTCACTTCCCCACTTCAAGCTTCCAGCTTCTTTGGATTTTTCCTTATTAAAGAGATTATCCCCGCCAGAAAAACACCGTTTGACAGATTGTCTGGGCCTTATTGACAGACCTAACTCAACCCATTCCTTTTGGCTCAGGTGGACGATCCATCTCTTTTTCCATTGATTTTCTGTCCTGGTGTTTTTGAGATTTATGGAACTAGATGCATCAAAGAGCGAACTCTGTTTCCAAACCCTTGAAAGACTAAAGCAGTTAGTATTTTATTTCCCCCCTCCTCCCACACACACACTAAAAAAGAAAAGTGTTTGGCTTTAAAAGCTGACAAATTTAGAACACAGCAACTTAATTCATTCTTTCCAAAGGACTGCATGTAGCCAAATTGTTTGGGGTTTATTTTTTTCCTTGTAATGGTCACATTAGCTTTTAAAGAAATCCTGATGTACCTCAGGCTGATGGGTGTGGAATCAGTAAGGAGAGTCATAAGCCAGAAAATGTGACATAGTCTCTCTCTTTTTTTTTTTTCTTTTTTTTTTGGTAATTCACTGGTCAAGTTAGAAGGGAAACAGGAATCTGAACCATATGGGATGGGCCTGTGACCCTAAAGAACTCCTCAGTGCCAATTGGCAAAGGCTTCACTGTTTGGTAACAGTAATTCCTGACAGTTCTGACAAACTCACTGCACCCAACACATTGCTTTCATAGTCTTTATCCAAAGCGGGTAAAGTGAAGTCTTTAAAAAAAGCTTATATCATACTGATGCTCATAATCATTGCTAGCTAGACGTATGTACACATGATACTTAAGGAGTTGCGTATAAAAGTCTTAATCAAAGCAGGGTTGTCAAGCAGGCTTTGACCAGACAAAAGATGTATATTCATCTCTCTGCCTTGGTTCACATGTAACATAGCCATTGGAAGTCAACGCCTTGGCAGCCCGTTTGTGTATAATGTCAACATGAGGCTGTGAAGGCAATTTGGAGACAGCAGACCACAGAATAAGCACACCATGGGGGTTATCTTGAGTCTGGGAACTTGGAGGATATGAGAAGGTAAAAGGACATTCTTAGTCCTTCCTTGAGGAAACCAAAAGGACAGCACTTTTTGCATTTGCAAAAGAGGGGCCCCAGCCATGTTGGCTGGAGACACAGGGAGATTGCTTTAGGTGAAAGGAACTATTTTAGACAAGGACTTAGCCTGTAAAGTTAAGTTTAGGCTCTAGGAAGCATGTTCTGCTTTTCATTTTCTGTGTAACCCATTCTGTTTCCATTTGTTATCCCTACGCATTAGCTTTCAAATCTTAGCCTTTAATAATAAACTGCTGATTGTTTTCAGTATAAGTATCTCTCTCTGTGCTGTGATGTTATATTGGAGCCAATCTTCAGCTGAATCAAACAAGAAGGTGTGTGCACTGGTCCTTTGGGGCAGCTTGCCTGGTCATTTCTGAAAGTGTCCAGTAGCTAAGTGCTGGACGCTGCAGGGCAGTGCTTCGAGGAGGCTTGGGGACTGGGGTCACTGGGTTAACCGGCAAAGTAAAGGCTTGCAGAACCCTGAGGAGAGTGGTTGGTTGGCTGACAGGCCGGTGGTTTCAGCAAGCAAATCTTCCTTTTGCTGGAGGCAGGGGGTTACAAGGTGACTCAGTCCTGGGCACCCCAGAATGCATCACAAGGGCAAACTTGGTTTCTAATATAACATAGCAAAGGATGGGAACAGTGTTCTTATATGCAAGATCCTCTACATTATTAGTAACATCTGAACTTCCCTGACACTCCCTCCCCATCCCTACTCCATTGATGTGTCTGAACATATCCTGCCATAAGTAATATGGGGTACTGGATCCTAATATCCATTTTTAACCAAAATATCCCCTACACATGAAAGTCCTCGGAAATCCGAGATAGCAGTGGGCGGCTCAGGTTATAACGGACATTTGTAGAGATACAATGGAATGCTTATGGAGAATGCCTGAACAATGCCCGGCTCAAACTTGTGCTATTCAATAACCTGATACAAAGCCCAAGAAAATCATTGGGAAGACTCCCGCTAACTTTAATGACTTTTGGTTCAGGCCCTAATCCTTTGGTTTAATGAGTGTGAAATGGTAAATTAGATGAGAAAAGTAACATGGAGGGAAGGCAGGCCCTTCTTTGCGGAAGAGAGCAGGATCACTTTGCCCACTAATGAGCAAGAAGCCTTGAAGACTGTCAATGCAAGCAATCTCTTATGTAGATAGTTTGGACTTTAAGAGCATTGCTCATGTTGGAATGCACGCAGTAAGCATTAGAACTTGAGATGATGCGGGAGTACTTGGAAGAGTGATCTGGGCCTCTATTTCTCCATATGTAACATGGCAAAAAGTAAGACTTCCATTTTTCTGCCCTTTGTCTTGTCTACTTTGATCGTAAGCTCTTTGGGGCAGGACCGTTCCGTATTGTGTATATGTATGGAACCTAGCATAGTTGGCCTCCAATATCAGTCAGGGCCTCTGGGCACCACTGTAATAAAAAAAAAGATTTAGGGCTCTATTATGCCTTTATAGGCCCAAGTCTGTATTGCAAGGAGAAAGGTGTGGATCCATATAACCCAGCAGGAGCTGGAGGAAGCTCCCCTGGATGCCAGCAAGTTCTGGGAAGCGTGGCTGCTGCTACATCCCTTAAAGCTGATCAGCAGTGCCTGCTCCAGCCCCCTTAGGGATAGCTATCGGGTGAGCACCCAGTTTCCGTGCTCAGTGGCTCTATCCACTGCAATAAGGGCCATGTGCCTGCATATTGTACTGCTGAGCAAAACAGGTCTGCGTGTTTATTTTTATCTGGTTTTGTTTTTCACATTTTTGAGCGTTCTGAGAAACAAAATCAATAAAATGTGTTTTTTTAAAACCAAGCCTGGACGTGTGTCTTGAAATGAGGAATGAGACGTATGAGGGCACTGTGTGACTGCTGCTCAGCAGTAGCTCCAAAGCTGTTTTGATCAGCTGTCGCGTACAGCAAGTGCTTCAGTAATTGTGTGTGAACAGGAGCATAAGTTACTGTGGTGTCTTGTGTGGAAGCCAGCGTGAGTTACTGTGCTAGTTACTGTCTTTCTGTTTTCTGGAATATTTTCATTTCGGATGGAATTGAGTGGCTGGGTGTAGACTGTAGACCACGTTCCTGATTCTAGAAAGGAACCTTCTATAGGCAAGGAAAATAGAATATAATCCTGACATTACTGCTAGGTTAGTAGCGTAGTTCAGTAGTCCAGATCCTCACCTGCTATAAACTGGTGTAGCTCCACTAACTGACTGACTTTTACGACAGCTGAGGATCTGGCCCAACATTTCCAAAAGGAATGGGCAAATCTTACTATTATGTATTTGTATTACTGTAGGAGCTAGGAGCCCTGGTTATGGAGGAAGACCCTGATGTGCAAGGTGCTGTACAAACACTGAACCAAAAGACAGTCCTTGCCTCAATGAGCTTACAATCTTAATATAAGAAAAGAGACAGAAGATGGATATAGACAGATGGGAGTACAAGTAACCAATGAGACAATATTGGTCACCACACCAGCAACCTAAATGTTGTCAAGTTTTGTTGTTGTTGTTTGTTGTTGTTTTTACCTGGAAACAGGTTTGAGGAGAGATTTGAAGGTGGGATCATTTGGCTTGCATGAGAACTCCAGGGTATATCTGGCTAGTTTGGCAGGGTTTACAAAGCCAGACTTGTGGAATCTTTCCTTCTGTAATTTAAACATACTTCCCCCCGCCCCCGCCCCGCCCCTTCTCCAAGGGAGATTAACTTTTTAAAAAAGAGCAAAAATAAAAAGTCTGCTTTGTATTTAAACAGAATAACAATTTTACCCAAGAGAGAGGCTAGGATAAGTAGTAGGTATTCTATATACAGTAATAATGGGCCAGATTCTGAGGACCTTACTCCATTTTAACTTGGAGCCTCCATTCAGCAAGGTATTTAAGCACAACCCTACATTCAAGCATGTGAATTGTTCCACTTATGCTTTGGATTGGGTCCCGGATTATTTAATCAGTAGTGCCGTAGTTCAGATGCTCCCATTAACACGAATAAAAGCAGCTTGCTAAACTTCTCACACCTTGCTGACAATTCACTTCCTAGAATCTCACCTTGTCAGTTACAGCACTATGAAAATGAATCCCATTCAACAGCATGTTTGGATTGTCTTTTGGGATTCCCCCTTGAATGTTCAGCCTCCACTCATACTGGGATTTGTAGGTTATCTATTAATTTGTATATGGAGTTCAGTGGATTAGACTAAATCAAAATTCTGATAACTGGGGCTTGCAAGGTAGATGCTGTACTTAAATAAACTGGACTCCTTGGAGCAGAAAGCCTTGACAGCTATATAGCCTTGATTGCTGCTATTTCTTACATTGCAACTCCTATCCTAGATTGGCTAGATCAGGGGTTCTCAAACTGGGGTCGTGAGGTTATTACATGGGGGGTCGTGAGCTGTCAGCCTCCACCCCAAAGCCCACTTTGCCTCCAGCATTTATAATGGTGTTAAATATATTAAAAAGTGTTTTTAATTTATAAGGGGAGTCTCACTGAGAGGCTTGCTGTGTGAAAGGGGTCACCAGTACAAAAGTTTGAGAACCACTGGGCTAGATGAACAAGTATCTGGCGAGGCAGCATGAAGTTACATGCTGGTTGGGAGGCAGATTCTGCAAGGTACTGTCTTCTATGCTGCATGCAAGTATAGGTTTGGAAACTCGGTATCAAGCTCATCCCTGGTTTATGCAGAGGCAATCCCCACTAAAATCAATGGTGCTGCCCTCCTAGACAGTGAAGGAAAACTACAAGGAACCCAGAGCTCGTGTCTTCTTGTCAACTGTCTGAATGGGCCATCTTGATTATCACTACAGAAGTTGTTTCTGTTTTTTGTTTTTCCTCCTGCTGATAATAGCTCATCTTAACTAATTAGCTTCTCACAGTTTGTATGGTAACTTCCAACTTATCTGTATTGTGTATCTTATTATATCTTCCATTTTATGCATACGATGAAGTGGGCTATAGCCCACGAAAGCTTATGCTCTAATAAATTTGTTAGTCTCTAAGGTGCCACAAGTACTCATGTTCTTTTTTTCAGAGCCTAAAGCTGATTTGCCCCTGCCCCGCAACATTCACATGGGTCTCAATGGATCTGCTGCATATGGTGGCTGATTCTCTTCTTGCTACTATGTGATTGGGAGAGGGAGCCAAAAAGGGGCAAACCCTGTGGCCTGCTGGAGGAACTCAGAAGAAACTCTGCGAGGGAAATGTAACAGTTTTGTTCTTCATTATGCAACCCACCCACTCCTTTCTCATGGGAGTCTATGTGCAGCGCTGTAGAAGAAAGCGGCAAGGGCACTGATCTTGATTTGTGAATGGTTGGATGGACTGCTATGCCTGTAAGGAGCCCCAGTGAAATCAACCAGGTTCAGCATGGGTGCGTGCAGCAGTCTAGCTGTGTGGATCCCTGGTTGTTTAGAACTTTTGATCCCTTCATACTTGGAGTCAATATTTTGCCAGACTATGCATATTTAATTCACTTTAAAATTATTTCTTTCACAAATCAATCCCTCCAGCCCCTGATTCAAACTTGCTGCTCTGCATTGCATTCCCTTCCAGCCTGGTATCTTGGGTTAAGAACCCCAGAGCCAACTGCAGAATGAGGTGTGGTCTAACTACAGTGTACTCTTGACTTCTCTGATGTTAGCTGTGTGCATGAAATCTAATGGATTATTCACTTGGGTCTGCATACTGCTACCCAGCATGACTACTGAACAGAACCCAGGGATGATGCAAGCTTATCTAATTATACTTAAATAGCATGTTACTCTGTATTTATCAGTGCATGGATGTGGCTAAATTTGGAATTGTATTAGAAACAGCCTTTGAGCTGTAAGAGTGTTAAATTAATTGTTAGGTGTGCTATGGACCATGGTAGATTTTTTTTTCTTCTGTCTTCTGCAAGAAGTTATTAAAACTAGTGACTATTTTTTAACGGAAACTAAGTTAACCCCTTGTACCCCATGGTTTTATTCTATGTGGGCTTTGTACCACTCCCTTAAACTTGGTATATATCTGCGCATTCTCAGGGCCAGTTTTTGGAGATGGTCTCACTATCTTCAACGGAGAAGCAGAATTTATAGTAGCAGTGCATATGTCCTTGAAGGAGGTAGTGTTTTTCCATTTGTGAGGCTTGCTTCCATGGAGAGACTCTCCCTTTTCCTAGAAAAGACTTAACTAAGCCCAGAAAAGTAAGATGGAAAATACCCATCTGTCTGGACTATGGAGAGTTCTGTGCCAATGCTGCCTACTCAAGCACTACCATAAGCCCATGAAAACTTCAACGCAGTTTTGTGGTACTCTTTGAACTGGGTTCAGCATTTGGGAGAAGTCACATGGGATTTCTTTAAGTTCCTGGGGAACTTCTAGTGCTTATGCTAGTGCATGGCAGCAGGATCCCCGGGACAGTTAGTGCAAAGCAGGCTACTGTAGGGTAGACTTACACCCCAGCTTGCCGCAAACTACATGTTCATGTAGATGTCATATGTTCATTGACTTCAAGGGGCTTTTGCTCAGTCCTGTAAAGACTGTGACACTATCCCTTGCCTGGAGGGGTCTGCGTGTCCATGCAAAGAGTTCCACTGTCTAAGGGCTCTACCAGCTAGCTTGTTCATTTAAAGTTACTTTTCAAATCTTTTCCTGAAAATTATCCTTCTGCTAAAGCATGTTACTCTGCAGCTCAGAGCCCCCATAGTATTTTGTTGTAGCATTGTCTAGTCATCTAGCTTCAGGTTCAGCAAAACCTACTTTACATATTTTAGGAGGCATCCATTGTGTTAGCTGCTCAGTAAAAACCTGCTGCGTGTGTCATTTCAAATTGCACACAGCAGGAGTACAGGTACCAAATGCTGATTACACAAATGACCATAGACTCTGGTTCTAAATGCTGATGTACTGTGCAGAGTGCAGCTCGTTCTTATCAATTATTCTCCACTCTGGCAGGCAGCAAGTAGCACACAGACAGTGTTTGCCCAAGAGAGAATGCACCACCAATATGTTATTTTAATAAAGTACCTATTCACCAGATGGACAATTAGATGATTTTTCAAATGCAGCTCTGGCCTTGTAGTGATGGTTCTGGGGGAAAAAATCCTGTCTGGTGGCAAGCTGATGAGCAGATTTGTTTGGTAAAATAAATGCATGGTTGGAAGGTGATTAATTCTTATCATGACATGCAACACAACTAAGCTCTCTGCCCCCTCTGTAACTGTGCTGATTAGTTTGCCTTGATTGCGTCAATTGCATTGGAGTGTGGTGACAGGCATTTGGGGCAGGAAAGGCCTGTTAAAGGAATGGAGCACGGGTGACATCAAGGCTACCTGAGGCTAATGAGCACCCATAGATCTAAACACTTCGTGTCCTCCGGCACATGCTCCGCTCTTTAGTCCAGCATGGCACTTGCTTATTTATCTCGGTATTTATACTGCACTCACCCTCCTGGTATTGGTGCACCTGGGTATTAAAGATGAGTGTTGGGATATTTTACTGTATTTGCTAAAAAAAGATAGGATGAGATTGGGTCAGTCCATAACTGCACAAAGCCCACTGGAGTTGATGGGGAGTCTCTTCATTGACTTCAAGGGGCTTTTGCTCAGTCCTGTAAAGACTGCGACACTATCCCTCGCCTGGAGGGGTGTGTGTGTGTGCGCATGCAAAGAGGTCCACTGTCTAAGGGCTTGGTCAGTTGCAGGATAGAATAATGCCTGAAAGGGGGAGGAGAGGAAGCATGGCCCCCACCACCGCCTGGTGCTTGCCATTGAAGCAGAATGGAGCTCATGCAACCTTACGGATGGCATTTACTGACTTCTGAGTGCTTCACTTTGCAACAATGATCTCACAATTGTTACTCTCTCTTTTCTGTGATATCACAATACACAGAGCTGTTCAGGAAAGTAACTCACTCCTGAACTCACATTACTATGTACAAGAGTTCATTGAATCCAGTTCAGCCCTAATCACTGGCAACTGTGGAGTGGACTCAGTTTCTTAAGATGTCATTATTCCCACTGCACCTCCCACCCTGCCACCAGTCCCTGTTTCCATAATTATTAAACCCCCCAGTGGCTAAGGCTCCAATGAGCAGGCTTAGACAAGCTGTGCCTGCTTTCTCTTATTTCTTAAAGGCATCTTCTGTGAGTGAGTGTCCTCCCAATCACAGCAGAACTATCACGGGGAAAAATCTGCACCGCTGACTCATTTGCAGCCTCCAGGAAGTGGAGCAGCTGTGGTATATAAACTGATCACAATAGGCAGCTTGCTGTCTATGGAGGTAGCTGCTGACTTCAGTGGCTTTAAGGAATTGTTTGAGGAGGGAGGTTATACAAACAGCTTATTTTGGAAGTAAAGTAATTCCTTCTAAGACAGGAGGCTGGGCCAGCTAGCACTAGAATTCTGGAGGTTAGTACCTCCAGTGAAATCCTTTTCTACTGGGAAGAAAGGCTCTTTTACTTGGGTTGTGATAAATAGGGCCTGGCCTAGTATCCATAGGTGTTCCTCCATTAACCTTAAGGGCCCATCGAGAGTGACCACATGGAGTATCAAAAGAGAAGGTGCAGGGGTTTTGCTAGACAGTAGAAACAATGACAGATAAGGTCTAAGACTTGGGACTATGTTATCTCCAGTACCCATACAGAGGGTTTTACATTAAATAACTCAGAAGGGAAAGGGTAGGTCTTGACACCCAGAAAAGAAAGGAAGAAGGAAATAAATTTCCTCTCTGCTACGCTATAAAAATGCTAGAGGAAGTTCTTAACTGGCGTCTCTCTTGCTCTCGCCTGTTACTCCTGCCTGCCTAGTACAGATTTTGGAGTAATAAACAAAGGGGATGTCATCTAATCTCTCTTAAATGAGAAACAGAATTCTTTTGCTAATGGGTATCTCCCACCATGACCCCAGAGATTTTAAATGATAAAATGAGTGTTATGATTAAATGCCAGTAATGGTCAAATATGTACTGAAGTCCTCTAAAGAGCACTTTTACAGCTTCCTCTATAAAGCTGTATAAACATCAGTAATCTGTGCTTTGTTGGGCCACATTAGTCATCAGCCATGTCTAAAATTATCAAAGTGAGAGGGTGAACTTTGTGTGATACTCTTGCTTCCAAGGAAAGTTTTACCCTCTGGAGTATTAAGCTCAGTTCTTAATGCTAAACTCACAGAGAAGTGCCTGTTTTATTGAAGAAATCTGATTCATGGTTCCCCAAACTCACCCGCACCTCATCACTGACCAGCAATAACTGTGTGAGTTTGCAGTAGCACGAATGAATCTCATATTAACTCCTTCACTGTAGTCATCTGTCAGGGAAGGGACCTTGATTGCTTATAGAAAGGGCCTCATTTAGTAGATGGAGTAAGTGCTCTGTGATCGAATTACAAGGTTTAGGCAACCTGCCATGATTGACTGATGATGAGAAAAAGCGCAGTGTAGCCAAGGGATAATTGCAGGGGGGACATGACTGTAACTCTGTAACTTGACGTTCCCCCTGTGCCTTTCCGAAAACAAGAGATGTTTTGTTGAAACCGACTGTGATAGTGCCCCCTGCCTTGTCTCCCCATTCCCTCCGCACTGACTACCTGCTGGCAAATCCTGTCTTCAGTTTGCCCCTGAGTGTGGTAAATGCCACATTAAAGTGAGGCTCTTTTGTCATAACAGTGCAAATATTACACTGTCCGTCTCCATCCACAGCCTTCTTTAAAAACTCAAACGGCTCATGTACCTGTTGCAACAATGTTACTTTCTGAAGTACAGGAGCATAGACATGAGATAGGAGAGCCACGGAGATTACACTGAATCTCTGCCCTGTTCACGCTAACGCTAACAATGGTGCTGACTGCTGCATATTTAAAAAGCTCTGGGCCAGTCAGACAGCCTGACAAAACTTAGCCGCTGTTCTGTAAGCCTTTCCCTTAAATTCTTCTAACACTGCAATTATTTCAGTATCACTGTAAATGAAGTCCAGGAGCCCTATTGCAACTGCACCTTTCTTTTTCTAATACCTACACGTAACAGTCTCTCACTCTCAAAGCATACCACTAAAAGGGTGAGTCAACATCGATGGTTGAATTTATCCTGGGTGTAAACCTCTTGAAATCTGTGTGGCCCAGTGAATAGGGCACTGAACTGAGCCACTGGCTTCTAGTGCTGGCTTTGACATTGGCCTGCTCTGTGACCTTGGGCAAGTCCATTCATTGTTTAGTGCCTCGGTTTCCCCATCTGTAAATTGGCATGATGATGCTTAACATCTTCATAAAGTCTTTGGGTACTATGGCTGAAAAGGGCTATATAAGAGCTAGGTATTATTGGTATGGGCCCTAGTACCTGTTTCACAAGTTAAATAAAAAAGGGGACCAGAGGTACCTTTAAAAACATTTGAAAGACAATTCTTTCTCCCCTTTAAGGGTGGTCATATTATTTCCCTAAAAAGAAGCCTCCATGTCTGAGGTAACAAGAGTGGTATCATCGGGTTTTTTTATAATGGATGTTCTTCAAGCAACATGTGTGCTGCTCTGTGGGATGGGACAGTCTAAAGCTTGGGATCTGTGGGACAATGGCTGCATAGTCATAGGGGTCTCATGCTCTAATAAATTTGTTAGTCTCTAAGGTGCCACAAGTACTCCTGTTCTTTTTGCGGATACAGACTAACACGGCTGCTACTCTGAAACCAAAGATTGGTATTAGCATTTACAAATATATCACCCCACCCTGGTTAAGGCTGCCAAGCCAGTTCAATGAACATGGCAAAGCTTCAATGCTGGCTGTTTGCTAGAAACATTCCTATCACCAATTCCCCTTCTCCCCCACATGTACCCAAGTGACTACAGCAGGGTAAATCTTTTCATGAAGGAGAAGAATTGCCTGAGGCTCTTTTGATTAAGGTTTGTTGAAGCTGGGATGAGAGATTCACTTTCGTGGTCTCTACTGAATGTGTGATGCCCTCCGACTTCCATGCCACTGCAAGTAACCCAACCGGGTAAGAAAAGCCACTTAGCAAAGAATCGCCTCTCTGCAGAGCAACCGTAAGCTTTTCCTCACTGTTTGTCCCTTCTATCATACTATCTATAAGCTGGATAAAAGCCTCAGAGGAAGGATTGTCTGAGGAAGATTGAATCTGGAAGAGAGGTTCATGGAGCCCTAGAATAAACTGGCTGTCAGAATTCCATATTGACTTGAAGAAAGCCGGTCCTTGGAGGCACGATTGACTGTCATTACTGATGTAGTGGAGGCTGTCAACAGTGCTGTTCCTTGAGAATGGCATCATTTTTTTGCTGTTGGTTTTGTTGTTGTTTTGAAAGGGGGTGGGGGAGAGAACCCTGGCTCATGTCATGAATGAAATGAAAATATATGCAGGCTTAGCACCTTCTCAGGGACTGGTTTGGAAATCAAGGAGGGGGGACTGACTCCCTACTTCAGCCACGTACCTTGTGCTGCTACAGAAAGTATTCATTGCCTTTGTGTTTGCTGATCATTGGTAACCCCCATATTCACACTAGGTTAACTAAAGGACAGCTTTTTCCACAATAAGAGCTATTAGGCCAGTGGTTCTCAAACTTTTTGTACCGGTGACCCTTTTCACTCAGCAAGCCTCTGAGTGCAAATCCCCTTAGAAATTAAAAACACATTTTTATATTTCACACTATGTTAAATGCTAAATTAAAACCCTATTGCTTAAACTGAATTTTCTCACTGCTCTTAAATTAAGACTAAACCACATTTTTATTGAATTTAAATTTCAAAGCTACCTAATAGACTTGGACTTCCAGGTCATGTTAATGGGACTGGGAATCAGGTGTTCAAATCCCCTTGAGTTGTACTGACAACCTCAGCGTTAATTACCTTGCTTTTATGAATCAGTTTCCTGTAATTAATAACAATTAATAATTAATAAATTAATGAATAATAAAACCTCTTGTGTGTTCCCAAGAACCTGTTTATTTCCTGTGTTGCCAATGGTCTGCTTTACAGACCCCTATGACTATGCAGCCATTGTCCCACAGATTCCAAGCTTTAGACTGTACCATCTCATAGAGCAGCACACATTGCTTGAAGGACATCCATTATAATATACCCCGATGATAAATATGGATGGCCTTGGTGACACAAGCTACACAGCTGATGAAGAGGAAGGGGATTTAAAAGCCCTCTGATGCAGGGGGACGGGACTGTTGAGTCCAGAATGGGGCTGAGGAGGGCCGTCCCTAGTGGGGGGGTGCGGGGCCCGGGACATAGGTGCCAAGTTTCTATCTGCTTCCCCCTGGCTCTGCCCAGACCCCGCCTCCACTCCACCCCTTCTCCCCAAGGCCCCATCCCTGCCCCGCCTCTTCCCGCCCCATTTCTTCCCCACCCAGTTCTGCCCCCTCCCCTGAGCATGCTGCGCCCTCGCTCCTCCCCCCACCTCAGCAGTGCCACCTGCCTCCTGCCTCACCTCCCTGCCCGCCTCCTCACGAAGCACGAGGCCCCCCAAAGCACAGGGCCCGAGGCAGTCGCCCCGACTCGCCATACCCTAGGGATGTCTCTGGGGCTGAGGGCCTGGGATAAGGTCATTAGAATTTGGATTCTTCATAACCCTGAAAGGGTCATGTTAGTGACCTGGCCAGAGGACTGAGTTGTGAGATGGGGTAAGCCACCCCAGGCTTGAAGAGGCTATCTGAGGGGGTGCCAGAGTTGAAGAGTCTGCCACATCATGCCCAGCCATGAGGGGGCACACAGGCCAGTGATTGACCCTTCTACCAGAGGCTTTTGTTCCCCCTCCCCCGCCCAGCAAAGTGCTTAAACACTTGCTTAAATTTAGGTGCACGAGTAATCCCACAGAAGCAGGGGCATAATGGGGGGAGGAGGGTAGACTCCCCTGTCGCCTCTGACCAGACAGTGGAGGGGTGGCTTGGTCAAATCTGAGTAAGTAACATTGTGACCTGCTGCACAGGGTGGCAATACCACTCAAGTTTGGGGCAACTGGGTAAGTAACCTGGGCCCGCTTGTGAGCAAAATTCTGCTTCCTCTCCTGCATCAAAGTCAACATATATCCACAAACAGACTAATTTACTTTGTCAGCCCTTGTGAAATAGGGGATGATATTCACTGGGTGAATAAAGAACTCTTGTCTGTAAAGTCGGGGGAGAGGGCTGGGCTGAACCTCAGAACCCCACAGAGCTGGTCTTTAACTGCAGAATAAAGATACTTTGGTCTCACTGATGAATCTGGTAATTCTGAGGAATAATTCTAGGAGTGCACAGTGTAACTGACAGTGAAGCTGTAGTGGGAAACAGTGAGCTGTTTGTGCTACCTAATTACAAGTACGCCCTGACAGCAGTATAAAGCCAATGACAACTGGAGTGATACACAGACACAAGGATGTTAATTATCCTTGTTAGATTAGGCATACTAGATCTGTGTTTGGAGGAGAGTAGGAGGGGACAGATAAAATTCTGAAGCTATTGGCAGGGACCGATGCCACAAGGCTTTCAAAGCTAATGTTAAAAACAAGAATGAAGAGGCAAGAGGTCAAGCTTGAGGAAAGAGCTAGGCAAAAAGCTTAGGCAGACTTTTCTTATGCAACCCCTTATATGAACGGTATCATTTTGGAGTGATTCTGCTCTTTTGTAAGAGGCCCCAGAGGATAGTTTTGGGCTGTTGCTCATTGGCCCAGGGGGTTGTCTCCTCTGGGCATCCTGTTGTAATTTATTGCCCTTTTCTTTCATGGGTATGCCCTTATGTTGGGGGAGATATTGAGATGACTTGGGCTGAGGTATCATTAACATGCTGATGACATAGAATCATAGAAGATTGGGGTTGAAGAGACCTCAGGAGGTCATCTAGTTCAACCCCCTGCTCAAAGCAGGACCAACCCCAACTAAATCATCCCAGCCAGGGCTTTGTCAAGCTGGGCCTTAGAGGTTTTTCAGGATGGAGATTCCACCACCTCCCTAGGTAACCCAGTTCAGTGCTTTACCACTCTCCTAGTGAAATAGTTTTTCCTAATATCCAACTTAGACTCCCCCACGGCAATTTGAGACCATTGCTCCTTGTTCTATCATCTGCCACCATTGAGAACAGCCTAGCTCCATCCTCTTTGTAACCCCCCTTCAGGTAGTTGAAGGCTGCTATCAAATCTCCTCTCACTCTTCTCTTCTGCAGACTAAATAAACCCAGTTGCCTCAGCCTCTCCTCATAGTCATGTGCCCTAGCCCCCTAATCATTTTCATTGCTCTCCGCTGGACTCTTTCCAATTTGTCCACATCCTTTCTGTAGTGGGGGGCCCAAAACTGGATGCAGTACTCCAGATGTGGCCTCACCAGTGCCGAATAGAGGGGAATAATCACTTCCCTCGATCTGCTGGCAGTGCTCCTATTAATGCAGCCCAATATGCCGTTAACCTTCTTGGCAACTGTTGACTCAACTGAGGGCACGCTGTTGACTCATGTCCAGCTTCTTGTCCACTGTAATCCCCAGGTCCTTTTCTGCAGAACTGCAGCTTAGCCAGTCGGTCCCCAGCCTGTAGCAGTGCATAGGATTTTTCCGTCCTAAGTGCAGGACTCCGCACTTGTCCTTGATGAACCTCATCAGATTTCTTTTGGCCCAATCCCCCAATTTGTCTAGGTTACTCTGGACCCTATCCCTACCCTCCAGCATATCAACCTCTCCCCCCATCTTAATGTCATCTGCAAACTTGCTGAGGCTGCAATCCATCCCATCATCTAGATTATTAATGAAGACATTGAACAAAATCGGCCCCAGGACAGACCCCTGGGGTACTCTGCTTGATATCGGCTGCCAACTAGACATCGAGCCGTTGATCACTACCTGTTGAGGTCGATGACCTAGACAGCTTTCTATCCACTTTATAGTCCATTCATCCAATCCATACTACTTTAACTTGCTGGCAAGAATACTGTGGGAGACCGTATCAAAAGCTTTGCTAAAGTCAAGATATATCATGTCCACCGCTTTCCCCATATCCACAGAGGCAGTTATCTCACCATAGAAGGCAATCAGGTTGGTCAGGCATGACTTGCCCTTGGTTAATTCATGTTGCCTGTTCCTGATAACTTTCATCTGCATTTCAAGTGCTTCAAAATGGATTCCTTGAGGACCTGCTCCATGATTTTTCCAGGGACTGAGGTGAGGCTGACCAGTCTGTAGTTCCCCGGATTCTCCTTCTTCCCTTTTTTAAAGATGGGCACTATATTTGCCTATTTCCAGTCGTCTGGGACCTGCCCTGATCACCACAAGTTTTGAAAGATAATGGCCAATGGCTCTGCAATCACATCAGCCAACTCCCTCAGCACCCTCGGATGCATTGGATCCGGCCCCATGGACTTGTGCGTGTCCAGCTTTTCTAAATAGTCCTTAACCTGTTCTTTCACCACTGATGCTGCTCACCTCCTCCCCATACTGTGCTGCCCAGAGCAGCAGTCTGGGAGCTGACCTTGTCTGTGAAGTAAGAGACGACAAAAGCATTGAGTACTTCAGCTTTGTCCACATCATCTGTCACTAGGTTGCCTCCCCCATTCAGTAAGAGTCCCACACTTTTCCTGACCACCTTCTTGTTGCTAACATACCTGTAGTAACCCTTCTTGTTACCCTTCACATCCCTTGCTAGCTGCAACTCCAATTGTGCTTTGGCCTTCCTGATTACACCCGTGCATGCTTGAGCAATATTTTTACACTCCTCCCTAGTCATCTGTCCAAGTTTCCACTTCTTGTAAGCTTCCTTGTCTTGTTCTCATGAGCCCCAGACTCGGTGGTGGTTTCTTTGCTTCCCCAATGCCTGGTGGAGATTGGGGAAGTGGATGAGAGCAAACTGGCTGAAGATTAATATCAGTAAGAATGTTGCGTTAGTGAGATGAGGGAGGATCTTGAAGATACAGCAGAGGAATGTCACGCCTCACTGGAGCAGTTTTTCCTCCCACGCTCCCTCCGAAAGGTGCACGTTTGGGAGGTGCTTTTACAGTGTCAGAGGGTCACTCTCATGTAGAGCTGGTAAAACTTTTGCAGCCTTTCCTCTTTATGACCTCATTCCACATGGGGAAAAATCCGTACCCCTCGGCAGCAGAGTTAAGCCGACTTAACCCCCAGTGTAGACAGTTCTAAATCGATGGACAAATTCTTCTGTCGACCTAGCTATTGCCCCACCTCTGCTGCTGGGAGAATCCCTCTCGTTGGCATAGGTAGTGTCTACATTGAAGTACTACAGGGATGCAGCTGCTGCATTTTAAACAAAGATATCCCCCCTACAACGACATAGAAGGGAGTTAGGTGAACATGAGTGGGAAGCTGGGAAACTAACTCCCCTTTCTGCCTTTGACAATCCACCCTAATTTGCTTTTCCTTAAAGGGTCTGCTTTTTGTTTGGTTTTTGCGTTACTACTGCTGCTGACAAGGAAATACTTTTCATCTAAGTGCCCCTTTCTCCAAATGAAACAGATTTGTAATGAGAGCACCATTTGCTTTCACTGAGCCCTTGTGTAAGGGATCTAATTATAATACAGAAAAAGGCAGTCTGGAAAGCTCATAAACCCTGAGAGGAACTTCCAGTATTAGGCCATTCTTGACCTTGAGCTTAAATTTCACCTGTCACCTGCACAAAGATTCTGACCAAATATTAATAAATCATTCAAAAGAAAGACCAATCACCTTCAATAAAAAAGTGTAATTGAAATAAACTAAAGCTGAGTTAACCTCTCTGGAATAATTGGATTGGAAACAATGGCCACCACTGTGGATTGAAAGTAGGTCAGAATTTAACCCTGAGGTTTGTAGCATTTTTTTCTTTTTCCAGTTTAAATAAATGTATTAGGGCAAGGTTAATAATAGGTGGAGTCTCCTTAAGGTAGTTTTAGTTTCAAGTGCAATTGTTCCCAGGAATAAAGTTCAAAAGTTGATAGCTTGGAAGCTACAGGCACAACTGGGAAAGCAGCTGTATGACGGATTGGTTCAGTGATGGACTGAACACTTTCAGAGGGAATGCTTCCACATCTCTTACACACTCTATATTGATTCGAGATCGTCTGGACACACTCGTTTTGGATGTGGACTTTCCCAAGGCATCCAGGGATCTGTGAATCTAGGATTCGGAGTCAGGCTTATCTCAGTTAAATATATTTTTGGATGTTTCTCTCCACTTCCCACTGATTTGTGCATTTTTTTTTTAGTGTAAGAGAAATGATCCTTACACTTTTAAAGGTTCAACAAAATTAGCACTATTGATCTTCAAAGGAGCTTAAAACTAATTAACTTCACTACACCCCTGAGAGGTGAAGTAAGAACATGTTGAAAGTACTGAGAAAAATGGATTGCCTGAAACATTCCCTATTACCCGTCTGTAAGAATGCACGTTGCAGGTCATTTCCAGGGCAGCTGTACCTTTACGAGCATGCTGTGTCCATGGCTACCGCTAGGAAAGAGAACACGACCCAAACTTCTTTTCCTGTAACCACTGTCTCAAACCTTTTGTATGTTGCACAGAAGGATGTTTTCCTTGTTAGACTATGGCACAGAAGGGGGTGGAGTAGTGGCTGCAGCTGCTCATCCTCAGGGGGGCAGGGGAGGAGGACGAAAGCAGCCAGCAGGATCCACAAGCTGCCTGGGTTGGGTGGGTTGTGTAGTTCTGTAAAGTCCAGTCCAGCTCAAGAAATGAACAGGTTACACATCTGTGCTAGAGTTTTTCCTGTTGTCCCTCATTTTAACGTAGGTGGGCCTGAGCTGTTTGCTCTTTTTCCTGCACTGTTTGGCAACCCTGAATCCACCAAAGCATCTAAGCATGCAGGTAACTTAAAGCATTTAGTCCCAGGGGGGCCTTAATACTTCCACAGGTATTGCTTCCTCAGCTGCAGCTTGTCTGTTCTTTCTTTTTTTAAAGGTCACTTACCTATTTGCCCTAATAACGAATAATTATTTTTTGGGCCTCTGAAAAATGCACCTTCAAAGCAATGGGATGGCTTTTGTGTCTGCCTAGGCCCAAATCCTCCATAACGTGGGGCCCTGAAACAAGAATGTACAGTGGAGAATGGGATAAGTTTGTCCGTATCACTTCAGCAACTGTAGAAAAAGTGCACAGGAGAGGACCAGGAATGAAATAACATGGATACTGCAAATCATAACTGAGGGGTGCTCTCGGAACAAAGGAGGGGTTGGGGAAAGCCTGCAAAGGCTCTCTGCACTACTCTTGCTTCTAGCCAGTACAGTGGGGATCTCGCTTCCAAGATTAATCCTATAAAAGAATAATGAGGCAAATAATGGGGTGGCCACAGCTGCTCCATAGTTAAAGCTGCAGCCCGCTTTTTGGTTTCAAGCTGAGATTTTGCATCTTCTCTGAAATCCACAGAAATTGTCAGAGTGGCTTGAAAATAATACCCAGGTTGATTAAATAAAAACACTGTTGGCTGTGAATAACCTATCTGGAAACATGCTCTGTGTAAGACACAATCTTCAAAATCATGGTGCTACTCCGCCATCCCCAAGAAAAACATACCTTGGGCGATTATTAACTGCAGCTTCTTTAATTTAGAGATTTTTTTTTTTTTAAATCCCAATTAATCGTTGTAGGCCAAAGCCTGACTCCTTCTAAATCAAGGACAAAATTCACTTTCAGTGGGACTAGGACTTGGCCCTATCCTATTGCCATTGGATATTAGCCACCAGGGGACAGATTGTGACCTGGCTACAGCATCTGAACTGGGGAGCAAAAGGTTGCACCTGCACTGTCCCCAGACTCCCCTGCACTAGCTACATATATTGCAAGCGGCAGGCCAAGAAAGCAGCCCCCCCCAAAACGGTCCCAAAATGCCTGGTTTCCAGATGGAAACCTCTTTCTTTCCCTGGTGACCTCAGCCAATTTCCAGATATTTGGTATCATTTATGGAATCCTTTCGAAGCAGCCCGGAGGCACACAGGTGCCTGAGGTGCCGTGGCTGCGCCCCGCGGGGAGCAGGCTCTCCCTGCTCTGCAAAGTGGATTTTGATTAGCTGACTCAAAGATGCCTAGGAAAGATTATTGCATTTTTTCAGGAGAGGGGAATCTTACCATCGTCCTAGTCCCTTTGTGGCAGTTCACAAGTTAAATTTACCAGGAGCATTATCTTTAACAGCTGCCACTGTCTGACAGATTGAGTTTATAGTCAGTCTTAGAGGCAGTAAAAACATTTTTATCCTTGTGGGTCCAATTTCAGAGCTATTCAGTTTATTATCTCGAAGAGTCTACAGCTATTCCCCATCCATACACGCTCCACCCCCTAAAAATGACCCCTTAATACAACAGGTACACTAGAAAAAATAGGTATGGGGGTAACTCACCCCTTTGATACAGGGAGCTTTGCCATAGGTTTCAACCTTCCGTGAATTGTGTGAAAACCGCCACCCCTGAATGTTAACTTTTATCATACTACAACAAGAGAGCACTTCCTGCCCTGGTTATGCTAATAGGCAGAAGGAACATTCCTCTCATTGCAAATCATTAGAGAGCAGGGAGCTGTCCTCAGGAATACAAACCAAAAGTCACTGAGGGGAGGGGGGAAAAGCCCCACTGTTTTAATAGGTTGATTTACAGCTTTATCTCTGGGCAAATAGAAAATTAAAAGAATGCTGGGGTAATTGGAAAAGAGACAAATTAAGATATGTTTCCCCTGTGAGTTTTCTTCATAGCTCTGAACTACACATCTAATCATTTGGCGTTCCCAGCCTGTGCAACCGAATCTGTCATTCTGAGCTGCATTGAAGTCCTTCTGTTTTAATCCATGGGCTACTGGTTACATCCTCTGTGACCACAAATATTCCTGTACCGGGGAGAGTTTCACCATGGGGAAACAACAAAACTGGTGTTGGAGAACCATAGTAGGGTGCTGTCTGGGAGATGCACCGAACTGACACATCTCCCATCTGCCCTGGGCCTTTCGTGGGTCAGCCCAGCCCACTTTTGCGGCAGCTGCAACCTTCCAAGTGTAGGAGGAAGAAAACTTAACTTGGCAGCAAGCACACAGTGTACAGGCCTCCTGTGTAGCAGGCTGCAGAAGCTCTGAGAACAAAATGGCAGAATTCCCAGACTTTCAAAGGCTCAATACAAGGAAAATGAAAGCGTCACAATTTCTTAGCCCCATACACCACACTTGCCCCCTGATGTGAGAGGGTTCAGGGTACTAAACACCTTGGGCCAGATCCTCAGTGGTGTAAATGGGCATAGTTCCATTCATTTCAATGCAGTTACACTGATTTACACCACCTGTGGAGCAGGGCTGTGGCCTAAAGTTTTCTTTCTATCGGGTTAGTTTTTCTGAAAGCTGCCATCTCTTGAAGTAGGCTGGGATGCTCCGACTCTGGAATAGGCTTATGCTGGGCTGCACTGTCATTCTGTCATTTAAACATTTGCCATTTTATAGACGCAAGACTCAATAGGGAGTAAAAATACAAGAATAATGCTTGAGTTTGGGGAAATAAAATCATAGAATCGTAGGACTGGAAGGGACCTTGAGAGGTCATCTAGTGCAGTCCCCTGGACTCATGGCAGGACTAAGTATTATCTAGACCATTCCTGGCAGGTGAATGAAATATTGTGCTGCTTTCTAATCTTGCCACCTTTTATAATACTCTATCTCAACATTTTCAACTGGCAATAGTGGGAGTTTGGGCTAGGGACTAGAATATTACTATGTATGCCCACCCACCCCCATTCCCCTCAATTTGTGCACTATATAGACAATCGTATACTTATTTCTGTTGCTGTCAAAGACATCAATTACACAGCCTCACCAGTGACTAATATTTCTACACAGAGTAAATTGTGCAAAAAGAGTGTGATAGATCTTAGAGATATAAAACTCAGAAATGCCCCAGGCAATCATCAGCTCTAAGTACAGATGCAAATTTTACTGCCTCTAGACATGCACAGAGCAGGCAAAAAGACATTCAAATGCTTGTAGAAAGGAATAAAGAAGACAACAAGAGGATCTCAGTTTGGCAATCCATGGGCTGCACGAAGTTCCAAATCGTTTAATTCTCAGGAATGAGATTTGGGGTTAAGTCACTGCAGTGGGATTTGGAGATGTAGGTTCAATTCCCAGCCCTGCCATGGATTTATTGTTTATTACTTGTATTGCTGTAGCACCTAGAGGCCTCAGTCTGGAAGCAGAGCCTCCCCTCCCCCCCCACCCCTCCGTGCTAGGCACTCTATGAACGTATTACAAAATGATAGTGCCTGCTCCCAATGAGCTTCCTGTGTGATCTTGGAGAAGCCACTTAATCTTGCTGCACCTCAGTTTTCACTTGTAAAGTGGGGCTGAGCATGCTTTCTTTCTCCAGATCTGAACTAGGACCTCTAGGCACTAGGGTTGCCAACTGTCTAAACGCACAAGCCCAAACACCCTTGCCCCGCCCCTTCCCTGCCACCTTCCCCAAGGCCCCTCCCCTCTCCCCCCCCTCCCTCCGTTGTTTGCTCTCCTCCACACTCACTCACTTTCACCGGGATGGGGCAGGGATTGAGGTGTGGGAGGGGGCTCTGGGCTAAGCCTGGGGCAGAGGTTTAGGGTGCAGGAGGGGGTGCAGGCTCTGGGAGGGAGTTTGAGTATGGGGGGGCTCAGGGCTGGGGAAGGGGGTTGGGGTGTAGAAGGAGGTGCGGGGGTAGGCTCTGGGAGGGGGCTCAGGGCTGGGGCAGGGGTTCAGGAGGGGGTGCAGGCTCTGGGAGGGAGTTTGGGTGCAGGAGGGGGCTCAGGGCTGGGACAAGGAATTGGGGTGCCAGAGGGAGTCAGGGTGTGGGGCTCTGGCTGGGCAGCACTTACCTTGGGCGGCTCAGAGTCCTGGTCAGTGGTGCAGCGGGACTAAGGCAGGCTCCCTGCCTGTCCTGGCCCTGCACTACTCCCAGAAGTGGCCAGCCCATGTCTGCAGCTCCTAGGCGGGGAGTGGGGGGAGGTGGTTCTGTGTGCAGCCCCCTGCCTGCAGGCACTGCCCCCGCAGTTCCCGTTGGCTGCAGTTCCCGGCCAACGGGAGCTGTGGAGTTGTCGCTCAGAGTGGGGGCAGCATGTGGAGACCCCCTGTCCCCCTTCTGTCTAGGAGCCACAGGGAGGGACATGCTGGCCGCTTCTGGGGGAGGTGCAGGGCCAGGGCAGGCAGGGAACCTGCCTTAACCCCACTGCGCCACTGGACTTTTAGCAGCCAATCTTCCGGTTTGGCTTCAGGAGCCTCCAGGAGATCGAGCCCAATTCCGGGAGACTTCCGGTGAAACCGGGGGGGGGTTCGGAACCCTACTAAGCGCTTGTTTAGCACGTATAATTAATAAGGAGATTGGATTAGATCTTCTGAGAAGTGGGATGAAGGGGGACCTCATATTCTTGTCGATATAATAATCTTCCTCTAGAGCTAATCACTTATTTTCTCTGCCTCATTTTTCTCATCTTCTCCGTCCTACCACCCTCTGATTCACAAGAATGTTGTGGGGCCTGATTAGTTATGTTGGTAGAACACTTTGAAGATGAGAAACATTGTATAAAGTGCTAAAATAGTAATAGTAAGAGTCCTAACATGTGAATTTCAGTTGTATCGTCAGCACCATAGAAGAGTGATGCCATCATATTTCAAGCTTGGGGCCAATGGCCACTGAAGTCAATGGGCGTCTTTCCGCTCACTGCTGCGGGCTTTAGATCAGGCTTCTAGAGTTGCAGGAATTGTCAAAAGGTAGTGAAATCTCAGGTAATCTCAGAACATAAGAAATAATATCAACAGGCTGTCACAAAAGGTGTCTGTTCTCTTGTAAATGATGGTACTTCTTGAATGACCAGGATGTGATGGAACTGGTGCACTGGTCTCAGATACGCCCATGTACCACTTGTACATCATGTACTGCTGATGGCTCTTCACTTCTGTGTTAAAGGATGGTAGCACTTGATATGGAAGGTTCTCCCAGAGCAACCAGCTTCCACTCAGAGCATGTAGAGATCATTGGAGAGAAGTCCTCATGTACAAATAGCTAGAGCCCATGTTTTGCCCATTTTAAAAAAAGGTAAATGGGATGACTCAGGTAACTATAGACCTGTTAGCCTGACATCAGTCCCTGGCAAGATAATGGAGTGGCTGATATGGGACTCGATTACTAAAGTATTAAAGGAGGGTAATGTAATTAACGCAAATCAACGTAAGTTCATGGAAAATAGATCCCGTCCAACTAAGTTAATATCTTTTTTTGATGAGATTACAAGTTTGGCTGATGGAGGTAATAGAATTGACATAAGAGACTTCTGTAAGGTGTTTGACTTGGTACCGCACAACATTTTGATTAAAAAATGAGAACAATATAAAATTAACATGGCACACATTAAATGGACTGAAAGCTGGCTAACTGATGGGTCTCAAAATGTAATTGTAAAAGGGGAATCCTTACCAAGTGGGTGTGTTTCTAGTGGGTCTCACAAGGATTGGTTCTTATTCCTATCCTCCCTAACATTTTTTATCGATGACTTGGAGGAAAACATAAAAGCATCCCTGATTAAGTTTTTAGATGACACAAAAATTGGGTGAGTGGTAAATAATGAAGAAGACAGGTCACTGATTCAGAGCGATCTGGATCGCTTGGTAAACTAGGCACAAGAATATGTGTATTTTACTATAGTTAAATGTAAACGTATACATCTAGGAATGTAGAAAGTCAACCATACTTACAGGATGGGGGACTCTATCCTGGGAAGCAGTGAATCCAAAAAAGATTTGGCGGTTGGAGTGGATAATCAGCTGAATATGAGCTCCCAGTTTGAATCTGTGGCCAAAAGAGCTAATGCAATCCTGGGATGTATAAACAGGGGCATCTTGAGTAGGAGTAGAGAGGTTATTTTACTTCTATATTTTGAACTGGTGTGACCACTGCTGGAATCCTGAGTCCATTTCTGGGGCCCACAATTCAAGAAGGATGTTGGCAAATTGGAGAGAGTTCAGAGAAGAGCCACAAGAATGATCAGAGGATTAGAAAACAAGCCTTATAGTGATAGACTCAATGTGCTGAATTTATTTATTTTAAGACAAAAACGATTAAGAGGTGAATTGATTACTGTCTGTGGTTATCTACTGGGGGAACAAATATTAAATAATGGGCTCTTCAATCCAGCAGAGAAAGGTATAACCTGATCCAATGGATGGAAGTTAGTTAGACAAAATCAGACTGGAAATAAGGTGTAAGTTTTTAACAGTGAGAGTAATTACCCATTGGAACAATTTACCACAGGTTGTGATGGATTCTTCATCGCTGACCATCTTTAAATCAAGACTGGCTTTTCTAAAAGGTCTGCTGTAGAATTATTCTGGGGAAGTTCTATGGCCTGTCATACAATAGGTCAGACTAGAGAGTCATAATGGTCCCTTTTGACCTTGGAATCTATGAATCTTCCTGCTCCTCCTTCCCTCGGTTATTTCTTTCTTTATCCCTTCGCTTCTATTCAAGTCCTTATTACCAAGCCCACTGCCAAGGCATCTATGAAATCAATGAAAGTGGAGCCTGAATACCTGTGAGGATCTGGGACTAAGTGCCTTCCATTGATAATACTTTCATGATGAGATAGTACCAACATCTAATCCACACATTTTGTGGTACCTTGAGGGTCCTCTCTTGATCTACTTCACATTAGATCACTTCTGCCTGGCGTATCTGCAGCTGCTCTGGGGGTGCCATAGGGCTATTCCCACTCACTTGCCAGCCACCCCACAGTGAAGGAAAGAAGCTGTCAGAAAGCAACAAAAATGTTAATTGCGTTGTAAATTGCTACAGAGAATGCCATTGTGGCGGTTTGCACTGACTCACATATATTCCCCTGCAGATAAATCTCCTCTTCCTTTCCCCTCTAACTCGCAGTGAAGCACAGAAAAGAGACAAATAGGAGATTTAAGGGAGGCTGGCGCAAATGTAAGGGGACTGTTGTCCCTTACTAAAACTCTGTGGGGGTGTTTGGCTAGCTCCCAGTACCAAAAGTAAGGGGAAGGGTTGATGGGAAATCAGGACCCTGAGACTGGCAGTCCCCAGGAACAATGGGGAGAAGCCTGGTTGACAGGGCGGGCAGGCTAATCAGGGAATCAGGAGGCCAGGGGGGTCCCGTCTTCCCTGTGACCTGGAATTGCTTGGGTCAGACAGAGTGGGGCCGAGCCAAGGAGAAAGCAGCAGCCCAACCCAAGCTGGGGAGCAGAGTCGTGCCAGCCAGAGGGGCCAGAAAAGCAGCCCAGGAAGCAGGTGAGAGCTGGGAGCAGAGTCACAGAAGCAGCCCACAGAGGAGACCTGTGCTGGGAGCAGAGCTGTAGCAACCAGAACAGGGGTCGGCAACCAACGGCACGCGTGCTGATTTTCACACTGCCTTGTTCCGGGGGGCTCTGCATTTTAATTTAATTTTAAATGAAGCTTCTTAAACATTTTTAAAAACCTTATTTACTTTACATAGAACAATAGTTTAGTTATATATTATAGACTTATAGAAAGAGACTGTCTAAAAACATTAATATATATTACTGGCACTCGAAACCTTAAATTAGAGTGTATAAATGAAGAGTCGGCACACCACTTCTGAAAGGGTTGCCGACCCCTGAACCAGAGCCAGAGGGGCCAGAGAAGCAGCCCAGGGAGCTGGAGGCAGAGCAGCAGCAGCGCTGAGGCAGAGTGGACGCCCCCCAGCCAAGGTGCTCTGCGGGCCAGACTTGGAGGGGGATTGTAACCCTGATGGGGAGGGGGTGACGCTGGGAAGAAGGGTCCTGCCACCTAGAGCCTGAGGGCCTGTGGCTGCCGCCAGAGCAAGTGTCCGACCTGCAGCATCCCTGCAGCACAGCCAGGGCCTGAGAAGGGGCCTGGGATTTGTGAGGAACAGACTGAACTGCCCTGACATCCCAGAGACGCTGGTTGTGACGTCCCCGTGCCAGCGAGTGGGGTGACGGGTTTTCCTTTCACCTTTCCCATTTTTTCCTTATTTTTTAAAATTGATCGCTGTTAAATAAATTGTATTTGCTTTGAGCTGTATGTAAGGATCAGTGGGTCAGGGAAGTACCCAGTGGGGAGAGAGCACCCCGAAATGGGGACACCTTAGCCCCTGCCCTAAGTGCACACGACAAGGTTGGGGGTCGAGCCCCCCCCAGGAATCCTGGGCCCAGCCTGGTTGGGGTTACGAGGACTCTGCCACACTGGAGAGTGGAAGGGGAGCCCTCAAGGTCAGGCAGGCGTCTGGGTAAAGGAAGTGGGAGCAAGGACTCAGATCCTTTCCACCGGGGTAGTGTATAAGCCAAGAAAGTTCCCACAATAGCGGGACCGTTCCCCCGCTGATACAAATACGGCAGAACCAAAAGCAATCCTGTGCTTTCGAATTAAGATTTTCCCTGAAAGGAAAAGGGTGCTTAGGGCACATGGTGAGCAGGAGTTTTACAACCTCACCTCTCCCTTGCCGTGCAGAGCCAGTGGTAAAAGCAGGAGAGGATCTCTCACTCACCGACCAGGAGGATGGGGAGATGAGAGGGAGCTGCTTACCAATGCAGTGAGGGGGTGGGAGGTTTCTGCTCCTGGCCCTTTCCCCTTACTTGAAGCCATCTGTATGACAATTGTTTTCCTGTGTGTGCCTGTTTGCCAGGCACGTTTTGTTGTTGCTTTCTCCATTGTTTCAAAGGGTCCAATTCCTGATGTGGGTGGCTCCTCCGACGGAAGGTGGGAAAAGGGAGGAAAAAAAAGAGGGTTAATCGAATCATTTTATCTTGCCCTTTGTCAAATTAAAACCACAACAAATGGCACAGTTTAAGTTGAAATGTAATTGTGTTTAATGAAACATTATGGGCAATTAAAGGCGTTACCGTGGCAGCCTCTCTATACCCTCCAGGGTTATTATGGTTTGATGAAGTGCTCTTATTGGCTCACTTGGCAGGGGTTTGTTAATTGCATTAGAAACTGATAGAAGCTTTCTTTTAATACTTCAGGTTCTAGTGTTATCCAGCTGAAGATCAGCAGCTAAAACTTAGGGAGGCGGGACGTGATAAGTGCTGCTCACCTTCCTAAAAGGGACGAATGAGGACAGAGGGGCAGAATTAGGTGGCAGAGGCAGCCCTGATTTTTTAAAGACTGGAAAGACAGCCTTGGAGCTATGGAACATGCAGTGCAGTCATGAGACCCGGATTCTGTTCCTGGGTCTGACACTGGCATCCTCGGTGGCTGTAAAGTTACATAACCTGTCTGTGCCTCCACTGAGGAAAGTGAGTGACACGGTGAATAAGGGACAATGAGATCAATGAACAAGGCTATTGAGCTGGTCGGAAGTTTTTTGAGGAAGTGTGTTTTCACCAGAAAGTGCTGATTGGTCAGAGCTGAAACTTTTTGTGGGAACGGGTTGGTTTTGATTGATTTTTTTGAGTAAAAAAAAATTCTGGAGGAAAAAGTTTCAAAAATGTTTTGTTTTGACATTTTTTAAACAAGAAGTTCCAGTTTTCTGGTTTGGGATGACTTTTTCTTTAGAAATTTAAACTAACTGAAAGGGAACATTTTAAAATGATCAAATAACCCATACAAATTCTTTTGGATTTTTAGTTCATGAACATTTTTTGAGACTTTAACTCTTTGTTCTGAAATGGGACAGGGACACTTTTCATTATCTCAGAAACGTTCATGGGGTGGGAAAACCATTTCCCATGCAGCTCTAGCTGTTCTGATACATCCCTTTGATTGTATTCAGGGCAACACCCCTGAACTTTGAGCGTTCTCCGACTGTTTTGGGCCATTCTTGGTTCCAGGAATATGCCCCTAGATGCTACCATGTGCCTTTCCCACCCTGCTTGCTACATGGTGCATGAACAGGAGCTGATTTATGAAGACACATTGCTGTTGGGAGTCTTCATCTTACTAAATAAGTGTTTTGCGACTGGTTTCTCAGGAGCTCTGCTGTTTCAGTGTTGCAGGAACATGACAAAACTATTGTATAATTAGGACTATATTTGTCACTTTTGCAATTCTCTCTCATTAACCTATTTATTGTGCTGTCCTTCCTTCTCACTAAGGGCAAAGCTCTCAGAATTCTGCTGCTGGGCTACAGCACTTCATGCTGTTCACTAAGGTACTACAGGAGGTTCCTATGGAGCCAGGCTCTATTGCCCGCAGGAAATGCACACCCGTTGCATACGCTTTTCGAATCCTGCCCTCCTCACCCTCACTGCACAATAGAACCACACTGACCAATGTCTGGGCCCTCCACAGTGGAGGGGGAAGGATTTGCCCCTGAGGCAGTAATCTTTGTGGGGCTGGTATTCACAATATTGGGAGAATCTAACCACTGGCTGGAACAGAGGCAGAGAATGCGTAGGACACAGCTATGGAATGGATTCTGTTTCCGATGTATAAACCCCCCAGCTAAATCAGTCGGGGACTTTCTGAAGTGTTTGTACAGTGCCTAGCACAAAGGGGTACTGGTCCACAACTTGGGCTGCTGGGCACTATGGTAGTACAAAAAACATGGGACTCTTGTTGCATTGTGCACTGTACGGGAATTGGATAGTATCCCTATACATAGTTGGGAGCACGCTAGTGGACCTCCCAGTTTTCTACTGCAGTAGGCACCAGAATCCTGCTGGAGCAGCAGTGTACATATGTATATCATTAGTAAACACTGTTGTTTGGAACAAGCTGTGTGCATGTGGTTTACATGTATTAACATTGTTGTGTTGAGAACAAAGACACATCACATTGTAATGCTCTGTTTGGGCCTTCTTGAGCACTCTTCCCTTACTTCTTACTCAAGCAAAACTCCCACTGAAGTAAATATAAGGAAAGCAAAGCTCCCAGTGGAGTCAATATTAATAACCCACATCTCCTGAGTCCCACATCCTGGCCTATGGACTACTGTGCTTCCAGTAAAGCCTCCTGTATGGCAGGTAAGTTATTATGTGATATTGGTACACTCTGTTGTATACAACAGAAGCTAAATGGCGTAATAACCCTTTTGCAGGTAGGTAACAGTGTTGCCAACTTTCATGATTTTATCACGAGACTAAAAGGATTTGATGTTTTTCCTTAAAGCCCCAGCTGCTGGAGTCAAGGGATTACTTGAGAATCTCAGCTTTCAAATTTAAAAAGAAAAATGAGGTTTCTAGCTTTTTGAAAAAAAACATTTGATTTTAAAGCCAACTTCATGATTTTTGATTGGTAATAGTGTGGTAAACTGAGGCACAGAGGGATTTGTGGGTGAAATCTTCACCTCATTAAAGTAAGTGGGAGTTTTGTCATTGATTTCAGTGGGACCAGGATTTCACAGTGTGACATTTCCCAAGGTAACACTGCAAGAAACAAGAACAAAACCCAGCAGCTCTGAGTGCTGGTCCCTTTCTCTAACCACTGAACCATCCTAAACCCCAAATAAATGAGCATCACTAAAGCAAGGAATAACCACTGCTGAGATACACAGACAGCAAGTAAGGCTGAGTGTAGTGGGAGCTTTGTGAAGTGGGACAGATCTTTCTTTAATTTTTCTCCTCTTCTTTTAAATATGACCTGTGGCTAAAAGACACAAGGTTAACAGATGCTTCCTGAGCATATTGCTGGCTTGACAGCAGCTTTGTGGCAGCCAGGCTGCTCTCACCTCCCTGACAGAGTGACTGCTGTTTAAATCTTGGTAAAAGATGTCACTGCAACACGTGTTCCCCAGACACCAGGGGAAAAGAATTATATATGAGAGAAACCTGTCTCCAGAGCCTTGCCATCTATTTCTCAAGTCTTAGGGAAATGTTGCCATCGAGCTGTCTCCATTTATCTAAAGTAAATATGGAGAGAACGCTCCAAATAACAAGGGCCTCTTTTCTGACAGAGGTTATTTTTTTTTTTTGACACCAAAGACTTTTTTCCTTCCTCAGCACATTTCCCAATTACTTAAACAATATAAAGTCTTGGCTGTCTGCATCTAGTATTGTCGTTCTACCTCTGGCTCAGCAAGCCCTGCCTGCTGTGCTCTCTATCTGTCTCTAAGGGATTTGTACACCCATGTGAGTTAGGGGAAGGACTTTTATCTCCATTTTACAGATGGGGAGTGGAGGCCCAGAGAAGCTAAGGACACACCCATAGTCCTACAGGAAGACAGTGGTGGCAGGAGCAGGTTTTCTGAACTCACATCTTCTGAGGCTTGGGTTATTGCCTAGACCAGGGATCAGCAACCTTTGGCCTGTGGCTTGCCAGGGAAAGCCGCTGGCAGGCTGGGCCGGTTTGTTTACCTGCAGCGTCCACAGGTTCGGCCGATCACGGCTCCCACTGGCCGCGGTTCGCTGTCCCAGGCCAATGGGGGCTGCGGGAAGTGGCGCAGGCCGAGGTGGGCGGCCCTGTATTCCCCCCTGCCCAGTACCCTCCCGTACACCGCACCAGCATGGAACAGGGGGCTTAACACCATGAGTGGATTCCCTTCCATTTGGGTAAATCCTATGGCTGCCTTGTGCTGCTGAGGTAAAGCCAGGGTTCCAAATCTATACCTCTGTTTCTGGGCACGTTGTTTCACCTGGCTATCAAGCCTAGGGAAGTTATATTTGGTGCTGGCTGGGAAGCACTATCCTTAGGCTTTCTGATGTAGAACAGAGCGTGGGAAACCAGGCTAGTTCAGGCAAAGTTGGGACCTCCTACAAAGTCACTCAGTAGTTATGATCAGTGTGTGACCTCTGCTATGCCATGGCAGCTGGAGGGCAGGGCAGGGAGGGTCTCTGTCTGAGGGTGGTGAAATTGAGGTAATAACTGATGAACAGTGTGTTTGCGGAAGGAGCCACCTGTGTGTGTGTGTAAGTGAATGTGGATTTTCTGTTACACAGGAAAAGGGGGAACCTGTAATGCCCTACAGGCATGGCTGTGTTAAAGTGGGAGACACCAAGCTACCCCCAGAGAGCTCTGTCAGCACATCTGTATATTGCCCTGGACGATGGCCATTAAACATCATCCTGGCTTTGGTGGGACCATCTTGCCCATTAGTTTCTGCAGCCTGAGTCTCCTTGAGTCTATCGAGGCTTGGCAGCATTGTCTGCATAGATTCAGAAAAATGATCAGTAGCATTCCGTAAAAACGGTAACTGATGCTGTAATGATGAAGGAAATTGAGGTATTACAGTGCAAACTGGAAATCAAGAGGAGAACAAAAATGTACCTATATTTGGTATTAAGGAAGGACATTTAGCCCTTGAAATAATTCAGGGAATTAAGCACAGAGCGGAATCTGGGCTGGACATTAAATTTGAACCTCTGGTCTCAATAGACAAAGTACGTTTTCAACAAGCTGAATTTTCACTGGAAGTGCCTGTTTTCTTAGAATATTTTTGAACTTGTTTTGTTGGAAAACTAAAACCAGAATGGTTTGTGGTTTTCAGCAACTGAAAAAAATCACGTTTTCTCCCCCCATCTTTGAGTTTTTGTTTTATGATGGGAAAATTTCCATGCAACATTTCAGTGAAAATGGAGGGGAAAAATCATTTTCATTGATATTTTCCAGAGGAACAAAACCATTTCCTGATCAGCTACAGTGATGACTCCTGGACCCCAGTCAGAAGGTCATGACCCCCAGGCTGGGAACCCTTGTTCTAGACATTCTGAACGGTCAATAACCAAGATCACGGTCAGCACTGAGGTTACCATAGTGTCGCTTCCTCTTTAAATGATCAAGGACAGAGTGCCGCAATGACATGCAAAGGGCAAACCCATCAGGCAGGGTCATTTATGAAACCAGTGGCCTGGAGGTGAAAGGCTCTTTGCCCGGCCATTGAGCCTGCCTGTCCTCTGCAATTTCATAGTGCTGCATTTCACTGAAGCTGGGTCTGAGCAGGAGAAAACGGAAATGCTTAGGAGGGGGGTGGGGCAAAAGATAACAAAGGAGGACAGCTAGGCGGGGCGGGGGGGCGGGGAGGGGAGGGCTTGGTGTGTTATGCTGCCACTGGGCAGATTCAACTCCACAGGCTGGATTCTTCCCACCCCTTGGAAAAGCTTGGGGGAGAGGAACACTCAAGATGGCTCCTCTTGTGGCGTTTCCCTAGGGAGGGGGTGGGAGGCAGGGCTCAAACATGTGGCTCCTGAAGGCTCTGGAGACTCAGTGGCATTCAATGGGGGTGCTATATTGAACTCGACCCCTCCCCCTCCAGCTCCCTGGCAGAGCAGCACCAATGAAGCCATGCTGTCAGAGTGTCCCCCACCCATCACTGCCCCTGGAGACTTCCCCTCAAGTGACATTCCATGATGTGGAAAGGGTGGGGGAGGATGACACTGTGAAGAGAGTTCCCCTCCCCTGGGGCAGAGGGCTCTGTGGGCCCAGAGATAGGGGCGGATTTTGCTGTGGAGATAGTAGAAGGGCAGGAGCAGCTCAGTGTGTAGCTCCTTACTGTGTGGATCTCAGGGACGAGGTGCTCCTGGGGCCAGTGTCTCCTCGGTGTGGATTTGTGGGCCAAGGTGCTCCCGGGTTGAGTGTCTCATAAGAACGGCCATACTGGGTCAGGCCAAAGGTCCATCTAGCTCAGTATCCTGTCTTACGACAGTGGCCAATGCCAGGTGCTTCAGAGGGATTGAACAGAGCAAAAGTGATCCATCCCCTGTCACCCATTCCCAGCTTCTGGCAGTCTCCTCAGTGTGTGGATCTCTGGGACAATGAGGTGGCCCCAGGCCATGAATTCATTCCTTGCTTCCCAGGGTGGCAGAAAGCAGGGAACACTGCAGAGGCTGCATCACACACATTGCCACGCAACTTCCTCTCCCAGTGGGAAGGCGACTGTGGGGCCCCGCTCCGTGGCCTGACCTGCATTATTTCTCAGTGTCTCCCACAAGAAGATTCCTGGGATGAACTGAACTGCACCTTTCAGATTTATGCAACCTCCTCCATCCTCTCCCTATTCTCCTGGGATCGTTTGGTGGACTCCCCTGTTAACACTGATGTCAAGCGCTTGCAGAGTGCGGGGGGAACAGACCCCCTTCGATTTGCAGGATGCCCCCTAGGAGCAGTCGCTTGATTAGGCTTGTCAAAAGGAGAGCTGCTTATTCGTGGGCATTTACAACTGGGCTGCAGCAGCCAGACGCCAAGAAAAGGGACAGACATGGGCGCTGCTTATGTGGAACTGAATGATTGAAGTTTTATTTAATTGAACCAGTATAAGGGCCATTAAATGAGTTATGCATTGACCACCTTACCATGCCCTCTAGTGCTAATGCTGATTAAGTGTCTTTATTACTCGGCTCAGTGGGCCTTTAGAAATGAAAACGAAACATTCACTGGCAAGAGCGCCAACTCCTGCACCGCCGTGGGGGGGCCTGGCAGCCCTCTCTCTTCCTACTGGGTTGCAGGGTTGGGGGAGGAAGGCAAAGGGAGAGCTGGTTGGCCAGGGGAGACTCCAGCAGCACCTGATCCGTTTATCACACAGATATGCCGTAGCGGAGGCTTAATGGAGATTTAAATAATTCAGAGCACTCAGCCCCGCTAAAGCTGCATAATGAGCCTTCTGTGCTGCTGAGAGCTGCAGCTCGGCTGAGCGGATGGAGAAGGGAGGGCACTGGGTTTTTTCATGCATAATTAAAGGAATGAGAAGGGATTTGGAGCAACAGTGTTACAAGGAAGCATGTGGGCAGGGGCTTCGCTTGTATTTAACTTGGAGACGCCAAACTGTTGTGGACTTAAAGAGTAAGCGTCCCTCTCCCTCCTCCCACCTGCCCATGCTCTGTGTGTGTGTGTGTACGTAACGCTGTTTGCTTTCCAGACCAGACCTATCACCGTCAGCCCTGCAGATAATGGGCACCTCTACTGGAGTTTCCAGTGTTGTGGCTTGTTCTCAGGGATGTGTGTTTGTGTATGTGTGACACCTCAAGCCACCCAGACCCTTCAAACTCCAAAGAAGCCTGTTGTAAGGGAATTTACAAGGAACATTGATAGTCGCCACCCAGGCATCCACAGAACATTCATAGGGACAAACAGGGTTCACCCCCTAGGGAAGGGGACTATGAAAATGGCAGAAGAGGGAGGTTGGAAGGACACAACAGGAATCGTTTTAACTTTGAACACTCACTGTCAACATTTCATTTACAATGGTTGATAACAAGGGTGATGCCAGGTCTCTGCAGGATGGATGGGGTCTGACCTGGTGGAGGTTGAGGTCACTTTCTCTCTCATTCTTTGTTCCCTATCTTTCTCAGCTCCTCCTGCCTACCTTCTCCTGCCTCCCTTGGTCTTTTCCACCCCAGGCTGATTCTAATGCAAGCAGAGAACCTGCAGTGGGGTAAGGAAGAATGTGCTGATTTCTAGAGATGGCTCAGAGTTCCCTGGGTCGCATTGGGAACCTGCCTGCCACACAGTGCTGGCCAGGAAGCATGGATTGCGCTGGTGCCAAATCAGCCATTTGCTGCAGGTAATCTGTGCCCAAGGCCGAAATGGTGTTAGGAGGAGAAAATGGTTCTGCATTGACTCCCTCCCAGTAAATGGCACCGAGGACGGAAATGCTGTACTGCTGGAAGTGATTATGTTCTCAACCACCTTGAAAAGAGGCTGTTTGATTTTAGGTTTCTTTAATGCATCTTGTGGACATTCCCCACTGCAGACATGCTGTGCTGTGGGAAAGCTTCTGGAAAACATGGCGGGCTGCCCTCCTGCTCTGTTACCTGCCAGTTCTACTTCAGTAATAATCACCCTTTGCCATTACATTGCACGTTTCTGCCCACGGCTGCAAAGCTCTTTACAAACATGAATTAATCCTCATCACATCTACCTGAGGTTGATGTTATAACTATTTTGCTGATGGGTAAACTGAGCCAGCCATGTAAGGCGATCTGCCAAGAGTCACACAATAGATTAGAGGCAGAGCTGCAGATGTAACCCTGGAGTCCTGATCCGCATTCACTTACTCTAACTACTAGAAACACCAGCCTGGAGCCTGGGGGCTGGTTAAGCTGTAGGTCTCTGAAGGGAGGGAGATCAAAGGTGGTTTTATGCCATCCATGCACTCCTGCAGTCTGGGGTCACTAGGAACATACATAGCAGCACACCTTCAGTGAACATAGCTACGTTGTTGAGAGAGGCATATCTGTCCTCCAGCAGCCGCTCTGCCCTCCCCACTTGCCTCCAGATAAAGAGTCCCAAGGTGCGTGAAAGACAATACATTTTTTTAACACTAGACGGGTGCCCATACTCCAGCCTGCTCATTCTGCAACAACCCTCAGAGGTCAGTTGCACAAGCTATTGGTAAGGCCCTTCCATTCCTGGTCTCTTGAGCACTGAATTTATTATTTTCCTTAAGTAAACAAAGCAAATGGGAACCATGACCTGTGATCCTGATATTCACTGGTATAGCATATGTCCATCAGTCACCCATTACAGGGGTGGAGGCCTGGGGAATGAAGCATCCTATACAATCTCAGTAATGGAAACATCCATCTTGTCTCCCTTAATGCATGCTCTCCATTTAGAAATTTCAAAAGCACTTCTGTCAAATATCACTCTCTGCGCGATCCGGTTTGCACGGCTGATGAATGGAATCTCAGATTAAGACCGATCCCTCTGATAACCGCAGTGCCATAGGAGAGTCTTCTGAACAATCAGAGCTATTTATTATATTTGATTAACTGTGATGGCAATCTTTACAACCCCTTGTAAATTCTGTTAAGGGCATTTTGAGGGCCAGAATGCAAATTAGACATCCCAAGACAGACACATGTGTTTGCCTGCTGATAGGATAATTTCCTCACATTTATCTTGGTATTGGTGTCAAAGAATTGTTGAGGTTTGCCCTTTGTCCTGGGAAGAAATGGCTGCATGTAATCATACTAGAAGAAATGCTGAGATGACAATCTGCACGTGAAAATTACATTAAGGGACATTGGTATGTGAGACTCTCCAATTAGCAATCAGAGACGGGCTAGGTTTTGTAACTTATACTCGTCATCTTCAGAAATTTGTTGGGGTGGGGCTATCCTGGACTGTGTTTGAGGAAGTTGTGTGTTTCAGGAGATGTGTATTATCATCCAATAATTCACAAAAACCCTCTCAGAAGCAGAAGCTATTGGATATTAACAGTTAATGCTAGAGAATCCTCTGGGGGAATATCTCCTTCCACTGTGGCAAAAAGCCAAAAAGATACAGCTCCCAAGAAAGAGAGAGGGTTTTTTTTCTTCTCCCCTATATAATGTACCTCACTAAGGAGTCACCACATAGGCATTCTTGGGAATCAAAACCTGCTTCTCCTGTTGGTAAGAAACATTGTCACTTTGTTTAGGTCTGCATCCACATTGTGTTCATGAAACAATTAGTCCTGGATACATAATCACACACAGTGAATGGCAGAAGATGAGAGATCTCGGGTACTTCTCACAAGAGTGATGATGGGGTCTGACCTGAGTGAAGGTTGCTCCTTTTTAGATGGGCAACCCTGGACACCAGTGGCCTGACTTTGAGAGGTGCTGAACAGACACAACTCCTATTGAGTGTAAGAGGGAGTGCAGCACCTCTTGACAACCAGGCCCTAAATGTTTCCAGTCTCCAGCTGAGTACTCAAAATTAGTTCACGTCTGGAAATTTTGGCCTTACTTTCCTGGGCTCAATTATTTGTGAAACGAACATAATATTTACTGGTACCTATCTGAATGGATTGCTGCGAGGCTTAATAAATATAGATCAATGTATGAGATCTTTGGATGAAAGGCCCTTTTTAAGATACCGTTGTTCTTCATGGTAATGTGAATGACTGAAATATTGCTACGTGACTACTAGTGAAATTCAGCATTCGCTGGCGCTTGATGTAGCAGGTATGGCAGGAGTGCATATTCCATACTATTAAGTGAATCCAGAAGTTCCATCCATTTCTGTAGAATGTCCATTTAAAATAGTGTCATGGAGAGAACAAGTCTTTCCAGTCGTGAAAGGGTACATTGAGGACAGGCAAAGCAGTGAGTCTCTAGGAACCTATAGTCACCAGTAAATGAGCTGACTCGTAGCTTGCTTTCCTGCATTGGTCATGCTTTACATTAAGGATACTCTTATAGAGGGTTTATAACGGGTTAACAAATGATTAATAGATATTATTAATGTAGACTATTGTTAATGATGAGCCACTGATAGTTAATTAATTGTAATGAACTCTAATAGTCACAGCTGATTACCCATTTATTAAAGCATCTATTAATCCTTGATTGACCCTTAATAAACTATTAATAAATGTCCCCCCTAATATAAAGTCTGAACCATTCTATATTTCTAACTTTTAGCTTCTGCCCCATCCATTAAGGTTCATATTCTATCATCTATTGCATTTCCCACGAATGTGTTTGCATCAGGATTTTCACCTCGACAAGCTGCTGTGATGTGTGGCTGGAAAAGACAGCATGGGGCTGTGGATGCTTGGAAATATGTTGAATCTTCTCAAGAGGTTAAGCAAATCCTAACAAGATAAATGAAAATTTTATCAGGGCATGATAAGGATCCCTTGGTCCCGGTAATATGATGTAGTCTGTTTCTTTCAGCTCCACAAATGCTTTTGTTATCTTTTCTTTGATTTTTTTTCTCTCCTCTCTATATCGCTTTGATTCCCCCCCGCCCCTTCTCTTTCATCACTGTTGCTTGTAAAACCTTCCCCTGGTAGAGATTAGAGTATGAATGAGTGATAGATGCTGTCAGTAACAGGAGCTAATTTTACCCCTGATAATAGCTCTGTGATTCATACAGACTTCACTGTGCTGCTACAGACGTACAATGAGAGGGCCTTCCTCCTGTCTGTGCTCAGCTTGGCAACCCCCCATGCTTGACAACAAGAGGTTGTGGCTGTTGTTGGGGAGGCATATGAAATTGCTGGTGGTTTAAAAAAATGTATCTCGAGGAAGCCGTTCTGTAAACACTTCTCAATGCAGAAGAACGCCTGCCTCCCCCACAAGCCTCTTCCTTCAAGAACATCTCACCTTCTGGGGGAAAGGGCCTGGAGATGGGTCTGAGTCACATCTCCTTTACGCTGGTGGAATTTCATTGACGTCCAAGCAGTAGCGCTGCTGTAAAACCAGTGAGGGGAGGAACTGTGAGTGTGGCAGGCAAGGGCGATTGTGGAGGATGTTGGAATGCTGCCTTAATAACAGCTGTTAAATCACAACATTTCATTAAGTTGTGTCATATTCTGCACGGCCAAAGATTTCCTGTAGTTTGTTGCAATGCCCAGGACTATAGCTAAGGGTTTGTGTTGACAGCTCCCCTGGTTGCTTCCACAAACCCGTCAGTTTTTGAAAGCTGGAGGAGGATCCTCCCTTGAGGAATTAGCCCAGGAGCTGTTGTGTTTACTAATTCTGGTCTTGCCTGCCACTTGCTGAAACCCTAGCTTAGGTCACATGTGCTGGGGAGTTGTTTTACCGCATCCTAGTTCCATATGGACATTAAGACTATGTCTACACTGCAATGAGACACCCCCAGCTGGCCCATGTCCTGCCTGAGCCCTGGGACCCTTCTCCTCACAGGGTCCAAGAGTGCAAGCTCCAACCCAAGCCAGAATGTCTACACTGCAATTTTAAAGCTCCATAGTCTGAGCCCCACAAGCCTGAGTAAGCTGACGTGGGCCAGCTGCGGGTGTCTCACTGCAATGTAGACACACCCTTAAGGTCAGTTTTTCTCACCTGTGCTGCTTCCTCCTTCTACCATTCACGTGGTGCCTGGAGGCTGTAAAAGGGGCAGAGTGACAGCCTGGGGAATTTCCCTCCTCACTGTAGGAGCAGTGTAAGGCTGGTGTATGTGGCCCCATGCTGTCCCTTCTCACACCACCCAGCATGAAACTGTGGCTGTGGGCAGGAGAGGGAGTGGCATGAGCACAGAGTGCTCCAGGAGTTCTGGGCTCGCTATGGCTACTGCATGATTGCTCTCATGGCTTTCCAAAATTATTATTTCATGGGGGTTGGGGGGGAACGTACCAACCTCCAGAGCAGCCCAGAAACTGGATGACTGGTACCTTTTGACCATTTCCCTCCTCACCAGGCGGTATCCTCTGTGTTTGTGAAGCACAGAATCTGGCCCTAAATCTCTCTTCATCACAAAGCCAATGTGCAATTCCTTTGGAATGGCATCTCACATTCAAGATAACCCCAGGAATGGAATAGCCAGGGTGGTTCATGATCATCACAGTGGCTCACGGACAGAAAGTGAGTTGGTAGTTTGCAGAAGTTTGAACATCAAGTTTGGAAATCCGTCTGTCATGGCTCAACTCCAACTTGGCTAATTCCATTCTGCCTACCTAATTATTGCTGGTGATTTCAGTTTGAGTCCAGTATTCTTTACTGTTAGCCTAAACTGTTGTCCGGAGCTTCTGTGTTGTTGGTGTGTGTTCCAACCCAGAGGCACCTACATTTCAGTGGGGTGTGAAGGGATCCTTGTTTAACTGCTTAGAGTTCTTTGGATGAAAGGAGCTATATCAGTGCAAAATATGACTTTATTCTTTCCTATCTATCATCCATTTCCTAAGTCTACGTGAATCTTTTCGTATCTTCCTATAGTTCCTTCTCTTTCAGACCTTCCACCCCCATCTTCCACCTTGGTCCAGTGTAAAATAGAGGAATTTTGAGCCTCTAAGTTCATGGATCTGAGTGGGACACAACTATGCAGCAGCTCCACCACAGACACACTTTTTTGTTTTGAATTCAGTGTTTTTCAGTAACCATAAACCTCTTTAGTTACTTTAACCTCTGTCATTTCCTCCTGCCCTTGGCGACTGTCTTCCCTCACTTTATCTTTCCACCATTTAAAGTTATCCTGAAATAATCTAAAATGTCGTGCATCCTCAATGCTGCTCCACAGTGATGCTCTGGGAGTGAGGGTGAAGGAGTTGGAGTGCAAGTTGTGTTCTTGTCCATCCTTCCGGCTGAGGATAAGGGCCCAGGCAGGAGCTGGACACCCACATCCTAGAGCTTCAGCCCCGGGCGGTGGGACTTAGGCTTCGAGCTTTGGCCCTGGGCCTCAGCAAGTCTAAGGCCAGCCCTGGCGTCTCTAGTAAAATGGGGTCGCGACTCACTTTGGGGTCCCAACCCACAGTTTGAGAACGGCTGGGTTAGATATTAGGAAAACCTTTCTAACTATCAGGGTAATTAATGTCTGAAACAGGTTCCAAGGGAGGCTGTGGAATTCCCGTAACTGGAAGTTTTTAAGAACCCGTTGGACAAACACCTGTCAGGGATTGTGTAGGTTTGCTTGGTCCTGTCTCAATGCAGAGGACTAGACTTGATGACCTCTTGAGGTCCCTTCCAGCCCTGCATTTCTCTGACTCTAACATTATAGGATTTTGCTTAGATCCTTACTCATTTCTTTAAAAGTATCCATTCTTTTTCCTCCCTTATTCAGGCCAGGGTTCAGGCAAGCACTTAAGCACATGGTCCTGATTAGGGATGACTTCCTGAATTGCGGTCTCAGCTGTACATAAGTAGATGGCTAGCAAATATCTAATATACCCATTTTACCCCTTCTTCCCCCTTTTGTGCCTATGCATTCTTGACTTACTGGCTCTATAGGTAAGATAGACTTTCCCTCTGTGTGAGTGGACTCAGCTCCCCCATCCACTCCCCAGCCACCCCCATTATCAATATAGTATATTGACACCCATAACGGTGATTGAATGTGTCCAGTAAGGCAGCTTACTCCATTGCTACCCTCTCCCTGCTATAGACACAGCAGAGGCCAGGCACCCTTTTTGGAGGTATTTTAGGCACAGTGAGGTTTGTTCTTCTTGGAACTGTTATTAGAGAGGTGGAGGGAAGGATACTTGTAAAAAGATGTGGCACGGCTGTTCCAGCCCTGTTTCATTATGGGCTCCGAGCAGCTGACTTCCTCTGATTGCTGGTGATTTTCTCAATTATGGCCGGAGAGAACCAGGGGGTGGATAGAGCACAGATGCCATCTGTGAGGCCAAGTCTTCTGCTACTACCAGTGCTTTTGTGCATGCATGGGAGCTCTGTGCTGGGGAAGGAATCAACTGTAAAATATTGCTGGTGCCTATTGTGTGCTAATTCAATATGGAAGTCCAAGGCATCGCTGCCTTTTGACAGGGTGCGTGCAATTTGTGTAATTACAGGACAGTTCCTCATTAGTAACTTTTTTAGCAGTTCCCCCTTTTTGATTCCAGCACCAAAAATGATTTTACTGAATAATCTGCGAAACATAAATATTCATGGCCTCGAATGGGTGTGTATGTTGTGACAAAGTTCCTCCTCTACCTTGGTGGGTCTTGCGCTTATTGGTGGATTTGCTCGCCTTGGAGCTTCACAGCATCCCTCAGTTTAGCTGTTTTTGTGAACCCACAGTCCAGGTCAACTCCTCCTGTGTCTGACCAGGAGTTGGGAGGTTTGGGGGGAACCCGGGCCTGCCCTCTACTCCGGGTTCCAGCCCAGGGCCCTGTGGAATGCAGCTGTCTAGAGTGCCTCCTGGAACAGCTGTGCGACAGCTACATCTCCCTGGGCTACTTCCCCATGGCCTCCTCTCAACACCTTCTTTATCCTCACCATAGGACCTTCCTCCTGGTGTCTGATAATGCTTGTACTCCTCAGTCCTCCAACAGTATGTGTTCTCACTCTCAGCTCCTAGCGCCTCTTGCTCTCAGCTTCTCACACACGCACCACAAACTGAAGTGAGCTCCTTTTTAAACCCAGGTGCCCTGATTAGCCTGCCTTAATTGATTCTAGCAGCTTCTTGATTGGCTGCAGGTGTTCTAATCAGCCTGTCTGTCTTAATTGTCTCCAGAAGGTTCCTGATTGTTTTGGAACCTTCCCTGTTACCTTACCCAAGGAAAAGGGACCTAATTAACCTGGGGCTAATATATCTGCCTTCTCTTACTCTCCTGTAGCCATCTGGCCCGACCCTGTCACAATGTACAATATTAGCAGATCAATCATGTGTTAGAGGGAGGGGGACTTGAATGTCTTAACAGATTAGTAATGGGGATGATACAGACTCTCACCTCTAGAATACCAACTCATATCCGGTCCGAGTCAGCTGTGAGTAAAAACCCAACACCACCTGGCTGGCTGGCTGATGGCTGGCTGATGGACTTTGTCATAGGTTTTCCATCTGGGGTTGTGAACAGGTGTCTAGGGGTCTAACACTCTGCCCTTCCCATGTTGCTAAATGGGAAGGAGGCCCTAGTAGGAAATGGTGGAGAATCACTGCTACAAGAAATGGGTTGATTGTTTAGGACCAGTTCTGTCTAAGGCCTTGATCCTGAAAAGCTGTTCTATACAGGCAGTTCCCTATGCATGCGTAGAGCACTATTCATGGTGGGGGTCGACCTGTGCAGGATTGGGACCTTATGTGTCACAAAGTAACCACAGTTGGCATTAACGGTAACATGCATTTTTGACTCTCCTAATGTATGTGCTTTCTTTCCTCCAGCATAACATTCTGTCCTTAGTCTCCATTCCTCTTTCATGCTGTCTCTTGCATTTTCAATCACAACTCCAGAGCAAGCTAAGAAAAAAAGCCACAGTCCCCCAGTCATTACATTCATCTTGCCTTTTGTTTCCAAAACAGCATTAGAATTCAGGCCTGTTTCAATACCGGTGTATTGAAAACTATGCAGTTATGCTGCTGGCTTAGACCTGGGAAATTGAAAAGTCCTCTGAATGCTGGTTTGAATTTTTAACCAAATTGCATTTATTCCATATATATATAAAAATATTTTTTTCCACAAAATATTCTTATGAACTCATTCACTAGAATATTAATAAAAAGACATTTCTTTTTATTAATATTCTAGTGAATGAGTTCATAGGAATATTTTGTGGAAAAAATGCATTTAAGCAAAGTATGGAAGACTGTATTTATGATTGGTTCAGTCAAGCAAGAAGGGCATATCAAGTGGGGTCCCACAGGGTTCGGTCCTGGGTCTGGTTCTGTTCAGTATCATCATAAATGATGTGGATAATGACAGAGAGAGTACGCTTATATAGTTTGCAGATGACACCAAATGGGAGGGGTTGTAAGTACTTTGGAGGACATGTTTAGGATTCAAAATGATCTTGACCAACTGGAGAAATGCTCTGAAATAAATAAGGTGAAATTCAGTATGGACAAATGCAAAGTACTGCACTTAGGAAGGAATAATCAATTGCTCAAATACAAGGAAATGCCTGCTTAGGAGGGAGTACTGCTGAAAAAGATCTGGGGGCCACAGTGGATCACAAACTTAATATGAGTCAACAATATAATACTATTGTAAAAAAAAAAGAAAAGAAAAGAAAAAAAGAAAAGAAAAGAAAAGCAAACATCATTCTGGGATGTATTAGCAGGAGTGTTGTAAACAAGACATGAGAGGTAATTCTTCCACTGTACTCAGCACTGATAAGGCCTCAGCAAGAAGTGCTGGGCTTAAATTGCATCAAGGGAGTTTTAGATTAGACATTAGGGAAAACCTCCTAACTGTAAGAGTAGTTAAGGACTGGAACAAATTATCACACCTAGGGAGGATGTGGAATCTCCATCATTGGAAGTTTTTAAGAACACTTTAGACAAACACCTATCAAGCATGGTCACAAGGTAATACTTTGTCCTGCTTCAGTGCAGGGAACTGGACTAGATGGCCCATTGAGGTTCTTTCCAGTTCTACATTTCTGTGATTCACAGAGTGAATTCTGAAGTTATAAACATGAAGATTCATACCGGAAACCTGAATCAGAGAACCGAAATGCAACATGTGATCTGTGTGTCCAATCAAAACTAGCCAATACAGATCCTATTTTGAATATTTATAGTGAACTGCTGAAAAATAATCCCCAGGCCCAGAATTTATTTGCTGACAGCGTTGAACACATTAGGAGAAAACTGTGATGTTCTTGCTAACTGTTCTGAAACAGACAAAAGAGGCAGAATTCAATTAATGATTTATGGGGTACAAATTATTCATCCAACTCCACCCAGGGCATAAGAATAGCTGAGAACTAAAGCTTGAGGCAGAAACATAAAGGGAGGGAGGGAGGGAAGGCTTAATGGATAAACCTTTTATGTTTGTGCATGCAGTTCAAATTCAACCTAAGCTTTCCAGTTAAATGACTCTGATCAGCTCAGCTCTGTCCCTAGTGGACAGTATAAGCTGCTTTGCAAAGTTAGTACCCTGAACGTGGTTGGCCTAATACACAACAGCCAAGGTTTGCAATGCATGTGCGTTCCACTGGGCTACTGGGGAAACTTGGTGATTTTGTAAGGCCATTCCCTTCATGCCCATTCTGCATCACCTCCAGCCACCCTGCTTCTGCTGTGCTTGAGGTCAGACATGGGAGTGACATACCATCTGTGAAAGAAAACTGCATGGCAGAATCTGAGGATTGCTGGGGAAACAGGCTGCTTTGGCAGGGTAGAGAAGACTGTAGAGAAGAATAACACCTACAAAGGAATGAAAATATTTGAGTATTCCTTCTCGCTGCATGCAAACACACAGTAGCTCTTCCGACATTCCCTTTTATCCACAGGAGACCTAAAATCAGTAGCCTAGAGTCTGGCGCTGAAATAACCTTGGGCAGAATTTGAGCTCCCAGTTAAACTAATGTTGCCACCCATTGAGTGGAAGAGTCCATTTTGTCCAACATTAAGAGACAGAGACTTTTCTTTTTGTGTGTTTTTCCATTTTGCTGCTGAACAAAGGTGGGCTGGCGGGGGTGGGGGTGGGGAATGCAGGTAGGAAGGAAAAAGAATAAAAACAAAACCAAATAAAATACTTAAGGACCTTCCCCCCATGGAAAAAATAACCCTATAATTTTTCAGGTTTCATAACAAAAACTGAACTTAAAAAACCACAAATTTTTGGTCAACACATTTTTCACTGCAGCAAGACAATTTTTGACAGACTTCTTATTTTATTCAGAAAATGTTGATCAGTTTTAGTTTTCCTGACGGGGGGGAGGGGGAGGTGAAATGAAGGCATCAGTCCAGAAACACCTGCCTTGTTTTGGTTGCTAACTTCTCTATGACCTTCAAAACTGAAGTGGTCTGATCTTCAAACGTGCTCAGCACCTAGAGCTCCCATTGAAGTCAATACAGATCAGACCATTTGTTCTGAATTTGAGAATTCTTTACTCTTAGGGTATTCCTCACCCCCACCCCTTGTCCCTATTTTCTGTCTTTTTGTAGAGATGAGATAAACAGGGTGGTTTTACAGAACTGCAGTCTGGGATTTGGTTTGATAATTGGACTGTTCATATCTGGGTCCCATTTCATACAACCTCCCCTTCCTTCAAATGTTTGCAATAGATCAGTGGTTTTCAACCTTTTTTCATTTGCAGACCTCTAAAAAATTTCAAATGAAAGTGCAGACCCCTTTGAAAATCATAGACATAGTCTGCGGACTCCCAGCGATCTGTGGACCACAGGGTAAAAACCACAGCAATAGATTATTGGGGCAACCAGCCTCACAGAAGGCAATGAGATAGACTCGAGCTACACATGCACTGCCCTCAGAAGCCCTGATGGTTGTGTATGTTTGTCACACCCGTCAAGGCCTCCCTGAGTTCCCAGAGGGATTCCTCTAAAGATAATTATGACCTCCCATGGTTAGGAGGCTGGTGGGGGATCAGAGGGCAGCTGCAGAGGTCATGAAAGGGAGTCCTGGTTGTTATGGAAGGGAAGAGTTGCTAAAAGCCAGCAGGAAGGTTGAGGTCATTAGTGATGAGGCAGCAAGTGGAGGCCGAAGGGCAGTCGTCCTGGTGGCTCTGTGCCCTCTACCTGATCTGAAGATAAAATAAGATCATTCTGGTTTCAGCACTGCTGTGACCTTCAACAAATACAATCAAGCATCAAAATATACCCAGTCCGAGGGATACAGAAAGAGAGAGTGACAATTAGAATCCATTAAACCCCGACACAAAGACAAGCATGTAGCACATACAGAAATGGAGCTTTAGTACCAGGATTCTTCTGTTCCTGTGTGTATGTGTGTGTGCAGTCCACAGCACAAAGAGTTCCCTGGATGGGCCTGCTACATGTTACTAATGATACTAATGATAGATAATAATGACAAACCTTTTTAATTCAACTCCATTTTTCAACCAGCACCTGAGCCATGTACACAGCTGAGGCTGTCAGTACTAGGTACTGAAATTTTCCCCTTTAAATTCCACTTCTGCTGGGGGGTTTGTCCTTAAACGGGCATGTTCCCTTGTTAATTGGAAATGAGAAACCTGCTTTTTTGCTAATGGAGACAACCTGCACTAATAGGATGCAGATCCCAAGCCGCTGTTTGACTGCCATTAGATTCGATTTGCCAGAGAGTCGCACTGCTTTGAAAGCAGCCGTTGCGCTATCATGTCAGAAGGTAATTAAATAGACCCCAATTCTTTTAATTACTGCTCGCTCCTTGGTACATGCTCGTGTACAAGGGTGAAACGAAGGGTATGGAAATAACCACTGACAGATCACAGCTGGAGCTGTGCAGCACCTTGGATAAACATTGAAACGAAGCTGCCACACGCAATCCAAGCAACTTGGCTTTACAATTACTGTGAAATCTGTCTAAAGGGATTGGGGCATGGGACTGGAAAACACAACATCCTTTTTTTTGAACGCGGGTGTGGCCTCTCGGGAGTGGGGTGGAAACGCAGGGTTTCAAGGCTGTGATCAGAAGCGTAGCTAATACGCAGATTTTCTCCTAGGCAGGAAACTTCAGGCAGATACTAGATGAAATAAGCTGATTAATGCTCATGCCAATCACTAGTCAGGTGTGGGTAGGTGAAGAATGCAGAATCCTTACACCTTATTAGCAATATAGATCAACACGTCATCCCTTGTCACTGTCATGCCAACCAGATTTAGTCACTCACAGTAGGGATGGCACCATTCTGGGTGTTACTAGGCTCTTCTCTGCTTAGAGGCTGCACCTGGCTAGACATCCAGGTGCCACCAAATTCCTGTACAAGTTGCTTTCCGCTATATGTTAAGGAACCTGGAAGGCTGAGGGAATCTTGTGTGTACTGTACTTGACATAGGTGGAATCTTGGCCCTTTTGAAGTCAATAGAAGTCTTGCTCTTGATTACCCAGGGGTCAGGATTTCACCCATAGCCTTCCCATCTGTGAAAGGTGCAGATTGGAGATGGAATTAGTTTCTCTGTGTGTCTGAAACAGAGTCAGGATGTATGCCTGGGATGGAGAACGCCAACAGACATGCAGATTCTGCTGGTGGAAAAAACTGCTTCTGCTCCAGCCCTTAGGAGTTCACTCCCATTTGTCAGGTAAACGCTGTTCCTCAAGACAGCTTTGATCACCAAAGAATGAGTGGGAAGGCAGAAACACCAGCCCCCAATCCAACTCACTGAGAAATTCCAGTCGGACAATGCAGGCGTAGGAACCATACAATGACTGAGACAAGAACTGGTCTGAAATTTGTACAAGAGATATGGGAACACCTAGGAGACAGAGGTTCATCTCTCTTTGGCATTGGATAGTTGTTGAACTTTTAACACTGCATTAAGGGCCTGAGCCCAAGCAGATTAAAGTCACTGGGAGCACTTTCATTGACTTGACTTTGGACAGGCCCCGGTTGTTCTAGGCAAGTATCTGTTCATCTTTACTGGGATACTAGAGCAATTCATGACTTGGATTCCTTATGGATGTCTCAGTGATCCCCAGCTTTAGTACTTGGTTAGCTTCTCCTGCGGACATAGCCTCTCCTGGCCTCCTCTTCCTCTTGACATTGTTCCTCTCTATTCTCCTGCTCCCCAACAAGTGCCTTTCGCAATGTTGGTGAATCTGCTCTGCCTTTCGGTCTCCAGGGGTCACCTTAGCTATAGCTGTGAGATGGCAATCCGCTTCAGCAGGCATCAGCCGTGGAGGATGCCACTGGCTGGAGCAGGGCCTATTTCAGACAGCCCCAAAAGTGCTGACTGACAGGGCAGGGATGTCATGAGCCATGACTCAGCTTTTGGGGGTTAAAAGATGCCATAAACATGTCATGTCACTGTTTTTTATTTAGAACTAACGGGCTTTAAGGACACGACTTTAAAACCCAAACTGGGTGAGGGGTGGTGTGCGAGTAGTGGCACCACCCCAACAGCGAGCAGAGAACCAGTGGTGACTCAGAGAATCACACTAAATTACCTCACCCATCTTTCCCTGGAGCAGCTTATTCCCCCCAGGGAAGCCTGGCCATCTGCGCTAGCTGGCTGGTTCGGGGCACTGAGAGCCAGGCCGCCTCCCACCCATCCCCTCCTCCCCAGGGGAAAGCATTGTGTGAAGAGTCCCTTCTCTCCACAGTGAGCATGGCCAAGAGGAGAGTGAGTGGAGAGGGGCCCTTACTCCCCTAGTGGCTAAGTGACAGCTAGGCCAGTCTAATCTAAAGTGAGTAATATTCAAAGGCCTTATCTGACCCAGTGACTCAACCCGCTCTTTCCTGCAAAACAGAAGCCGTGCTGCAGACAACATGGTATATCTTTGCTTGTTTACCCACAGCTGCGTCATGAGTCCCAAGAGGCCCATCAACCACTGGTAACTAAGTGCAATTTCTCCTGCAGAGCTGGTGAGCAGATGAGTCACGCAGACCTCCGAGTGGTGTATCTAATAAAGGTTTCAAGTACTTGACCCAACATGCCTTTGTGGGGAGCAAAGAGCAGTGTGTGTGGGTTGCGGGGGTACAGTTTTGTCCGGGAGTAAGTCACATGCTTTTATTACTTCTCCCTCTATCTGTCTCTTTACTTCTAAAAAGCCTGCAAACGCCTCGGGGGGTTTATAAAGCAGAGGTGGAGGCAGGAAGCTGTATTTGGAGTCCTGTGCAGTTTATGGCTGGGGAAGTTTATTGACGATCAAGAAGAGCAGGAAGGCAGAGCAAAGAATGATGCCAAAGTGAAGGGCTGAATGCAATTCCCCCACGGTCGGATTTCCGAGCAGTACCGGCCTGAGACAGATTCATCTGGAGAGCATCAGGAAACAGGGCCTGCAGCAGAGCCATTCTGTAGTAGGCTGCCTAATTGGCTAGGAAGAGTCAGCAGAGTCATCTAAAGCCCAGCAGGACCAGTTTGTTGGTGCTCAAAGCTGAGATAGTACCTATGCTTGCTTATTCCAGTCTTGGACCCAGCCCTGCTCCTGCCTGGCCTCAGTCCTGGGTCTGACCCTGGGCTCTGGCTCCTGCCTGTTGATGCCTGCTCTGACCACCAGATGCTACCACCCATGTCCCAGTCACTGAGACTGATTTGTGCTGAGATAGATACAGAGAGGGGTCCCCTATAGCTTAGCATTTGCCCCCAGTCCTGCACTGATTTCCAAGTCAGCAGACCCCTGAACCCATGTGGAGCCCCATTGAGATCAATGGGGGCCTGCCAGAATGGAACACTGGCTTTTAAGGGGCTGAGTGCAGGTCTCTTCCCACCAGGAGCTTGTGGCAGGACTAGGGCCTTGATCACTTCTTTGTGCAGGATGACTTGAGGTGCTTTCCTCTCACCTATGCAACATGCATGCTGCTTTTTGCTTTATTTATCTGGGGTTTGGGAGAGCCTCAAAAATCTATTTCCAGGCAAGGTTTATGTACGATAGAACCTTTTCTTTTCCCACTTTCTATCTGTCTTTAACTTTGTTTTGTCTGGTATTTTTGCAGCTGCTGAAACATAGCTCCTGAGTGACTAAGATTTGGGGTTGATTGTCAAAGGCACAAATGGCAGTTGGGTGCCTAACTCCCATGGGAAGCCTGGCTGATATTCTGCCTTGCAATCTCACTAACCTTAATGATCTTGCTTGGTTTAATCTGAGTTGATCAGATTATGGCTTCCACAGAACTCAGCTGATGCTTGCGTGTCAGGGGCTTCATTATCTGTAAGCACCTTCCTCAACCCCTAGCTCCGACACACCTGCTGTCTGTATTCTTCCTGTAGATTCACCTTCCCACGGGGCACGTCCGGTATCCAGAGTTTAGGACGCTGGAAGCCATGAAGCATGATGAGTAGCTATATTTATCCTCCCAACTAAGATCATCGCAGTTTACTAAGGCCCTTTTTGGAGCACTGCTTTTGATCCAAATCAGCTTGTTGTTACAGGGTCATTATGGAAACAACAGGCAACACCCACTCCCCTTCATTTCCATGGTGTTGGCATAGGGAAAAAGAGTCTGCAAATGGAATTTGAGGTTGGATCCCTGCATGGCAGTGAGCTGCATTAGTACCAGGGTGCTGAGCCGGCTCAAGTCTGTCATATCATGCCACATGAATCTCATCCCTCCAGCTCTTTCCTCCCGCCCCCACCCGCTGCTCTGCTGTTCCTGTGTATCAGTTCCCTTTACTTATGTACTAGCTTTTGATAAGAGCAGCAGTCTTGTTGACAGAACTGCTCAGCCTTACATTGCACCCATGAGATCTCCCCTCAGATAAGAGGCACCTGCAACCCTACACATAATTTCAAAACAGAGGATGAGATCATGCTTCCTTCATCTAGTACATCCATCGCTGGAGAGCATGAAAGTGAGCAATGAATCCTCCTTCTCAGTCTATTTCCTTGCATGTGTTTACTTTGGGATAAAGACTTTTGAGATTTGCAGCTGGTATAAGTTGCTTGCTTGCTTGCTTGTTACAGGCCAGATTTTCTGTCTCTTGCCTGTGCAAACAAACTTACAGAAACATGTACATCTCTGCACGTTTTTACCATAATTGCATGGACAAATAGGATTGAGAGAGAGAAAACGGGTGGTGTTTGGGGGGGAGGACAAAAAAAGAGGAGAAGAGGCCAGTAGGTTGGATTAGCAGAGAAGACATTTCTAGATGCTCCTGTATGAACTATTGAATCACACTAGGCAAAAAAATGGAGGGGCAGATTAATGGGCATACACTGATTTACACAAACTAAGACTCTTGCCCTAGAGGTTAGTGCTAGCTAGGATCTTAAATGTGAGCACATGCATCTTGCCAATGTGGGAGATAATAAGCAATTTAGTGCATGAAGATCTAAGTGAGAGAATGTCTTGGACCTATTCTGACAACCGCTGCCTCGTTATACTTAATCCTGCCTCTGCGGGCGGAGGGGTGTGTGGACTAGAGGTTCTTTCCACCTGTACATCTCTGTGATCTCCAACTGCCTTAGCTATGGAAGGAAATGCATGGCAATGATTAGAGAGGAGAATGTGAATCAGGACTTCTGGTTCTTTTCCTGTCTCTGCCACTGATAAGCTCTGGGCTCTTGAATGGATCATTTAACCTGCCTATGGCTCAGTCTACCCACCAGCAAAATGAGTTTAATAATACACCCTGCAGCGTCCTTGTCAATCTTTGAGGTCTTCAGATGCACACATGATATAGGAGCAAACTGCTACCATCTTGGAGCTGCTAAACTACTTTTAGAAGTGCTGGGCTTCACAGACTCCGTTACTTCAATATTCTGATATCTGAGCACATGGCGGCTGAATACATGATATATGGACATAAAATAGGCTTTTGCATTATAGAAGGAGGTTGTAGCAGGCAAAGTATTTATTTAAAAAAACACCTGTTTGTGGTCTCCTGGGTAAAAACCTCAATGAAGCAGGCTTGTATATTGGGTTATGAGATACCATTAGAGCATAATTCAGCTTTCTGTATAAGCAGAATATTGTAGTGCTTCTTATTTTGCTGAAGTCCCCTGGGGCTTTCGGTTTTCTGTAAACATCACCTCCCCATCTAGACACAAAGAAATCATTATACACCCCCTGTTGTTGTTGTTCATTAGAAATATCTTTCCTGTTCCATTAGCAAGGTTTTTCAATCTGGTTTTTAGGTGGTTCTGCTTAATGATTTCTCCATGTATATTTAAAGAGTGGGTGTGCACTGGGACTGATGGTAACGTGATGTTTTTGCTGTTGGGGAAGGATCAGACCAATCCTGATATGAATATCTCAGTTAGAGAAGTTGCTGGTTTTACTGACTGCCCCTCTGTGTTTAGATAGGAGGCATGGAGGTCACCTCCCTCCAGCTGATGGGAGAACTGATGGATCAGTAGCACAGGGCATGACAAATTCACTTTCCTATTCCAGTTGTTGCTGAAGAACCATGTGGATTTGGGTGGGGATCGGTCACCCCCACCATTGTGGGGTTATTTTTTGGCTTTACTGCAATAACAGAGTTGAGAGCAAAGATTGAGCGCAGGCCTGTGTGCCCTCATGTATACATGTGCTGAAGCCGTACCTGAGAATCTGAGCTGGACGAGAGATGCTGGAGGTCTACAACCCCTCAAAATGCTAATTCTATTCAGAAAGCTTCCATGGAATTATTGGGGACTCCAGAAGAGGGAAATCAAAGCAGGGGACATTTGCAGCACCACCCTGAGGCCCGAAAGTGGTGCTTGAGAGTCAGTTGCCCTGTCACATAATTATAAAATGCTCCTGCCTCCAGGAGCCGACAGCTTAATATTGTTTGCAGTGTTGTAGCCGTGTTGGTTCCAGGATTTTAAAGAGACAAGGTGGGTGAGGTAATGTCTCTTATTGGACCAACTTTTATTGGACCAGTCATAATTATAAAATGTAATAATTCCCGTAATTGCTTTCCCCACTGTCCTTGTGGCTTGCATGGTACAGGCGCTTAATTCCGTCTTAAGATCAGTGCAACACACTGGCTGAGAGTGTCTCTGTCTGCTCTAGTGGCTGGATCACATAGGAGTTTTATGAGTTGGCTACTACCTCCAGGCTAATGGACCTGATCCTGTAGCTCCAGCGGTAGAGGCTCATGCCTCTAGATTCAGAGGTCCTGGGGTTCACTGCTGAACCCATCCAGAAGGTTGTCACATAAATGAAAACCCTGAGATCTTCCTCTCAGCTGATCTCCCCTGTCCTTCTCTGTCTCCTCCCATGCGTGTCTCTTTGTGCAGATGGTGAAACATTCATGCCCGTACAGCTTTGTATGTTGTTAAATCAAGAATATAAAGGGTCTAAGTGAATCTGGAGAACGGGGAACCCAGACAAGAACTGTCTTCTTTATGGCCCATGCAGACTGTTCCCATTTCTCTATTCCAGCCAACATTCCTTTCGTGGTCAGACCTGCGTCAACTATGGAGTGCGACCAGACTTCCTACCTGGGACATGGGCAGCAGAGAGGTGATGGTATGGATCAGTGCATGAGGGGGAGAGTTTCTTGTTGGGGGATTTAGGAAGGGTTATGTTGGGAGGGCTTTAGCACCTTGGGCAGAGGAAGAAATGAGTCTGCCCATCTCTTCCTACTCCAGCAGCACTTCATGGAGAGTGGCAGCTCTGAAGCAAGTTTTTTTGTAAACCTATGGAACAACCCCCCTCCCCCCCTCCATCCCCCAAATCGGGAGACTCCTGGCTTTCTGGCCAACCTTGTGACATCACCATACATCCTGAGATGCTAGAGGTGAACATGAGCACCTGGGCAATCCTCCAGAAGCCTCAGGCTAGGCAAGAATACACAATTATTACGTGACTGCTTGCTAAGTGAGGGCAGCATCTAACAAAGGTAGATGGTGTATAAATAAACATTGAAAACTGAATGGAAAAGCAGATTGTCTGTTCCCAAATCTCTTCAATAATGGAACAGCAAGCAGCTGTCAGTCCACCTCCCCCAGATCCCTCACTCAAGCAGACAGCCACTGCATTATTAATCATCTCCTCCTGTAGAATGGCTTTAAAGTCAAGGGGACGGAGTGTGGTCTCAGGATGCTGGCCGAACAAAAGGGGAAGTAACATCTTCCTTTTGCCTTGATGTTTATTTCCAGCAAATGGCTCCACTTCACTTTGATATTCCTCTTGCTCAGCTTCGGCATGGCTCAAGTTGGTAGCACCATCACCGGGGGGCCAGGAGTTCATTATTATTATTTGTATTACAGTAGCACCTAGAGGCCCCGCCCACCATTCTGCTAGTCACTATACAGACAGAGGGGAAGGGGCGAGCTCTTTGCGGCGGGGATTACATTGTTAGATCCTCTTGTTGCCCATGGGCAGCTGAGGCACAGGGAGATTACAGCCCTAGGGTAAAGCCCACTGAAGTCAATGGAGTTTTTCCATTTAATTTAGTGGATCTGGGATCAGTTCTTCAGGGTGAGGACTATGTGGTAGCAATACGTCTTGTGCTATGCCTAGAAGTCTGATTGTACAGCATTTTGTATCCGTTGTTTTTTTTGTTTAGGAAGGTGGATTAAGTCGTCCCAAAAGCTGCAAGTCTCAAAGATGCTGTCACAATGTAGCCAGAACACTCGCTAGCCACGGGGCACTGAGAACTGACTGGCTGATGCTGTCTGTCTGCCCCAGGCTAAAGCCAGGACTTCTCTAGGGATCCCAACCAGGATTCAAGCAAAATCAACTGAGCAAAACAAGGCTTTGCAGACAACATCATCCAGTGCTTTCAATCCAGGGAGAGTTTACCCCACTCTCCAAATCAAGTACCAGAGCAAGACATGCCCATGTCCTCCTCCTGCTTATATAGTTCCCTGCTGATTAAAGCCCCAGTTCAGCAAGGTACGTAAGTGCATGCCTAACTGCAAACATAGATACGAGTAGTCCTGCGGACTTCAGTGCTTTAAGTTAAGCATGTGCTTAAGTCCTTCACTAAAGTCCTGATCAGGCTAAGTGTCCCATATCCCCTGGGGGGAGTGGTGCTGAGTGACTGCTTTGGGAGTTTGGGGCCCTCAGTGCCTTGCAGGAAATGCTGAGCAACTTGGCTGCATCACAGCTGGTAAACTAGCTGCACCTAAGCCCAGCTTCACTGCCTCCTTGGCTGGTGTTTTTAACTATAGCAGAGCAGGGGAATAACTTCTCACTGAATTTAAATTCTTCTGGGTGTTTTGTCTGGACATGTGGTATTGTTTCTGGTTATAATTGGGTTTCCAGTGCAAATACGTGTAATTATGAATTCAACATTCCCTTTCTGTTAATATTCTGCAATGTTTGCTCTAAATTCGATGGTAAACAAACATTCCGGAACCTCATACCTTTGCTGGAACATTCCCAGAAAGCAAACGCCACCAGACCAAGCTGATGTGAAATTCACAGGCATATTCTTCTTGCAATCTTTCACTTTGTTTTTCACTTTAACCTCCAACAACTCCATGAGAATGCTGGTGCTAAAACTGGCTGTGAAATTCACAATTTCTCTTTCATAAAATTTCACCTGAAAAGACTGGCTGTTTTTGTGCATTATCATACCACCTCACAGTGTCTTGATTTGTAATTTTGTAATTTTTTGCAGTGCACATATGCTGAAATGTACATATGCGTCAATGTACACTTACCAACCACTCTTCCCTTATTGTAACTATTGGTGACCTTGGAAACATTTATAGGTTCAAAAGGGAATGCAAAAAGCCTTGAATTTCAAGTACTTGTTAAAAATATTTGTGCATGCCCCCAGTCTATACAATCCCATTTAGAAGGAACAATGTCCAGTATGAATTTAGTTTTAGTTTGGGAAAAATACTTTCCTTTCCTGTTTAACTTGAGAGCATTTTCCAATTGGAAAATGGTTTTTTCCCCCATAAGCAGTCCATCCCTTTCTCTGTGAAGTTAGGTATCACAGGTTGTATATCTGTTACCTACATCAGTGACAAAGCCATAGGGAGAATTGTACTAATGCTTTAATAGCCTTTTTCAGTAGGAAGAACGGTTACACTGAAGAAAGGAAAAGAGAAGCTCATGTATCAAAGAAAAGCAGGTAGAAGCATGTTTATCCAAGTCATTGGGATGGCTACATGTAGTACCCAGGGAATAAACCTAGAGCTGGGTGGCACATCTCTTTGGGATAGGTCAGGTAGTCTGATTATACACACACCTATAGACGTTATTCATCCATTGGATGTGCCGTGGCAGCCTCAGAAGGAAGTTATTTAGAGACTGCATGTCACTTAACTCCCTTGGCCCTGAGGGTGTGATGAGATAAGATTTTCAGTGCTTTATTTTCATAAACTGCCAATTTTTTCCTTGTTATAGATACTTCGCTTTAATCTGCTATCCATCTCTTCTGTCTGCAGCCTGCTCTGCTGCCCTGGAAAGGGAAGAGGGATCATGCATTATTATCCTGGGAGGGGAGGGGGAAAATGTCCAGATCGCTTTAGGGCTAGGTTATAACTTGGCCTACATGCTTATGCAGGGGAATAAGCATCCCACTGTCACTGCTGCATGGGCTACCTGGACCTTAGGTCCAATGCTTACTCCCTACAGAGGAGGTAACTAGGTGTGGATTTGGGCACCTAACTTCTTTAGATTCCTTTGAAAATCCCAGCTGGGGTGAAGAAGGTTAACCTCTTATACAAGCAGGCTGCTTAATGGCTTTTAAATAAAGCCAGGAAAATCCCTCCTTGTTCTGAGAGGTCTCCCAATCCCACAAGATTTATTTGACCAAAATGGCAGCTGCAGAGGTTTCCCCGCGGTTCCCGGCTTACCAGGCTGTGACAGAGAGCGGGGTGCGAAGAAGGCTTATCTATTCACATCACACCTGTAGAGAGAATGGGGGTTAAGTGTAGATGTGAAGATTTGCCCTGATTCCCAACCCCCACTGTCTCCTCCACAAATATCTTACCTGGATTGATATTTCAAAGCTATTTTGGGCAACAGCAACACATTTAATCTACAGCTTGTTCGCATGCTGAAGTACTGTACCATGAAGACTCAGATAAATTTTGACAGCTCCCACTATTTAGAGCGGCATGAAAAGCTAAACCATGAATCACTGAGTATTTACAGTGGAATTCATCCCAGGATACCTGTACTCCCCTCACTTTGAAATGAAGGCCTGATCGAAGATATCCGCGAGAGCTTAAAGGCTCTGGATGAGAGGCTCAGCTAGTGTAAACAGGCATAGCCCCATCCTGTCCCTGGGCTAGGATCCACAAGGTGGATAATACTCTGTAGTGGTTCTGGAATTCAAAGGCCCTCCAGTCAATATAGTCTACTCTGGAAGTTCTTTGGGACTAGTTCCCTATACATTCTGGGGAGAATTAAGCTCTTTAAATAGAGCAAACATATGTTTCTTTCCTTCTGGAAGCTGGGGATGGTAGAGTAGTGGGGAAAAATGTATTCACAAATAATTATTTAGTAATCAAATGTTAACCATTCACAAAAAACATAATTAACAGGGAATTATTGAACTAGTTCTTTCGGAACCTTTATAGTGCTAATGGAGATGGCCCTGGCTGGTGCACAGGACACTTTGGTTCAGTTCCCAGCTGAGACACACACTTCCTGTGTGACCTTAGGCAAGTCAATTAATCTACCACGTGCCTCCTTTCCCTTCTGTAAAATGGGGATAATCTGTTTGTTTTAGCATTTTTATCTCGCTGCCCATCGCTGTAGTATCTGAGTACCTCCCTGGTGAAACTCATTTGATCTCTGTTCTACCCAAGAGAGTAAAGATGAAGGTCAGAGTGGGAGAGCTACTGGGCGAATCGATCATTGAGGAGAGAGTGGTTAGATGAAAGAGGAATGTAATGGCCTTTTCATCTCAAGACGTGGAAATAATGGATAATCTGGCCACCCAACAGAGTTCTGTACTGTGCATTGACAAAATCATCCTCAGAGCGCAGATGAGGGTGGCAGTTGTCCTTCCATCATGTGATGTTCCGTTGCAAGGGAGTTAGTTACGTGAATTAGGCAATGCAGTTCAACATGCAGACTTGCTAAAAGGCAGGGCCCATTCAAGTATGGCTGAGCGCCCCTGCAAAGCTGTTAGAGCTCCAGAATTTCAAGGCCCAACATTTGGTGCCTTACACTAATCTCAGCCCATACATCTTCCTGTCCCTGAACTCTCATGCCATGTTGGGTAAGTGGATTGGGCTCAGTGTGGTGCAAGAGGGGTAAGTATTGTGTCCAGGACTGGTGGATGTGCTTGCAGAGAAAGGAAAGCAAGCATAGTACTTCAGTATTACAAAGCACTTTGAGATCAGCAGATGGGAACTGAGCAGTTATTTATCAGTCTCCTAAACTGTGGTAGGATAAATCAGGACTCTTTGGCTAGTTCAAGGTCTATGAAGCCTTGAAAGAGTAAGCAAACTGGACTGTAGATTGCTGAGTAAGAGTGTGCTTCTGTCATATATGGCCTGTTTGTCATTTAGATGCAGAGAGAACACACATGAGCCTTTAGTTTCTCTGAAGTGGATTTCCAAAACTCTAGCAACTCACTTTAAGTGTCAGGCAGGGGTTCTGGGTAAACTAGATATAGGGTAAAATGTTCAAAAGTGCCCTAAGGGTTTAGGGGCCTAAGTCATATTGATTTAAGGGCCAGAGTTTCAAAAGTATTTAGGTGCCGAAAGATCCAAATGGTGGAAGGACATGAGACGAAGGTTCATGGGGATTGATGGGTGTTGGCAAAAGCCAACAACACGCCCTTTGCTGTCCAAAATAAGCATTAAAGCATGGAGAAGTCTGTTCGAGGGATCAGAACAAAACGGTCACACAGGCACTTCCTTTGCAATAAGAGCCTAATATCGGGAGAAGGGGTTTCAATTGAAATATGTTTTAAAATATAGTTCCTGCCTTAGTTTATCTAGCAAACACTTCGACTGCGACCCAGCCTCACCCCCAGATCAAGGGATGAAATGCCAAGTGGCTTCATTTTTTATTGCACTCCTGCCAAATGCACTCTGCCCTTTCCAATCTCCCTCTGTTTCTGGCATGAAGCAGGGTGCTGCTGAGCTTTAGGTTACCGGTCTGCTGGTACCTGCTTTCACCAGAGTCCCTGCCAGTATCCTGAAAGGACCTGCCTCTTGGCTCCTTTTACTGAGTCTTTTTAGGTGCGGTTCCACTGCCATACGTGATGTCAGTCTTCCGTTGCCTCCGGCAAAGTGGAAAACATCTGCCTCCTATAACCCTGCAGTCACTCACAGAATAGTCGGTATTCTGCTGCCCTGGGTAACTGCCAGTTCTGGCTATAGGGTACATCCTTCATCACACAGATGCGCTTTCACTTGCTGTTTCTCACACAGGCTGTGTGGCCCTGGATGCAGGGAGCTGCGGAGACTCTGTCTCCTGGTGACTCCGGTATTGGGTGCTGGGGATTTTTCTTAATCTAAAAAGAATATGAAATAAAATGCGTGCTGTGACCCTTCTCTCTGACCCCACTGCTTCCTGCTGTGCCAGTCACTCCCCTTGCTGTGCCTTGGCATCTGCTGTCTGCCTGGTCTGTTGAGTCTGTGTAGCTTTGGGGTGCTGACAGTCTCTTATTTATTATTTGTCTTACAGTAACACCAAAGAGCTCTACTCATGGACCCGGGCCTGTTATTCTACATGCTGTTTATACAGTGCCTGGCACAAGAGGGCTCTGATCCTAACTGGGGGGGCCTCCAGGTGCTACCCTATTAAATACCCCAAATCAGGTTTTAGGGCAGCTGTATAAGATCTTGCAAATCCATCTCTCTTGTGGCTGGTTCCACGCAGAAGCACTGGGTGCAGGGACTAGAGCGGATGCGCTCGCGTCACAGCAGATGGTTGGAAGAACAATAGCAGCAAATCTCCCGACACGTTTGCTCGTAATCCAGCACCTGTCTGTGCAGACCACAGATGGCACAAAAAGCCCTGACAAAGGAGAGACAGGCGTGATGGGGGGTTGAGAGGGTGACAGGAAGAAAGCGAGGGGGGGGGAGGGATGGACCCCCTGAAAGTGCTGGGCATGCTGATGAATCACTGGCACATTTACTCTGTGCAATTTATGTGGAGGGAGGGGCCCGTTCAGTTTCTTGGTGTTTATGGGACCCGAAGCCCCAAATCAGCAAAAAAAATGCCAGTGGGGAGATGTATACACGTTGCTAGGAAATCATAAAAAGTGTCGGCGAAGGGCACATCCATTCATGTGGTTGGGGGAGAACTGGAGAGAGAGAACTCATTACATCATGGGGTGAAACGGCAGTAGAGATTTGGGGGATGGGGACAGGGAAAAAGATGACACACTTTAACCCATGCAGAATCCATCCCTGATTCTCCTCTTGAAGTAACCACAGTGAAATCAATGCCGATAAACTGGTGTAAGCGTGGAGTAAGTCAGAGCAGAATGAGGCACGCTGGGCTAGATTTTCAAAAGCACTCAGGATATTAGGCGCATGGTGCGTGTTTAGCTCATTTCACAATCTGGCCATAAGTGTCATGATGGAAGCTTTTATTTTTATTTATATAAAATGATTTCTTTCCCTCCCCCCAAAAAAAACAAGGGGAGGAAAAAAAGACAAAAAAAAAAATAAAGGACTGGAAAGGGAACAAAGCGAGGGGAAAGGAAAGCAACATCGTGGTTTCCATTCACTAGGAATTAGTTTTCTAAAAAGTCAGACCAAATCTCCAATTTGTCTGAGAAAACATTACCCACCCTGTAGCTAATGGGAGCTTTTAGTTACTGAACACTTATTTAAATGCTAAAATGGCACCTGGGCTTTTTTTGTTTGAAGATCTGGTCCCAGTTTTGGGATGCTCAGCACTTGAAAATCTGGCCTTGATGTCTTTTGGAAATCTGGCCCATTATTTGCCAGATTGTAGCAAAAATACTCAGTCATTCAAAAACAATTCCTATCCTTGCAACAAAGCCCGTTGCCACCTGTGTCCACATATCTATTCAGGGGACACCGTCATAGGGCCTAATCACATCAGCCACACTATCAGAGGCTCATTCACCTGCACATCCACCAATGCGATATATGCCATCATGTGCCAACAATGCCCCTCTGCCATGTACATTGGCCAAACTGGACAGTGTCTATGTAAAAGAATAAATGGGCACAAATCAGACATCAAGAATTATAACATTCAAAAACCAGTTGGAGAACACTTCAATCTCCCTGGTCACTCGATTACAAACCTAAAAGTAGCAATTCTTCAACCAAAAAACTTCAAAAACAGACTCCAACGAGAGACTGCTGAATTGGAATTAATTTGCAAACTGGATACAATTAACTTAGGCTTGAATAAAGACTGGGAGTGGATGGGTCATTACACAAAGTAAAACTATTTCCCCATGAAGAAAAGGAGTACTTGTGGCACCTTAGAGACTAACAAATTTATTTGAGCATAAAGATATTCCTTTCTTTGTGTCTTTTTGTAACTTAAGGTTTTGCCTAGAGGGATTCTCTATGTTTTGAATCTAGTTACCCTGTAAGGTATTTACCATCCTGATTTTACAGAGGTGATTCTTTTTACTTCTATTAACATTCTTCTTTTCAGAAACTGAATGCTTTTTCATTGTTCCTAAGATCCAAGGGTTTGGGTCTCTGGTCACCTATGCAAATTGGTGAGGATTTCAAACCTTCCCCAGGAAGTGGGGTGCAAGGGTTGGGAGGATTTTGGGGGGAAAGACGTTTCCAAACGGGCTCTTTCCTAATAAAATAAACCTGGTTAGGTGTTTGGTGGTGGCAGCGAAAGTCCAAGGGCAAAGGGTAAAATAGTTTGTACCTTGGGGAAGTTTTAACCTAAGCTGGTAAAAGTAAGCTTAGGAGGTTTTCATGCAGGTCCCCACATCTGTACCCTAGAGTTCAGAGTGGGGAAGGAACCTTGACATGTTTATTCCCGTGTTTATTTCCCGCCCCCCCCCCCCCCCACTGTTCCTCAGATGTTCTTGTCAACTGCTGGAAATGGCCCACCTTCATTATCACTACAAAAGGTTCCCACCACTCCCCTCCCCCCCAGCTCTCCTGCTGGTAATAGCTCACCTTACCTGATCACTCTCATTACAGTGTGTATGGTAACACCTATTGTTTCATGTTCTCTGTGTATATAAATCTCCCCACTGTATTTTCCACTGAATGCATCCGATGAAGTGAGCTGTAGCTCACAAAAGCTTATGCTCAAATAAATTTGTTAGTCGCTAAGGTGCCACAAATACTTCAATTCCTTTCTGGTGAGTTTAGTTATAAAACAAGCCAATTTTCTTATGGAATGCCCATGAAACTTGCAACACAATGATTCTGAAATGAGTTGTTTGTTTCAGGAAAAATGTATGTTGGTTTAAGTTTTAAAGTTATTTATTGGGCTGGCTAGTGTCTGTGCCCTACTGCCATCTACTGGATGGAATCAGAACTGCTCCACTCTGTGTCATAAGCCCTATGACGCTACTATTGAGACTTGGTTAGTTCAAGTGCCAGTGAAGTAGGAGATTAAGTTCTAATCCTGTGGCTGTGTTATCCAGCAAAGAGATGACTGTGAAGATTTAAATGGCCATGGATTTGTTGGAACAGATTAATTTGTTAGATACCTCAAAGAGTCCATTTATGGACTTTGGTTGCTGAAATATATTACTATCCCGATTAGTGTGGAATAGATTGTGTTGGTCTTCAGGCCTGGAATGGGGAATGAGACCCCCCCACCGTGTGCCCCTACACAAGCTATCTGAACCCAGGAGTAAGTGGGCACTGCTGGTTTTCGTACTACTTGATGGAGCAGCTGAAGACTTAGGCAAGAGTTAAAAATGAGGGGAACTTTTGCACTGAGTGGTACATTGGAGCGGTGTTGTACATTGTTGCTGGTATACATCAGCAGCCACTATCCCCTGGAGCAAGGGTGAAGCAGGGAGGGAACTGTACCTCTGCTGAGGGTCTCTGAGACACAATACCTCCTGGGCTGGTGCAACTTACTTACCACCCTGTGCTCAAGACTGTGCCTACAGGCAAAATCAAGCCCAGAGGCTATAGAAGTCAATTTGCATCCCGCTTTCATGCTGGCTTAGCAACCATACGAGAGGTTTGCTGTATAGAATGTAAACATAATACCTAATTTGTGATTATGAATTCATTGTGCCGTTTGCTGAAGTGATATTACGGCAGGAGGGAATCCGATTTCCATTCTCTGGTAAGGGGTCCCAGAATGCCAGTGTCCCAAATATTCTTACCGAATAGTGATGTCAATGCTAGGAGTAGTCTCAGAAATGCCAACAGCAATTGAAAATAACAGGCCAGATCCTCAGCTGGTGTAACTCAGTGTAGCTCCACAGCGGGCAGCATTCAGCCATTCAGGAGCCATGTAGATCAGCGGTTCTCAACCAGGGGTGTGAGGCCCCCTGGGGAGCAGCGAGCAGGTTTCAGGGGGTCCACCACACAGGGCCAGCATGAGAATCATTGGGGCCCTGGGCAGAAAGCCAAAGCCAGGCTGCCCTGAGCCCTGCCACCCGGGGCGGAAGCCTGAGCAGCTTAGCTTCGTGGGGCCCCCCTGTGGCGTGGGGCCCCGTGCAATTACCCGGCTTGCTACCCCCGATGCAGGCCCTGGCTTTTCTACGCAGAAAAACAGTTGTGGCACAGATGGGCCGTGGAATTTTTATAACATATTGGGGGACCTCAGAAAGAGAGAGGCTGAGAACCCCTGATGTAGACTTACCCCTCGGAAGAGCTGGGCTGTTATATTCCAGCATGGCGAGAAGTCCTTTTCGCTGAATAAGTTGGCAGGTCAGTGTGCTGCGAAAATGGGGTGCAGTTTGTTTTTGTTGACGGATAGTAACCAAAAGTACCCTTCCAACAAGTGATGGGCCATAAGCAGCCGCCTTTTCTGGAACCAGCAGTATTCACGTTTCTCTCGTGTCCTGCGGATCTCCATTCAGAATAGAGTTGCATCCCATGAATACACCAGCGCCCCTTGGAGTGTGCGGAGTCTGCAGAAAGCCATGGCACAGTGGCCAGTCAATGTCTGCCCCATGATGATGTGCGGGAGGAGGAAAGCTGAGGGCTGAACACTGCAATTCCCAGCAGGGTGTGATGTTTAGGTCTCTGGGGGGGGGAGGAACAGCAACCACTGCGCAGCTGCATGAGAACTCCTTACTGGCCAGTTCATGGTCCTGGAAAAATCACCAGGGCTCTGCCCTTCTGGCTGAAGGGTGCAGTGCTAGAGGTGGCAAAGTCAGCTAGCAGAGGGATGAGGAAGACAAGAGACCCCTAGGCTGGGAACTGATCACTCTCCATATATCCTGAGGCCAAAATACAGTAGAAATAAGCCCTGGTGGCTGGTACATTTCCACACTCTAGAACACTGCAGATTTCAGACCTAAGGAAGTAACACAGCTTGGCTAGACTTTACAATGCATTTTGAGGGCATAATTCACCTAGCTGTTCACCACTAAAGTCTTGCATTAGGGCTTATGCGGTATTTAGATGTCACATCGACCTTGTGCTGGGGTGAATTTCATTCTTCCTCAATAAACTGATAAGGGCTAGTCAGGTTGCAAGTCATGATCACTGCTTCCAGATTGGCTAAGGATTGTGCCACACAATTGGTTTTGTTGCTCCCTGACCACTACTCCCTCCTACCACCATGGCTTGTTTGTCTTGTCTGTTTTGACTGTAAGTTCTTTGGGGCAGGGACTTTACTGGCAGGGTTTGTACAGCACAATGGTTGGCCTCTCAGCGTTACCACAGTAAACAGTTTAATAATAAAACCACATGACCTGTGCTCAAAGTTTGGAAGCTCACTATATAGTGGGCATTTAAAACAACACTTTAAATTGATTGTTGGGGTTTTTTATTGTTCAGTTACTGTATCTGCCAGATCTCTGGAAGGCTTTGGTCTGTCTATTACTTATTGTAGCTCAATTTGTGACTGCTTCTTGGAGACAGAAAGGGAGCTAGTGGGGCAAACCCTGGCTGGAAGCCAAAGAAAGGCAATATACAGTAGGAAGAAGCTGCAATTCATTCTGCAGTTAGTCTGTGCTTTCTGAGGTCAGTGACAAGACATTGCCTGTCAGACAGGCAATTATTCCATTTTGGAAACAATTCTTTCTGTCTATGGGAATATTTCCAAGTGTGTGGATCTGTTTTGGATGACAGTGTACTGGGCTGCCCTGGATCAAAATGGCATTGTTCTTTGGATCATGCAAGGCCATGTTGGTACTGCCTGGGGAAGTTCTTGAATAACAGCTGCTATTAGTTGCTCATCCCTGAAGCTCCATGCAGGTGGCCAGACAATGTTTTCATTCAAGTGAAACCTGGGGGCTACAGTGAGAGTGCTGGCACAGAACGGAAATACCTCCCACGCTGAATACACCCACGCACCAGAGATCAGGCTCAGCAGCTTTAGCCTTGAAATGGTGAGCCTCTCCTACCTCCTGGATGGCTTAGATTTTAACAGGGCCTAAAGGGGTTAGGTGCCCCAGTCACAGTGAGGGAGTTTAACCTGGTGGTTCCTCGTTGCCTCACCAAGGAATCAGACCCTCAGGTGGAATTAGTTCCCATACATATTTCCTTGCTGTTTTGATGCTGTGCACCATGGACTTGGTCCAGGCCCCATTAAAATCAATGGAAAGTCTCACACTGACTTCAGAGGGCTCCGAATCAAGCCCCATAAGGGCTTCTTTTAGTCAAGAAGTTGCAGTGGCATTGGGTGCGAGTGTGAGCCTCTGTAGTCAGCCTAGGAACTGAGGCGCCCCAGAGATGGGTGCATAGTATCTCTCTTTCGGTAGGGAGATGGCTCCCATTATCATGGGAGCATCTTGCAGTGGTTAAGGTATTGATCCTCCGACACCCCTGTGAGCTTGTGCAGTGCTAGTATCCTTGTTCTCCCGTTGAGGAACCCAAGCACAGAAAGGTTAAGTGCCTTGCCCAAGCTCACACAGGAAGCCTGTAGCAGAGCAAGGACTTGAATCTGGATCTCCAAAGTCTAAAGTAGCACTTGACCCATGGGACCAGCCTTCTGTTTCCGATGGGCTACCTACACTATATGGCATGGCAGTCTGGCTCACACACCCCTTCTCACCAGGCGCTTAAAGTTGAATAGTGCTTAAGCAAAGCACTGTGACCCACCCTGAGACTTGACCAGTCAGAGTTATGCCCTTTTGCCTCATGGATCTGCTTCTGTGTCCCCTTTCACCATAGTACACGAGGGTCTGTTTCCCAGCTCTCCTGCCAAATGTCCAATTTAGATCTTCTGCTCCTGCAGTTTGACTCATTTTGTGGTGGAGCTTGTCTCCTCGTGTTGTTTTACAGCCTGGCTGCAGCCTCCTGGCAGTGTGCTTATGGCATAAACATTACCACAGCCCGAGATGGGCTTCCTAATCACTGCTGCAGAACGGGCTTTTGTGAGTCACCGGAAAAACTCGCAGAGCTCCTTGTCTTTGTCTTCCTTCCCCCTGCATCGAGTTCCTTCGGGCACATAAGCATTAGCAGGTTCTTTCAGTCAAGAAGCATGTGGCACCTGGGTCAGGCAGCGCTGTTGGAAAGGGGCTGCCTGCAGAAGAGCTGGCACTCAGCAGTGTTATGCTGGCTGCTGCCCCTCACAATCTCTGCCCTGTCTAATGGGGTTGACTGGCTTGTGAGCTGGCAGGCTGCCCTCCTCACACATGGCCATTAGTGCAGGTGGGCAAGGCCGCCAAGACCTCATTGATGATCATTAAGCAAGAGTCTGAGCCAGAAAGGCCCTAATGATCTTCTCTGTCCCGCGGTTAAAGCTGGTCCATGGGCAAGGGGAGGTGGCAACCATAATTCAGCTCCCAACTAGATGAACTGCTCAAATGAAAAACCTGCCACAGGTCTAAGGATTGGCCTAGAGCTCTGCCAAATACAGTTTCATGCTAATCCAAGGGCACGGGACTTGGATGGGGGTTGCAAGACAACAGAAATGGGGAGGGGGTCTGGTCTTTCCAGCTCTCCAGGAGACACCCCTTCTCCCCCATAATGTCCTTGCCCCTGAACACTGCACCGTCCAGCACTCAGCTGGAAGCTGAGTAGCCGTGCTCTGCTGCTGGGGCAGTGGCTGCTGGCCAGGGATCGAGAGGAGGAGTGGGGCTTATTCTGATGTTCTGTTCTTAACAAACTGCAGCTCCCATGCCCAGAGCTGATAGACGTCCGCTTGATGTGGAGGGTCTGATTGATCCAGTAACGTGGCATGTGATGGTAGGGAAGAAGAAGGGAAGGGGTCCCACAGGCAGAGCACACTCCCTTGGATTTATCCCCAGGAGGTCCCATCATCTCCAAATGGCTGCATCAGGCTTCCTGGGCTCTCTTTCCTCTGTCACATATCGTGCTGAAGGCTCTGAAGTTGCACAAGGTCTTAAATGCCCATTTAACACAGCATGAGACTGGGATGAGTAACACAGACTGTGGTTCAGAGTTCCTTCTGTGGGCTGCCAGCCATGGCCCATGGCGCCAATGAAAGATGAGGAGTGTTCCTGCATTCCACGAGACAAGGGCTCCATGAAGCGGCAAACAGGCACAGCGGCCAGTTTGCAAGCTGCTATCCCGCCGCTGCTGACATCTGCTATTGCTAACACTAACAATGTGCCTAGCGGTAGCGCTGCCTGCCTCACAATAGACTCCCAGCGAAGTTCAGCTGGGTGGAAAAACACTAAAGGGAGCCAGCACCTGCTTAAAGAAGTTCATGAACTTGTTTCAGTTTCAATGTCCCTTCATCCCACACAAAGACCAGAATGATTAGATGTGACAATGGCTGAAGAAAAGAAAAACCTCCGCAAAACAAAACCTTTTCCCTTCCTCCTCCCACTCTATTTTCCAAAGGAGCCAAATGAGATTTTTTTTTTGTACTCTGAATGCAAAAAACACATGCCCACTAATCATTCCACATGGCCTCTTACTATTCTGTGTGCATCTGATTCCATCTCCTCTTTGGTTAGAATTAGCAATGGGTGCAGGACGGAAAACATTCAACTGTTGGTTACGCCTGCTGCATGGAGATGGGCCAAACCAGGCTGGATCAATGCCTTGGCTTTGAATCAGACTTGCCCTTTGAACCCTTGGGAAGTACAAGAAAACTTTGGTTAACTTCTCCCTCCCACACTCGCCAATTATTTTGCTGTCTGTCTGGGTTCCTGCCAGAAGCAGAAATGTTGAAAATATCACAAGGAAAAGGCTGTTTCCAGCATGACCAAAAGCAGAGAGCCCCAAGAAATCCTGTGCAAGAAAAATCTAGTCTTGCAAAAGTGACAGCCCAGTTGGGCAGACTTTAAAAAAAACCCTCATTAAAATCTCAGCATTTGTTGGGTTTGCAGGGATTGTGAGTCTGTAGCATCTAATTAGAGGAAGAACCTCAGGTTCCTATTAGAGCTGGTCGGAAAATGGGAAACAAAATTTGGGGGGGGGGCGCAAAGATTTCTTTCCATTTTTGTGTCACAATTTCCCAGTCAGTTGCTGCTCTCCTCGATGTGATCTTCATTGCAGGGTTAGGAATGGTTGGGTAGCTGGAACTGTGAATAGCAATTGTACCTAGGCTAGTGGCACCTTTTTTAATTTTTGCCAGGCGGAGTAAAATAATCTGGTTTGTAATATGCAGCAATTACGGGGACTCCCTGAATGCTAGAGCCCAGGGAGCCGGGAGCATCTACGGCCTTTGCCTCTGAATCTGTGATACACACAGCAAGTTACCAGCCATCTAGAGGGGACAGACCCACAACCCGCACAGTAATGCCCTGCGTGGGGTCAGTTACAGGACCCCTCAGTGTGACTAAGGGGGGGAGAATAGGGCCTCTACCAAGTGTGGAAAACCTCTGCCTTTCCAACAGGTCCAGTGCATTTTTACTGTGAAATGATGCCTTGCCTCATTCAGTAATACGAAGAAAGAGGGTATGTTTCCAACAGTGATTGGCAGTGGGAAGCAAGTACGTCTTTGGCAAGGAACTAGAGTGTCTCTTTGCTGAACATCTGCTAGCTATGGATGGTGCTCAGAAGAAAAGGTGTCGCAACCCATAACATGTCCAAGCCATGACAACAAAGGGTTTCTTCTTTCATGCCTGTCTTCTCCTGTTTGGCAAGGGCTTGCACACATCATTCCTGAGACGGATCTCATTCACGCTGGAATAACCGAAAAAGCATTAATGATGCACCACAGGGATTTAAAACTGTGTGAGTGAGAGAAAAAAACCCTAAAAAGAAGGAGTTGAAGGCAGCATACAGACACAGCTGAATGTTACTGATTTTATTTTTTAAACATTTTTTCACATAATAAAATTCAATATGGACAATTTAACCTTTAACTAACAGAAGATTTTCAAAATTGGCTTTCTAAAGTTAGTCTAAGTCTATATTTTACTTCACAGGGAACAACTGGGTGCTCAGCACTTCTGAGAATCAGGCCATATTTTTTCAGTGCCTAAATATGGATTTGGGAACATAACTTTAGGCAACTTTTTTTAAAGTTATGGCTAAAGCATTTTGCTTCTGTCTTGTATCTTAAAAAAGATATCTTGTGTCTTAAAAAAAAATAAAAATTTCATATACAAACTCCATGTAACGTGTACAAATTCGTTAACCTAAGCCAATATCATCCTAGTTATTAAGGACTGGATCGTGGCCCAGCATAAGTGGGAGATTAAGATACACTGTTCCTCTCACGTCCCTCTATGTCTGTTGAAAGATATAGTATTCCCTCCATGCAGCAAGTTAGCAGCCTTAACTCCACCCTGCCCCTAATGCACTAGCAAGTCCAGTGTGTGTGTGTGGGGGGAGGATAATTAGCTACTGGTCCATACCAGTAGCAGATGGCAAGTCCTCAGAAGCAAAGTGGGAGCCAGAAATGACTCAGGTCTCTCTGAAGCACCATTCCTGTTCTGCAGTATTCCTGGGGCACTGCAGTTCCATGCCACCCCTTATACAGGCCAGGTTATATAAGGGCAATGTATTTTTTATCTTTTTTTCTTGATTGAATCTTGTATTATTGACTCTCTACTTTCTGATTGACCGAAGCTTACCTATTAACCAAAGTATTCTGTTTTGTACCTTTTTAGTGGAATAAGAGTATCCACATGCTCATGCAAAAATCTTGGGCTCTTTTCTTGGCCCTTCTTCAGTATGGGCCTAGGGGCCTAAGACCTTCATCTGCTGCATATGTTGGGGATCCATGATGGGTAACCCTGATCCAAACCCCATGGTCCCTCAGCAAAGTGCACTAAGTAGTTCTTCCCTCCACCTTCCTCTCGGAGACCTGTCCCCTGCACAGAGGGGGCAGGTAATAGTGCTGTGAGCATGCTAACTTATCCCCCGTTGGGGTGTGGAACGTGGCCTCTGCAGTGAGGAACATATAAAGCAGATGCCTCCCCCCAACTCCATCCCACTCTTCTGCACGTCTTCCTGGATCACATGAAGCTGTAGCCCTGCTCTGTTATCACAGGGGGGGCAGGAGGACGAGGCTACTTTGCTGACATGTTTCACCTTTGCAGAGACCCACCTCTGCACTGCTCCTCAGAAGGGAACTTTTCAATAGGAAAGAACTGGCTACTGTGTCTGTTTCCACCGGCCTCTTCTGGGTGTAGTCAGAGCTGCTAAACTGAGTGTCCTGTACTGGCCCTATACTGCTAACAAGTCACAAAGATCTCCTTTAATTCAGGTGATACTGGCGTGCCTCTTTTGAGCAAGAGGATGAGAGTTCCATCCTGTCACAGAAGCTCTGAGTGGCCATGGGTGTGGCATAGAGGCTACTTTAAAGTCCTTGGGTAAAAATTTCAAAAGTGCTTAAGTCCCATTTTCAAAAGTGACCTAGTCATTTGGAGCTTAAATCTCATTGAGCCTAAGTCACTTTTGATAATGGGACTTAAAAGTGCTTTAGGGACTTTTGAAAATGCTGCCCCCGTCTGTCTGTCTAATTTATTAATCAGATGGGAAAATAATTAAAGGGGGAAATCCTCTCTGTCATGAGATCAGCCTCTGTTTTAAAATCTGGGCCTGTGGATTATCATGGTTTCTACCCTTTCAAGGCTTCCAGTTCCTAATGTCCTTGAGAGCGTTCAGACTTGGCAGAGACAATGTCACCACTTGCCAAGTCATCACAAGGACTCCAGAACATGCCTAAAGACCGGAGCAAGAGAGAGATGAGGGAAAAGAGACAAGTAATTCTGAGACACTTTAGTATTCCTGGCGGTACTGCTGCCATCAGCTGTTCTATCAGCTTTCACAGGCCCTGCTATAATTAAGATCTGTCAACACTGATAAAAGGCAGAACATTCAGTCAACTAATTAAGTATCACTTTAATACTCTAATATTTAAATTCAGGTTCCTAAATCAGCAGAATAATAAAATGTTTTATGTATGCTTAAATGGCAGGGGAGCAGAATGTGAATATCTCAATAGTGGATTTAATTATCAATCCGTCTTGCCCTTACAGAGCCGAGCTGATCTCACCGCCACTGAAGCGGAGCTGGAGTTCTCCTGCGTCTCTGTCAAATAAACATACAGGCACAAGGCTGGCCCTCGGAGCTGGGAGACAGGTAAGCAGTGAGACGTGCTGAGACACAGGTCGACTTTAGTAACCCTCATAGCACATCTGGAGGTTGGAAGGGCTTAGGAACAATGTTTCAAGGATACTTGTTGTTAAGGGGACAGAGTGGGATTTTACTATATGGTGGTAGGGCAGAGCTGGAGTAAGAGTTACCAGCTGGCAAGTGGGAGGGGTCTGCTCTCTCACAGATCATCTTTCAAGGTTGCATCTATCCATGGTTTGACGCAAAGTGCTGGGTGTATTCAGGGCTCATGTGGGAGGAGGTGCTAATAAAATGGGCTCCTCAAAAGGTCAAGGCCCCGTGTAGCCACACACATGGCACATGCCTTGGACTGACCAGCCCCAGCCACTCTTACACAGGTTCAGTCTGACTTTAACCCAGATAATTTTGGCTAGCGTGTGTTTTTTTTAGCAAATTGTTTGCTTATTTCTTAGGCCAGAAAGCTTCCTGAAGCTGAAAAAATTAGACTTAATGTAAACCTTTAACTGCAGTGGAAACCTGTAATCCTTGTCAGTGGTTGCTAGGGCCCGGGGTGGCTATGGATGCCTGTGGAACAGGGACGAATGGGTCGATTCAGGGAGTGTTAACAACAGCAATGGGAGAGACCTTTTAATATTAAAAGCACATGCTGTGGAAGCTGAATATGATCTAGGTACATGAAATGTAAAACCAGGCAGGCAAGGTAACACGTTAAGCTCCTTTTGTCTTCTGCTTCAAACTCCTGGGTGAGCCACTGACTTATCTGCGGTAGGAGATCCATGAGTTCACTGGGTCAGTCACCTCCAGAAAATTTCTTCTGGGCCAGCAAGTCTCTGGCATACACAGCTAAGTGGGATCTCTCTGTAAGCATGCAAGTGTGCTTATTGCGGTGAGAAGACTAATTCCTGCTTGGACTATCCCACAGGCTATCTATGGAAACTCTTTCCATTGCAGGCCATCTCTGTGACCACCAGGATGACTTGTCCCCTTAGTGTGCGTATCTTGCCATTGTGTATCTCCGTTGTGCTTCCTTTGCTGGGCTTTCAAAAGAACAGCACTGGCAGAAAATCCAGAGAGAGCTGTAGGCCATGCCTGCCCCACGGGCCACAGCTCAGTGAATGGAAATGGGCTACCATGATCTCAACCAGGGTCTTATTCTTTGTGGATGATGCAGCCAGATGAGTTTCATCTCAGAAAATGAGCCAGTTTTTGCCCACCAGATGTGGCCAGACATCCCAAATCTGTCTGAAGTCAACATGCTTAGCAAAACCCTTATGTCCATTCTGAAGTCCCAGCACAGGACCCTTTTGAGTAGATCATTCCCCCCCCACCCTCCCCTGCCACCAACCTGTTTCAGGCCAGATCATCAGCTGCTGTAAATAAGCACAGATCCACTGACTTCAGTGATTTACATCTGCGGAGGATCTGGCCTTCACAGCAAGTGGAACCTGCATAAAGCCAAAGTCCCTCCCCGTTTGTGGTCACTGAAAATCCTAAGGCTCTTTCTGCAACAGGAGCTGTGTCCTGGCAGTATTCGAGTTTGGATTTTTGCTTGCTTAAATTCTCCCTGCAATTTCAGATGGCACCTGTGTTCCCACTTCGGCCCTTTGAGTCTCTGTCGTGTTGCTTGCTAGTTGCCACCCCACACTTCAGTGACAGGTGAAATGATTTATCTCTCTGTGTTTTTCTATCTCTGGCATAGTAATACTGCACTTTAGCATCCTTCCAGATGAAAATAGACTTTATGGCAATCATGTTACAAAAGACGACTTATGTGAATTTCAACAAGTGAATCTTTTCACTTATGTTATATAACACATGACCTAGCTATTCTCCAGGCTTTGCCCCAGGAATGGGATGAATGGGCTGAGGGGGGAGAATTTTATTTGGATTGGGCTGGTGTGGAGCTGGGCAAATGCTACAAGAAGATTTCCTTAAAATGTATGTGAATTTTGAAACAAATTCACTTTGTGTCCCATTTGCTAATTTTCTGTGTACGTTCTACTGAGTTCCCAGGCAGGAATATTCATTGGAAGAGCAAACACTGTAGAATATCCACCCAAAGTGAATTATGACTGTAGAATTATGGGTGTTCACACTGGAAACCTGATTCTAATAGTTAATCCAATCAGAGAACAGAACTATATCATGCGTCCCATAAAAACAGCTCATATTTTGCATATTGAATAATCACAACGAGCTGGCCATGAGCCATCTACAGATAAAGATCCTGATCCTGTTATGAGCTCCAGATAGGTGGATGGGTGCTGTCACGTGAGGCTGTCTTCAGGAGCGGGCCTGAGAGTTATTTTCAGAAATCCCTTGGCAAAAAGTGTTGGAAAAACAATTCCATTTGACAGGTTTCAGAGTAGCAGTCATGTTAGTCTGTATCCGCAAAAAGAAAAGGAGGACTTGTGGCACCTTAGAGACTAAGAAATTTATTTGAGCATAAGCTTTCGTGAGCTACAGCTCACTTCATCGGATGCATTCAGTGGAAAATACAGTGGGCAGATTTATGTACACAGAGAACATGAAACAATGGGTGTTACCACACACACTGTAAGGAGAGTGATCAGGTAAGGTGAGCTATTACCAGCAGGAGGGCGGGGTGGGAGGGACTTTTTGTAGTGATAATGAAGGTGGGCCATTTCCAGCAGTTGACAAGAACGTCTGAGGAACAGCGGGGGGTGGGGGTGGGGGAAATAAACATGGGGAAATAGTTTTACTTTGTGTAATGACCCATCCACTCCCAGTCTCTATTCAAGCCTAAGTTAATTGTATCCAGTTTGTAAATTAATTCCAATTCAGCAGTCTCTCGTTGGAGTCTATTTTTGAAGTTTTTTTTGTTGAAGAATTGCCACTTTTAGGTCTGTAATCGAGTGACCAGGGAGATTGAAGCGTTCTCCAACTGGTTTTTGAATGTTATAATTCTTGATGTCTGATTTGTGTCCATTTATTCTTTTACGTAGAGACTGTCCAGTTTGGCCAGTGTACATGGTAGAGGGGCATTGCTGGCACATGATGGCATATATCACATTGGTAGATGTGCAGGTGAACGAGCCTCTGATAGTGTGGCTGATGTGATTAGGCCCTATGATGGTGTCCTTTGAATAGATATGTGGACACGGTTGGCAACAGGCTTTGTTGCAAGGATAGGTTCCTGGGTTAGTGGTTCTGTTGTGTGGTGTGTGGTTGCTGGTGAGTATTTGCTTCAGGTTGGGGGGCTGTCTGTAAGCAAAGACTGGCCTGTCTCCCAAGATCTGTGAGAGTGATGGGTCGTCCTTCAGGATAGGCTGTAGCTCCTTGATGATGTGTTGGAGAGGTTTTAGTTGGGGGCTGAAGGTGATGGCTAGTGGCGTTCTGTTATTTTCTTTGTTGGGCCTGTCCTGTAGTAGGTAACTTCTGGGTACTCTTCTGGCTCTGTCAATCTGTTTTTTCACTTCAGCAGGTGGGTACTGTAGTTGTAAGAACACCTGATAGAGATCTTGTAGGTGTTTGTCTCTGTCTGAGGGGTTGGAGCAAATGCAATTGTATCGTAGAGCTTGGCTGTAGATAATGGATCGTGTGGTGTGGTCTGGATGAAAGCTGGAGGCATTTAGGTAGGTATAGCGGTCAGTAGGTTTCCGGTATAGGGTGGTGTTTATGTGACCATCGCTTATTAGCACTGTAGTGTCCAGGAAGTGGATCTCTTTTGTGGACTGGTCCAGGCTGAGGTTGATGGTGGGATGGAAATTGTTAAAATCATGGTGGAATTCCTCATGGCTTCTTTTCCATGGGTCCAGATGATGAAGATGTCATCAATGTAGCACAAGCAGGGGCATTAGGGGACGAGAGCTGAGAGAATCTCTATCAGTTCATACACAACTTGCCAAGAGAAACAGTGAAATTTGTCAAAGAAATGAATCAGGACAGATGATTTGCTCAACTTTCATGGAAAGATTGTGGATATTGATCTGTTTCTAATCTGGAATGTCTCTTTATGGAAATTGTATGCCATGTGGAGTGTTAGGCACCTGTGATCAATTGAACATGTGAACGCGTTATTCGTATTGCACATGGCGGCCTCAACCAAGATCATAGCCCCATTGGGTCACACACTTTGCACACAAATGGTATCGTCATTGCTCCAAAGAGTTCACAACCTAAATAGACAAGACAAACAAAAGGAAAACGTTATGGATTATCATCTCCATTTTACAAGTGGGGCAGTGATGGATTAAGGCCTAGAAGATCCTCCAAGGTATCTAGGCTCTTAACTTCCATTGTGTGTGTGTTAAATCAAATCCATTGATCTGAAATCAATGGAAGTTAAGAGCATGAATACCTTCTGAGGATCTGGGACTAAGTGGCTTGCCCAAAAGTCACAGAGTCTGTTGCAGAGGTAGGAATAGAACCCAGTCACCAAAATCCTAATCCAGTGTCTTAACCACCAAGTCATCCGTTCTGTTAGGGTGAAAGATCCTGGAGCTGGAATTATTGGCAGTTAATATACTGTGCATGCCCACTAAAGCAACCTCACCTGTGCATGGCTGGGAAGAAAGGGGCTTCCTTATGGATGGACCTGGCTGGTTTCGGCGTATTGCAAATTTGAAATTCTTTAATTGGCTCTCTGGAGGCCTACTGGAATCCAGGCAGCTGGAGTCTGGATTTTTAAGGAGACAGCGAGATCTAGTACAAGCCGCTGTATAAATCCATGGTACTCCCACACCTTGAATACTGGGTGCAGTTCTGGTCACCCCATCTCAAAAAAAGATATATTAAAATTGGAAAAGGTATAGAGAAGGGTAACAATTGTGAGGGGTTTGGCACAGCTTCTGTACAAGAAGAGATTAAAAAGATGGACTGTTCAGCATAGAAAAGACTTCTGTTGAGGAGGGATATGATAGAGGCCTATAAAATCATGACTGGTGTGGAGAAAGTGGATAAGGAAGTGTTATTTATCCCTTCACATAACACAAGAACTAGGGGGTCACTTGATGAAATTAATAGGCAGCAGGTTTAAAACAAACAAAAGGAATTCCTTCTTCACACAATGCACAGTCAATCTGTGAAACTTGTTGCCAGAGGATGTTGTGAAGGCCAAAAGTATAACTGGGTTCAAAAAGAATTAGATAAGCCATTGATGGACCGATCCACCATGAACTATTAGCCAAGATTGTCAAGGATACAATCTCATGCTCAGGGTGTCCCTAAACCTCCGACTGCCAGAAGCTGGGGATGTCTCATTTGAAATTACCCTGTTCTGTTCATTCCCTCTGAAGCATCTGGCAGCAGCCACTGTCAGAAGACAGGCTAGTGGGCTAGATGAACCATTGCTCTGACTCAGTATGGCCATTCTTATGTTCTAATTCACACTGCAATTTTCTACAAAGTGCTTGTGCGTGCTCTGAATCTTTCATTTGCCTTCTCTATACATGGTGCACTTTCTGAGGTCACTTAATGCATATTGCCACCAACTACCATATGCTGGGAGTAACAGTGTAGCCATTAAGTGATTTAGAAGCAAACTAAGCCAAAAGCACAGGAGAGGAGAAAATGTTTCTGGAAAAGAATGCAATACAGGAGATATAATGCAGAACTAGTTTACATAGCTGTTATTCTCTCTCCTTATCTTGGTGACTTCATGTTGCTGTTTATTTTTACACTGTTTTATGTCTGGTGGGGCTGGCATGGAAGCTTCATAGCAAATTATTCTCTCCATACTCCCAGAGAGTTTCTGTTTTGCTGAGCACATTCAGAGAACGTAATGGGATGACCCAGCAAAAATGGCTGGGTTTATTTAATTTTTTTTAAATAGCGAAATGCACCTATTTCATACCCTGCAGTTCCTTTCTGACAACTCAGCCTTACACATCAAATTCCAGTGAGTGACAGCAACCAGAGGCTATTCATAAGGGTGGTGTATCAGCATGTAATAATCATAATTACATGAAATAATAAGTATCTAAAGGGCACCCCAGTGAGTGACAAGGCAGAGAATGTACCTTGACACCTGCCAAAGATGTACTAAACACACACAGGAATATTCCCCAGTATTCTGTCACTTTGTCAGCTCACAGAGCCAGCTGAAGTTAATAAAATTACTCCGACAAAGTCAAGCAGGGCTTTTTCCCTTGCTGTCAGAGGTACGCTGCTGTAACACAAGTTCACAAAGTCATTTAGGAGTTTGATCCAAATCTGGCAATGACTTTATCCTTCCTCCTTCTGGCTCTAATTAGTGTAAGAAGTGCTTCCACATGGAGCTTAATCTGATAATTATTAATTATTATAACAAAAATTGATAAAATGGAGGCAGCAGTGGCCTTGTGGGAATTGGTTGAAAGACTCTCTGGAAAGGTTTGATGTTTTCTCTCATGCTCTCTTTAATGTTTAATAGTGGGGGATCAAGGCTGGGATACATGATAGTCAGGGCTTAACATTCAAGGCATGATTTTCGTAAGTGACTGGTGATTTTGGGGTGCCTCCGTTTTTGGGTGCCCAACTGGAGATGCCCAAAAAGAGGCCTGATGTTCAGGATATGGGAGCTCATGACCAGCTGAAAATCAGGCCCTTTAAAGAAGCATCAGGGTGAGCATCTAAAATCACTGAGTTGCTTCTGAAAAATCTTAGCTTTTTAGGGCTTGAGCCAAACCCTTCTGAAGTCGATGGAAGTCATGTTCTAGCCATCTGTCTGTCTTATCTATTTAGATTATAAGCTCTTCAGGGCAGGGGTGTCTACTACTGTTTGAACAGTGCCTAGTACAATGGGGGTCCATTCTTGGTTAGTCCAAGGCACTACTGTAATAAACATGATTTAATACATTTAATTAACTTCACTGGGGTTTGAATCAGCTTTTCAGATAGCAAATATGAAATTACTTCACTCTTTTCCTGTCTGGCAACGTTCAGCCCTTTAACTACAGGGTTAGGCATTATTGTGAATCTAAGAATTTCCAGACAGGGACAGACCAAGGGTCCATCCATTTCTGATAGTGTCCAGTAACAGATGCCTGAGAAAAAAGACATGGTACCTGAACTGTGAAATACTTTAGACCATGGGGAGAGATTTCTTCCTGATTCCAGCTGGTGGTCAACTTATGCCCTGAATCATGACAGTTGGTAGCCTTTATCAATTTTTATCTTTCCTCATGCAGCTGCAGGTGGTAATCTTATTCATGGTGTAAAAAAGTCTAATCCTTTTTATTTTAAAAATAAATTACAAAGAAATTTGAACACAAAAATCCATATGGAAAGGCAGATATGAAAGTGTGTTTGTGTGTGTGTGTGTGAGAGAGAGAGAGAACATTGGAATAATTAACCTTGGAATGTCATGGATCCTCTATTATTTGCTGACTTTAATCAAGATTGGAAGGCTGTCTTAAAAATATGCACTAGCTGAACCAAAAGTTACAGACTTAATGCCGGAATCATGGGGTTGAAATTCTCCAGCCTGGGCTATGCAGGAGGTCAGTTGAGATGATTACAGTGGTCCTTTCTTGCCTTAAAATGTATCTTTGTCTTTCTCCCTCTCCCCCAAATTAGAGCTGAGCCTGGACACAAGTCCCCAGATTGCCACACACACAATTTGGGGAATGGAAGTTTGAAGCCAAACCCAGCTACAGAACTGAATTTAAATCAGAAACCTGGATTGGCTGTGGCCAGTGCGGTTCAGTGAGGCCTTCTAGGTACTACTGTAATATAAATGATGATGATGATAATAATATAATAATAGGACTGGCACTCTGCACTTAACCTACTGCCTGTGTGAGTTGAGGCTGTAGTGCACCAGCTCTCACTGTAACTTTCCTAGCTGTTTGTGTTACTTAAATACCAAAAGTTCACTAAGGAACATTCTTTATACTTTTAAAACTCCCTTAATCTGATGTACTTTTTAAATTGATATCTGGGGGAATACTTAATTCATCTCTTTCCGAGGGAGACCAGAAGGCCAATGCACCACTTAAATTCCACTTAAGTCCTATTGTAAGAGCTTAAATGGCTCATAGGCCTTGTGCCAGTCTTATGCACAGAGGTGAATTTCACACCAAAGGCTTCATTGTACCCATTAACTTCTCAGCTGGTGCATTCTAATGTATCACATATGTCCTGTACCCTGCACCTGTCTCCATCTCTACCAGGACACAGGCATGTCCCCACCATCAGTGAAGGGGTTGGTATAATGTCTCTACACTACCGCATGTTCTTCTGGCGATCACTGGTTTAGGAGGGATTTTTTTTTTTATTATTCCACTGTTGGAAATACATTGGGAGAAAAAGGGACTCCAGGAAAAATCCAGCCTTATTATCACAAGGTTTTGCTCGTGTGTAGCTATGCAGCGAAACACAGGGGAGAGCCTCTGTACACAGTACTGATTCCAAAATAAACTCCTACTGCTGGCTGCAGCATGCTGATGAGCCCTGAGAGGTTCAAACACACAGCTGGCTTGGCCTGTGAAAGCTGTCCTCCATTTTGAAAAGCTACAGGCCAAATTCTGCCCTCAGTTACAAGTCCCTCACCCTCACAGAATTCTGAGGGCAGAATCATCTCCTCCCTCCCTGCCCCCTTCTGACAGGACAGGATCTCAGATTTCAATGGGCTGAAAGGGAAGTCTGGTGGGTTCAGCTCCGCGCTGTACCCACGGTGGTTCTCCAGCTTAAAGCACTTTGCTTTTCATGCTTCCACGAACCAGAAGCCACGTTATATACTATTGCCCTATCCGCTTTCATGTCCTAAGCAGGGCTGGATCTGGCTAGTGTAGGGTTGAGAAACCGGCAAAGAACACACGGATGCAGCGTAGCCAACTCTGTAAGTTTGTCTCTCTCGATATTGGTATCCTTATTAATGCTCCAGCTCCTAGAGCTGTGTGTTTGAGAATCTCAGCTTTCATTGATATATATTTAAAAGCAATGTCTAGCTTTCATGGTTGCAGAGAAAAGCTTGAAAAGATGAGCCTGGTGTGAAGACTCAGAGTCCAGAAGGCACAGAAAGAGAACCCCGCCATTAATGTGTCTGGTTTATTTTAATCTATGATTTTTCTGGGGAGACCTAACTCATGATTTTTGAATGTTTGGGGTTGGCCAGGGGTTGCTGGTACTGTAGGACGCAGTGCTGGCGGCTCAGAAGGTGTCATCCTTCCCTCTCCGTGCTGAGACAATGTGGTGGCTGTCTTGGGGGGGCACACAGAACTGGAATATTCACCCGAACTGTAATTAGCTCCCACTTATTACATTTGACATCAATGAGACTATGTGTTTGCTTACAGTGAAACACATGCTTTGCTGGATCGGGGCCAGCTTGCTCAGGACCATGCAGGATCAACTCCTAAATTCCCTCTGTGAGATTCCTCCTGTCTTAAAGTATTGCGTCATGGTGCTGACTGCTGCATGTCAGTGGTGGATGAAGTGATCCCACTATGCTCATTACGCTCATAATGCCCAGGGTGCTAAGAATGCTGATTAATATTTATTTAGAAGGCTTTGAGATCCTCAGGTGACTGGAGCTATGTACGCGCCAAGTATTTTCAGTACCACTGGTAGTAAAGGAGATAGGGACCATGCAGGGCTTCTGACTTTTCGCCCCCATATTCTGTGTGTGCTATAAAGTTCTCTGACTGAGCACATGGAGCTGTCATTACACTTCATGTCAGCCTCCCAAGAAATACGCCAACGGAAGAAGAAATTATTTTTTGCATGCTGATGTGTTTTCCAGTTGGGCTAGTAACACCTGAATGAGCAGGCAGAGGGATGCCCAGCCCCTAACACCTTGGACTCTTGGCATAGGCATGCCTCCCATAGTTAGAGGCAAAACTCTTCGTCTTTTTTTTTCTGTTTTCTGTGTGAGCCCAGCCCAGAGTAAAGGAGACCAAGTGTGGTGTCTCATGCTAGCTGCATTTGACACCCAGCAGAAACACACTTGTAGTTTTGACCAAAAGACACCCAACAGCTGGGAAACAGAACAGCCAGCACTGTGAAAAAGAACGCTATGGTAGAGCAGAGTATTCAGCTTCATTTACTCTTTAATAGATTTCCATACAAATTGCTGGACTGGACCACACCCAGGGGCCATCTAGTCCAGTATGCTCCAACAGTGCCAATACTAGCTGCTTCAGTCTAAAGTGCCAGAGACCCTCAGCAGGCAGTTATGGGACAATCTGCCCACAGGGGAAATTTCCTCCTGACTCCCAGAACAGCTCAAATCCTGAGGCAGGAGATTGTGTTGGAAAATGTTCAGCCCGGGGCAGTATTGTCCAAGGATGTGGAAGGAATGCACCATGGATACAGATCACTGAATCATATGCCGACATTCCAGGGCAAGGTGCTTGGTCCCACCCCATCCCCTTTGTGAATAACAAATAACTTAATTTGTTATTCCCCTCCTGTAGATGATCCTCTAATGTCACAACAGCCCCTTATCAACCATTAGCACTGTGGACTAAACCAGGCCCCTGCTGCCCCAGGATTGAAGGGTCAAGAGAAGGCAAAAAGATGGTAGAAAGCCTCCTGTACCCTCTTCCCTGGATGCGCAAGGCTTGCTCCCATACCTGTGGGTCTGGTTGTCTATTTTTACATCTCAAGTGCTTATTTCATTTGCCTTCATCTTCACCACATGAGAAGCTGGCTGTGACTCACAATCCCACCAGGCCTCATTCTTCTGCATGTCTGGAGCACTAAAAATGAATCAGACTTAAAGGGAAAATGATACTGTCTGTTTAATGTTGGGCATTTTTCTAAAAAAAACCCCCAATCTTGAAAATGTTTCATTACTCAATGGCTGCAATTTCAGATCTCATCCCATCTCTCTCCATGCCACCTTTGGGGGCTTCTGAGCTATCTAGGGTTCCTGTACTAGGCCCATCACCTTTACATGCCCTTAACCTAGTTTGTATGTAGTGTAGTTGTAGCCATATTGGTCTCGGGTTATTAAAAAGCAAGGCGGGTGAGGTAATATCTTTTACTGGACCAACTTCCCCTGTTGGTAGAGAAGAAGAGCTTTGTGTGGCTCAAAAGCTTGTCTCTCTCCTCAACAGAAGTTGGTAATAAAAGATATCACACCCACCTTATCTCTTAACCTAGTTTATCTTTTTATGTCTCACATCTTAAAAACAAGCTGGCGTGACACACTTGATCAGTGAAGACGCCTGGAGGGGGTGATTAGTGATGTAATAGATAAGATAGAGAAGTTTCAATATCTAGCACTGTCCTGCTTCTATCTAAAGTTTCTTTCTGTAGCCTTCCTTGCCGCAATATCTAAGCAACTGTCTGTGGGCCTTGTCTACTATCTAAGATTTTTTGTTATCATTCAGCGTCACCGCCCAATTCAAGTCCCTACAAAAACTAAAAGTAAAGGTAGCTCTGGGACTTGGTGATTCAAGCTGGTGCTTTTCAGTGTTACTTTGTTGGGCCAAGTCCAGCCCAGCTCTGTTGCGATTGAAAAGCGGGAGGCCTGTGTGTTGGCCTTTGTGCAGTGAGTTGATCGCTTCAGTCTGGCCGCTAGTGCTCAGGTGGTGGTATTAACCGGCATCCTTATTGGATGCCTCAGTAGAAAAGCCAGAGCCTGGATGTGCTTGGAAACTGAACTAAACACTCTACCTTCTAGGTCAGGGATAAAGTACAGTGTGGGAAGGTTTGTCCTGCCTGTCTCAGACCTATTCTGTAGTCACACAGAGGACGCCTGTCTCTAGGGCTCTCGGTCACTTAAAGGTGAAGTAAAACTGCAGCCCGCCCTGGGTGATGGTCTTCACAGAACACTGCACCTAAAGCAGAGGCTAGGCCTGTGACCTCGCCTTCCCTCAGCAGCAAATTAGACATGGAATCAACCTCATACTCTGAGAGATGCTCCTAAAGGGCTAGAATGTGCTATTGAGTCACAGCCTGGAGAAAGAGGCTCTCTGTTTCAGAGGGGCACAGGGCCTGCTGAGCTCCCCAGTTGTGCTGCGGGGAGGGTAGATGTCAACATCCTCTAAAGGGTGTGGCACACTCCCTTCCTTGCACGTGCTCTGCTGGCCAGCGGCAGGTGGGGCCACACCTGCGACCTGTTCCTCCCTGTCTCCTGGTGGCTGATTGGAGTCTGGTAGCAGGCCCTGCTTTTCCCTCAAGCACAGAGACTGCAATTCTGACTGGCCCTTTTGCAGGCTGTGCCAGGTGAGGAATCTCCTTGCTCCCTTGCCCCACCCAGTAGGGCCACATAAGAGGCAGCCACAATTGTTGAAATATAACTCTTATGGGCCTGTGTAGGTAGGGCATGGTGCATTTTAGGGGATAGGGAACTGGGTTGGGTCTTAGGAAACCTGGGTTCTGTTCCTGCCACTGCCACAGACCCTGGTCATGTCATTTTCCCTCTCCCCTTTGCTTGTCTTGTCTACTTAGACTGCAGTCTCCTTGGGGTGGGAATTGCCTCTTACTGTGTGTCTGGGCAGCACCTAGCACAGTGAGGCCCCAATCTCAGTCAGGACCCGTAGGTGCTATTCTAACACAAAAACTAAGTAGCTTGGACTAAATCTAAAATCTCAGACTTTGCTTTGGAATTGCAGGTGGAAAAATCATGCAAAACCAAGACAAATGCCAAGTTCCAGATGCTGCTTAGCCTGTGTGTGAATGGAGTCACAGAAATTCCAAGCCCCCTACGCGTGGGGCTGCCATTTGAACCTCTGCCTGTTCCTGCTCACGCGGTCACATTATCAGCTTTCAGCAAAAGGCCACTTATGTTGCTGGGCCTCCCTGAAGAGACCTCCTGGCAGCAGCAGCCCTGGGCCTCTCTGGTTTTGTGTCCTGAAGATGGTGTTGGCTAGAGCAAAATCTCAATTATCCTGTCTTGTGCATTGATGGCTGGGGTTTATCTAATGTGTTGGTTTCCCATGATCCAGTAATAGCTTGATAAAGGTGCCATCTACTGGGCAGTCTTTCCCCACTCAGAAGGCTGTAATTTAGTGGCAAGAATATCCTTGGAGCTGGAGATTGACAAGGAGAGGCTGGGGGTTGTTAATAATACAGTACATGGGGAAAAGCAGAGGAGAAAACATGCCAAAAATTGCATTCAGACAACATAGATGACAGTTATTTTGATTTGTAAATGTCTACCTGGTTGGAAAAACTGCCTTAAATAATACACAGCTGTCAAACTGTACTGATACATGGGCTTGTTTAGCGTGACTTCAGCCAAGCACTGTACCAAGGGGGGTCTGTATTTTCTCACAGTGCATGTACGGCATAAACATACAATCTCCTTGCCTATGTTTGTCCCTGTCAGATCCCTGTGGCACCTGCACTATGCCATTACTGCACTCAGCCATTTGGGCCTTTCCCTAGATTTTTTTTATGCGAGCATCTGCTGAGGGGCAAGGAGGGGAGAGAGCAATTCCCAATGTCATAGCTATGTTTTTGTGCCACCTACAGTAGGGCACAAATTGGCTGAAAAATTGGAGATGAAAAGCACTGGCAGGATTAGCACTTAGTTGGCAAGCTCAGCAGATGGGTTTGAGGACACTATGAATGCTACGCACAGGATGAGCGACAGGATGGACTAGTGGATAGAATATTAGACTAGGAGACCTGGGTTCTAGCCCCTGGTAAGTGACCTTGGGCAAGCTGCTTCACTTCTTTGTGTAAAATGAGGATAATGATAATGGCTTACTTGTAAAGCGCTATCAGCTACTGATCAAAAGTGCTAGTTGTTGTTATTCTCATCCCCAGGCCAGGGATGAGGCCCATATGGCAGGAGAGTGCCCGGGAATTTACTCTGCCAACCCTTTAGCTGTTCTGTGGATAAACTGAGGACTTCAGTTGTCAGGGCTGATGAATCAATTTTACGCTATTTCTCCCTTGGCCAAAATTGGTGCTTTGCAGGTCAGTTACCTGATTGGAGCAGAGATTGGTGAGGCAGACTCAGGTATTTTCCTAGTGGAATTTGTTTAGTTACAAAATGGCTATGACCTCACTTCCTTGGACAGAGATGGTGACAAGTTGCATACAGGCAGTTCCCTTTCAGAGGAATCTCATAGGAAAGGAACAACTGGCCTGTCTGAAGGAGATGCTATTCTGAGCCTCTGCCTCTGTCTAGAGATTCACACCAACTCCAAGCCAACTACAGACCGCTTGCTTTCAGAGACCATGCCAAGCCCCATGTCCTGACTGCTTCACACAGCTACGGTCCAGCCCCCAGCTCCTAGGAGACCCCTTTAATGCTATACCCTCCTTATGGACTGCATGGTCTGACCAGGCCATTCCTGTGTGTGCCTCTCTTAACAGGCCTCAACTGCTCCTACTGTTGGTCACAGAAGAGTGTGCTGTAGTTCACACACCTTCATTTTAACAAGAATTGCCGTTGCCTTTGGATCTAAGATTCCTATTAGGGGTCTATTAACATCATCATCTTCCTTCAAATCTCTCCTCTGCCATGATGTCTAAGGAGCCTGGTTAGGCAGATGGAGACCACTTGTACATTGGTGTTATAGATCCCACCCCTTCACGGGAAGTGAGTATCAAGCCCCTGAGGCCCACCGGAGTCAAATCCCCACGGAAGCGATTGGCTGCTATAGCAGGGATTGAATCTGGGACCTCTAGAGTTAACGGTACCTGCTGCTATAGGTCGCGCTAAAGAGCCCAGCCTCTCTAGAGTGGGCTGTTACAGACTCCTATCCTCTGTAGATCAGGCACAGAGGAGGACCTGAAACACATTCCTCAATGGGTTACACTGTGACCACTGCTTATTATATAATCATCATGCTACTATCTATCATTCCCCTTGTCTTCTTCCTGTAGCTATCTGTTGTCTCTTGTCTTATACTTGGATTGGAAGCATTTTGGAGCAGGGGCCACCTTTTTCTGATGTCTGTATACAGCCCCAAGCACACTGGGGCCTGACCACGGACTGGGGCCTCTAGGTGCCACGACAATACAAAAAATTAAAGAACAATAATACTTTGTTATGTGAAATGAATACTGTTGTATTGTCCAACCCCATCCACTCATTCCTGGCAGTACCACTAGAAGGTACTGGACAACATTCCTGGGCAGTGTGCATTGCATTTATGGTCCAGTGACTAGTGAGAAAGAAGACCCAAACTTTCTGAGACCTCCAGGCCATTTCCACCAGAGCTGTCGAAAGTGTTCATAATCAAGCATGATACCACAGGAGACTGACTTAGCTCAGGGCTGTTCTGTATCTGAAACTCAGATGAATAGCTTAAAAAGTTCACTAGGGTTTGAGAGACATTTTGGGGCAAACCGGGGTTGATTTACAGTTTCCTGTCATAAATGATGGGAAACTTGCAGCTTTGTGTGACTTTGGCGGAAAGTTTGGCTTAGTTTTGCTTTGAGTTTGGGGTTTAGACAGATTTGCAAGTTAAATTAGGGGGAGATGATTTATGTGGACTGAAACAGATGAAAAAGTTCATGTGCCTCCTTGGGAGACAGAACCGCTGGCTTTTGTGCACAGTTGCAGTCTCTACAAATAAGGAAATCTCCCCGTTTAAAGACACACAGATCTTCTAACAGTCCCATCTTTCAAGGTTGAAATTGCTTGTAAATGCTGTGTCTGAAAATACATTTTGCACAGTAGTCGACTTTCATGCACCATTTCAGCTGGCCTGCCTTCCTGGGATCTCAACATAGAATTTGCTGAAAAATCAAAGTGCCTTTTTATTTTCTTTGCCCCGTGATTGGTACATCTCATCATGTCAAAGATCTATATATAGGTTCTCCTTACAGGGAGAGGCAGTGGCTGCTACTGGCCGTGTCACCTTGGGTGGGATTAATTAACCCTGACATCATAGGTTTTCATGGATGGAGACCCCATTCCCTGCTGCTTGTCAACAGAAGCCGCTTACAGAATGAATGCAGTGGGGACTCAGGAGGCTATGTAAACATGATTGGTTTGCACAGAGCCAAGGCATTTGCAGTGCCTACTGAAAAGAGCAGGAGCCAATTTTCATCTCTGTGTTTTTCTTAGGGCTTAGCAAAGAACCAGTGAGTTTGCTACAGCTCCGATTACAAACATTTGCTCTTTTCTTTAGCCCCTGCTGACTCTGCTGTTGGCTTGGTGACAGCATTTAGCCAGTGTCAGTGCTTGGGCCATTCCACAGCACTTGTCTGATCTTTTGGAAGCAAATCCTCCCCCCCACACCTGGCCAGAGCAATAAAGCCACATTGTAGGAAGCAAGCCTCTTCAGGCTGCAGAATGCCAGGAGGCTCAGGAGTGGGTCCAGCCACATTAGACTCCACAAGCGTAATGCCCCACCACATCATCACCCGTATGCGAAGGCTAAGGCTGGAGGATCCGTAGAGAGCTGGCTCCCTCAGCCCTGCACCATCGCTAGTGCTGACATTCAGGGAGCCCTCGGGTGGATTGCACCTCACCCCATTCAGACGCTCCGACTTACCCCTTCCACCCAAATTTGCTGTCAGAATAGCACTGGTTCTGTTCTCTGCACCCATGAAGTTGAGGGGAGAATTTTCACCCCTATGGAGAAAAAAAAATGCTTTCTGCTACTCGGAGACTGTGCTGATCTCAGGAGGCATGTCTACCTGGTTGGAAAAATTGCCTTAAATAATACACAGCTGTCAAACTGTACTGATACATGGGCTTGTTTAGCGTGACTTCAGCCAAGCACTGTACCAAGGGGGATCTGTATTTTCTCACAGTGCATGTACAGCATAAACATACAGTCTCCTCACCTATGTTTGTCCCTGTCAGATCCCTGTGGCACCTGCACTATGTCATTACTGCACTCAGCCATTTGGGCCTTTCCCTAGATTTTTTTTATGCGAGCATCTGCTGAGGGGCAAGGAGGGGAGAGAGCAATTCCCAATGTCATAGCTATGTTTTTGTGCCACCTACAGTAGGGCACAAATTGGCTGAAAAATTGGAGATGAAAAGCACTGGCTCTCTGGAGGAAGAACAGTCAGTGCAAAACATGGGATTAGTCAGGTTTTCAGGGACATGGAGGAATCCAAGTTAACTCAAGATTTTGCAAAACCTGAAGGCTCAGCTCCATTGATACCCGTTTCCTCCTAAGAATGTTACACTGGCATCCTGTTCCCACACTGAAGAGTTTCCCTGAGTGTGCAGTTCTCTGAAATATTGCAAGGGGAAAAGCATGGTAGTGGAAAGAGAACTTGCCCCTGTTGGGAGACCAAAATGAGAATAAAATGGCCTTAGTCTCTTTCTAATCCATCTGTCCCTTTTGGGTCTGACACTTCGATACAGTAAAGCACTTGCCACTACTGTGGCAATGTAAAGCAACCTTAAATTAGTTTTATACCTCCTTTAAGGGCCCTGCCCAGTGCGAGTTTGGTATAAAGAGGCCATTGTGAAAATGAGCATCTGGGTCTTTGGGGTGTTTTGTACTTGCAGATCCCACAAAAACAAATATAGAGGCCTCCTTCATTTCTGTGGGCTGGACTTTGTGCTTGGTTCTGCTGTTGTGCAGTTTTCTTTCTGGCTGCTGGTGTCTCTCCTGCTGTGCCTGGCAGTGACACAGTAGTGAGGCAGAGAGGGATGGAAGGCAGCTCGTGTGAGACTCATTCAGTAGGTTCCTCCTGCAGATTGGATTCTGGATCCTGCTCTCCAGGATTGTTCTGAGACTATCACTGTGCTGATTAATAGTAAGAGTCATAATTTCCCTGGACAGCAGCTGAAAAGCTTGTGTGGCTCTTTGCTGCTTGGTGGAGGGAAAGTGCTACAGTAATAATCCACTTCTCTCTCTCTGCCCTGGAATCCAGCAGCCAGCAGGCGTGCTAATCTCCCTGGAAGCTCCAACTTTACAAATGGCTCATGTGGGTTACAGTATGGGAGGAGGAGGGGGAAGGAAAGGTACTACTGCATGAAATGCTCTCGGCCAAAACCGAAACCAAGCACAACTTGCCCGCTCTGGGGTTCTTTACAAACCTGAAACTCAGCCTAGGTCTGACTCTTTCATTAGAAGCTTCCAGGAGCAGAGTGGCCTTAGCAGGTGCTGGGCTGGGCCTGGGAGAGATGGGTTCAGTTCCTGGCTCTGACACAGACTTCCTGTGCGGCCTTGGGCCAGTCACTTCACCTTCTGTCCCATCAGTAAAGTGGGGATGACAATACTTCTTTTACCTTCCAGGCTGTAAGCTCTTCAGAGCACTGTAGGATGACCAGATGTCCCGATTTTATAGGGACAGTCCCAATATTTGGGGCTTTGTCTTATATAGGTGCCTATTACCTCCCACCCCCTGTCCCGATTTTTCACATTTGCTGTCTGGTCACCTAGAGCACTGACTCTGTGCTCAATGCCTAGCACAATGCAGCCCTGAATTTGGTTGAGGCCTCTAGGCACCACTGTCCTAGAAGTTACAAAGCAAACTAATAATTTGAGTGAAACTCTCTGTATTTCCTCTGGACCCCTGTGAGTGAGAGGTTGGTTTATACCCTGAAACGAGAGTTCATATCCTTCCAAAACACTTAGTGGTTTTTAAAACCTTGCTATAGTCTGGATACCTTTGGTGACTCTGTACATACAGCTCTAAATCACACTTGTTTGTTTATGAGACAAGGTGGGTGAGGTAATATTCACTCTGTCTCTCTCATATCCTGGGACCGACATGGCTACAGCCACACTGCATATTTGTTTGATTAGCAGCCATGTTGTATTGGTAGCTTGTATCAGATGTGGTGGCCAAAGTCTAACCTTTCTCTACAAGTATCTCCCTCCCAGTGAATATCTGTGTTTTGGATTCTTTCTCCCCTAGCTCCCACAACGAGTGTTAGCTTTGCATTTTGATGGCTGGAATTTCATTTTGCTATTTCCTGACCTCATTGCTAACTTGCCAAGGTCTCTGTTATTTCTGTCCTCACGGTTTGCAGCACCTCCCCATTTAGAATCCTCTGTGAATTTAATTCATGTGCCGTTTGTTCTGTCTTCCATGGCCAGATCATTAATAACAATGTTAAATAAAACCAGGCCAAAAACTGAACCCCGTAGTGCACCAATGAACACATCCCTTCAACTTGATACATTGCTGTTTATCGTTACCCTTTGTTTATGGTCCTTCAGCCAGTGTTTAATCCAACTGACAGTACTTATATTCAAGCCAGTTTGGAAAATGATACAGTAATAAACGATTCCCTGTATAAAATGCAAACCACTAACCTCTGGCTTGTGGAATTGGAGTAAGATGTTTTAAGGCTGTATAAATCATGGCTCAAGGGATACTGGCTGGCTCAGGGTATTGGTAAATGGGATACTGAGGATGTTCACCTCAATCCAACACAGCTGAAAAGTGTTAATCATCTGATGTGTGTGTGTGTGTGTGTGTGTGTGTGTTTTAAAGGCCTATCTGAGTTTAACTGGTTGCAGTCCAGTTTGTAGCAAGAAGCAGCAGCGTGGTGTAGTGGATCGGATGCTGGACTGGCAGCTGGAACATGGATCTATTCCCAATTCTGCCACTGATTTACTGTGACACCTCAAGCACACCTCTTTTTCCTCGCACCTTTTGTCTGTCTGAAATTGCAAGCTTTTGGGGGCAGGGGCTCTCTCATGTGTCTGTACATCACCTAGCACTATGGGGCTCCATTCTCCGTTGAGGCCTCTAAGCACTACTGTAATACAAATAGCAGGCAGGTCATAAGACAAAACCAATACCAAATTTTAGCAATAATTAGCACCCTCATTATCCAATCTCAGGCAGGGAGGACAAGAATTATATAATGGATTGACACCCCTAGAAGCTGAAATGTGCAGTATGTTACTTATCTAAGTAGACCACTTATTAGCATAGTAGGTAATGGTTAATAATTGAGTATTAACTATAATTGATTTAAATCTAACCGCACATGCACTTAATGCTGTATATACAGTGCCAAAGGTAGCTGTCAAATATAGCAAACTGTTTCCCCACGTGATTTGTGACTGTAAAAGACATGTAAATGTGTTAATATTGATTGTGTCTCCTGTTTCAAGCTCACTCTGGAAATAAGTTGCCTTAGCTCATTTGTGTGATCTACATTTTTATGAAATCAAAGACTAATGAATACTGCATTTCCACAGCTTCCCTCTTTTTTCTCCCCCCCAATTAAATTTATCTCAGTACCAGTGCTCGTTTCTGCTACGTTGTGGGGCAAAACACTACGACTCAAGCCTTGGGGGTAGAATTACTTGCTATGACCCCTCTTCTCATAGGTTTCTCCCTTTGTTGGCCTGAACTAGCCCTTTAGCTTGTGAAGTCAGCAGGAAAATCTTTCCTGTTTGCTCATTTGGGCATCCACTTCTCCTCCCCGCCCCCAGTGTACAATATAAACTGGTTGGATTGACTGAGGTTCTGAATTTTGTATAGGAGACAAGAGGGGATAGACTGAAACAAATTAGCTTGTGTGACCTGAAGACCTCAGAGTGCTGAATCTGGGGAACTGTATCTTTTTCTTATATTTTTCAGAGTACTTTGTGGGAAAACTATTTTCTATGTAACTGGCCCTGGATTAATGCACAAACTGTATTCAGATAACAATTCACCTTGGAATAGCTAACAATAGATAACACAACAGACTTGGAAAGCTTAAGCAGTAGGGCTATAGTGTGTGTACTGGGTTGGGGGTGGAGGGAGCTGTTAAATGAACCTTGCGGAATGGAAACACATATGGATTTAAAGCAAAATACCTCCTTGCACAACGACGTTAAGTTAGAGCAGAAAGTGCATTCATTTAGCAGATCAGTATTCTATTTCCTTTGTGCTTTTTTGATGCACTGATGGTTAAGTTTATTTCTTTAGCTGGAATTATTTCCTCAGCATTTCAAAGGACTCCACTGTGTGTCTGTGACTGTCTGGCTCAAACCTATGGAAATCAGCCAGCCACGGTCTGCATCTTTAACTGACATTCTTTCAAGTCGGGGGAGCAATATGTTTTTATCGAAAAGTGATTGCTCATATCCAAACCAACTTTGAAATACTTCTTACTCTGCATACAATGTATTAAATATATGGACCAAATTCTGCCTTGGATTATATCAGTGCAACGCTATTGAAGTTAATAAGGTGGCATCATGCAAAAGATCATAGTATTTGGCCCATAACAAGCCATTGTTACTCCTCTGCCAGATGCTAGTAGATGGCCAGGGCCTTGCAGGTCAGCTTCCCAGTGGAGAGGAAATCAGTGACATGGAGTCTGTGTATATTCTTGTTGTATTATTGACCCAGGTACATCAGACCTGAAACAGAGATGGTCAAACAACATGCAGGGTGATCCCTTCTTTCAGAAATCTCAGCCCGGCATCAGTGCTCAGTTCCACTTCCCAGAGCAACTCTGCTTCAAGTATTGACTCTGATCAGAGACCCAGGAAGAAAATAACCTCTCCGGCGGCTCACACAGCTCTCCCTACCCAGAACTTTGCATAACAAAAGCTAAAACACAGCTGGTCTTCCCAGGACTGAGGTTTTGCTCTCATGCTACGAAAAAATAACTTGGAAGACTTTGTGCAATAGCACCAGCTGGTGACGCAGGCCAGAATATTTCCACAGTGGTTTTTTTGACAGTGTAATCTGCATTTATCACAAACTACGTATATAGTAGAAGATCTTTGAGGCCTCATTCAAAACAAGGATTCTCTAACGCAGGGGTGGGCAAACTTTCTGGCCTGAGGGCCACATCGGGGTATGGAAAGTGTATGGCGGGCCATGAATGCTCATGAAATTGGGGATAGGGTTGCAGGAGGGGGTGAGGCTCCAGCAGGGGGTGCGGGATCTGGGGTGGGGCCAGAAATGAGGAGTTCAGGGTGCGGGAGGGGGCTCTGGGTTGGGGTGCGGGCTCTGGGGTGGGGCTGGGGATGAGGGGTTTCGGGTGCAGGAGGGGGCTCCAGGCTGGGACCAATGGGTTCAGAGGGCAGGAGGGGGATCAGGGATGGGGCAGGCTGTTGGGTCATGGGGAGTGAGGGCTCTGGGTTGGGGTGCGGGCTCTGGGGTGGGGCAGGGGATGAGGGGTTTGGGGTGCAGGAGGGGGCTCCAGGCTGGGACCAGTGGGTTCAGAGGGCAGGAGGGGGATCAGGGATGGGGCAGGCTGTTGGGGCACGGGGAATGAGGGCTCTGGCTGGGGGTGCGGGCTCTGGGGTGGGGCTGGTGATGAGGGGCTCGGGGTACAAGAGGGAGCACTGGGCTGGGATCGAGGGGTTCAGAGGGTGGTAGGGGGATCAGGGATGCAGGGGATTGGGGCATGGGGGGGCTCAGGGATGCAGGCTCCAGGCGGCGCTTACTGAAAGCAGCTCCCGGAAGCATGTCCCCCTCCTCCTCCGAGGCGCGGCCAGGCAGCTCTGCGCCCTGCTTCGTCAGCAGGCACCACCCCTGCAGCTCCCATTGGCCAGGAACCACGGCCAATGGGAGCTGAGGGGCAGCAGCCGCGGACAGCATGCAGCACAGCGCACAGAGCTGCCTGTCCACACCTCCACGTACTATGTAGGAGCCGGAGGGGGGTCATGCTGGCTGCTTCCTGGGAGCCGCATGGAGTGGGGCAAACCCCTGACCCCGCTCCCCAGCGGGAGCTTGAGATCCGGATTAAATGGTCTGATGGGCCAGATGTGGCCCACGGGCCATAGTTTGCCCACCCCTGCTATAGCGGTTGGCACATTGTGAACACATAGCTTCCTCCGGCCCCATGCTAGCTTTGTGAAAGAGCAAAATACTCTGGAAAAGATTGTCAAAGACATTCAGTGGTGATCAAACTCTGCTCCCACTGAAGTCATTGGGAGTCTTACAACTGAACAAAGTTAGGCCAATGCTGCATGCTTCTGAAAATCTTTTTAAAATAAAGGACAGTTTTCACAAGTAGGGAAACAACTCATGGCAGATGGTCCCTGTTGTGTTTGTGTGGGATGATGGAGGTGGGGAATGGTGTCATGTATCTAGGAAAATGGTGACTTTCCCCTGGACAAAACGGCCAGAAATTCACAATTTTTTCCCAGAGAAGGACTGATAGGAATTTCACCACCTCCCTTTGAATAACTCTCATGCTTCAATGAAGCATATGTTTAAGACCCTGATTCAGGAAAGTATTTCATTGGGATTTAAGCATATGCTTAAATACTTTCCTGATTCAGGGCCTAAGTGCTCTCTGCAGGTTCACACCAGAGTGCTCAGGATCAGCCCATCCCGGACCATTAAACTCCTTCCCTTCCATAAGTGAACTGCCTTTCCCTTTCCGCACTACCTTGCCACCTGCTCTCTGGAATTCTCTGGGAGTCTCCAGACACCAGTGCCGGTTGCTGTGAAGCTCTGCCTGCCTGCATGGTGTGTGTTTTATCCTTATCTCTTTTCCTTAAACACATTGGTGTGCTGGAATCCAAAACTTTCCTTCGTCCCTCAGGGATCCTTATTGACTTTTATGGTCTTTAAAAGACCTCTGCATGGATTTGTAATCATTCTACATGTACATGAAGCAACATTAACATAACTGGTAATTAATTTGTTTTAATTGTTTTTATATAATCCCCGCGAGCGACCTCATGTTTTGTTTTGCATCTGTTATGTTTCTGACTCAAATTTTAATGCCTTAATGGGAATGGTGCCAACTGCTGTTACACTCAGCTATGAGCAATCTGTTGGCATTCTTCCAGTCCTTTATTGTGGAACTAACTATACAGCACTGTAATTTAACTAGCAAAATGTGGCAAATCACTATTATTAATAACAATAAATCTATTCCTGCAGGTTGACAGCATTAAAATAACAAATTACTCTGAAAAGAAAGCTGGTAATTTTGGGCGCTTTCCACTGCGATCATTACTGAAGTGTGATATCCATTATTAAGAGCCCTTTGGTGGCTCATGACGGAGCTGTTTGCATATGACAATGCATCATGGTAGTAACTGTGGAGGAGGACACGAGGCCTCGACCATGGCTATTTCAGTCACTCGGTGTTTTCATTTAAATATTAATGGCGGAGAGTGGGGAATTGTAATTTTCTTTATCTCTGATCTCTCATCTAGCCCTGCCAAATCTTAATGCCTGAGACCTGGATTATCTTTTCCCTCTTCTCTCTCCAATTCATTGCTCTTTGTTGCTTATCTTGTCACATCTTGCAGGTTGCAAGCCCCCTAACCTTTAGCAAAGCACTTGAGCATGTGCATAACTCTAAGCATGCGAGTAACTCTCATTGTAGGCTAGGATTTTCAAAGAAGCAGAAGGGAGTTAGAGGTCAAATCCTATTGAATGTCACTGGAATCTGGGTGCCTAACTCCCTTAGGCTCCTTTGGAAATTGCAGCCAACGTCACAGGCTTCACATTATGCACAGACATAACTACCTTGTTGAATCAGGGCCTTGTTAGATGGATTAGGTGGAACTATTTACATGCTTAAATTTAAGCTTATGCTTAAGTGCTTTGCTGTTACAGTGCCGTAACCCCATCTGGCACCCTTGTTCTGGAGACTCGTTATAATAATGACTTGTGTTTATTGCCTCTGTGGAACAGCAGGATCCCAACACACTTTACAAGCCATTTATCTACAGTGTAATTTAAGAAAGCCACACCAACCGTATGTCATCCAAACATATATAATCACCAGTGAACATGATGGGAGTTAAGGCTGTAGGCTGACTGTTCAGGATGAGGGTGGAGATATGTGGGCTGTGGGTGGTGAAAGGGAGGTAACTGAGGTTAAGAAATGGAACTGATGTGTAGTGCAGTAGGGGCATTGACTGACTTAACGGCTTATTTCCTTTCTTTATACAGTGTGTGTTGGTGGGATATTCAGTCTAGCAAACTGAACTCTGCGCTTGTTTGTTTTTTGGTGTGTGCATGGGGGAAATACAGTACAGAGTTTGCTAGAATAGCTGCATCATAAAATACCTACATTACATCAAAATATACAAGTCATAAAGACATTCTAGTAATTGGGTTCATTTGTATAAGACTTTGTCATACATTAGGATTTTACCCATAGAGTTTAGAGACCATTTCATTGAACCCAGGTGGCACAGAGAACACTGATACAATTTTTTTCTCCTTCTATGTGGGATTTTCTTTTATGGAAGGAAAAGACTTTTCAAAACATCTGTTCGTTTAAAAATAGTTAGAAGACGCAAAGCAGTGTGGGGTCAATTCTTAGGCTCTATGCTAAAGGCCTGATCTAAAGCCCCTGGAAGTCACCAGAAGTCCTTCCCTTGACTTAAGTGATCTTTGGATTAGTTGTTAAACTCTGGCACAGAGCAATCTGATCAGAAACCTTCAAAATGTCATGATGAAGATTCGCTGCTGGAAAATTTGAGATATGAATATGCTTTGCTGCCATTTCTGCAAACTTTACTCTCTCTCTTCTTTGGGTGGCTATAGTAAATGATGACTAGGAGCCAGGATTCCTGAGTTCCTTCTTAGACTCTACCACAAACTCGTTGTGTGACCTGGGGCTGGGTTACTTTAGCCTCAGTGTCTCGATTCACCTATCTTCAGCCAAGGTACAACAATATTTACCTCAAAAGGGCACTGCAAGGCTTGCGTCTTGTTTGTAAAGCATTTTCAGATCCTTGGATGGAAGGCACTATGGAAGATTGAAGCACAGTTATTCTTGTGAATTTGCTGGAGTCACGTTCCAAATGACATCGCTTTCCCGCCTTTATTCTTTACCAGTATTGCCTGTCTTAGGGGGAGAGGAGAGCTTTGTGGATAGCAATGGATTGGTATGTCAGAGATGTGGGTTCAATTTTCAGTTCTTCAGACTTCTTGAGTGACCTTAAGTGCAAAGTCACTTAATCCCTTTGCTTTCGTTCTACTGAGGCTAGCAAACCAGCACCTCTCCTGCTCTTTGTCTATTTAGATTTTTTTTAAAAGCATTTTGAGGCTCTCTGTTGCTGTGTGTCGATATAATGCCTAAAACAGTGAGGCCCCAGTCTCACAGTTTGTAGGTGCTACTGTAATACTTCTTCTAATGCATCCTTCAGGGGTTATTTTTTGTTACAGATTATGGTGCTTCTACTGTTGGCTGTGTCTGTGCTTCACAGGACAAAGGCTCCTTTATTTCTATTGAGGAATGCCCCGGTGAGAGTCTACATAGTAGGGGCTACTGTTGTAAGTGTTTTAGTAGCTAAATAAACTTGCCAGCCCATTCTACAGCAGAAGAGGATAATTTCTTGCAGCTTTTTTCTCATGTGAGGCCTGACTGAGACATTGACAGCAATACGATGGGACACGTTGAAAACCTTCCTGGAACTAACTGTGTACCATCCATTGACTGCATCAAGCTGTGCGTAATAAGCAAATAATACTTGCAGCATCTTAATGGCTGGGTGAACCCTGCTGGCCGTAGAGAATATGCCTCTAATGTAATACAGTGATTTGTACATGTTTGTCAAAGCAACGTGAACCCTGCCAGAGTGTTTGTTCACTTCTGTGGAGTGGAGACTGAACGCTACAGTTGGGTCTATTGAGCTGGCGCTGTCTGCAGCTCATAACTTGGGCTTCCATGTTTTTGCCTTCAGAACAGTAACAGTTGCGTATAGCTAACACTCTTTAATTCTGACTAGGTGAGGAGAGTGCAGCACCATTGAGGGTTGGAGACCCTCAAGGATTCCTCTGCAATCCTCCATATGGGGCAAGCCATTCGCCAGGTAATTCCAATGAACTCCTGTTGAATCTTGGCTTTCAGTCATATGCCCTGCTCAGACCTGTGGGACACATGTGAAATGTTGGATAACCATGGGTCTCTCCTTGCTACACATGTCTTTAGTGTTCACTGACAAGCCATGCGTGAGTGAAAGTTCATTCATTGACCCCATTTTGCTTGGTTCTGGCCCATTACTGGTTTCCCTGAGCTCTGTAGAGTAGTTTTGTAATCCCAAACCATATTTGGGCTGATTTTTTTGCAGTTGCTCTCTCTATCACAGGCCAACCCAAAATGTCATCTCTGAACCACTCCCTGACTTCAGAGTTCAAAATGCACCATGGCTTCAGCCATAAGGTACATCTTTAATTTTTTTTCATTGCTATTGGAGAGTCCTGGGCTAATTATTTATATTGCCATAGTGACAAAGAGCCTTAGTCATGGACCATTACTCCGTTATGCCAAGTGCTGTACAAACACAGAACATGAAGATGGTCCTTGCCCTGAAGAGTTTACTCTGTGTGTGTTTGTGCGTGCGCGTGCACCACATATATACAATATCTAGTTTGTGTAAGAAATATCCACAAAGAGTCAGCTTTTCAAAAGGGATGAACTCCTATGCAGGCACTTCAACAAACGGCTTGACTTTCAAAACAGCCCACCAGTTTTGGACCTGAGGGCATCTGAAAACTTGCTCCTGAGCATTTTTGGAAAGCATGGCCCAAAGTATCAAAGCTCACCTCAGCAGCCTTGTTGCTGATTTGTTAGTGAAGTGATCTGAAGGGTGAATTACCGTCATCAGAATGATGGAATCAAAAAATGATATTAGCAGAAGCATTTTGGATGGGTTGGAATGGGAAGAGACATGCTGCAAAGTGGGGAGGCCAGAGAGGAAGAGGAGGATGCAGTAGCGAAGATATGAGGTGAACAAAGTGGTTGATAGATTGAGGAGAATGGGCACACAGATTGGGCCAGTGTGAGGGCATGGGGGACCTTGAGAAGAGCAGTCTCAGTTAAATAGAATGCAGAGGATCGAGAAGAGGGTTAGAGGAGAAGTATGGGTAATAGATGGCAAGCTCCAGGAGTGTGAAAAAGGAAGATGGCAATAGGTTGTCCACAGAGTCCCTGGGGAGGCTTTGTAAGGTAGCAGAAACAAGAGTATTTATATGGCCTGAAGTAAAGGAACTGGATAAGGGGGAGAAGTGGAGGACAAAGATGTAAGAGATGTCAGACACTTGGGACAACTGGGACCAAGAGGACAGGCTGAAAGTTTAGAAGCCGACAATTTCTTCAGCCACAAATTTACTTCTCTGGGATTTACACCCACCTCTGTGGTGGCCCAGTTTGGTCCATGGAGTCAGACCAGAATGACAGTGGAAAAATTGTTGAAGGTGGAGAAGGGGAAGAGTCCAACTTCACTAATGAAGCTCTCGCTCTTTAAACAGAATTCTTCAGAAAGCGAGAATTCTTCAGATGCTGTTTTGATCAATGGCAGTCTTAGCTTGTCTTGTTCTAACAGCTCTCGGGACTACAAACGGAAGGCTAGAAATAATTTCAGGTGGTGTATGTGTGTGTTTGTGTATTAAGGTATAGGAACTTCTATTTAATGCAGGGCAAAATTTTTCAGCTGAAACTCTTGGCAAAAAAATAATGCAGACTTAGCAAAACCAAAATGGTTAGTGAATTTGTGTTGGTTTCCCTGCATGGTTCATTTTAGGGAAACTCCCACTCTGTCCAAAATAACAAACACAAAGAAAGGGATTTTAAAAACAAAGCTTTTCCTTTTGAAATTACTCCCCCTTGAATTATTATTATTTTTTTAAAAGTCAAAACAATTTAAAAATGGTTGGAATGAAAACATTTTGATTTTGTCAATGTTATGGGTTTGACTCAATGAATTTTTAACTCTTTTTTTAAAATTGCCAACAAACTGAAAAAATCCAATATTTGCACAGCTCTACCTCTATTACTGCACTCAGCTTGTCCGTAATAGCATGGATGCCTTTTGCACCTGAACAGCCAGCCAACTCCCTGTCTTCCTATCGTATAGAGAAACACGGTGGGTAAGGTAATAACTTTTATTGAACCACTTCCGTTGGTGAAAGAGAGACAAGCTGTTGGGCTTCTTCAGGACTGGAAAGGGGCTCATGCTATGTCCACACTCAAACTGCAGCTGCAGCACTAGCTGCACTGCTGTAATGCTTCAGTGTAGCCATTCCCAAGAGGCGGTAGATAGGTCGACAGAAGAATTCGTCTGTTGACCTAGCGCTGCCTAAACCAGGGTTAGCTCAGCTTAACTATGTCACCTGGGGTGGGGATTCTTCACACCCCTGAGCGATGTAGCTGGGTCAACTTAACTTTTTAGTTGAAGACCTGGCCTTGGAGGGTATCTCTACATGGGGATAAAAGCCATATGGCAGGGGCTCGGGCTTGCATGGCTTAGGCTGTGGGACTCAAGATTGTTTCTTGTAGTAGTTGTCTGCAGTTGTCTGTCTCCATTGTTGAAGCTGATCGTGATATCCAGGAAGTTGATGTTAGTGTGGGAGTGTTCTAGAGAGTTTGATGGATGGGCAGGGAGTGTTGTGGTGGATATTTATGAGGGAGTTTTAGGTCATCTGATGGAAAATATCACTGATGTATTGCATTGGTTTTCTGGTGCATTTGTCTGGAAATTCTTCCCTGAGGTAGCCCATGAAGAGAAGCCATCCTCATTCCTATGGCTATTCCTATTCATGGTTTGGATAAAGTGTTTGTTGAATGTAAAATTGTTATGGGTGAGGATGAAATGGATGAATTTGGTGATGTGTTGGGAGTGGATATCTGTGTTGTCCGTTGTGATATCTGTATTGTCTGTGGTCTTGAGGATATTTGAGGCAGGCAGCTATGCTCTTATTGTGAGGGACGCTGGTGTATTGTGAGGTGGCATCCATGGTCACAAGGATGGTGTTTGGAGGGAGGTTGTTAATGTTGTTGAGTTTCTGGAGGAAGTCAGTTGTGTCTTGGACGAAGCTGACCCTTTGTGTGGTGAGTGGTTTGAGGATGGTTTCTATGAGCCCTGATATTCCTTCAGTAAGAGTGCCATGGCCAGATATGATGGATCTGCCTGGGTTCCCTTGTTGGTGTATCTTGGAAAGCATGTAGATGGACTCTGGGGTTGGTTTATGGGTGGTGAGATTGTAGAGTTTGGAGAAGGATTTGATGGTATCCTTAAATTCCTTCATGGGGTCTTCTTTTAAGTTTTGTAGTAGGTGGTGTTGGAGAGTTGTCAGTTGGCCTCATTCACTTAGTTATCACATTTGAGAACTATGATGGCACCCACTTTGTCCGCTGATTTGGTGTTAACTAATGTTTGGATTTCAAAGCTGTTCTCTCAGCAGTGGTGGTCTGATGTGATGTTTAAGGATGTCACAGTCAATATTTTTTCATGACGCAATCAATGTAATGATGAAGTATGTGGTTTCATCCACTGTTGGGTGTCCAGTCAGATGTGGTAGTTGTGGTATGAACGTCGGTGGGGATGTGGTAGTTGTGGGTGGTGCCATCATTGTTGTGAAAGAATTCTTTTAAACGTGGAGTCGGCAAGAGAATTCTTCTAGTTTTCCTCACGTTGGTATGGTATCAGGTTCTGTGGTGGGCAGAAGTTCAGTCCGTTGGAGAGTACAGATAATTCAGATCCAGTTAGGGGTAGTCTTGGTAAATTGCTTATGTTGGGGTGTCATGTAGTGTCTGTTTGGTGGGTCCTGGGGCCATGGTTTCTCCTGGAGGATTCTGTGAGTTGTGGAGTTGTAGTTGGTTCCATTTTTTATTTTTGTGTTGGATGATGTCATCAGTTTTGGTTTCCTGCTTTTTTTTCTCCTTGCAGTGTGCAGGACTATGTGATGACTTCTTGTTTGAGGTGGTCCCTTCTGGAGTATGTAAGGTGCAGGACTTTCTATTGTATAGAAAGTTACCCTTAGATGCTTAAAAAGAAAAGGAGGACTTGTGGCACCTTAGAGACTAACAAATTTATTTGAGCATAAGCTTTCGTGAGCTACAGCTCACTTCATCGGATGCATTCAGTGGAAAATACAGTGGGGAGATTTATATACACAGAGAACATGAAACAATGGATGTTACCATACACACTGTACCGAGAGTGATCAGGTAAGGTGAGCTATTACCAGCAGGAGAGCGGGGGGGGGGGAGGGACTTTTGTAGTGATAATCAAGGTGGGCCATTTCCAGCAGTTGACAAGATCGTCTGAGGTTAGCGTCTGAGGAACCTCAGACGTTCTTGTCAACTGCTGGAAATGGCCCACCTTGATTATCACTACAAAATGTTTTTTCTTCCCCGCTCTCCTGCTGGTAATAGCTCACCTTACCTGATCACTCTCGGTACAGTGTGTATGGTAACACCCATTGTTTCATGTTCTCTGTGTATATAAATCTCCCCACTGTATTTTCCACTGAATGCATCCGATGAAGTGAGCTGTAGCTCACGAAAGCTTATGCTCAAATAAATTTGTTAGTCTCTAAGGTGCCACAAGTACTCTTTTTCTTTTTACGAATACAGACTAACACGGCTGCTACTCTGAAACCTTAGATGCTTGTACGATCATGCTATATATCTACAATTGTTCCATGATTAAGTCCAAGCTCTTGGTTTTCATGGAGATTAAAATGCCTCCTCAGTAGCAGAGTGGACTCTGCAGGGTTTTATCAGTGTCTGTCTGTAGCAGAGGTACCAACCACAGAAAGAGCCATTTATAGACATACATCCACTTGTGAACATTAATAGTGAAATACGGCTTCAAGCTGTTATCTAGCATAATCTGCTGATCAGACTGTGATAATTCAAGCTTAGTAAATTTGACACCAGCTGCCACCTTCTCCAGCAAATCCCCAAAGTTTTAGGGATTCAGGTACTGATCCCTTTCCAGATGGGGGATGTGGGTCACTGCAGTTACTTTATAGTTGATACCAACCTCCCCAAAGTCTCAGGCTATTCTTTCTCTCTTTGGTTCATTGCTTCCCACACTTCGCTGACAGCCAAACATCCTACTGTGTTTGACAAACAAAATGCAGACACTTGACCCCTCTTAGCGCTTTCATCCTGGAGATTTGCAAAGCAGCCAAATCCCCACTCTGGATTCAGGCATGGTAGAAGGCAAAGATAATTCAGAACTCTCACTCAACTGTAGGGAGCAATCTGTGTGCAGTACATGCTGTGTGTACTGGCATGCATATATACCATAGTCACTCGAGCCTGTAAAGCTCCATGAGAGTTTAAGGCATGTCTTTGCAGGAGGAGACTGATTTGTGACCCACTGTGTAACCCTTTTGTCATGTCTTCTGGCATCTTGCCCTCACCAGTGACACACTTCAACCGGCGGGAAACAATTTCCTGTAGTTCCCAGCTGCTCTCCTGCGTATTGAAGTCCCTTGTTCAAAGCACATCTCTGCAGCACCTCTCACTGGAACTTCTGGCCTGGCGTTACTACAGAGAAAGGGTGAACCTATTAGACATCAGAGCTGGACAGCAATAAGACAGCAGAGCCGGGCCTAGAGGGAAGAATTCCATTCAGGTGGAGGATGCTAAAGGAGGGAATTGCAGAAAACATGGAGTCCTGGTGATAGTTTATATTTATATAACACCTTCCATGCTGAAGAATGTCAGTCATCGACAGGGATCACTTGCCCGTCTCTGGGATGAGGAATGCAGTGACTATTTTTCATTAGCACTACAGGCTTATTTAATTTAATTTTATTTTTGGAAGTAAATCCTCTAGTTGAAACAGGAGGAAGATAGGCAGACTAACTCCCCAAGATGGAATTTAGCCAAGACATTAGGATTAACATTTAACGTCCCCAAGCATTATAAAAAGGGATTTTTTATTTTTTTAATCACCATGAGTGGCCAAGCCATAGAATTCCAGCTCATCTGAAGGATGGGATCTTCAGTAGTGCAACACTGACATGCGAATGTAAGGGGACTGTTGCCCCTTACTAACATTCAGTGGGGGTGTTTTGGTTGGCTAGCTCCCAGTACTAAAAGGGGGAAGGGTCGATGGGGAATCAGGACCCTGAGACTGACAGTCCCTCGGAACAATGGAGAGAGGCCAATGCTCCAGGTCAGCCTGAATGACAGGGCGGGCAGGCTAATCAGGGAGTCAGGAGGCCAGGGAGGTCCCGGCCTCCGTGTGAGCTGGAATTGCCTGGGTCAGACAGAGTGGGGCTGAGCTAAGGAGAAAGCAGGAGCCTGAGCTGAGCTGGGGAGCAGAGCTGGGCCAGATGAAGAGGGACCAGAAAAGCAGCCGAGAGAGAGCAGACCCTGTCCTGGGAGCAGAGCTGCAGCCCCAAAGCCAGAGGCGCAGCCCAGAGAGAGCAGACTTGCCTTGGGAGCAGAGCTGCAGCAACCAGAGCCAGAGGGGCCAGAAAAGCAGCCCAGGATGCAGGTCCGTGCTGGGAGCAGAGTCAGAGAAGCAGCCTGCAGAGCAGACCTGTCCTGGGAGCAGAGCTGCAGCAACCAGAGCCAGAGGGGCCAGAGAAGCAGCCCAGGGAGCTGCAGGCAGGGCAGCAGCAGCGCTGAGGCAGAATGGAGCTGGAGCTGGGGCTGGAGCAGTCCGGAGCCAGGTGTTGTGAGCAGCTGGGGAGAGCGAGGGGGGACCCCGGGCAGTGGGCCCAGCACAGGGAGACGCCTCAGCCAGGAGGCTCTGCAGGCCAGACTCGAAGGGGGATTGGTAACCCCGACAGGGTGGGGGCAACGCTGGGAAGAAGGGCCCTGCCACCTAGAGCCTGAGAGTGTGTGGCCACCACCAGAGCGAGTGTCCAACCCTCAGCATCCCTGCAGCACAGCCATGGCCTGAGCAGGAGGCCTGGGACTTACAAGGAACAGACTGTGAACTGCCCTGACCTTCCAGAGACACTGTTTGTGAGGTTCCCTGCCACAGAGTGGGTTGATATGTTTCCTTTAACCTTTCCCATTTCCCCTTATTCTTTTTAAAATTAATTGTTGATTAAATAACTTGCATTTGCTTCAAATTGTATGTAATAATCAGTGGGTCAGAGAAGTGCCCAGTGCAGAGAGAGTACCCCGGAGTGGGGACACCCTAGCCCCTGTCCTAGGTGACTGCAGCAGAGTTGCGGGTCGAGCCCCCCAGGAATCCTGGGCCCAGCCTTGCTGGGGTTACGAGGACTCTGCCAGACAGGAGAGTGGAAGGGGGGTCCTCAAGGGCAGGGAGGCCACTGGGTAAAGGAAGTGGGAGCGAGGACTCAGATCCTTTCGCTAGCCCACTTCACCGGGGTAGTGCAGAAGCCAGGAAAGTTCCCCACAATAGCGGGACTATTCCCCCTCTTACATATAGAAGAGTGTTATCTGCTGATCTGTTAATGCCACTTTCAGCAATAGCTGGGTGTTTCCCTAAACATTTCCCATGAAAGTACTAGGCAGTTCAGTTTCTGTTTAGTTTATGAGAGTACCACGCCAGGCAATATGCCTATGCTATTGAATCGTACAATCAGAAATAATGTATATCATTCACCATGGTGATGACTATACCAGAAGTTCCAGATAATAATGATCACAGCAGCTGGTACTATGCAATCCAAAACACTGTTGGGATGGCAACTGTAAATTTTACATCATCCTCATGGAATAGCTTTATTAATTCCGGGGGGAGAAGAGAAGCCAAGCCACTTATCAGAACAAACGTAGGAAATGGAAAAGCATCCCTTTTGAGTTTTTAGTGTCAGCCCAACAGCATAGTCCTATCCAGGGGTGAAGCAGTTTGAATCGGATAAGAAACAATCTGAATTTTTACCCCAAACCTGATAGGAACATTCTTTTTGAAGTTCTAAAAGATTTGAATAACTTTTTTCTCCATTTAAGTTCTGTGTCTGAGAGAGGCCGTTCTTCTGGCATTTCTAGGCAGAGGTACCGGAAATCGACCAAAGCCTCTTATTGCCAGAAGCTCAGTTTAATTTTTCAGGCTTGCGAGGCATGGTTAGATGGCATAAATACCTGAGCTCCTCAGTGCTAAGGACTTTGATACAAAGTGCATGGAAGCCAGTGGGACAGTCTGATTGGCTTTGGCTCTAACTCTCACAAGCTCTAATGCAGTGTGTCAGCATCTGATGGAAGGCAGCGTGCCCAGGCCACAGCAGTATGAATATTTAGTTGCCTAGCACTGTATCCTCTGCACAGCCTCTCTTTCTAACATGTTGGCTAATTTAAGCTACAATATCTTATCAGTCAGTGTCTCCCCCTTCTTCTGGCCTAGCATTCGTGACAGAAAACAGATTGATGGAAGGCTCTCATAAATAAGAGCCAGTGTGCTCCCCACTCACTGTGAAGTCATGAGAGGCCTCATCAAAATTCCCTTCAATTTCAGGCGAATATGCATCCTGCTAATGAAATAGCTCAGCCTGGAGGAGTCCTTTGTGGCCCAAGCTCATTTCAGCAGAATGAACAATGGAAGTAAAAATGTGCAAAGAAAATTGTTAACGCAGTAGCAGTGTGGCAGGGAGGAGATAAAACCAGGCTTTTCTTAATCCTAAGCAATTCTGCTTGGGCTGCATATTTATATATTCTGCTCACAACAACTGATGGCTCACTTCTTATTTCAGAACGAGTCACTCTTCCTGATTTTGTGTGTGTGTGTGTGTGTGTGTGTGTGTTTCTTTTGTTTTCCTGTCTCTGTCGGTGGCACCGTGAACTCCCAAGCACATGGCACTTCTGGTTCTTCCGAAATGCCATTGAGAGAAACGTCACTGCAGTTCCTTGGGAGCTGATCACTGGGAGAATACCCAGTGACCTTGATTCAATTGTATGTTGTCCAGGACACTGACTGCATGTCTAGATTTTTGTCTGAAGAGTGTGTGTGGAACAATTATAACAATTAATAGACGTGACAGTCTGAAGTACTTCTTCTGGGGTGGAAAAGCTTTGTCATAAGCTAATGTAATAATGCTGTTGTTCACATGGTGTGTGTGTGGGGAGCTGTGCCAGTTTACATCGGCATAGGGTCTGATTCATGGTCTCTTGCCTGTCTGATCAGCTAAGTGTAGGAATCCAATGTGAAATGCCAAAATGTCAACTTTCCACTGACGTCTCTTCCCAACAGAAAGAAGTCAAGAGAAAAGCTGAGCTGGTGCATGTCCTTCAGACGAGATTCATAGAGATCCATTAATTGGTGCAGAAATAATTGTCAAGGATTCACAACCCATCCAGTGGCTCATAATGGCCATCATGAAGCAGGACCTTCTAATCTGATTTCTCAGAACTTAAATGATGGCGTGCATTGGCTAAGTACCATTGTGATTTGGAAATACAAACTTTTACCCAGATTTACTGGCAAGCACATTAGAACTTGGAGATTGTCTGCCTTTGATACTTCCTGACAGTTACAGCCAGAACTGCTAGTTGACGTACTTTGAAACAACCTTTAAAAAACAGAAATAGTCACAGTCAGAAATCAGAAGAGTCTTAGATAATCTAGTTACTCTCTCAATTGCTAAACAAATACAGTTTTCAGAGAAAATGTAACCTGCTCCCGCACAAAAGAAGCCCTCCAGAAAAAGCTAAAAAATACCAAACCCTATGGACATGATGAAATAAAACAAAAGAAAAACAGGTACAGCTCTAAATAAATACCTAAAATCTGCAAGTTATTCACTCAAAATTTAATGTAGTCTACAACCCAGGCAATCATTTATCAGTGTGAAGCAAACTTCCAGAACCAGTTAGGTCTCAAAGAAAATAAGAGAGCAGAACTTCCATAAGTAAAACAAAAACCAGACTGTGAGCTCATAAAAACACCTACTTCCTTTTTCGTAAACAGCAACAGCCAAACAGTCTTCCACCATCACTTGTTCCAGCTGTCTGCGATGACGTTTACCAAGGATCACACCCTTTGTACTTTTTAAAGTCCCGGACATTTAGGCTATGTCTATACTGGCATGCATAGCTGGTTACTGGGCCATGTGCATGCTTGTGGGTGCTTCCCATAACCGTTCCCAGTGTCCCCGTATATTGTGCTGGACATGGGTATAATACCGTGTACATGTATATACCCACATCCATGCTGCCCCTGTTGTTACACAAGGTTAATGCTACTATTTCAGGGGTGGTATCCCCGGGTTCTGTGAATCACAGGGAGACACTGTCTGTAGGAACTGCTTTTGCTGTGAGTTGGTACTGTCCCCTGCTTCACATATCTGCTGGTGGCAGTTGTTGCTTGTGTCTTCCCCCTGCCAAACTGAGTGTAAGAATGTAGCAATGGCAAATGCCATTGGTATAATTGTCGCCTGCAGTGTACTCCATACGTTTGAGGGTAAAGGGGAGTGGTTCCATCCTGCGTGGGCTCAGGACAAGACCGGTTTACAAACTCTGCACAGGCAGTCAGATCCCACCCATGTACACACTGGTCCTTTCTGGTTCCCATTGGCAAGGGAAGTTAGGGATGCCATATATGCACACATCTTGGCACAGCAGGGAGGCAGGGGATGACATCTACCTGTGCCAAGGGTCACCTTCACAGTCTGTGCAGCTGCTGGAAAAGCACCCGAGGGAACATTGGCATCTGAGGGAACATACTTGTGGGGCTATTAGCTTTGTGAGGGTTTCCCCCTCCCTGGTAGCTTACGGTCATTAGTTGTTTGTTCCTGTGACATCGCACATATTAAAAGATAATTATAACAGGGCACCTCTACTGGGTTAACAGCTTTGGGTTGGGCTGGCCGGTGGAGGGTGGTGGTGGAGTTGAAATGTGGTCACTGGGAAATACTTTTGTCTTTACTGTTCCTGCTTGTTTACAGGCCTCTGCTATCTGGAGCACTCAGTCTCACTTAACGACTTTATCAGCATTTGCTTTGGGGTAACAGTTCTTTGTCAGTGGTGCTAACTACACTTAGCAGCTGTTATGGCACGCGAATTTCTACTAAGATTGAAACTGGTCAAGGTTTTGGGTGGGGAGGGAGAAAGAGAGGCCGTTTCATCGCTGGGTAGCGACAGATGCCTGTGTTACTTGAATTAAGTTTAATTTTCTTCATGTGAACTAAGCCATAAAGACATTTATCTGCACACTTTCTGTGTGGTGAGCTCTCCTGCACTGAGAACTAATCGTGCTTTCTGTAAGCACATAACTCTAATTGCACTTTCCCCATCCCTCCCATGTATTCTTGGGCTTTCTGATATTTCTTAACCTGGTGTGGGACAGACAGAGGAACGTCTGCGGTGTGTGATGGCAACAGAAAGTTACACCATTCCAGTGCATGTGCTGTGAATCAAGTGGCCCACGCACAAGTCAAGGAACCAATAACATTTACTAAAGCTGCCCTATGGAACATGTTAGTAAAATATTTTTAAAAAGATAAGTCAACCAACAAAACGTAATGGGAACCAATCTGTGAACAGCAGCCAAATGTTAGTGTCTCTGCACCTATCTCCTTGCTCTCCTCCTGACCAGGGGAGAATGACGGGAAAAAATTGTTCTTGGGGACAACTGGGAACATCTGCATGGGGTTTGGGAGTGGGCACTTGGTGGGGTTCAGGGAGTGGCACAGGCTCATTGTTTGTTTCTCTTCTAGGTGTGAGGGGAGGTTCCCCTCCAAGGGATTTTGGGTGTCAGTGGAGGGTGAGGTCCTGGGAGTCCTGCAGGTTCCATGTTCTCCTCTTGGTCACTTGCGGGGGATTGGATCGTCTACTTCAGCAGCAGCCTGGCTGGCAGCCAGAGGAGTAGAAAGTAGTGGCAGTTTATGGACATATGTGCTGGTGGCATGGCAGCAGTTACAGCACCTCTTCAATGGGCATCTCCCATAGAAAGGTGTTCCCTACAGCATGCCTCCTGCTCCATGGAACAGTTCATTGGTGTCTCTTCCACCTAAAGACTCTGATCCATGTCCTGAAGACCTCAAAGTGCTCCTGGTTCCTCCAGCCCGTTCCTCTATGAGTAGCTCTTCCAGGATCTGTCTGCCTCTGTTGTCTCTAAGCTGCTCACACTCCTGCTCTCTCGGCAGAATGGTTTCCCTCTCGGGAACTGAAAGTCCTGCCCGTTCAAAGGCAAAGGTAGCATGATCTATATTTTGTCTCTGAGAAATCCCCCCACATAACTATAGAAGCCCACAATTTTGCTGTAGAAGACCACAATTTGTATACTTTTCAACACTCCAAGAATGTGACTGTTACTGTCCTTGGTTCTCAGAGAGCTTTTGCATCCCAGGAGGAAAGAGCAGAGGCTGTTTACGATAAGAAATATTTACTGATGTTTTTAAAAATGTAAAATGTTCATAGTGTCTCAAGTGGGGGAAGGGGAGGCAGTTCCTTCCAGGGAAAGGAACCACCTTGCAGTTTCTTCTTTAAAGGCTGGCCAACCTTTGGAGAAAAATAGTGATTTCGAGGTACCAGAATGGAAAAGAGGTCGCTTTCCAGTCCTGTAGAGGAGATTGGGAAATCTGTACAAAAGAGAGGTTTCTGCTAATGTCTCCCCCTACACATTGCTGAATGGAGGGGTTTGGTCTGCTATGCAGGTGGACCTAGCATATTTGATGGCTGTTGACCCTCAAGCAGCTGGAGTTTCCGCTACACCAGTCTGCACGGTCCCCGGACCACTGCTGTCTGAGTGCTGGCCAAGAAATGCACAGAGAGACAGGGGCACAATGATTTTTCATTGTTAATCCATTTTTCAGACATAGCTTCTGCCAAATGCACAGTCGTGATTCACTGGAAGTCAATTAAATCATTAACTTATCATGGCTTCCTCAGGGATCATCTCAGTCATTTCAGGGTGGAGCAGAGCAGGGGCTGGACTTAAAATTAGGAATTTGGCACCAGAACAAGAGGGGATATTTGTGGGGGAGGCTGGGGGTCCATTGTAACTTATTGGCTCCTGCTGCAGCTTGGGGTCCTCCTTGGAGGGGCTTCCTCAAATGGCTCCTCCAGGTAGAGGTCTAAAATAACATGTTCCTTGTCCTCCAGGGCTTCCTCTGTGGTCCCTGGGCATCATTAATATCCCGCTGGACAATGAGGCTGGTGGGGTTGAGGAGTTGCTATTGAACCACTTCAGGATCTTTACTGGGAGTCCTTGACAGTGCCAGCTTGCTGTAGAAGGGGCATGTATGATGAGCCCTCCTGGAGGGACTGTTCGAGTCTCTTGTCCTCCTGTACAGGAGACTCAAGTGCTTGATGTGTTCCTGGCGCTGGCCTGGAGTCTGCTCAGTGCCCACCTGCTCCACCCTCTATGAAATTTCCCAGTACAGGTGAATGTTCCCACCACTCCAGGCGAAGCGAGTGAAGAACGGTGGGCTTCAAGCACACGTTGATCAGCACCTCGGTGTGGTTGGCAAGCCAAGCGGCTGGTCTTGCAGCAGGATCCATGTTCAGTTGTATTGAGCTGTAACTCACGAAAGCTTATGCTCAAATTTGTTAGTCTCTAACGTGCCACAAGTACTCCTTTTCTTTTTGCAGATACAGACTAACACAGCTGCTACTCTGAAGCATGATGTGTGTATTTATCCACACCCTTCAGGCATGCTAGCTTACTTCTGGGGTTTAGATGTGGGCAATGGAGTTATAGCAGCCACATGCACATATGTATAGCCGCTAGTGTAAACGTACCCTTAATAGCTGTATAAAAGACTACTAGTATGTATCTATAGCTTTATACTACCACCAGCAAGATTCCAGTCTTTCTATCCATAGACCAGCAAGTTCTCCAATCTCTAAGGGGACGGACTAGTGGGGGCACTGGTCCACTCAACTCTCTGGTGCCCCAGATTTTTGCTTACTAAGAAGCAAAGTGCACAAAGGAAGCAATTGCAAAACATACTAGGCCAGATACTCAGCTGATGTCAATCGGGATTTTCATTATTGTCAACAAACTGATTGTCTAAAGATAGCTCCACCATTTCATTCCCCATATCTTCAATAATTTGGATCTCCTCTTCCTGAATGGTGCATGAGTACAGGATAAGTATGTAGTGGTCTGCATTACTGTCTATGAAACTGAAAGTTGGGAGCTCAAATATATGTGACTGTCACCCTCTAGAGGCTCACTCATAGAATATATGCTCAATGGAGTCTCTATCCGAAAAGGAAGAGACCAGTGATACTGGAGATGGAAGGCCCTGGGTTCTATCTACAGAGTTATAATCTGCAAACTAGCTAATGATCATGATGTCTATTGTTTGCAGCCATGGACTGTTAGAGTATCTGCATCAGAAAATGAATGATGGCCCAGGTCAGAAGTCAATGTTTTTGAATATTCTTTCCTTTGACAAATCTATTTTTAGCCACTTAAGCATGTGACTCCTGAATAGGGATTACTCACATGCTGAAAGATAAACACATGCTAAAGTGCTGCTCTGAATTGGGGCCAGAGTGCATGGCCAGGGAGTGCGAATGGAAGGAGACAGAGTGAGAACATAGTTGCATTAAACTGTTATCAAAACCTAAAAATGCCCATAAAGAACTTGCAAAGTATCTTATGTTGCCTTAGGAAGAGGCCTGATAACTCCCAATTTTCATCAAGTTCACCTGACTGATGGATAAAAATGAACCAATTTACCCTGTCTCCACTGGCTCGTTGTGACAAGATAATGGGGCCCAGAAAGATGCCTCACACATCAGGGTATAACACTAAAGAAGTGGAACACATGCCAGCTGGACAAGATTCCTAATGGCGCTGAAGATAAATGCTGCAAGAGCACATCTTATTTGTAAACCCATAAAAAACAGATAGCACAGTAAGGGGCACGCTGCAGACAGACACAGCTCGCACTGACAGGATTTTTGGCCTCCCGCTGAGGCAGGGGCAATCAGTCTTTTTTAAGATGTTCCTTATCAGGTTTGACAGGTCAACTGCAGGACCTAAATTACACAAGTCCTTTTAACTCTGAACTCCTGGCTTTTGTTGGTCTGTCTCATACCCTTGGTGTTATCCAGCTTATGGAATTTGATTTATTTCTGTGTTGGCATATCCTGGCGAATCTGTGTACAGGAAACAGACTGCATGTGCCCCCTTCAGAGGAAATCTCTGCTTCTATTTCTCTACCCACTAAAAGCTTTATCACTCAGCCTTGTTATTACCATGCTAAACGGAACACTTCAGAGCTTAGCAGCTTAACAAGATAAAAACAGGCTTTGCGGTTAATGTGGTTACCATAGGCATGCACATGGGGCCAGAGAGTTTGAGCTGCTGACTTCTTTCCACAGCTGTATCAGTGGGGTAGAAAATAAGTTTGCCTGATAAAGCTAAAATACATTAATTGTTTGCTTTCATGGACTTCATAAGTGGTAGCATATTGAACATTGGTACGAAAACAGTGTGGAATCCTGATTTATTATTATTTTTTAAACATAGATTCGTCCTCACTGTACTTAATCTTAGAGAGGGGCTGTTTCCACAACTCTTACGCAAAGTAGCCCTTTCTTAGGGGAGCTGTCCCAGTGACAGAGGGCCAGATTGCAATTCCCATACTTGCACTTAGACCTAACTGCGCCAGTAGTTCTGTTGGCAATGGCTTCTATTCATTGTGAGTAAGGAATAGCCCATCTGGCTCTAAATGGATAAGCATGGTGCTTCAGAAAACCTCTGTGCTTTCTATCGTCTTTGCTGAGGGGTCCCTAAGAAATAGGAAGGATGGATGTTTTTGGGTACAGTCAGTGCAGATGTCCAGATTCTCAGATGCGTAATTTCAATGGACATGAATTTAAATGGAGCTATGTCAAATTACATTGCCAGAGGACTGGCTGGATTGTTTCTTAACTCTTTGATTTGCTTTCTGGGACAGCTGATCAGGAATCCATCAATTTTTATGGCTACCTGAGAGTATTTCCCAACACCACCAACTTCTAACTCTCTGAACCAAGGCAAGCTTCTTCAGGTTATTCCTCAAAGGTGCCAGTTCTGGCACTTGGTACTTGCTGGCACAGTATCATGTAGCATTAGCTTTCATCTGTTAATCAGCATCTTTCTCCAAAGTACCAGGGAGCAGCATAATAATAACCACTCCTAATAAATGGTTATATTTATTGCAGTCATAGGCTCCTACTCCGTGGGTGCTCCGGGGCTGGAACACCTGGGGAAAAATATAGTGGGTGCTCAGCACCCACCGGCAGACCTGTGGATCCGCCTCTCCCTCCCCGTGGGGCAGAGTGGGGGTCAAGCACCCCCCAGCAACTCAAAGACAGTGCCTATGATTTCAGGGACATTGCTCACAGATTCTCTTCTGTTGTTGACCGGAACCTGAGCTGGTTGGAATTCCCCCACCCCCCCCACAGAAAACATCAACTAAATAAATATTTTTTTTGTTTTCTATCAAAATTCCCAGTGGAAATTTTCAATTTTTGTTTACAAGGTTTACATTTTCTGTCAAACTGCTGCTGCAACGCCAGCCTCCCCTTAGCCCTCCCACCCACTTTGGTCACAGGTTTGGTTTTCAGCTGACAAGCTTTGGGATTCCAATGAAAACTCTAAACTTCCTGAGGAAAGTAGACACTTACAATTTTCATTTGGAAAGTTGGGGGTTTCAACCATAGGTAAAAAAGGTGATGGATATTTTTTGACCACCCCTTCCTAGAACTTTAAGGGAAGAAACTGAAATACAAAGACTTATTCCTATGTGAAACTCTTCATTGACCTTGTTCCAGTCTACTTTTCCTGGCGCCTTTCCCCGCTGCCTCCAGAGCTTTTCACTGACACTTGTTGGCAGCTGCATACCACAGCGTGGACTCAGCCTGCTTTTCATTGGGGCATGTAGCTCCACCTACCCTACATGCTGCTGCCAATGGTATGCCCAGTACGTGTAGCCTATAACTAGGGTCGGCAGAATCAGATTTTTATTTTTGCAAAATTTTGTCGGATAATGTCAATGTTTATTTTTAGGTGTTGTGACAGAACGGGACTCACGGCCCCAGCACCTTCTGCTGGCCGTGCTGGGAATTAGCTCTTGGTTGCCAGTGTGCCTTCCTCTAGTGGTGTCTCACCTCCGTCACTTCTGCTCCACCTGTAAGATCATGTCAATCCCTGGACAGCAGCATTCTCTTCTGGGCACAGCCTGCCAGCTGTTCCCCACTCTACTTTCCCCCCCTTTCCAGGGAAACCAGCTGTCTCTAGTCCATCCATTTGCCGCTGTGGCCTACTGCAGCCTTCGGTCTAGCCCCTCACCTCAAGGGGTACTGAAGTCCAAATACTGGCCATCCTCTCTGTGGCAAGTGGGGGAAAAGGAGGGGGGGCAGGCCCGCCCACTACTCTGGGCCTCGACCCAGGGACCCCATAGCCAGAGGCCATATGCTGCCACTCTTCCAACTCCTGCCGCCTATTTCCCTGGGCCATTTTGCCCTAGCCCCTTCCTGGCCCTTTGTATCGGGGTCTCAGTCTGGCAACCTCAGGCTGGAGCTCCCTATTGCTCCCCTGACCCTGCCCAGTACTGCTCTATCTAAGGTACTCCTCTAAGGCAGTCAGTCCTTCTCCCTTGCACTCCAGGGAGAGACTGCCCCTACTTTCTTGAGCAGCCCTTCTTATATGGCCCTCCCTGGTCCTGATTGGCTGCTCCAGCAAACCTTCTCCTGATTGGCTCTCTACAAGCCCTCCTCCCATTGGTTGGGTTTTGCACAGCCTCCCTGAGGGCTGCTTTAACCCTCCATCTACCTGTGTGGGGCAGCTGCCCCACCACAGGTGTTTATTTTTATTAATTTAAATTTTCACAGTTGCACAAAGTTATGGGTTTTAGCATTTTTGTCATTTTTCACCATTTAATGTCCTGCAATTGTGAAAATGTATGGGGGGGGGATTAGACAGTACTTATTTAATGACAGTAGCTGTTGAAATTCAAAAACTTAGAGCTTTATAGCTATTAAAACACAAATTGTCACCATCACATGACAAAATAAACAAAGTAAATATTCTTAAATAAAATTCTAATGGTTTTCAAGCAGCATTTTTCTTTCTTTGCCCATCTGTAAATTTCTGTTTTCATGGATGGAAATATTTTTGTCAGTTCGTGTGTGTAGGTGAAATCAATGTTAACCAATTTAAAAATTCTCATCCTTCCAAGCCTAAGTAGTTCATTTAGGGTCTGATGCTGTGTTCCTGGTGCACACCAACCTTCACTTCATGCATTGCTTTGCACACACCAGATCACTGTGAGGATGATCAAAAGAGATACAGCCCAGACTTTTGAACGTTTACAGAGTAGTGTCTTGTCAAATGTGATATTCTTTATTTGAAATGGGAGCCAAAATGTGCTAGTCTTAGCACTAAATCCATTATATCCAAAGTTAGAATATGTGCTTAGTATTGATCTCTGAACAGAAGATGGGGGCTGAGTGCTTCAGAGAGCTAGAGGGTATAAACACTGTATTTGCCTAAAAAAGCTATTGTTAATAGAACTAATTTTCCATCTGCTGTGAGTGGTTGTAAATTGGTTTGTAGATAGCTCTGGCTATTCATCCCAGTGAGGAAGATCACTGGACACCACAGTAATAGATCTGAGCATAGGTGGCCAACAAGCCAGCAGGTAACCCCCAGCACCAGATTTGTTCCTGCACATCTACCATGTAGGTCTATTCTCAGCATTGACAATATCATCCATATATAGAGGGGAGTAGACAGCTGCTTGCATCGTGTGTGCTGTATTCCTTGCAAGTGGCTCCATGGATTTTACACTCTTGGATATGTACTGCAAGTCAGTGTTCTCTGCATCAATATCAGCAGCTCATACATTATTCAGCACGTTTGTAACAGTGAAGCACTAAAACAGGCGAGAACATTTGGAGTTTGAGCAAAATGTACACGTTGCACTACATATACTGATTGTAATGTATCTGTTTTAATTAAAAAGTGTGGAATGTAAATTTTAATGAGTTGTAATAGCAAATAGTCAACTTGAAATACTTATGGAGGCCTGGTACTCCATAGGTAATTAAATTTCATATTCACTGAATTGTTGCCATTGATTTCCACTTTGGAAATATTTTGATATATTTTAGGTGAATTCTCCGCCCCTCGTCCCCAATCTGTGTGGTGACTCTGAGCCACATTTTATAAACCCTGAACTACACAGAACTTCCCTTCATGCCAATGGACTCTCTTCATACCAAATATGTTGTAAAGGAGCCAGATTTTGCCCTCAGTTTACGCCAGTGTGCTGCTGTATAAACTCCATCAGATGAGAGGAAGAATGGCCTTCTACAAGGCACTAGATTGAGATTTAGGGGATCTGGGTTCAGAGACTTCTTGTATTCCTCGGGTGAGTCACTTAGGCCTTGATCCTGCAAACTGTTATGCATGTGCTTAATTTACTGCTGAAGTAATTCCATTGACTTGTAAATAAGTCATGATAAATGATACTACTCATGATAGTAAAATAAAGCACATGCATTTGCAGGATCAGAGCCTTAATCTTTGTGTACCTCAGTGTTCACTCACTAGTGTGAACATCTTGCCAGAGAACCTACATTGTGAGTGCGAGATAGGAATCTTGAGCCAAAATTTGAATGTTTGGAAAACAGGAAATCCTTAAAACAGATAAAAAAATAATATACTGAAATGATTCATATCTCCTAAAATTTCAGTTTTCAGTCAAAATATCCTTAAATCAAAACCTTACTAGTCTCAATTATCGGAAAGCCACTGGAGACACTGAGGCCTGGTCTACACTGGGGTTGGGGGGATCGATCTAAGATACGTCAACTTCAGCTATGAGAATAGCGTAGTTGAAGTTGACGTATCTTAGATCGACTTAGAATCACTTACTTCGTGTCCTCGCGACGTGGGATCGACGGCTGCCGCTCCCCCGTCGACTCCGCTTCCGCCCCTCGCCCTGGTGGAGTTCCGGAGTTGACGGCAGAGCAATCGGGGATCGATTTATCACGTCTACACTAGACAGGTAGTGTAGATGTGGCCTGAGTAAATTCACATAAATGAGCTTTCTGAGAATGGAGAGAATTTTTAGTGTAGTGAATGGGTGTCAGGAGATTTGATCCTAATTTAATACCAGGGAGTTTTTGGGTAACTGAAGTTTGAATAATCTAGGTTGAACTGTATATCTGAGCAAATGAAGATACTGTGGAGAGTGTGTGTGTTAAACTGGCATCTGTTGTCAGCAATAAAATTAGCCAGGCTGGAGATTAAAGCCACCTCTTTTCCCAAGTGCTGCGGGTCACAGGCTGCAGTTCTTGAGGATCCTGCATCTTACTCCATCAGTGGGCCTCTACTCTGAACCTGGAGGGGCCATCTACAGACACTGGAGGATAGTTGAGCATCTTTGGTCTCTTCACTCCAGATGCTGTCAACAAGAATGACAATCGGGCTGTGGATATTTGCCTCTGTGAAGCTAAATCAAGACCTCCAAATTCATATCATACAGTTGAATGGTCGCCATCCGGCAGAATGGGATTCAAAACAGGAATAAAGAAGTTATCCTCAGACTCCCTTTATATGAATATTTTAATGTGATCCCGTGCAGTGCCTTAAACACATGATCATCTTTCCCGGGGATCTGAATGTCAAATCCATGATATTAGAGTGGATTGAAAATTAGACAAACCAGGGTGCCCTAAGCCTATCACTGAGAGATGGCACAAAATACACCAGATCAGAGCTATGGGGAGAAGACTGAAGGGAAAGGTGACCCTCAGCTGGGTGCTGAACAGAGGAGACTAGATGGGGACAGAAGCTCTGAGAGAGAAGTGGAACCACAGCAAAGAGAAAGTGTCAAAGCAGAGAGGGAAAGCATAAAGGGGAGTTTAGGTAGAATGGATGTCAAGAGAGAGAGTTGCTATAGAAAGAAGGAAGGGAAGTAAAAGGAGAACTGCCAGTATTTATGTGTCTAATGTTAGGGCTTGTGTGCACTTCTATGGCTTTGATAAATATACATCCTCTTTGAAAGTGTTACCAAAAAAAGGACACCAGTCAATGCCAACTATTTCCTACAGCAAGATTCCCATATATAGAACCACAGGGAAACTATCGTAGACCACAAATGGTAAATAAACAGAGCCATTGGCACCCTTATAAATCAATCTTTCTTTTAAAGTATAGGTTAAAATCAACTTTGTTTTCTTCATTGCAGAAGAACATTATATTTTCTTTAATAGAAAATTAAGACCTACAGCATGATTTGATAATTGACATACAAAAAAAAATATACAAATGTGAAGTAGAGAACTACCCAAATTACAAAAAGCTCAGAACATAAAATGCTTCTGGTACAAACTTGTCACTCAAGTGCCAACTGTCAAGGGTTGGATACTATTCATAAACCATGGTTTTAGCCTTTATCTTAATGTCAGTGCTTTGTTATAATTGACCTTCTTCTGGACGGAAGCCCACTTAAGCTATTGTAGCCTAAACAATATGATTCTGTTCTGAAGGGGGAGAATAGAGAATGCATTGTTACTTTGTAAAACGTCTTTGGACTGAATCCCAGATGGGAAGGAAGTGGTGTAATTACTGCACTCAATACAGAGCACTGTAGGGCATGTAAGGCAACTGGTCTGTAATGAGCCAGGCGGCACACCACACCACCACTGAATGCAGGACGGTACTAACTGGCCAATTTTCATATTAGTGCTTTGTTTGTTCTGCTAAATGCAAAAAATTCTGAATTTGACCACTGTAAATTAAAAATTAAAGCCAGGCTCCCTCAGCATACAGGAATAAATATATACCAAGTCTGTTTAACAGTGGTGAATTTTACAATCTGAGAAAGTTTTGTTTTCTTCCCAATGGAAGAGAGACCATTTCTCACTCCAAATCCCATGACATTTTTATTGTGGAATCTTCATTGGATATCAAATTGCAATATGATATGATCTCTACACTGTCCCATTTAGATCTGCACAATGAAATACATTCAATCCTGACACTACAAATTACGCTTCTGAGCTATTGCTTAGATACTATGGTGATCTTGTATTTTAATGTTTCTTGTGATATGTATTTCCCTGAACTTTGCAACAACAGCATAGTTAATTTATAAGTGATAGGCATTGTGCTAGGCACGGTACCTACCTATTGTAGGTGAGAGTCTTGTCATAAATAGCTCACAACTGTAAATAGACAAGACAGAGGGTGGGGGGAAAAGGGTATTGGCTCCATTTTAAAGATTTATTGTCCTATCCAAAGCCACTGGGGAAGTCTGTAACAGAGCCAGGAATTAAACCCAGATCTCCTGGGATCCGGGAGAGTGCCTTCATTACAAGATTATCCACTTTCCCTAATATTTATACTACAGTAGCACCTAGAAGCTTCAGTTGGGACCAGGGCCCTGCTGTGCTAGGCACTGTACAAAACATACACAAAGAGATCGTCCCTGCCCACAGTATGCAAAATCCTTAGAAACAAGCCGACCAACTGGTTGCTTTTAGAACTGTGTGTGTGTGGTTTGGCACAGGAAAACAGCTGTACAGTGAAAGCCATTTGAAGTAATATCTGAATTCTAGAAGACATTACAAATATATTATTAACAAATTAAATATTCAGACTCTATTCTCAGATACACCCCTTCACCCGCCCTCATCCCCCCGAATGAATAAACCGACCCCTGCTATTCACATAGTTCTTGATTTAGCTAACCACTCAAGCATGTGCTTAATTTTAATCCTGTGCATTGTTCTCCTGGAATTTAATGGATTAATAATTTGCTGCTGCCCTGTACCTGCAGCAGATCATGACAATCCCCTACACTGGCTCTGTTGTCTTGGCTGGTGAATTGGGGGACTCTGCCCACCTTGTCCTAGTAAGGAAGTGGTGCCCACTTGGGATATGTCTGCATTGTAGCTGGGAGCAAGCCTCCTAGTCCAGGAAGACAGACTCGTGCTAGTGGGGTTCGCATTAGCACACTGTGTGGATGCTCCGGCTTGAGTGGAAGCTTGGGCCCTCACCCATGTAGGCTTCAGAGCCTGAGCTCCAGCCTGAGCTGGAACTTCCACATTTTTATTTTCAGCACACTCGCTTGAGCTCTGCTTGCATAATTCTGTCTGCCAAGGCTGGGAGGCTTGCTCACAGCTGCTTTCCCTTGGTGCGTAATCCTGTGTGCCTAGAGACCACAGGTGTGTAAGGCAGCGTCTGCCAATCCCTCATGCCCATGCATGGTCATGCAGTTGAGGGCATATTTCAACTATGGGATATTCTCTCAGTTCTAGCTGGAAATATAGAGTCAAATCCTGAAGATTTTCCTCAGTCTTCTCTTGACAGTCCCATAGGCTTTAAGCAGAATATAGCCTGAATGGATTTGGTTCAGTGGAACCCACTGAAAACAGCTTTCCCTGCAGCATTTCCACTTTCTGCTCTGGCTGAAAGCAAGATGGTGCATTCTAGAGAAACCTAAAAACATTGGCCAAATCCTTTGCTAAATAATAATATTTGTGTTTTGCACAAAGGCTCCTTCTTGTCTTAGAAAAGGTTTGTTCATCCCTAGTTTGTAGGGTCACAAAAATACAAGGGAAAGTGTTGCACACCTCCTGTCCTTTATAATGGTGAGCCTTCTGACCTTAAAGTGGAGTTATGAAAAAGCGAGAGGGGAGCTTTGGGACTTATGTCTGTGTAAAATGCTCTACTGGTTCCATTTGTTTCTTACGGAACTTTTTCAGTGGGAAGCAAATTGAAAAGTGCTTTTCTCCATAAGAACCCATCCTGGAAAAGCGAAGTTAGAAGAATGTTTTAAATGGATGCTTTGTTTCTATGTGAAAGAGGCAGCTCCAAGAGGGTTCTTCTGGATCCCTGATGTGTTTTTGACTCCCATCCAAAATTTGGGTCAGTGTAGACAGGAAGCTGGATGGGGGAGTCTCAGGATCCCATGTCAAATTGCTCCATGTGCTTGTAAGGGTCTTTAGTCTTGGGATAACCCCAGATTGTGATGGAATTTAGACTTCAGTTCCTTCAGTGCTGGCATATGTACCAGCTAGTACACTGAAGAAATGATCTTGGTAGCAGACGTAGTGGAAAATTAGTACAAAAGAATGGGCACTCATTCCATTAAAACTTCTACTAAGACATATGCCTGGTCCAGCAGGAGTTAAAGTGTTGGTGCCATACATAGAAAAATGTGCCTTTTCATGCATACAGTGATTATTTGAGACCGTCATTGGCTTCATCCTTAACTTTCCTTAGGGACCATTTTCCATGTGTTTTCAAAAAGGCCTCTGCACTTAGGGGAGTTGGAAGTCAGCCATGGTGATCAGAATTAAATGTGGAAGACAGCAGGGGTGTGTGTGTGTGTGTGTGTGAACAACATTTTTATTGTAACAACATTGTGGAGATCATAGCTGACGTGCACAGATGCATTTTGGCAAAGGAGCATTCCACCAGTGTTGCCTGTTTTCATTGCTAGTGGGATTAGCGAGATGATTGGAGCTGGGAGGGGTGGGGGGAAGAGTGTGATGGGATTTCATAGGGAGTTGGAATTTGGATGGGTCTGAATGGGAGGCCTCATTACTTGGATTGCTGCTGGTAATGAGATTGCCTTTGTCTAGTTAGAGAGAGCGTGCTCCCCTCCGTAACACTGATTATAACCGCATTGCTTAGGCTGCTATTGGGCAAAGGCAGAGAATTCTAAAGTCAATCAACTCTTGTCTGCCTTTTAGTTGTTTGGCTCAGGCAGAAGGTTGGTTATACCCAAGGAGTGTCATCTGTTAGAGAGAGTGCATTCCAAGCAGTGACATTGCTTGGATTTAGCAGTTCAGGTGGCGGAGAATTTGCCTGGGAGGCTCAGGTTATTGCAGCAATGTTTAATAGTAGAAACTGCAGATGGTGTGATGTGATGTGTTTTGTGTCTGTCCTTGGAATTTCCTCTGCATTTCTAACTGCTGAGTTCATCACATCCATTCTGTAATTCATCCTGCCTCTAGGCAGCTGCTACTGTTAAGTTGCTTCTCAGCTGGGTTCTGGAGCGGGAGGGGCAATTTTCCAGCAAACGACTCCAAGTTGTGGCCTCCCTGCTTTCTTGAGGCTTACTTATGGTGACTAGTACATTGGTCAAGTGGGTGATTCTGGCAGAAATTCAGGATTTGGGAGTCTTACAGTGCTAATCCAATTAAGTCTAGGAGCTTTGTAAGATCATGCCCTAAGCACTAAGGAACAGAGGAAAGTGAACTGCTCTACATCCTCATCTGCTTGGTGATCAGTGGCTCCACCAGAGCTGCTTAAATACTTTCTTATTAGCAGAAAAAGTGCTGTGAAAGAAACTGCCAAACATGGATGGGTGTTTTCAGCTACAACTTCCCAAAATATCGTAGGAAATCATCTTCCTGGGTGATCCACCCCTATGCAGAGGGCCAGTACAAAGCCTATGCACCATTTACTTTCCTAGGGCTTAAGTGATGCCTAGATCTTATGCTGGTCCTCTGTCCAAAATCAGGAGACGTGTATCGGAAGAGGGACTGGCTGAGGAATTAAGCCTTCCACAGGCAAGGGTACTGGATGACTTTTCCCCAAGACAAGGAATGAGGAGGTCAGGTTGAACAGCAGGAGGTCTTAGCCCTGCTGTTCTGGGGAAACAGTTTCTGGAAAAATTATCTGCTATGCTTGACCTAAGAGAGCACATCCAGCCAAGCAGAGCAGAATCCCAGTTTTCGGTCCCACACTGCCTGAGTCACAGGAGAATCAGAATTCAGAAGGCCCCTAAAAGGGTCAGCTTTAACATCCAAGGTGAAAGGTTTCACTGCAAGTTGTAATTAATGGATTGATCTAGAACTGGAATCTGTAGGATTCTGTAGTCCTTTGGAGTGCTGTGTAAATGTCAATAGTTGTCATGCCACAACACATATCCTTCCTGTGGTCACAGATAGTGTCTGGGGCTAGCAGCAGAGAAGGCACTAGTCACAGTCCTAAGTGCAAGGCCAGTGTGAGGCTAGAGCTGACTGCAGAACTCGCCTTTCCAAAGGGGACGGGGCAGGAGACAGGGCCAGATACAAACATAGCCTACCTTTCCCCCTGCAATGAGCTGAGGGAAGCATGGGAAAAGAGCACCTGATGCACCTTATAAATATGTGTAGCACGTACTGCCGTGGGCCATGTGCTCCCTGAAGTATGAACTCGAGTTTTTCCCAAAACCTCTGGGAGTTGCTTTCTGGGATGTTGTTCTTCCTTAATCCTCCTTTCTGGTCCCTGCATGCTCTGCCTTAAAGGTGCCATTTTGCCCAGTCTTTCCCCCTGTCCCTAGCTTTCCTGCTTATCCCTGGGCCATCAGACTGTTGCCTGATTCCACTAACCACTGGACAACAGCAAAGCAAGTTGAGATGCAGGAACCTGTGCAGAATTACAAGGCAATTGTTTTTTTCAATTTAGAAAATGATGTCCTCTCTCCATCTTTCTTTGTTGTAAGATTTCCATTGCTACATCTGGAGGGTGGGGAAGGAGGGGGTGTCTGGCTACTGGAGATGGGCTGTTACTCATCTGGCATTGTAACGTATCTGCATAAAGCCAACTGATGGGATGATGATCTCTTGCATCTCACTTGAGGAGGTCCATTCTCCACAGTTCAGCTCAGAGGAAAGTTGCCTCTGGCCCATGCAGTGTCTGTACTGGCTGATGGGGATTGTAAAGGAAGAGTGAATCAGCTCCCCTGCCACCCTCTGCACCCTCAGCTCCCACCCAACTCGGAACAGAACAAAAGCTTTGTTGAAGTTCTGAAATGTTTGGATAAATGACCCTTGCTTTTTTTTTTTTCTGAGAGGGAGATGGGGTAGGTCATTAAATGGCTCCTGTATCTTTTCAACCTCTGCCCCTCTTCTTACCTTGCCTGCAGGTCTGCTGTAGGTGGGATGGGGAGGCTCAGTGCTTTCTATCCCTTCTGCTTCAGTCTTCTCTTCCTTGTGTTGCCAATAGGCCCACCGCATCCCATCCTAGTCTTCTGGAGAGCAGGTGGCCTGCCCATCCCCTCTGTTTTTCTGCAGCCTCTCCTGTGGATGTCTCTGGGGTTGCTTTAACAATGAAAGAGCCCAGGGGATGAAATGCATAGGCATGCAATGGGCACAAGTCTGAAATCCCTGTTTGTTGCAGACAAGCTGGCCCTTTACGGGGAGTTGGGCCTAGTGCTACCTGTGATGCATCTGCTGGGAGGAAGCTGATTCTGTAAGGCCAGGGATCAGGTGATAGCTTGAAGATTGCCTGGCCCTCATAAAAACCACCAAGTAGGGAGATAGGTGCCTGCAGGAGACCCTGGGTGAGGAGAAAGAACCCAATTTCTATATGGTTCTCTGTTGGATGGCCTGCAGAGTGTAATCCGGCAGGGAGTAGATAGGATCTTGCAGAAGACACTGGGTCAAGGGGGAAAGGGCATGTCTGAAATATTGAACTTGAGTAACTCTGAAGAACTAAAATTTGAGTCCCTGAAGAAAAGGGGGCTGGAATCCTGTGGCTGAAGACTGTTCTTTGGCCATGCTGGTGAGTTAGCCCACAAGCTCATGCTGTTCTTGTGTGAGAGTGGGTATTGGAGATTGTGGCTCATTGAACTCTGGAGCGTCTCCACCCGTGTGCGCTAAGAGCTGGGGTGCTGCTGCCGACGCTCGGGGGGACACAGAGGTGAAGAATCTGTTGCAGAAGAGTGGGCGACCTGGCACACTGCAACTTCCATGTGGGGCTTTAGAAGGAGTGGGCCTACTGGCCATTCCTCCTGGGGAAGGGACTAGCCATTGCTGTGCAACTGAAGGGGGTAGGGAGCAACAGAACTTCTCACTTAAAAATTCATTCTACTTGGTCCCTGAAAATCCAGTCGGGAGGAGTCGGCCACCTGACTGGGCTCCAGAGAGGAAGCTGGAGTTAGAGTGAGGTAGCAGGTGACAGCCCCCTACCTCCCAGGCGGCCTGCTGTGAATCCTAGAGCAGTGGTTCTCAAATCCGGTCCGCTGCTTGTTCAGGGAAAGCCCCTGCCGCGCCGGACTGGTTTGTTTACCTGCCGCATCCACAGGTTTGGCCGATCGTGGCTTCTACTGGCTGCGATTCGCTGCTCCAGGCCAATGGTGGCTGCGGGAAGGGCGGCCAGCACATCCCTTGGCCCGCGCCGCTTCCCGCAGCCCCCATTGGCCTGAAGCGGCGAGCCGTGGCCAGTGGGAGCCGCAATCGGCCGAACCTGCGGATGCGGTAGGTAAACAAACCGGTCCGGCGCGCCAGGGGCTTTCCCTGAACAAGCGGTGGACCGGCTTTGAGAACCACTGGCCTAGACTCTTCTTGGTTGTGTGGGTCGCAGGTGGGCATCATCATGGAGAGGGACCAAAAGGGTTTGGATGAGCGAGTTAAGAGGTTTCCCTGTCCCTGGTTGGCACTATCCTTTGAGAGAGGCTAGGTATTGAATGTTTCTGTAGAGCATGGCTCTTTGTCTCTGTTCTCTCTGCACTGTCCCTGCTCTGAGCAGCTAACTAGGCTTGAGTAGAGAGGAAAGGGGGTGGGTTTAACCTACTTTATTTATGGGTGCTGGAAATTGACATGTATTATTTATGCTGCCGCAAACCTTTTATTTGGGATGAGAAATCCTACCACCGGGCTTCCTGCTTCTAATAATCATTCCTCTAGCTAAATTGTCTCCCTAAGCCCAGGGCTGCTCTTGCCAGGGACCCAGCTGGTGTTACTTGATGACTTTGTGGCATAAAAAGTCTTCCTGATTATAGCAAATCCACCAATGTGCACATCAGTCACCAGTGCTGACAGATGGGCTCTTAAATCAATAAAAAGAAAGGCAAGGTATAGGGTGACATAGGTAACAAAGTCGGGATCAAACACATAGCCTGATTCTGTACCGCCAGGCATCTTGTGTAGCTATAAATCTGTGCAAAACGGGGTGTAAATTGCTACCACCTTTCCCAGGTATAAATGACAATGCAAGGTGCAAAGCACTAGAGAATTTGAGTCAGAGCCTGGAACAAAATACTTTGAGGTTCCTAAATCTGCCTAAGTCATAATGAATCAGTTGCCTGTGCTATCCTTCTGCTACTTTTGTTCATTTGGAAGATAATGCATTCCCTAACGGCTGAAAGATGGCTTCTGACAAACCTCCCCTCTGAAAACTCTGCTCAAGGACGCTGCCTTTTACTGTTTGCTCAGTCAAAAATGTTCTGGGGAGGTTTTTTTCCTTTTATCTGAGGCAGCATAATAAAATACCTTAGATAAACAAATTTATTCTGGAGGGATGTTTATTAAGTGCTGGCAATCCCCTATGATAAATAATTTCTCTGGGAGAAAAAAATAAAGAAGAAAGTAGGCCAAGGAAATGATTTTAGTAGAGGAGATTATGCAGGAAGCACAGGACACTGAAGTCTTCTTTTTCATGTTGTCTTTTAAGAAAGCGACCTGTGTGGTTGGTAAGATGTTACCACAGTGCCATCTACAGGCTAGCTGAAAAGAGGAACACACTCAGCTGAGGACTTGGCTGGCTAGCTGTTTTGAAGAGCATTGTAGGTGACATAAGAAGCGCACCGCCGGAGGCCCAGCTCTGCAGTCCTTTCTCATACCCACTTGCCTCCTGGATTCCACTGAAACCACTTGCATGAGTAAGTACTAAACAAGGGAGCAAGGGATGTAAAATTGGGCCCAGAGCTACAGATGCACCAGCCAGCATCCGGATGGTCCTGTTTTGTCAACACAGAGTCCAGAAGGCAAACAATGAGACTAGTTAATATTATTAGTAGTGTTTCAGCAAAGCCTAGAGGCTTTCACTGTTATTGAGGCCCCGTTGTGCTAGATGCTGTACAAATGTATCATAAGAGACTCCCTATCCCAAAGAGCTTACAGTATCAACGGAGGAGTCACACCAACTGGGAGAAAGGAAGTATTAATATCTCAATTTTACAGGTAGGGATCTCTGACATAGATTGTGATTTGTCGAAGGTCCCACAAGGACTTTCTGGGAGATGTTCTGAGTCCCAATCCAGTGCGTTATTCACAAGACCATCCTTCTCAATAGTTCAAAACGTCTACAATACCTCAGGGAAGTGATAACTAGTAAAGCATATGTGTAAATCGAAGATTGTATGCAGGGACCCAGGGTATTTTGATTGTGCAAGGGGAAGCATTAGGAGATTTTGTTTTAAAAGGATGTTTTAGTAAATGATTGACCCTAGGCAGTAAAAGATCAAGGAAATTACTCCAAATGTGTGTCAGAGCATCCGAGGCCCTTTATGGATGGCTAAGCAAGAAACTTCTTGCTTTACATTTTTAAAAAGCTGGCAGCCCCGTTTGTGACTGTGGCTGGAGAAAGCACACAAGGTTTGGGTGTGGGTGCAAGGATGGGGTTCATACAGAAGATCTGACCCCCGATGAGACACACATAGCTTTGAAGCCAAAAGAAAAAGGTTGTGCCTTTCACTTTCAAGTGTGAATCCCTGTGCATTCTGTCTGGGATTTCCAAAGGGGCCTAAACTTCCATTGAAAATCATCCTTAATGCAGGAATGGATCATCATCTCATAGCATTTGGCATCTTGCAGATTGTTTTATATCGTTACCCCACCCTTTGAAGGTTTACATAGCTTTTGTTAGAAATGCATAAGAGAGGAAATATGCAGGCAGAGATCCAGTAACTGCTGTAAAATCACCTACTTCTTTGGTGTGTCAACATGTTAATTGCTATTGATGAACGTGGCTCAAAGGGCAGCCTGGAAAAGCACCCAGAAGATTGGGTGCTTATCAGACTTTCACACGAATCAAACTAACGGCTTTGTTCTGCAAACCTAGGTTGGCAATATTGTGAGATTTCTAGTAGTGCCTCTTTCCGGCTGGCCTGGATGATTTGGGGAGTCTGTGTACAATTTACCAAGTCTGGTTGCTGTTATGAAATTGCTGTATCATAGAATGCCTCAGAGTATAGTGAATGTTGTTATGGCCATGTCAGTCCCAGGATATTACAGAGCTCGTCTCTCTCACCAACAGAAGTTGGTCCAACAAAGGATATTAATTACCTTGTCTCAGTGTGTAGTGACTCAGCCAGGAATCAACAGGGGCTGTGTCAGGTACTTGTCAGACCAGGAACACTGGCCTGTCATTAAACCTTACTGGTCTCCTGTTTAGGTGGAAACACGTGGGACAAGGGATTGGCCAAAGCTAGGAGAACTAGATCCTTCAGCTTCTCTGCAGGGGGTTGGGGTTTGGAGAGTGGAAAATCTCCAGCAGGAGAACAAAGAGATAGAGGTGAGGAAGCAGGGGTTTAAAAAGGATTTACGTGAGAAACAAAGGGCCAGGCATCTGAAGGGAGCGGGTACTTCCGTGAGCAGAGCTAGCATGGGTATGCCTACTCTAACTGCAAATCATACCTTCCAGCTCCAATGTAGACAAACCCTAAAAGTCAGATCCCACATTTACTGCTTCAATGAAATACTCACAAGGACACCAGAGTTAAAGACTTCAGGTTACAGGTAAGGGAGTTTTGCGGCTACCTATATGACTGAGCAAGTAATGAGCAATACAGATGGGCAGGCAGATTTTAAAGATCGTTTATGCGGCTTTACAAACAGAAAAGGTGGAAACATTCGCACAGCCAAAATTCTTCTGTATTGGCACCAATCACTCTGTGAAGGTACAATGTGGCCTGCTGGGATTGGCTTTCAAAATTAAGACCAAGTTCATTGAGAGACTCACAAACCATTCAAGGGAACGAAAGCTGAAATATGGTTTTGCATCAGTCGCACACAATTTGCAAGTTTTGAAGTATGAATTGGAGGCAAACCAAGTGAAAGAGGGCATATTTGATTGTTTCACCTTAAAAGTTTGGGGGAGTTTAAACTCCAAATCTAAAACAAAATCCGTGAGCGAGAACTCCCATGGAGTGGCCATGGCATCAGTTTTTGCATAGTGAAAGTGCTGAGTTTTGCACCACTCTATTTTGTGAGTCAGCAAAGTGGCTTCAGGAGGAACTTAGCGTAGCTCTAAGTGTGTGTGGATCAGAGAGATATTTGACTGATTGATTGCTTGGTTACCTAGCAGCTTGTGCCATCATTAGGAACAAGTGAACTAGATCAGATGACAAAACAAACCCCACATCTGAACCAGAAATTGAACCTTTCTGAGTGCTGCAAAGACTTAGATATCCTCCACCCTCTATTATTCATATTTGCACCCTTCTGTCACTATATTACATCTGGGACTGGAATCAGAACTTCTGAAATACTGCAAGGTAAGCCATTTTGGCCTGACTGGAAAGGGGAAATCTCTTCTCAGAAAATTTCTATGGCTTCATAGACTTAACAGTTGTGGCTAAGCTTCAGTAAAGAATCAAAACTCTTGGTTGCTTATTCAAATACATCCAAAGCCCCCACACTCTTGAGATTCACCCATCACTAATCATTGTCATGCTGTGGGGTTTGTTTGCATTGTACAGTAATAAAAGTTGCTTAAAATTATACCAGAGTTCAAAAATAAATGCCAATCCTCACTCTCTAATTTGTCTGGAAACTGTCAGAAGGGAGATGCATCTATCTGAGCTTCCCTGAACTTTGAGGATGTTTAGGTTTATGCATCCAAAACCTTTGTGGGTGCGTGTACCTATGTACGTGGACACACACACACACACACACACACACACAGTACTTCTTACATTTCCACTGAGTCCTCTGCTGTTAGAGTGTTGCTAGCAGTGTCATGCTAGACACTGATTGCATTATTTATAAGTGCTATATCAGAAGTATTTTATGTCCATGATCAACTCCTTGTGGGAGCTCATTATCTCCAACTACTATCCACAACGAATTGATGACTCACCATTTCAGGCTGTGGAGCCATCTTGAGTGGCAGCAGGTTGCACACTTGTTCTAGAGCTCTGCTGAAATTGTGCCCAAATCTAGGGAATATCAAGAAAGGGGGTTAAATCACTTAGCAAATTCACCCAAATTTCCCCCTTTTTGCAAATATAAAGAAGAATGGGGCTAAAATACCCATATTTGGGAGTGGGGTGGAAATAGGCTGAATTCTAGTCCATGGATTTCCACTAAAGTGCAATTTGCTATGTATGGGGTACCTTGGACCTTGCTGGACTTAATGAACCAGAGTCTCAACAGGTATAAAGTAGCATGGCTCCATTGGCTACAGTCGAGTTACACCAGTTTACACTGGCTGAGGATCTGGTCCAATGTCTGCGAGCGGTGTTTGTGATTGGATGCTCCTCAGTCAAAGAATGGTGTAGACTTTAACACTGACATACTACAGGCCTTCTGTGAAACACACTGCTCAGAGAGGTGGTTCTTGGAACATTTTGAACTCAGATATGTGGAGCCGGGAGGAAAAGGAATCAGAAATGGAAGGAGATTAATTTCTGAAGGCTGTCTGCATTTTTTTACATAAACTCTACTCTGCATCTGTGCGTGTATGGCACAGGCTACAAAATCCCTGCTTCTGTTGTAGGCAGAGCTGGGGATAAATATATATGGATGAATAAACAAGGCAAGTAATCCAATCTCATTGCTAGTATTCAGTTCTTGCACTGTTGCTCTAGGCAACCAGCTTGAGTGGGGATATTGTCTATAACCTTAAAAACTGATTATAGGCTACTTCACTGTCTTAAAGAGGATTAGAAGGGAGTGTAAAGCTGGTTTAGGGACTATGTTAACAAAGCCTCAAAGGCATCTGCAGATTTCCTTGTTCATGAAGTGATTAACTTATTTAGTAACTGTGGAAAAAATGTGCACATTCCAGGAGCCAGGCTGCTAATAATTAAGAGATGTAATTCTTGTCATTGTGAGCCTAGCTCATACTGACACCTGTCTGTGTTTTGGCAGAGATGTGGGGTTGTTTTGTGCCCAGACTTGTACACGTTTCCTCCATTGTTTTTAAGACAAAGAAGGGGTGGGGGTAGAGAGGGAAACAAACCCACTTGGCAGTAAGGCCCTTCACCATTCGAATGGGTTGTGTCTTGTTTCCTGACTGGTATGTGTTTCAATGCAGTGCGGTTCTCTAGACCGTACAGTATAGCTGAAGCATTTCAAATGGGTTACTGGCGATCTGCTTATGCTCTTCTAGTTCATCCCAGTGTTTACCTGCAAATGCAGAAGGAAGCTTGATTCAACATCTTTATTTCCTGCTTCTGCTGCTTTAATTTTTTTTAACCCATCCTACGCGAAGCTTTGCTACGGGAGCAGGGCGGGGAAGCAAAGCATCACAATGGGAAATGCCACATGACAGAATCTAAGACATTAAATCCAAACAAATGTCATGTTTTCTATGGTTCAATGACAACAAGTTTCTTTTTTTCAATTCTAATGAAGCCTGGCATCATGATCCCTAGCGTAAGTCATCAGCAAGGTTTGAACATGGGGACTGAAGCACTGGCCTCTATCGGTTGGGCTAAAGGAGTAACTCCATTAGGTGGTAGCAGCAGTAGGCTGTCATCCACTTTATGAATAGAAAGGCTTGTTTGGCCAGTGCATTACTTACCCCCCACCCCACCACACTCTTCAGAAAAGCCTGAGGTTCACAGGAATTTGACTTTCTCGTAAAGGCCAAGCACTATAACAGTCTTCACTAGAGGCCATCAGTAGGGGTAGAATTTAGAACCTTCAGTGAGAAAAGTGATGGTTTTTACTACTTGGGCCCTTTACATTGGATCTTTTAAATACTCACCATCTGCCCATATATTGGTCTTCATCCAATCCCCTTTCTGGCACTCTGCAAGGAGGTATTGTAAACCCCTAGCCTTACTCCAGGTACCCCAGACATTACCCTTCTCTTGTCCCAGCTTCAGCTAAAGACAGTCTCTTTCTCTCTGTGGTCCCTCAACACTCAATAACCCCAATTTAACAATCTCGGCATCTAATTCAGGTTGATTTTAAATTAAAATACAAGCAGATTTCTGAGGTAAGTTAATAAAATAAAGAGAAAAATAACAAAATAAAATATTATTGGAAATAAATGCATCGAGTCTGGTACCAGAAAAGGCATATCTTAGTGGGCAAAAAAAGCTTGTGTTGCAACGAATGAAAATATTACACACAGTGGTACAGAACAGTGTGTCTCTCTCAGCCTGTCAATTTAGAAATAGTATTTCAAGGGTTAGGGTGGGTTTCTGTATTTTATAGGAAACATGCTTTCTTTGGTCTCTCCCCAAAGCCCATCCCCTTATACCTAGGTTCTCCATTACATCACCTTCCTCAAACCAGCTTTATAGATCGAGTCTCTGGTATGATCTGTACGGATATGGGGCGAGAACTTCTTTAATGCTTCCTTCCAAAATCACATGCCTGCTCATGCCCTTTATTGAGCGTATTGACGCCCAATAAACACGTCTAAGGCATGTTTGACAAATCACTGGTTACTCCTGAGCCCAGGCTCATTTCTCAGTAGTTTCAGTGTATTCGGTAGAGATAACTACATTTAAAAACGATATTTATGTCGCCCGTAAGTCATGACTTGACATTTATGTATTTGAAAGGAACAGAGCTGTAATAAAAATGTCTAATTGTAATAATCAATCTGCTGCACCATTTTGAATATTTGCACTATTGACTGAGGAGCATACCCCCTCCCCCTACCCATTACTACTCTTGCCTTATAGTTTGGCTAAAACTTCCAAAAGTGATCAGTGATTTTGAGTGCCTCAATTCTTGGGTGCCCAACTTGACACACACTACAAAAGTCTGACTTTCAGAAGTGCTGAGCACCTGTCCTCTGAAAATAAAACCCCTTTAAGGTGCCTCAGGTTGGGCTCTTAAAACTGGAGGCTCCCAAATTCATTAGTCACTCCCGAAAAATTTGGCTTATACCCATCCCTGAAACAGAATCTACAGATTTACTGAAACAAATAAAGCTGCTTGAAATAATGCAGAAAATGCACTTTTTTCAGCAGAGTCCTTATAGCCAGAGGAATCCTGAGCAGGCCTTAAACAACAACAAGTCTAGAACACAAGAGTAAAAGGAATACTGTCATGGATCTGCAAAGCAGAGGCTACAATTTCCCATCAGCCCTCCTCCCTACTACACTTCCCCGTCCTCCTGGCTAGGTGAGGGAAACGATCCAGAACCAAGGAGTGGCCAGGCTCCATTTGAAAGTGGTGGCCACCTGGCGAGCAGGAACTGCAGAGAAGCAGAGGCAGAAAGAATTCCCCAGGAACCCTATAGAGAGATGCGTGTGGCACAGGCTGCGAGTGCCAGACATTACAGCAGGATGTAGGTCCAGGTGGGACTTGTGGAGAAGCAGAAGCAGCAGGGCAGGGATCCAGTGCAGAGGGGCCCCAATGAGAGACCCTAACTGAGCCTGGCTTGGAACAGAGACTGGACTAGAGAGGGCAACCCAGACATTAGGCCTGAAGAGCCCTGACTCTCTATTGGACTGCCCCAGGGACCCAAACATTTACCGCTGTTGCTCACTGTGAACTGTAACAGTTTAAGCCTCTGTACCTAGGGTATTTGAATCCTTTTCTTTTCCTGCTGGTCTTACTAAAATTTCCTTTCCCTTAGCCACATGTGTGAGGGGTTAGTGGGACCCACCATGGCTAGCTGCTGAAGTGCCTGCAATGCTTGCCTCCAAGTTGCTGTGCACCTGGCACGCTCCTGCCACCCTGGGGGTTTGGTGTATTCTGGCACTGAGCAGCCCCCATAATGACACTACACAGAAATCAGAGATTAGCTGCAAGCTAGCTGGGGTTTTAGCAAATCAGAGCACTGGCACTTCCAAGGGACTTCTGACATGGGCCATGATGCGGCATTATTGTCAGATCTGACCTAAGCTTGTCACTGGGAATTGCACCAACCTCACCCACATAAAGGACGGAAGGAAAACCAACCCTTTGGCCTTGGAGTTTTTCCAGGCTGTCAGGGTTTCTTTATTAAATTCACATTCACAAATTCCTGCGGGGGTTCCATGAAAACGTGGGTTCCTTGTGGAAATGACACGCATTGGTTTTTCAGTGTTGCCGTCAGAAGGTGGAGAAACAGTGCTACTGTGTGACAGTCTCAGAGAGACTTCCCCTCCCAAACAATTTCTGTAACTTCCACGTTTGGTTTCTGTGGTGACCTAGAGACTGCAGGCCAGCTCATAGCTCTCTCCCACCAGAAAGGCAAGTAAGAGGGCCCCAAACAATCAAATAACAGAAGGTCTTCATGATTCCTCAAACTGTTTAGAGAGCTGACTTTTTTTGTTTTGTTTTCCTTTTCAGTTTCTTATCAAGCTCCTGTCGGAAGGCAGGGTTGACTCTGTGTGTTACTGTGACATACCTTGGCTTCAAAGGGTTATACTTGGGAAATCATGTCACTGTGGTGAGACATGAATGTTAAGGCGGCAGGAGCAGCATGGGACATTCTGAACCAATGGATCACGCAACTGTGCTACAGGTTCATTTGCTTCCCATGAAATTCAGAAAGGCCCGACTTGTTCCTCTTCTCTTTACATGTGAAACAGCTGCTGCAAATGGCATTGCTGTTGCAGCTCGTTTATAAGCAAAGTGAAGAAGCATTTTGAACCTCCACATTCCTTTGCTAAACAAAAATGATGTTGGCTTCTGCCTACTTGTTAATAAAAATTCTCGCTTCAACCTCTCGACTCTGAGGCTCTTTTGAGCACTAAAATCAGGTCTTTAGTTGGCCACCAGAAACTCTGAAGCTGCCCCAGCATAAAGGTTCAGCCTGAGCCCCATAGCAGGTGGGAGACAGTCTCCTCTCTGGTCAGCCGGGCAGTCAGGACAGCAAAGGCTGCGCCATCCTTTAGGCGTCTTCTCTGGCCTGTACCAAAGGAACATTCCCTGTGTTCCTTTGAGCAATCATGACAGGCCCTTGTGCAGGCCGTGCAAAGAGTGGGGGGAGCTCTTTATGTGCCCCCCATACTCTCATACCTAAGGCCTTATCGCAGTCTAGCCTTTGGGATGAGTTTAGATTGAGGGCTGGTGGAGCTCTTTCTCATCTTGGCGAGCACTTACTCACCCGAGTAGTCCCAGTGAAGTGTGGGTGAGGGTTCCACAATGGAGCCCGGCCTGTGCCATACCCTGTGCTGTGGGCTAGATTGTGCCATGTAGTGACACGTGCCTCGTGCTGATTGCTCCCTATGGGGTGTTCTGTGGGCCAGTGTGTATGTTGGAGGCTGGGGTGTAGCTTCACCACTTCCCTGCCTTCTGCACCCCTTTATGGCTACCTGGCTGTGCAGGGTGAGCAGGAGCAAGCAGTGAGAGGAAAACAGGAGAGCAGGGCTCTACTAGAGGTTAGCAGCCCAGAAGTGAGGAAGAGTAGCTGAGGCACAACTGATTCAAAGAGGAGACGAAATGCTTTGTGGGAAAGGTGTCACAGTATCATGGGGCTATGATGCCTATCAACACACCCCCTGAGTATCTAATAATGATAGAGAACATGGTCAGTGCTTGCTTGGTTTATGTAAGAACAGGCCTTGCATCTTGCATCTTCCTAGTTGTTCTCCTGCTTCTAGGTCAGCCACAGTTGATGGGGGCAGAGGGGATTTTCAGAAGTGCCCAGTGTTGGGCTTAACACTGCTCCCATTGAATTCAAGATGACTTCTGAAAATCCCGTCTTTCTTTCTTTCTTTCTTTCTTTCTTTCTTTCCTTCCTTCCTTCCTTCCTTCCTTCCTTCCTTCCTTCCTTCCAGGTGTGAAAAGTTCTTAGGGGTGGAGGGAGAGTAGGAATTTTGGGCTAAAAAAAATAATTAGCCACCAGAGTATATTTGGTCTTTTAGTCATCTTCCAGGCAGGGACATGAGAGCTTTCAAAATGCTTCTCTGGTACAACATCCCATCAAACCCTATTACAGTAGCACCGTGAGTCTCAATAGGAATATCAGCAGCATCTTTGGGAAAAGCAGAAGCTGCTTCTTCCGGATGAAGAGTCCCACATTAATCTGCACAAATGCCAGTTGTTCTAAACCTATGTACTGCGCTTAGGATCCAGGTTTATTCGCCGATTATTAACCACATCCCCTGCTACACTAGGAAGCACATTCTGAATAAATGTTGGCTGGAGGACACCTTAAGTACTTGACTGCCATTCTTGGCAAACCAGTCTTTCTCCCTCCCCTCCCATGAATTAGAATACAAAGCGATTTTTCTCACAATGCTAGCATTGTATGAGCTTTCCATCATACACGAAATAGGGGATTTTTTTCATCTTTCATTTTCACAGCAGCATCAATCTTGCACTTCTTGGCTCTATGCAGCTTCAAAAGGAGGACCTGCTTAGAAATAATGGGAAGATGTAGGAAAACCTATAGATGGGAAAAAGTCTAGCTCTAGTGTTTCTGTTCATCAGACTGGGCTTGCTAGGGCATCAGTCACACAACTGAGCGTGAACTTTAATTTTTAAGCCCTATCGAGATGCAAGACTTCAAAAAAAAAATCTCTAATCAACTAAGTTAGCTGAAATATAATGGGAGGGCATGTTTTATGTTTGGGAGTCCTCATGTCTTCGTTAAATGACTGGCCTTTCAAAATCATGTCTGCAGGTCTTCAGCCTATTTCTCAAACTTATGTGAAACCACTTGGGAAGACTGTAAGACATCTGGGGCTATGACAGAATAAGACATAAAGAGAGAAAGGCTTCATAGCCCATTATTGATCTCTTAAGTCATTCCACTTTCAAGGAAAGTCCTCTGGGCCTAGTGAGGCTTCCCTAGAGAACAAGAATCTAACAGTAGAATTAAGCTCACCTGCTCTGGGAGCTTTCTGGTCAGCCTGTGCTTGCCAGCAGGCCTAACTGCTTATTTACACTCCCCACACACACACTCTATTAGCATATAGGGAGAAATTGGCAGGGGAGAGTGGAGAAGCTGTTATAGAAAACAATAGTATAATTCCTACCCCAGTATTTGACCTGAGTCCAAGAAGCAGACTGCATTAGTCTCCTCTGAGTACCTGATGGGGCCATAATTCTGTCTAAGTCATGTAGAGGGAGGATAGGAACTGGATTCCACGGAGAAGAAGAGTGCTCTGGAAGTGCAGCAGTACTTGTCACAGCTGCATATATCTCCTGAAGAATGATTGCTCCCTTGCGTTGAGGCTGCTCATCAAAGCTAAACAAGAGTGGCCGTGGCATGTTTCATTACAGGAGCCCTGGAATAACACTTTGGACCTTGTTCAAAGCCACGTTTTTTAATGAATGAGTAATCTTCTCTTTTTGACACTAAACTGGGAGGAGTTGTAGATCCACTGGAGGGTAGGGATAGGATACAGAGGGACCTAGGCAAATTGGAGGATTGGGCCAAAAGAAATCTGATGAGGTTCAACAAGGACAAGTGTGGAGTCCTGCACTTAGGACGGAAGAATCCCATGCACCGCTACAGACTAGGGACCGAATGGCTCGGCAGCAGTTCTGCAGAAAAGGACCTAGGGGTTATAGTGGACGAGAAGCTGGATATGAGTCAACAGTGTGCCCTTGTTGCCAAGAAGGCCAATGGCATTTTGGGATGTATAAGTAGGGGCATAGCGAGCAGATCGAGGGACGTGATCGTTCCCCTCTATTTGACATTGGTGAGGCCTCATCTGGAGTACTGTGTCCAGTTTTGGGCCCCACACTACAAGAAGGATGTGGAAAAATTCGAAAGCGTCCAGCGGAGGGCAACAAAAATGATTAGGGGACTGTGGAACACATGACTTATGAGGAGAGCCGGAGGGAACTGGGATTGTTTCGTCTGCGGAAGAGAAGAATGAGGGGGGATTTGATAGCTGCTTTCAACTACCTGAAAGGGGGTTCCAAAGAGGATGGATCTAGACTGTTCTCAGTGGTAGCAGATGACAGAACGAGGAGTAATGGTCTAAAGTTGCAGTGGGGGATGTTTAGGTTGGATATTAGGAAAAACTTTTTCACTAGGAGGGTGGTGAAGCACTGGAATGCGTTATATCGGGAGGTGGTAGAATCTCCTTCCTTTGAGGTTTTTAAGGTCAGGCTTGACAAAGCCCTGGCTGGGATGATTTAGTTGGGGATTGGTCCTGCTTTGAGCAGGGGGTTGGACTAGATGACCTCCTGAGGTCCCTTCCAACCCTGATATTCTATGATTCTATGACTTTTGCCTCCACCAAAAGAACTTTACACAACACAGAGGGAAAGAGAAGGGGGAATTATTGACCTTTCAGCCTGAGGGATTAACAAGAGATCCTGACCATGAGGTGACAGACTGAATAACTTGCTGGCCACCAGGGCCCAAAAAGGAAGGCCACGCTCCTGCTCTTCTCGGAAAGCAGACATGCTCTCTGCACCTGCAGGGAGAATACCAGTGTAAATCATTTCATTCATTCTTCCTCCTGGGAGCTGTTTATGTCCCGTTTTAAAACTGTTCTACAAATGAAACTCGAAACCTTCCTCCGTCTTCTCCTCCCATTGTAGACCGAGTAGCTGAGGGAATTGAGTGCCTTCCAAAACAAACACGCCATTCTCTATGAGTCAGCCAAGCTGCAGCAGCTGAAGCTGGAGACCTGGGAGGGGGAATATTAAAGGCACAGTGTTTGTTTTTGCCGGCTGTTGCTCTTTGGGGTGATGGGACTTTGGTACCTGAAGGGCTTTCAAGTAGAATCATTGATTGTATACAGCAATATAAACAGGAAATGGCAAAAAAACCAAACCAAACCAGTTCCCACACAGGCCCACAAGTTTCTTCTGGGGAATAAATTAGTGCACTGAGTACAGATATCACCCTACATCATCTAGGCTGGCCATCCTTCTAAAAGGGTGTCTGTAGCCATTTTCCTGGCATAAGGCTACTGCATTCTGTCTCCCAGTTCTGACAGGACTGTCAGTTCTCTGGAGCAAATCTGCAACACGTGTCAATGCTGAAAGTCATTGGAGCTACCCCAGTTAATGCCAGCTGAGGATCTGTCCGTGTCCTTACAATATGCTCCATGCAAAACATTAGAGCTTCAAAACCTGCCTTGTAGCACAGGGAATACCTATAAACTAACAAAAATGCAACTACTGTATTTTAGTTACTTGGATTTTTACAATCCAATGGTAGCACCCTGCATTTTTCTTGTCTCTGTTCATAGATACAGTAGGAATATTTGGTGGCATATCAGTCTCCTGGGTGCATTTTCCCCTCTGCAGCCACACTCTTTCTGGGAGGCTTTCCATGCAATCTGGATATTTACTCATTTCTGGCCTGTGGCCTCTTTTGGCGGGAGAGGGAGGTTAGATTCTGCACTTTGTTTCATGGAAGGCCGGACTCCGCAGGCTAAGAGAGTAAGCTAATTCATTCATTATTAGTAACTCTGAGGAGGAGCTGAGTAAAGGAATCAGCAGTGAAGGCTTTTATGCCCTAAATGTATGTAACCATTTTGTAACAGCACATGCTTAAACTAATTTTATTTTATTTTTTAATCACCTCAACAGCATGGCTAGTTTCTACTAGCTCCAGGGTCATTCTGGGGCCTGGCAGCAGCAAGTACTAGCTGTGCCCTGAAAGCAACTATTTTCATTGTTCTTGCTGCTGGAAGTCTTCAGTACTATCAAGTGGGAACTTGGCCCTCTCTGTTGAGAGCGGAATTTCTACTAAACGAGAAGCAAAGCTGAACAGAGGAAGGATGGCTTGGTGGCTGAGGTGCTGGATTGGTCTCAGGAGATCTGGATTCAGTTCCTAGCTCTGCCACATATTCCTTCTGTGATCCCAGGCAAGCCACTTAATCTCTGTGCCTCAGTTCCTCATCTGTAAAATGGAAATAACAACCTTTGTCTGTCTTGTCTATGTAGAACGCAGGCTCCTCAAGGTAGGAGCTGTCTATGTCTGTGAGCAGCACCTAGCACCTAGTGGGGCTGCTGGGTTTTACTGTGATGAAAATAATAACCTCAATAAATCATACACCACATTCATGGATGCTCGGTTTCAATGCAAAATGAAAACTCAAATGACGAAAACCAAAGACAGCAATGAACTATGCAGAGTTACCTTTGTAAAAGCTTAATTGGCAAAGGTTTAGGTGCCTGCCATAAATCCTAATCTTGGGCTCTGCACCCTGGCGGTAATCTGTGAGCTATATCCCGCTTCATTATGTATGAATCTGTAATTTTCCAAAAGCATAAATGTGGCCTCCAAGGGCGCACACATTAATAGCATCTGAATGAACCAATTTGTTTCCTGCTCAATGTGTTTATCTTCCAGCTCTTAGTTCTGTGTGCCAGTGGAAAGGTTAATGACTCATGGCTCCCTGGCAAATGATGCACTGATTTAACCTCTGTGGTGGCTTGATCTTTAATTGTCTTTGGCCTTTCGTGTGTTGAAAGTTAACAGCTGCATTCTGGACGCTAGCTGATGTGGAAGAGGGTTCTCTTTAAATGAGTGCACACATCATGGGTTAAATTAAACCCTCTTGCTCACTACAACTTATCGAGGTGCTGAAGCATGTGTCTAACTTCACAGTCCCATTGGCTTCAGTGGCGCTTCTCGTGTGCCTACAGTAAGCACTTGGTGAATGAGAACCTAAATCAGGAGTAACTCTCAAGTCCAATGGGGAAACCCTGGCATATGTGGGGGGTGGAGGTAGGGAAAAGGCCCTAGATTTCTTTACCAGCCCTGCTTAGTGCCACGTTACAGTTTAGCCACTGGGAAGAGACGATAGCTTTCCTTGACAGGGTTACTGGCCTAGTGGATAGGGGGAAGAAGTAGACATGATATATCTTGATTTTAGTAAGGCTTTTGACACAGTTCCCCACACTGTTCTCATAAGCAAACTCGGGAAATGTGGTCTAGATGAAATTACTATAAAATGGGCGCACAACTGTTTGAAAAAATCCTACTCAAAGAGTAGTTCTCACTGGTTCGCTGTCGAACTGGGGAGGATGGATCCAGAAGGGTCCCGCACAAGTCTGTCAATCAATATTCTTATTAATGATTTGGATAACGGAGTGGGGAGTACGCTTATAAAATTTGCTGATGACACCAATCTGGGAGGGATTGTGAGCAAAAAACACCTGTCAGAGATGGTCTATGTATACTTGCTCCTGCCTCAGCACAGAGGGATGATCTAGATGACCTCTCAAGGTCCATTACAGCCCTGTATTTCTATGAAATGTTCTCAATTAAACCAAACAACCAGTATCTTGCCTGGTTAAAGGCCACGCTAAAGCTCACAAACCTGGGCACAATTTTGACCATATTAGGGCAATTCCTGGTTTTTCATAAAAAATCAAGCAAAAATATTCTATTTTGCACAATTTTGATGTATAACCAGGTGAAACTTACTTGTTTTCATTGAGATTTTACGTTGGTTTGAACCCAAAACTCATCACATAAGAACGGCCATACTGGGTCAGACCAGTGGTCCATCTAGCCCAATATCCTGTCTTCAGACAGTGTCCAGTGCCAGATGCTTCTGAGAAAATGAACACAACAGGGCAATTATTGAGTGATCCATCCTCTGTTATCCAGTCCCAGTCAGTCAGAGCCTGGGGTTGCATCCCTGACCATCTTGGCAGATACCCATTGATGGTCCTATCATCCATGAACTTCCTTTGTTCTTTTTGAACCCAGTTATACTTTTGGCCTTCACAACATCCCGTGGCAATGAGTTCCACAGGTTGACTATGCTTTGTGTGAAGAAATACTTCCTTTTGTTTATTTTAAATCTGCTGCCTATTAATTTCATTGGGTGATCTCTAGTTCTTGTGTTATATGAAGGGGTAAATAACACTTCTTTTTGCACTTACTCCACACCATTCATGATTTTATAGACATCTATCATTTGCCTCCTTAGTTGTCTCTTTTCTAAGCTGAACAGCCCAGTCTTTTAAATCTTTCCTCATCTGGAAGCTGTTCCATACCCCTAATAATTTTTGTTGCCCTTTTCTGTATTTTTTCCAATTCTAATATATCTTTTTTGAGGTGGAGCAACCAAAACTGCATGACAGTACTGTGGACGTACTATGGATTTATATAGAGGCATTATGGTATTTACTGTCTCATTATCATTCCCTTCCCTAATAGTTCCTAACATTCACAATTCAGAGCTGGCAGCCCAGACAGATCAAAAGCAAAGAAATGTTTCCCAAGAAAGAAATAAAATATCTGAATATCTGGGGAAGAAACCATCCAAGAGGTAGTGGGAGGAGAATGGATGCTACCATGTCCCCTTTGAAAACACCAGTCAGGGATCTGACTGCAAGAGACCTAGAGGTTATATAATTGTCCCCTGTCCTGGTGCAGAGGTAGGGGGGAAATGCTTTCTTGGTGGTTTGTGCTTATTGAATTCAGACCTGCTGGGTGTTGATTTTGCAGCCTACTTCATATTAAATGAACCACAGGGTTGCATTTGCGCACAGCATTGTGAGCCAAGTACTGCAGATTTGTCTGGTTCTGTTTTCACTGTTGGCTGTCATTCTGTAACATGCTGAAAATTCAGGACTCTCTTTTGGATGTATGAGGAGCCAAATCCTCGATCGCCTTTTGTCATCCACATCAGAACCTCTGAAAATTGTCTCTGTAAATTAAACTAACTCATCATTCAGCAAATACTTAAGAATAGCAAACACATTCCCAGCCATCGAGTTTGGTCTGTGAATGTTTTGAAAGCAGGGGAAAGGTGCTAAACTCAAAATGAATATTATTTCCAATGAATAATGGCCAAAATGTTCAAACATGAGGGTCTAAAAGCTAGGCACTTAAATCCAGATTTAGACACCTCCATTAAGTGCTTCTGATTTTCAGAGTTGTTGAGCAACAGAAAATGTCATAATGCCAGTATATAAATCCATGGTACACCCACACCTTGAATACTGCATTCTGGTCACCCCATCTCAAAAGAAGATATATTAAAATTGGAAAAGGAGCAGGGAAGTGCAACAAAAATTATCAAGGGTATGGAACAGCTTCCATAGGAGGAGAGATTAAAAAGACTAGGACTTTTCAGCTTTGAAAAGAGACTACTAAGAGGGGATATGATAGAGGTCTATAAAATCATGACTGCTGTAAAGAAAGTGAATGGGGAAGTGTTATTTACCCCTTCACATAATACAAGAATCAGGGTCACCCAAAGAAATTAATAGGCAGTAGGTTTCAGACAAATAAAAGGAAGTACTTCACACAATGCACAGTCGACTTGTGGAACTCATTGCCAGGGGATGTTGTGAAGGCCAAAAGTATAATGGGGTTCAAAAAAGCATTAGGTAAATTCATGGAGGATAGTCCATCAATGGCTTTTAGCCAAGATGGTCAGGGCTGCAACCCCATGCGCTTTGGTGTCCTACACCTCTGACTGCCCGAAGCTGGGACTCGACGACAGGGGATGGATCACTCGTCACCCTGTTATGTTCATTAGCTCTGAAGCAACTAGCACTGGCCACTCACAGAGACAAGATACTGGACTAGCTGGATCATTGGGCTGACCCAGTATGGCCATTCTAATGTTATCTGAAGCTTGGTCTGAAGTCAATGCTCAACATCTCTGAAAATCAAACTACTTATTTAGGCGCTTAAATGTGGATTAAAATGTGGGATTTTCAAAAGAGTCTAAGTGAATTAGGAGCTCAAGAAAAGAGTGATTCCTTTTAGACACCCAGTTTTGAAAACTGTAGCCAGTTAGTCCAACTATGGTTGTTGTTTGTTTCCTCTTTATTGCCTGAATAGTTAGCCAAAGTTCAGGAGCCTGCAGGTTGTTTCTGTTAGGATCAGAAGTTGATGATGGAGTCATGTATCTTTGTTGCAATCCTGTTTGTTCACAAAGAACGTACAGAGTGCTGGTTCCCTGAACACAGCAGGAGTCAAACCGCAGAAGATAGTTTCTCTGCTCACGATTCTGACCCTTTTTCAGCCAGCACTCAGCCCCCAAAGCTCTGTCTCTCTAGGATTTACTCAGGCCCATGCTCCCTCTTCATGTTCAGACCGGGGCAAGACTGTCCTGGCTATCTCTCCCTGCTTCTCTGGTCTTTCTCTCCCTCCCCCAAACCATAGTCACACACAACTCCACCAAACAATGCCCCACAAAAACCGTCCACCCACTTAGTTCTAATTCCTGAGTGGACTCACATGTACCTGTGTTTTGGTTTGAGGCCCATATACATTACATTTATCCGGAATGCTGTTAGACTCCCCAGTTTCAGCGAGGTTTAACCGTGCCTGTAACAGTATAATTATTTGTAGGCTGCCAATCAAGGTTCAAAGCCCTTTTGTGTTAGGTGCTGTACACACTCATACTAAACAAATGATTCCTATTCCAAAGAGCTGACGATAGAAGTCTGAGAGATCTCAAGTGAACATCGCTGAGTGGGGCGCACAAGATGATGGTGAGATGTATTTGGTCAAATCTGTAAAAATTCCATGCTTTCTAAAGTATCAGGGGGTAGCTGTGTTAGTCTGTATCCACAAAAACAGCAAGGAGTACGGTGGCACTGTAAAGACTAACAGATTTTATTTGAGCATAAGCTTTCGTGGGTAAAAACCCCACTTCTTCAGATGCATGGAGTGAAAATTACAGATGCAGACATAAATATGCCATGTACATTGGCCAATCCGGACAATCCCAACGTAAAAGAATAAATGGACACAAATCGGACATCAGGAACGGTAACATACAAAAGCCAGTAGGAGAACACTTCAGTCTTCCTGGACATTCTGTAACAGATTTGAAAGTAGCTATACTTGAACAAAAAAACTTTGGAAACAGACTTCAAAGAGAAACAGCAGAACTAAAATTCATTTGCAAATTTAACACCATTAATTTGGGCTTGAACAGGGACTGGAAGGGGCTGGCTCATTACAAAAGCAGCTTTGCCTCTCCTGGAATTAACACCTCCTCATCTATTATTGGGAGTGGAACACATCCACCCTGATCGAATTGGCCCTGTCAACACTGGTTCTCCACTTGTGAGGTTACTCCCTTCCCTTCATGTGCCAGTATATTTATGTCTGCATCTGTAATTTTCACTCCATGCATCTGAAGAAGTGGGGTTTTTACCCACGAAAGCTTATGCTTTCTAAATCAACTCTGGAGCTATAGCAGAAGAATAAGCAGCATTAACTAGGCAGGCACGGCAGCCTGGAAGCAAAAAGGGATGGTTATTTCTAAGCCTACTGTGACAGACCCAGACCAGTGGGATACAGGAGTCTGGTAGAAGGCAAATATATTGGCCACTGGATGAACAGTTTTCTGTTCCCTGAGTGACCAGAGCAGGGGCTGCCCTAGAGCAATCAGGAACCTGCCAGAACCAATTAAGACGGGCAAGCTAGTCAAGACATCTGGAGCTAATTAAGAACTTTCTAGATTCAATTATGGCAGGCAGGCTAATCAGGACACCTGGTTTAAAAAGGACCTCCCATCATTTACTAGGGGGTTGCACCAGGAGCAGGGAGTGAGAAGGCGTGCTGCTGGAGGACTGAAGAGGTCAAGTGTGATCAGGCTTCAGGAGGAAGATCCTGCAGTGAGGATAAAGAAGGTGCTGGAGGGAAGGCAACGGGGAAGTAGCCCAGGGAGTTGTAGCTGTCACACAGCTGATACAGGGAACATTGTGGACAGTTGATATCCACAGGGCCCTGGGCTGGAACCCGGTGTAGAGGGTGGTCCTGCGTTCCCCCCCATCTCCCCAACTCCTGATTGGACACAGGAGGAGTTGACCTGGTCTGTGAGAAACACCAGAAGGGAAGGTCTAAATTGGAAAGGGATCTATCTGCCCTGTCCCCGACCCAGTAGGTGGGAAACAGAGACTGTGGGGATTGTTCTCCATTTCCCCCATGCTGGCCAGTGATGCGGTTATCTGAGTGGACGGCAGGTTTGAGCCACTAGCAAGAGTGGCCAAACTGAGGGCTGCCGTGAATCTCTGAGGCAAGCAAATCCACCAATAAACACAGGACCCACTGAGGCAGAGGAGGAACTTTGTCACGCTACATAACAATTAACTTCGTGAGCCCCACCGGGTTTTACAGGAACTAATCAGGGCCATGAGCTCTGAGGTGCCAGAGCTAAACAAATGGATAAAAAAATAAATACATGTCAAAAAACCTCTGTCTTTTCCCCATTGCTCCCTCAGTGGGTTAATCTTGGATCTGAATGAAAATGTAAGTGTGTCTAAATGTAGCCTTGCTCCTGATAGGGGGAGTGGATATGTCATCAGTGATCTGTCAGAGTCAATAACATTCCACTGTCAGCCCAGGAGCTTTGCCTCAAGATCTAACATTTCTGTCTGAATTACCAGCTAATGCGCTGACAAATTGCCTGTGATTTTTCTTTTTTTTCTCCCTGAGTGGATGTGCCTGGTCTGCAGATTAGGTAAAGGCCGTCTCGCCCGGTGTGTAGCGGTGGCGGCTGATTTCCAGTGAGACCTTTTCTGTCAGGCTGTGGAAGTGGGAGGGTGTCAAGGTAACAGACAGGCAGCCAGTGGGATTACTCAGGAAAGGCTGCAGATGTGTTCTGGCTTAGGCCTGCACTGGAACAGCTGCAATCCGCTCCCTGGAAGCTACTCCCCGATTAGGACATCGAGAGGTGGCGGGGGAGGGGGATTCAGAGAGTGATAGGATTTTGGGAGCGGTACTGTAAATGTTTCCTTTGCTCATGCTACGTTTTGGGGATCGGGGAAACCACATTCAAATCATGCTACTATAACCTATTGTGCTAAGTTTTACGTAGCGCAAGTGTGTCGGTGGCTCAATGCATCAGTTTCCTGGCTTTTCATCGGTGAAGGGGTGGACTCAGGTGCTGACTGAGGAGACACATTTTAGTGAAGTTAGTATTCACACTAGTCCCTTGAAGACATTTGTCCTTGGCATAAAACTACTGTGTGATATTGCAGTCTCTGTTCAAAACTGGCCCGGCAGCGGTAAGGTGTTTTAGGTCATGCTTGCAGGGCCTTGCCAGAGCCCTGTGATGAACTCTGCCTCCGTACATGTCTCCTCTTTGTCTAGCTGTTAGTCCCTCTCTTTAATGTACACTTATCTTTTAAAAATAATGGAGGATATACTCCTTTTACCACAGAGACTGTAGGGCACATCTTACAAAGCAATGGTAGCCGCTACTGGAAGGCATTCAAAGAACAAATCTCTGGTTCTAGCCACAACTACAGGACATCAACAGCACAATCAAACCTAAGCTTCACCAGCTGCAACTGCCTGGTCTCTGCCTTACTGAATTTGCAATGGTCTGTTTGTGAGTTTGCTGTAGAGATAAGGAGGACTTGTGGCACCTTAGAGACTAGCAAATTTATTTGAGCATAAGCTTTCGTGAGCTACAGCTCACTTCATCGGATGCATTCAGTGGAAAATACAGTGGGGAGATTTATATACATAGAGAACATGAAACAATGGGTATTACCATACACACTGTAATGAGAGAAGGGATCACTTAAGGTGAGCTATTGCCAGCAGGAGAGTGGGGGGGGGACCTTTTGTAGTGATAATCAAGACGGGCCAGTTGACAAGAACGTCTGAGGAACAGTGGGAGGTGGGGGGGGGAATAAACATGGGGAAATAGTTTTACTTTGTGTAATGACCCATCCACTCCCAGTCTTATTCAAGCCTAAGTTAATTGTATCCAGTTTGCAAATTAATTCCAATTCAGCAGTCTCTCCTTGGAGTCTGTTTTTGAAGTTTTTTTTGTTGAAGTATTGCCACTTTTAGGTCTGTAATTGAGTGACCAGAGAGATTGAAGTGTTCCTCAACTGGTTTTTGAATGTTATAATTCTTGACATCTGATTTGTGTCCATTTATTCTTTTACGTAGAGACTGTCCAGTTTGGCCAATGTACATGGCAGAGGGGCATTGCTGGCACATGATGAAATATATCACATTGGTAGATGTGCAGGTGAACCAGCCTCTGATATTGTGGCTGATGTGATTAGGCCCTATGATGGTGTCCCCTGAATAGATATGCAGACACGGTTGGCAACAGGCTTTGTTGCACGGATAGGTTCCTGGGTTAGTGGTTCTGTTGTGTGGTGTGTGGTTGCTGGTGAGTATTTACTTCAGGTTGGGGGGCTGTCTGTAGGCAAGGACTGGCCTGTCTCCCAAGATCTGTGAGAGTGATGGGTCGTCCTTCAGGATAGGTTGTAGATCCTTGATGATGCGCTGGAGAGGTTTTAGTTGGGGGCTGAAGGTGATGGCTAGTGGCATTCTGTTATTTTCTTTGTTGGGCCTGTCCTGTAGTAGGTAACTTCTGGGTACTCTTCTGGCTCTGTCAATCTGTTTCTTCACTTCAGCAGGTGGGTATTGTAGTTGTAAGAATGCTTGATAGAAATCTTGTAGGTGTTTGTCTCTGTCTGAGGGGTTGGAGCAAATGCGGTTGTATCGTAGAGCTTGGCCGTAGACAATGGATCATGTGGTGTGATCTGGGTGAAAGCTGGAGGCATGTAGGTAGGAATAGTGGTCAGTAGGTTTCCGGTATAGGGTGGTGTTTATGTGACCATCGCTTATTAGCACCACAGTGTCCAGGAATTGGATCTCTTTTGTGGACTGGTCCAGGCTGAGGTTGATGGTGGGATGGAAATTGTTGAAATCCTGGTGGAATTCCTCAAGGGCTTCTTTTCCATGGGTCCAGATGATGAAGATGTCATCAATGTAGCGCAAGTAGAGTAGGGGCATTAGGAGACGAGAGCTGAGGAAGCGTTGTTCTAAGTCAGCCATAAAAATATTGGAATACTGTGGGGCCATGCGGGTACCCATAGCCGTGCCGCTGATTTGAAGGTATACATTGTCCCCAAATGTGAAATAGTTATGGGTGAGGACAAAGTCACAAAGTTCAGCCACCAGGTTTGCCGTGACATTATCGGGGATACTGTTCCTGACGGCTTGTAATCCATCTTTGTGTGGAATGTTGGTGTAGAGTGCTTCTACATCCATAGTGGCCAGGATGGTGTTTTCAGGAAGATCACCGATGGATTGTAGTTTCCTCAGGAAGTCGGTGGTATCTTGAAGATAGCTGGGAGTGCTGGTAGCGTAGGGCCTGAGGAGGGAGTCTACATAGCCAGACAATCCTGCTGTCAGGGTGTCAATGCTTGAGATGATGGGGCGTCCAGGATTTCCAGGTTTATGGATCTTGGGTAGCAGATAGAATACCCCAGGTCGGGGTTCCAGGGGTGTGTCTGTGCGGATTTGTACTTGTGCTTTTTCAGGGAGTTTCTTGAGCAAATGGTGTAGTTTCTTTTGGTAACCCTCAGTGGGATCAGAGGGTAATGGCTTGTAGAAAGTGGTGTTGGAGAGCTGCCTAGTGTTGGAGAGCCGCAGTGTTCATATTCCGACCTATTCATGATGACGACAGCACCTCCTTTGTCAGCCTTTTTGATTATGATGTCAGAGTTGTTTCTGAGGCTGTGGATGGCTTTGTGTTCTGCACGGCTGAGGTTATGCGGCAAGTGATGCTGCTTTTCCACAATTTCAGCCCGTGCACGTCCGCAGAAGCGCTCTATGTAGAAGTCCAGTCTGTTGTTTCGACCTTCAGGAGGAGTCCACCCAGAATCCTTGTTTTTGTAGTCTTGGTAGGAAGGTCTCTGTGGGTTAGTATGTTGTTCAGAGGTGTGTTGGAAATATTCCTTGAGTCGGAGGCATCGAAAATAGGATTCTAGGTCACCACAGAACTGTATCATGTTCGTGGGGGTGGAGGGGCAGAAGGAGAGGCCCCGAGATAGGACAGATTCTTCTGCTGGGCTAAGAGTATAGTTGGATAGATTAACAATATTGCTGGGTGGGTTAAGGGAACCACTGTTGTGGCCCCTTGTGGCATGTAGTAGTTTAGAGAGTTTAGTGTCCTTTTTCTTTTGTAGAGAAGCAAAGTTGTAAATGTTGTAAAAGTGTTGTAAATGACTTGTCTAGTTTTTGATTTTCCATGAAGCATGATTCGTTTCTTGAGCACTGTGGCATCCTGTGTCTACAATTATGATCTTGGAATAGGACCATGAATAAGGAATGGGGAAAATGAAATCCTCATTCATGTCATCATCATCTTCTCTTACACTGGCTGTTAGTTTCCCATGGACGTTTTCTCTCTCTGTGTCTCCTGACGTCCCCATTCAGTCTAGCCACTGTTAGTGTGCCACCTTTTTCTTCTACAGCTGTTCTCATCTGGAGCAGCCTCATCGCTCCACTACAAATGACTTTCCACCTTGTTTCAAATCTCAGAGGAAAACACTGGTTTTTGTCCCACCTCTCTTCTTGCAATTTATTATTTAACTCCATCATTATATCATTCAAACTCTGTGAAATATTTTACGATAGAGTGGGTATGAAAGATATTGCACAAAACACACTTGTCTTGCTTTAGACTGGGGGGTTATTGGTCTCAAACACATTTTAGAGCAATGGGACTTTGGAAGCTAACTCCCTTAGACTTCTTTTGACAATCCCAGCCCTGTATAACTTTGTAAAGTTCTAAAACAAAGATGAGATGTGTCAGATTATTACACTTCCAGTCTCGTAAGAATGGTTTTAAAAAACCCACTTGGAAGACAATTATGGACGTGCACATTATAAAGACATCTAGATGCTTGACAAATGAGCCGTGGCAGCAGAATATTCTTGCATTATGCTAAGGAACCAAATGACTAAAGGCAGAGGCATTTATAATCCTTCTCAGGCATCCAAATAAACACACAGAGCAACCAGTAGTAGAAATGCAGTTTTGGAAGCTTTTTGAGCAATTTCAAGGTAGGCGCATTGATTGTTCTTTTATTACATGTGCAGTGCATAGTGTTTGAAGTGGGTGAGGGGAGAAAAACAATGGGGCGTTGCAATACACAACATCATACTTATAAGTAATTATTAATTATAAGTAATTAAAGCAATGGAAGGAGAATGATAAAAGAGGGATTTAGGGAGCTTTGCTACTCACTGTACCAGCTATAAATATTTGGAAATTGATATGCAATGTACATAAATAAACTTATTATGATGGAAATTAGCAGATATCACTGCAAACTATCATTGCTTATAAAAATAATTTGTCACCTTTAATTCCAAGGGGATTTTATGCATTATTTGAAATGCACAAAAGCAAATCAAAAGGTAATCCCTTTGTTTTTTAAGTAGCATTATATGTGCTGAGGACCAGGAAGATAAAATCTTTAAAGAAGCCATGGAAGATGGATTGCATTTAGGATAGACTGGAGACCCAATGAATATTAGTTATAGCAAAGCCACAGGCAACAGAGGTAGGGAGATTAAATGGTAGGATTTTCAAGAGCTGCAGTATGTGGACATATTTAGCCAAGGATAAGAATGCTAGATGGCATAGAAATGAGGCTGTCATCCTGTAGTGGCTGATTGAGGCTGTTCACTCATAAAGATCCTTTCAGTTGGAAAAAGTCAATAAAGAATGTTAGAAGTAATTATCAGTGTGACAGCCAACACCCTCAGCTGTATTGTTCGTGAGGTGTGATGTCAAAGGCGAGTAATAGTTTTAATTATTCATCTAGAACACAAAAGCCTCGTTAAGAGGTCTGGAACACAGATGTAAAATGTAAGGACTGATTTTATTATCTGTTACTGGACTTACAGAGAAGAGATACAGCTATATAGACGCAAGGCTTTGTAGATTGTTAATATAAAGCATATTTTCTGCGGATGTATCAGAATATGCAACACTGTTGGTAAATTGTGGGACCAATAAAGTTGTTGTTGTGCAAGGCAAATAGCATCCAGACTGTACAACTTTCAACACAATCTGAATTCTACGCTGCAGTTTGTAGATGGGCCTGAAGAATGAACCACCCTTTCTGCACCTCCCAAATCAGCCCCTCAGGCTAGGGTAGAGGCATCTTGGCAAAGCAAGTGGAGGAATCAGTACTATCATTGTCTGTACTGTACCCATCCTGTGGGGAAAGAGAAGATTTCGTACGTGTAGGACTGTCAACCTGGCTTCTTGCACAAGCACTGAAATTAACTTAAAACCTATTTCTTTACATTCCCCTATTCCTGCCCCCACATGGTTTTAATTTTCCTGGGAAACTAAACTTGCAAATTCAGAAATAACACATAACAATAGGCTAATGTTCCCATTACCTCCAGCGTTGCCAAGGCTAACAACGTTCTTGTGAATTGCATAATATCTGGTGTTTTTCTTAAAGTCCCAGCTCCCTGGTTCACGTGATTACGTGAAAATTTCAGCTTTTATTTTTTAAAAAGTAAGTTTAATGGTTGCAGAGAATAGCTTGAAAATGTGACCCAATTGTACCTCAACGGCTCAAAAAACAGAAAGCAAATAAAAAGCACCCAATATTTATCACTTTAAAAATAATCTCGTGCTAGGGTTGCCAACTGTCTAATCACACAAAGCCAAACACCCTTGCCCCACCCCCTTCTCTGAGGCCCCACCCCCTCCCTCCATGCCCCCCTCCCTCCTTTGCTTGCGCTCCCCCACCCACACTCACTTTCGTTGGGATGCGGGCTCTGGGCTGGGACCAAGGGGTTCCGAGTGTGGGAGGGGGCTCCGGGCAGAGCCTGGGGCAGGAGGTTGGGATGCAGAAGGGGGTGCAGGGTGCGGGCTCTGGGAGGGAGTTTGGGTGCTGAAGGGGGCTTGGATGCAGGAGGGCGCTCAGGGCTGGGGCAGGGGGTAGGGGTGCAGGCTCTGGGAGGGAGTGTGCAGGAGGGGGCTCAGGAAGGGGGTTGGGGTGCATGCAGGAGGGGGTGCGGGCTCCAGCCAGGCAGCGCTTATCTCGGGTGACTCCCGGGAAGCAGCCAGCATGTCCGGCTCCTAGGCTCAGAGGCAGCTTCAGGCTCTGCCCCTGCCTGCAGGCACTGCCCCCGCAGCTCCCATTGGCCAGGGTTTTATGCGGTGTTTTTATAGAGAAGGATGGCCTTGTGATTACAGCACTGATCTGTGCTTTCAGGGATCTGGGTTCAATTCCTAGCCCGGTCATAAACCTCTAGTCTTGGTCAAATTGCTTAATCTCTGTGTCTCAGTTCCCTATTTGTAAAACCAGGAGATGAATGCATCTTTTCTTCTACCCTGGATTAAAAGTAATTTTCAGCAGTGACTTGCTAAGCAACAGGTACTACTGCAATACAAATAACAATAATGATAAAGAAGACTTGAGTCACTTATTACTTTCTCTAAACGGGTGCCCTGTCCCTTTAAGAGCAGGCTCGGGTCAGCCCATCTCAGCGCCAAGGTCTGGCCCTTTACAGGCAGGCATTGTCAGACCTATAGTGCCCTGGAAGGATCATGTGACTGCAAGCTAGCAGCAAACCCTGCTGGGATATTGGGGCAGGTTTATATAAGGCAAGCTCTGTGCTAAGTCTGAAGAGACCATTGTTGAGGCAGGACTTGGTGTGGGACTCTCAACTGAGGGAATTAGAAGAGGAACTGCATCCGATGAAGTGAGCTGTAGCTCACGAAAGCTCATGCTCAAATAAACTGGTTAGTCTCTAAGGTGCCACAAGTACTCCTTTTCTTTTTTCTTTTTACGAATACAGACTAACATGGCTGTTACTCTGAGAGCAGCTGTTGGGAATCTCTTCTTGTGAGGGGCCCAGCAGCGGTTTGTTTAAGCCCAGGGAAGATGCCTGAGCCACAAGATCTGTGAGAAGGAGCCCTGGTGGGCTGTGCTAAAGCATTGGGGTGCCTGAAAAAGAGACTGGTGATATTGGAAGTGGTGCTAAAAGCTGTAAAGCAGAGAGCATTGTAGGTAAAGGGCAGCCAACTCTTTCATGGCTTTCAGTCCCAGGGCTTTTACAGATTAGCCTGGGGAGGGTGAATCTTGATTGGCAGCCTTCTGCGCTGAGGAGTGAAGGCTGTGGCCCAGAGCAAGCTAGAGACAACTGTATCTTGTTTAGGAATTTTTCTGACCCTGGAAGGTCAGAATTTAATTGCTTTGCCCAGAGGGCCCAAGACCAATGGGAAACTGAGGCCCTGAACTGGAGTGGAAACTGAGGCAGCAGAAACATCCTGATGCTGGACCAGGTACGCGGTGCTTGTACATACCCATTTCTAACAGCTAGGGGTGCTGGCTAGGTTCTGTGATGTGGGGGGTGGTCCTTAAAAAAGCTACAGCATGAATCAATATAAACCCTTTCATGTTATCTGTCTAAGATACCACAATGATATTTCCATGATGAGCCTGTGTAGGTAGGAATGTCATCGAAAATTTGCCAAGTAAAGTGCATGAATGCTGTTTCTCTTGCCATTAAAATTTCATGTAAAAGTACCACAGAGTGCTCCTGTGTCCTATTTATAGATATCTATCTTACTGCCGTCAACAACATTATTAAGCTCTTTTACTACAGAAAGCTAGCCTGAAAATGAGTCGACCTGGTAAATAAAACATGCACTTGCTTTTTCTACCATACTTAGCTCCACAGAGAACTATTCTGAGTGTATGTTTTCCATATATTTGTGTCAACACATTATTATATATGCCTACATCCATAGTAAGCCAGTTGTGTTCATAGCACTGACTTGTCAGGACTGTGCTGGGGGTGCGGAGGAGTAATTGGCATGGGGCACGCACTTATTGTGTTCCTGATCTCAAAGCCTAGAGAGGCTGTGCAGGGGCTCCACGGAGGCTGTGTTGAAGTCCCTGTTTCCCTTTGCTGTTTAAGGGACCTTATAGCTCTCACAGTATCACTGTTGTATTTCCCCACTTAAAGGATTCAACCTACAGTAAAAAGAGGACTTAAAATGCTTGCTAACTATTTTGTTAATCAAGGTTTTCTGCTCCATATTATTAACGAGGCAAATCAAAGCAAGAGTCTGTGGTGCCCAGAAAACATCTGCTCGACAAAAATGAAATGCCAAACAAAATGGAATTCCCTCTGTGGCTCATTTTCATCCAGCTGTGCCTGACTGAACAGGAATGATGGGAGGCAGTTACCCTTTTTCTTTAAACTGAGAAAGAGTTTGGTGGGTAACCTCACGGACTTTGCTGACCAGTCCCTAGTGATACAGGTCTCGTGCTAAATTCCTGCACAGTGAGCCACCAGTTTGTACACATGTGCAACCCTGCTGAGGCCAAGAGCAGTGTGCGCCTCGGAGATTGTAAAGTGACTGCTGTTGCAATCATACACTGACCTTGTGGGTATGCTTCTTGATCTTGATTTCCCCCCGCCCCCTCACCTCACCTCTTAAAGGCCATCACAAAGACTGGCATTTGCACCTCCTGTGAAAACAAGTGAGTGCTGGACACCGCGAGAGCAATACACCACTTTCTGTTTTGTTTTGAAGTCATTCATCTCTGCAGCTTAATTATTGGGGTATTTAAAAAAATGGAGGCAGCATGGCCTAGTGGTCTGACCTTCAGCAAGTCACTTTCCCTCTGTACCTTAGTTTCCTATCCCATCCTCTGTTTGTCTTATCTGTTTAGGCTGTAAGCTCTTCGGTGCAGGCACTGTCTCTCACTGTGTGTTTGTATAGCACCCAGCACATCAGCCTGTTGATCTCAGTTGGGGTCTCTAGGTGCTTCCGAAATGCCAATGCTGTTGCCTCATAATAAGAGTGGAGATTGGCATCCCCGTGTGGGGATGCAGCTAGTACCCCAAAACTTACACTCTCTTTATCTGCAAATGGATCAAGGGTGCAAACCTAAATACTTAATACCGTAATCAGAGGTGTAAGTAGTGAGAGTTCCACCTCAAATTTGGGGAAAGGGGGAGGGGAAAAAAGAGATGGGGATCACACAAAAGAAAGGTCACCATTTTGAAAATTTTGCCCAGGGTCTCCAAAGTCCATGCTGCTGTTTATCCTGTGAATAGGTCTGAAACAAAAGCCCTATAATGGCGTCCCCAGCTGATTAATAAAAAAGAACAATAATCAAGTTTCCTTTCTCAAGAAGCATATGATCTTCCCAAGGTTGTCACTGACAAATGTTTATGGCAAATGCTATGTAGGGGTGGGTGCAGCAGTTCAGATAAAATAAAGAACTGGCCTAGTTTGGAGATATTTATTTACACACACAAACTACACTGAAAGAACATTATTAAGGTTGCAAAGTCAAGCACTCAAAAGTTAGGCAATCCATCTGCTCCTACAAAGCTGTTTGAACAGATTATTGTCCCACTGGACAGATTGCCATACTGCCATATTGTTAACAAATATCACTCACAAGCGACTGATACAAAAACTTAAAAATCCAAACAAAACAATCCTCTTGCAGCTTGCATGGCTCATTCTTTGCATGGAAGATGCTTCTATAGAGGTGCAATCAAGACAACAATGGAGAACATTTTCCAGCTCTTTGTAGGGGAAATTACTGTACAGGTACAAATCCCAGTAATAACAGTGATTACAATCAGCCTATTTCCCCATGTACTCTGTAGAAAATTCATCCCAATTGTGTGCACTGTTGTGCCCCCACTTAAAATCTGTGCCAATAAAAGGGTAGTAGTGTTGCATCAGCTTGTCTTTTGATGTCTGAGTTAAGTGTCATGGATGTCTTTGGTGCACTCTACCAACAACAGTTTTTGATACTTTCCGTTGTTTATAATGTGCTGTTAGTAGCTCTGGAGACTATTGAACTAATCTTATACAAGTTTATGCCACTGGCTTCCTCTTGTGTCATCCCTGTATTTTCACTTGTGCAAGCAAGGGGAGAATCTGGCCCTATGCCTGGAGAACTTAGAAGGGTGGGCAGATGTGGGAGTGTGACCAGCTATGCCTAAAATTTTTAATTATACATGGCAGACAAATTTGGGAATATGGAAAAGTATTGCAGAAAGGCAAAAACTGTTCATCCTTTTGCACCCTCACCCTTGTAGATAGGCAGCGATCCAGGTCTAAGGGAAGATTGTTTTGAAAAATTCAGGATAGCTCATTGCTTTGGTCCCTTTACCTCCCTGCATTATAAACACAGAGTGGGTCAGATTTTCAAGTGCTGTAAAACAGGGACCCTCCTTCGATGTCAATCGAGCTACTCCCACATCTGCTACCTACAGACCTGGCCCGTTGTTTTTATATTTGCTTATCCAAAAACCCTCATAAATGGAATTTCCAGCATTTACAATTACTCTGCAACTGGACAGAAATGTCCTCCCTCAAAATACAGTAGAATGAAAAACCCAACTGCTGGGGATTAAAGCTTCTACCGTCTTGTGTGAATTTAGACATCTAAAAGATTAATCATCTTTTTGCTCGGCTGTAAAGACACACATGAATTTTGTTGCCAACTAAATGCATAGGGCTGGCCCCATTTATTTCAAAGCTACAGGATTAATAATGCTCTGCTGTCTCAGTTACAAGTTGAGCAAGTTATTCCCAGGGGTGTCTCATAAAGAGCAGAGACAAATAAAATGGACAGAAGAGTAGCAGGTAGACTAATCTGACGCTGATTAAGGCTGCGTCCACATTAGCCCTTTCATCTGTTCCTGTAAACAGATGCTGGCATAACTGGATCTCTTGAGAGACTGTGTGGAGAGGGCAAAGGACTGGGAGTCAGGGAAGTTGGGTTGTATTCCCAGTTCTGACCTTCTGTGTGACCTGGGTTACGACACTTGGTCTTTCTGTGCCTCTTGTTTCCCCTCCCACTATTTGCCTGTCAGATCTATTTCAAGTGTGAGCTCCTTGGGGCACAGACTGTCTCTTGTTATGTGTTTGTACACTGCCTGGCACAATGGGTCACTGATCTCAGCGCCTCAAGCCATCACATGGTTGTTTGCCTGTAATTAGGTACCTCCATCCCCATGTGGAAAGGACACCATAACCACCTGTAGCTGATTTGTCCAGTCTTCCTTCTTCCTAGCTCACTAGAGACATCCCAGAGTACACTGTCCCACATGCTGCTTGTTATGTATGCCCTCTGAAGTCTCTGTCCCACTGGTGCATAATGGGACAGCTGTCCTGCATTTCTCTGAAGGTGCCGATAGAGAAGGTGTGACGTGGCATGGTAAGCACAGACACACAAATGCAGCTGTGATACCAAAAATCTCTGCTGGGGGAGTTGTTACGTGTAATTGGTCAAGGTGACCATGCCTCTATCATAAGTTAAACAATCACGAGTACAAGTTGTGGTATGGGCAGGGTTAAGACCTCCCCAACTTGTGTGCATCTAGCAATGGAATTGCAAAGTAGATGCACACTGGGACACTCACAGCTGTGTGCTCCTAATGTCTGCAAAGCTGACCCATACTGTACCTCACTGACTATCCACCAGCCAATGTGTTGTAGGAATGTAAAGCACGCTCACTTTCTTTTACCCTTTTTTGCCCCACAAAACTGAAGACTGGGGCACATCGGTGGTCAATGTTCAAAAATCAATTCTTCTCTCAATACTCAGGAGAGGTGTCAGTCCCTTTCTGTGAGGTGTTAGTAAGTGGTGGAAAGAAACCTCTTGTGCAGATGATTTCTACTTCCCCACAGATTTTATTATTGGGTGCCACGCTATAAAGAGGAGAGAGAATATGATACCAATTTTTTCCTCGTGGTTTTTGTTATTAAAAGGAAAGCGGAAATGGAGAGGAAGGCTAGTGCAGTGGTTAAGGTGCTAGCCTGTAACTCAGGAGACCTGGGTTCAGTTCCCTTCTGTGTCACAGACTTCCTGTGAGACCTTGGGCCAGGAACTTAGGGTATGTCTATACAGCAAAGGAAAAACCCGCGGCTGGCCTGTGCCAGCCAACTCGGGCTCGTGGAGATCAGGCTGTGGGGCTGGTTCATTGCTATATAGACTTACAGGCTTGGTTTGGAGCCTGAGCTCTGGGACTCTCTGACCTCAAGGGTCCTAGAGTCTGGGCTCCAGTCCAAGCCAGGAAGTCTACATAGCAATGAACCAGCCTGCAAGCCTGAGTCAGCTGGCACGGGCCAGCCGCAGGTGTGTAATTGCTGGATAGATATGCCCTTAGTCTCCTTGTGCCTCAGTTCCCTAGGTGTAAAATGGAGATAATAGCATTGCCCTGCTGCACAGCAGTGGTGATAAACACATAAAGATTGTAAGGGACTCAGGTACTACACTAATGGCCATAGATGGTGGAAATAAATAGCTCCTGAATTAAACCCTTGAATATTCCTCACACAGCAGGGCATGCTACTACTTTTAAAGAAACTGTTTCTACTCAGCTGAATATGAAGGCCCTTCATTTTCTGCCATCATCCTGCAATGCTCAGTCTCCCCAACCGTCAATCCACCCCACCGGTGCTTGAAGAAGACTGCACTGATCTGACGCTTATCGATGAAGCTATTTTCCAGGCACTGTGTATTACAGGCAGTAAGTTGTGTTGTGCAAAGGATTCTATGGCTAGGGACTTTTTTGACTCCATCTCCAAGGTGCAGTGCAGACCCATCTACTTCATCTGTCTCAGGGAATGTGCTCTGGTCCTAGTGTTCTGCTGATATTGAGAGCTGTTGGGTTAGTGCAGTGCAGCATTTTGAAACACCAGCTGAAAACCAAGCTGGTTAAGTTAATAGCTGAAGATAGTTAAATTCACTACTCCATTCTTCCTTTTCCCCACCCTAAGCAAAGGGATTTTTTTTTTCATTATTTACTCTACATTAAGTTTTATATCTTAGTTTAGGTCCATTCCTTCTCTAGGAATCCTGTGTGTGTAACTGCTCCAACTTAGCCTGCTTTGTGGAGAATGGCCAGTTTCAGCACTGCCTTGTAAATTCTTTAAACACAACAGGATGGTCCCGTTTCTCTGAGCTGACTCCCATACATTGGTGCAGTCAGGGCACTGGTGTGTCCAAATGAAATGCATGTAAGTACAGAAGAATCTTCCTATGGTTAGCTTATCCTGAATGCTGTGAAACCTCCCTTCACCCTGTACTGCATGGCTGCGTGTTCCCTCCTGCTGGGTGGCTTGGGAATAGGTGGACCTTGACTTCACCATGTGACTAATTGGCCAGTGCAGCGTCACCAGCAGCAAGTATTATCCTTTCCTGCCTGCCCGTCCAATTTCAGGAAGCAGGGGAGTAATTAAGACTGGGAGGTATGTCTGAATCACAATGCTTCCTCCGGGTGACACAGCTGTACTAATGGCATAAGCCAGCCCTCTGTGCATCTGTTCCAGGCCCATTCTGCCTGTGTGGAATAAAGCACGCCACACATGCATGTCAACTTTATTTAACATACAGCTGTGATCCTGCATTAGTGAATTATATCACACTTTTTTGTAACCAAGAGAGGAAAGCAGGAGACTAAAGTGATATTTCCATGTTTAGAGTACAGGTCTGCTGCTTCCAAAAGGTTAAGACACTTAACGTGTGCAAGTGGAATGGGGTGAGAACCAAGGCAAAATCTGCCTCTTGTCATCGTTGGAGCACCGATACCATGGGAAGTGCAATATAAAAGTTCCAGCCATTAGAGTTAAAAAAGAGCCCTGATCTCGTACAGCAGCTGATCCAAATAACCTCGTCAAGTGAGTGCTCAGAGGACTTACACATTCACTGTAACAGTGTGTCACTCTGCTGTGGAGCGAGAGAGGAGCCGGAGACCAGAAAACTTACAGCTCTGAATAAGAATCTCAATCCAAACATCACTAATATGGGAGGTGAAGGGCTGTGGTGGGCTGGTTTGAGTCTCTCTCACACTGGAAGGGATCTGGGCTTTTGGAATCATTAACTATAGACCTGACCTAAAGCCCATTGAAGTCCATGCAAAGACTCTAGTTGACTTTAAGTGAGCTTTGGAGCAAACCCTCTAACTGGAAATTCACCATCCTAAGGGATAATGTCTAGGTATTGATACTTGGAAAAAATGGATTCTGGGGAAAGGGAATCTTCTGTGTTCCTGCTGGAAACCTGGGGGTCGTCCGTCCCTCTAACACTCTGCCTGTGTACACCATACGTTCTGGCTGACATCGAATGAACTGGACTCCTTTGAGAACCTGCCACTGTTGCTCCACGTGGGGTCCCTGCTCAGGAATTCCTCCTTGCGCAGCCTAGGTGCACTGCCTCCAAGGCGTCCCAGTTCCTGAAGATCCCAGGAAGAACAGAAATCCAGCCTCAGTCTCTTGCATGCCAATTCAGACAAGTACTAGTCAAACACATGCTGTTAACAAGCTAAACAGTATTGCCAACAACATTCTTCATTTCCTTTAGGATCCAAAAGAGAAAAAGTTAATGTATAACCACATACACGAAAAAAGTTATCAAGAGCCTTGGCTGTTGTTTATACATTTAGATGTTGTGATTAAATTACATACATAATGCATAGTGTTTGTAGTACATTATTAATAATAATACTGTCTTGTATTATTCAGATATAAGAAGCATGCTCCCAGTGATGGTTCATTGGTCTGTTCACACACAATTTTCGTACATCTCTAAAGATTACCATTTTAACAGCTTTCTGTATGGATACTGCCAGGCAGTTACATTTAACAGTGCATAAATCTAATTCCCTCTGCACTCAATTTTCTCGGGCAGCAGAATCAATTTGAATCTGTCAGGATTTTATTCTAAAGTCTATTAATGCCTCCTGCCTTTTCCTGTCTTCTCTCTCTCAACAATCTCATTCTTTCATGAATTCACTCAGCTGCAGAAAAAGATGGCCTTCTGCTACAAACAGTCTTTTATCTCTTTACAATGAAACCTAATTAGGCATGAAGGAGACACAGAGGGTCACAATTAGCCATCCAGCAATAAAGGTTAACAGTTGTGAAATCCTATAATAATGCTGTTGAACTTTGTTATTATCAATAATGATGGACTTTGACAAGGTCAATTTCATTATTCTTAACAGCCAAACACCTCTACGGCACTTAACATAGCTATCACATTAACATGTCTTCCCAGCCTTCCCCCATATCCTGGGTTCTAACGCTGTAATTGCTAACACACCATTGGGCGGTACAGCCCATTGGATAGAATATAAATAGGCTTGGAAGGATTAGGGTTTTATCTGTAAGTGTTGATGAACTTTTATTTCACTGTACGCACGCTAACGGATGAAAAATATTTCCGTTGATAACAGAAATTTACAGATGGGACAAATCAGAAAAATGCTGCTTGAGAAATGATTAGAGTTTGATCTAAGGCTATTTACTTTGTAGATTCTGACATGTGATGTTGACAGTTTGTGGTTTTTACCAGTTATAAAGCTTTAACTTTTTCAATCTCAGCATCTAGTGTCATTAAATAATGACCCCCCCACCATAATTTCCCACAACTGTGAGAATTTAAATCAACAGAAATCTTAAAAAAATGCTTACAACTAAACATTGATATTATCCATCAAAATGATTAAAAAAAACCCAAAACCTGAATTCCGTAAAGCCAAAATATAAGGCATGCTCTATTTCTCTTCCCCACCCCCACTTGGGTTCGCTTCCTCTAGTTGTTACTTGTTTATTTGTTGCAGGTAATTATCAGCAAGTATGATTTCTTTTCTATGTTTGAATTAAATGATTGCACCAGATAAAAACTTAGTTGGGGTGGTAACAGGAAAATAACACAAAGGCATGTTGATAAAATATTCTTAAGGGTAGACTGGAAATGGAGACATTCACTACTGTTAAAAGCAAATTTATTGACAACTGGTGATGGGATTTGTGACATTTTCTAGGAATTTATGGGGAAAAAAATTCCCACCTGATTTAATATGGACCAAAGCAATCAGGTTCTTTTGAAATTGCTCTTAAAATCTATAGAATTTAATGGATTCTTTCCAAAAAATGTTAGAACCGCCCTATAGAATGGTGTGGTCAACCTGCTGATGAGTACTGTAGGTTAATGTAATAACTAACAAATAATACAATTTTAATAGGTCCCTTCCAGAAGGGAGATCACATCTGTGACTACTGAGCCTGCAACATGGCACTCTGTTTTACTCCATGTGAAGATATTGTACTATGGACACGTTCTTTTCTGGTCTGCCTGGGCCGGCATACTTCTGCCATGACCTTCCAGCTCAGGTCTGCATTGCATCACACACACTCTTTGCGTACGTGGCTCTCTTAGTGTGATGTGAATGGAAGGTCTGCGCCTGGGAAGGTGGAGAATATGCAGTAGAGATAAGTGCTGCCACCTGGAAAAGTGAATCCTGCCTTGTATCTCATTGGATGCGGTGTCCTTCCAGGGGATAGGAGCAATAATGGGGCTTATTGATGGCAAGCTGGACATCTGCAAGCTTTCCCCTGTTGCCCCACGTGTTCCTCTGGGTTTGTTGTTCATTGCCATAGCCATTCAGTATCGCTGAATGATGTATACCTCTTGTTTCCGTTAAGCAGAAAAATGCTGACTAAAAAGATGCTGATAAAGAGGCTGCACATGCCCAGCTGGAGAGAAGCTGGTGTCTGTCTCATAGGCAATGGAAGGCTGAGTTTCTGCCTTTCGAGAGAGTTTCAATTGGATTTTTTTAAACTATCCTTTTTGGTTTCTCACCAAGCTGCGCTGAACCTTATAGAACTCCCATAGGACGACTGAGACAGCATGCGTAATCTAACCAGCCCCTACAGGGCTAGATAGCAGCTGAACAGGTAATTCATGAGTGTATTTATACCCTCTAGATGCTTGCATAGATAGGAGCACTGCACAGTTGCTTGCATGAGTAAAAACAAACAAACCACCCCACGTCGGCTTTTATGCTGTCCACAGACTCCATGATTGTGGCAGTGTTTGACAAGAGGCAACATGTGCTGCAAGCATTGCTTAATTCATGGTCCAAGGGTAAAATTCAAACCGCATTTTCAGGGAGCACGGGTATAGATCATAGGATGCTGTAAGTCTGTTCTTCCAGGAATCCTGCTTCGTTGCCTTCCTGCTTCCACATGCTTGCCAAGGACATCTTGAGGGTCAGAAAGAGATCTGCAGCTGGTGCAAATCAGCACAGCTCCACCGATATCAACAGAGTTGGGTTGATTTACACCAGCTCAGGATCTGGCACAATGAGTCTGCATAAGATTGGATGAAAATATCTGAGCACACAAGGTGGGAAAAGGGTAACAGCAGATAAACTCTGGAGACCAAAGTTGCTAAGAGACTATGGATGCCAGTATCCTCCCTCGTATTTAGCTAAAAAGAATAAACAAGATGCCAGAAAAATCCATTTAAAATTCAATCTGTCAGTTTAAAATCCAATTAGACATGTTGCTGGTATGTAAAATTTGGTAACACTTTTAACTTCCAGGTCTGGATAACAGAAGATTGCTTTCCCAAATACTGAGAATAACGAAACCCCCTTATAATCAACTTTAATAAGGTGGAATCCTCCTATCTGTGAAATTGATCATAAATCCCTGTCAAATGAATCTTCCATATAATTACACTCCTCCCACTGACAGAGCACACAATATGTGAAATCCTCCTACAAGGAAATTTTCCTGCAGAATTGTGACCTTTATGCATAAAGTGATTTAACTAGGTAAGGAAAAGCAAACTGTTTAGCCTTCCAGTTTTTGTTGTTGCAGTCAGTGGGCATCTGTCTTACTAATGTTACTGTATCACCATTTATATCCAGTTGGTAGGAGCCTTTATTTGCACATGGCAGTAGATTTATCATTTTATAAAGATAGGGACATGTCCTTGTACCTCAGCAAAACATTTTGCAGTATGATTGACAGTTAATGCCTATGCTATCAAAATATTGATTGAAAAGGTTATTATGCTTCCTTTGTATCACACAGATATATCTAATCTAGGCTCTATCCAGTCAGTGCAATATGTTGCTTGCCAGACAAGAAAATGATATATTAGCCATCTGGGCAAGGGGCCCAACCCTGGGCAAGATTAGTGCTTCAATTAGCTGTTGATGGCATTCCATTAGAATATTGGTTTCAAAGAGCACTAAACAAGAATGTTGTGCTTTGATTTTTCAGATTTAATTACTTCCATCAGGGCTATAAATGAGCTCATTAGTTGCTCTGAAGCCTAGAGACAATAGACGTTATTGCTATTGTTATGGTTTGTGCAAACATTACTCTCAAAATGCTATTAGTGATGGCCATCAACCTTTTCTCTCCTCGTAAAGCAGCCAGCCACACTGACCCCATGATGGCTTTGGCGTAAATATGGTATAGATTTCTTTATTTGTGAGCCACGTTTATTGGGATTTAGAGTATGGAGATCAAATACTGGTTAGTATAGAATAATTTTTATTTTAAATTCCATTGCATACAAAAAAAAGTTGGTAATTTAAATATTCATGATATTTGGCCTTCTCTGTGTTCTAAGGGAGCGTGTGTTTTAATATACAACTTAGATTTATGCATTAAGGGTTGTTAGTGCTTTGGAGTTTCTTGAAACTCTCCCCCACCCCTTCGCTGGGTTTCATTAAACTTTTTTTCAGTTTTGCAAAAAAAGCTTCTTCCTTAATTTAAACCACTCTTTTTCCAGGAAGACTTAGTGTAAAATAGTTTTTCTAGCAAGTGGAATACTATGCTATGCAAACAGCAGTGGTGGTTCTTTGCGAGTGGGTCTTGCCCTGTTTCTAGTCTGACAAGGAAAACATAAAATGGAGGGGGAAATGCAGTCCCCCCAGATTCTAGCATTTTGAGAGCTAAATGGAACTGGAAGCTCCAGAGTTTTGAGCTTCAAAAGCCATACGTTTTGAGTGGATTCTGACTGTTCCGCTTTGGCCGGGGATGAAAAGCCGCTCACATCTGGGTTCTTCCTGCTGGTTCCTCTCAAATACTGAAATAACTACATGTATTGTAGGCCAAACCCAATTGGAACATTCACAGGTTACAACTAGAGAAAAATTGTCCCGGTTGAGTGATATGTCTGCATGGAAGTACTCTTTCTGTGGTAGTATTTCTGAGGCCTTGTCTACACTGCCACTTTACAGCGCTGCAACTTTCTCACTCAGGGATGTGAAAAAACACCCTCCCTTCCCCCGAGTGTTGCAAGTTTCAGTGCTGTGAAGTGGCAGTGTAGACAGTGCACCAGCGCTGGGAGCTACTCCCCTTGTGGGGGTGGTGTTTTTACAGTGCTGGGAGAGCTCTCTCTCAGCGCTGGATCTGTGACTACACAGCCACGTTAAAGTGCTGCCGGGGCAGCGCTTTAACATTGCTAGTGAAGACATGCCCTGAATGGTGACAAACAAGGCAGTGCCAGCTGTGGGTTCAGCAGTAGTTTAAACGGTTGTTAGGGCCTTAAATCCTGCATGGCGTGTTCTCTTCAAGGGGAATTCCACTGGCTAACAATCTCCTTTGTGCACTGATTTCGTTCTCCTGCATTTGATAGATGCTAGGTACAAATAAAGGATACTGCGCTCGGTACCGCTACAATTTATTCTATTAAAGCTGTAATGAGTACTGTATGTCTTAAGCTGTAATATTATTATGGCATCATGTTTGAAGCCTCACACATGCTTTATATTAGCATCTGTACAATTACTTCATTTTTTCACACTATAATTCATTTTGATGAATCAGTAACTCAATGCTAATTATTTTTTAGCTTCCAAGTCTGTATAAATCCCAGAATATGATGCCGCAAAGTTGCTTTGAGATGCTAAATAAAGTTGTGTTAAGTTTTGCCAGAGACTTGGGATGAAATCCTAGTTCCATTGAAGTCAATGGCAAAACTCCCATTAACTTCAGTAGGCCCAGGATTTCACCTTTGAATGCCAATGAACAAGCCCCCTTATGCTCAGAAGAATAATGGCTCAGATCCTTTCAATGGAAGTTAGTTAGGAGCCTAAATACCACTGTGGATCAGGCTCAGTGTGACTCTCTGTCCTCTGATGCTCCTGTTAGGCAGATGTCTAGCATGGTTTACCTTGGCCACACGCTTCTTCTCACGTTGCAGCCAGCCTAGGATTCCATTCGCATGTAGATCCCTCCCCCAAGTAGTTTATGGCCCAAATAGAGAAGGGCAACGTAGCTCCACATTGCATGTAGAGAGGGGAAGTGACACAGAACAGGTCTGGTGACAGGGCTAGGAAGAGAACCCAGCTCTTTGGGCTCGTAGGCCAATACACTGTGCACTAGCCCATGCTGTCTCTTTGGTTAAGCAGAAATTTGAATTGAAGTAAATGGGAACAAGGTTGCACACTCCTGTGATAAGGGAGAAAGAAGAACCATTGCATATCCTGGGAGAATAACCAGATCAGCTGCAGGCCTTGCAAAGGTTGGATGAGCATTCAAACTGTTCTGTCTTTATCTCAGTACTTCCAGGGCCCTGATCTATGTAGTACAGGAGCTGCTCTCAAGGAGTTAAAAAGAGAAATAATTTTCTTTCTTACCCATCTTTAGGAGAAATCACATGCCCAGCCTATAGCCGGATTTGTTCCCTGTGGTTGGTAAACTGAAGAAAAGGGACACATGAAAGGGCTGAGGCCTGTGGTCATTATGTCTAGTGGGGGGTGAATTCGATAGACTCTGTCCAGTTCCGGTGAAAGCTGAAATACTCCCCCATGTCTAAGTCTATGTTTGGAATGTAGTTGAAACTGTGCAGATTACACACCCAGTGATCCGAGAGCTACTCCCCGCCCAAGAGGGAGGACCATTAGTTTGACTTTTGGAAAATAATTCTCGTCCTACTTCTCCTCTTCCAAGTGTGTTCTGCTCTCACAAGCCTCTCACTATTCTGCCACGCTTTGTTTGGTCTCGTAGAACAATACAGCTGTGGTGGGAGACCACAAAGCCAGCACACTACTTGGCACGACTGCCAGCCTTTGCTCAGCAGAGGCTCCTGCCTAGAATGGTAGAGCAGGTGTTGCAGGTGTTGATGCAACACACCATCACAGACACAGTGAGTGTGTGAGCAGAGCTGCAGGGAGATACTCGTACAGCAGCTGCCAGCACTAAGCCTCGCTCTGTACAGTGCTGTCAAACTGTGACTTTTTTTTCACAACTGATAAAATTCACATCCCAAAGACATTTAAAAACAAAGCCAAAGTCTCATATACTGTGAGGCCAATCAGGACTGAGTCACACACCATTCAAACCTTGTTTCCTCTCAGTAAGTCCCTAACGCTGTAAGTAGAGACTGAAGGGCTTCTTAAACCATCATTGGCCACCAACGGGTACAACGTTGTTCTACTCGCCGGCAATGAGCGCAGGCTGCATCACAGCCCTGTTGTTAGGGTTTTGAGCCATCTCGTGTGAAATCAGGCAAGAGCTCCTGTTTCATAAGGCCTGAATCTCATACAGCAAGAGCTATTGGAAGGCATAGCCAAGCCAGCATCAAAGCCAAGTAGATCTGGCTTGGCAGCGGAGGCTAGCATGTGAGCCAAGCAACTAGCACTGATGGCACATGCATTTAAAATAAAGAGACTCTGCATTTACGGTGTAAGGTCCCTCTGAGTGCCTGCATGCAGTGCCAGAGTATTCGCATCGGTCCACCCTGGGTCTATCCCAATTCATGAACCCAGAGCCAAGCCCCAGACTAAGGCGCCTGAGAGCTAATCACAGTAGTTAAACCCTTGTGAATGGTTACCCTTTGCTATCGCTTACGTTTATATTGTTGCCCGTGGAAGATTCCTGCTGGGTCAGGTCACGTTCTCCCATGACAAAGGTTTTCCCCCTTGCAGAAGAAGCAGTGGGGGCTGGATGCCCAGATCCTAGGGAATTCCAATGGGCAAAGGCAGTTTAATCCCCCCCCCCACACACACACACACACTGGAGGGTAAAATCTGCACTTTGAGGGTCCCTTCATCAGCATATGCATCTCCATTAAACAACCCCCCCCCCACCCCTGAAGATCTCATAAATTTGCAAAACAAGAAAAGGGGGACCAAAATACCAGTCAAAGGGCTGCTTCCATCCTGGTCTAGGATTGAGCCTACTGCTTTGGGTAAAACAAGATCTAACCACCCTATTTTTCAGTTGTGTGAACCTTTGGGTTAAGGCCAGGACTGAGATACTGGGGGGAAGGCTGTTCTCACAGTATTTCCATCCCAGCCAGATTCAGGACCTTCTGTATGTCTCACAAGAAGCCTGGTCTCTTGAAAAGTGAAACCAAGTTTTGTGGACTCAAGAGGCTTAGATCGGAAGTTGTGAGTCTAAATGCTAATTCCTAATCTTTTCAGGCTCATCCCTCACTAATTTGACTCCCAAGCAGTGCACTAAGCTACTTTCCTGGGGCTAGAAAGCACCTATATGATGTGTGACAGGGTCGGGCCAGATGGCTACAGGAGAGTAAGAGAAGGCAGATATATTAGCCCCAGGCTAAGTAGGTCCCTTTTCCCTGGGTAAGGTAACAGGGAAGGTTCCAAAACAATCAGGAACCTTCTGGAGACAATTAAGACAGGCTGATTAGAACACCTGCAGCCAATCAAGAAGCTGCTAGAATCAATTAAGGCAGGCTAATCAGCGCACCTGGGTTTTAAAAGGAGCTCACTTCAGTTCGTGGTGTGCGTGTGAGGAGCTGAGAGCAAGAGGCACTAGGAGCTAAGAGTAAGAACGCGGACTGTTGGAGGACAGAGAAGTACAAGCATTATCAGACACCAGGAGGAAGGTCCTATGGTGAGGATAAAGAAGGTGTTGGGAGGAGGCCATGGGGAAGTAGCCCAGGGAGATGTAGCTGTTGCACAGCTGTTCCAGGAGGCACTCTAGACAGCTGCATTCCACAGGGCTCTGGGCTGGAACCCGGAGTAGGGGGCGGGCCCGGGTTCCCCCCAAACCGCCCAACTCCTGGTCAGACACAGGAGGAGTCGACCTGGACTGGGGGTTCAGAAAAACGGCCAAGCTGAGGGCTGCCGTGAAGCTCCAAGGCGAGCAAATCCGCCAATAAGCGCAAGACCCACCAAGGTAGAGCAGGAACTTTGTCACAGATGAGTTAGAAGGAGAGGCATTTAGGCCCTTCTCCCTTTGTATCCAGAGATGCCACAAGCATTTGTATGGACCACAGAATGAGAGCAAGAGGAAAATGTACCAGATCACAAGATATTACAAACTCTAGGCACATTTTTTCCCTTGTCTAATTAACCATTTTACCCACGATATTAAATTCACATGTGCTCATAACACAGTAAATGAGAAATTTGGAAACCCATTTTCAAAGCACATTCCATTATGCAAGTAGCAGGAGATGTACCGTAGCTTTTCAATAAATTGTTTGGTAAATGGTTTTCTCTCTCATTTTTACTGCTACAACAAATCCATGTTAGCTTTAAGTCTGCTCTTTTTTTGGCTTTGTTTGTTCACTTGTCCTCCCAGCTAATGCCTTGATTCAAGGCAATCACTCAGACATGTTTTCAACTTTAAGTGCACAAATAAAGAGTAAGACTCGTTTACTGAAGTATCTTGGAATAATTCCAATGAGTCAGTGACCTGTCAGCTCCATTGGTCATTCGCATTATCTTCCTTCAATACAAATGATATCCCCCCTCAATTTAAGCAAAAATAATCTAGGTAAGAAATCAGGAAACAGCTAGTTCTTGTCCCAGCATGCTCTTCCTGACTGAATTACCAACAGCTGTAGTTACAGCTAATACTTCCATGTGCCCCATGTCTAATGTACCTGTGAGATCAACAGCTTTCGAAATGAGAAACCTGAGCTTTCTGTAATGTGCTTAAGGCCCGTGTTCAAAGTGTTTAAAAAGAGGTGATGCCATTGAGTCAGCTCCTTAGCTGGTGTGAACTGACTTCAATGGAATTTTGCGGATTTGCTCCAGCTGAGGAGCTGAGCCATTATACTAATTGATATATATATATATACACCATGATACTGATAGAGAACTGTACCAGTTCTCTAACTTCCATTAATCCTAAAAGCCACCCATTCATATTTCTGGTGGCACTAACATAAATGACTTAATTTTGACTATGTTAAGGGCTGAAGTATGTCTCTTAGAGCCATAAGAGCACAGGGGACAGGTGGAATAGGGTAGTGGCTGAAGAAATTACCTCTACATAGGGCAGAAATTACCTCTACATAGGGCAGAAACTTAACAGGCATGACACTAATCTCATTGACTTTGGTTTTACATGTTGTTGTTTAAATAATGAGGTTTCTCCTGATTTGACCTTATGGAAATGAGATCAGAATCTGATCTCAGAATCTGATCAGCACAGGGGACAGGTGGAATAGGGTAGTGGCTGAAGAAATTACCTCTACATAGGGCAGAAATTACCTCTACATAGGGCAGAAACTTAACAGGCATGACACTAATCTCATTGACTTTGGTTTTACATGTTGTTGTTTAAATAATGAGGTTTCTCCTGATTTGACCTTATGGAAATGAGATCAGAATCTGGCCCAATGGCTTTAGGCGTGCTGGAGGAGAGAAGTAGCAACTCAGCAGTACTTGCTACACCTTTAAAAAGGTGTGTTGTGTTATCCAAGTGCTGGCCCCTGAACGAGGAGTAGCTGGCTTACAAGAGAGGTGTTTGTGCGGTGGCCATGTCCCCGACACACTCGTCAAGGGATGTTACTGCACCACTGGATGCCCCAACTTATACCCAGGAAACACTGCCTGCAGCACCATGGCAGCTTGGCGCATGAGGGCACTTGGGCTGAGAGGTGAAGCAGTTCCCTCCTCTAGAGCACTTCACACATGGGCAAATGGACTGTGTTCACGGATGTCATAAAAGTAGATGTCAATAGCGAAAGAAACAAGTTATTGCCAAGGGCTGGTGGTCTGGCAATGGGATAAACTGATGATGATCAATTGGGCAGGTGCTTCAAGTCTCATGTCCTCCAAACGCAAGATATCACAAGCAGTCAAAGGAATGAGTATAAGCCAGTATTTTCACTAGCAATAACTTCTTGTAGCCATAACATGCAGGGTAACATGCATTCAGTTAGCTTATTTGGTGCTAGCACCATGCCCCTCTTCAGTGGAATATCTTTGTTGTACGGAGTGCACGGATCTATGAATGTTGTCACGACACAGGAAGCGATGTTGCATAATTACATTGTAACAACACATTACACTCGGAAGTCCTCCGGAGCATGAGTGCTTATATCTCATGATCAGGACTATATGGTTGAATTCAGTCGTTTCACCTGCAGTGGCAGAGCCCTTTGAGTGACTTTACACTACAATTAAAAACCCGCGGCTGGCCCATGTCAGCTGACTCAGGCTAGTGGGGCTCGAGCTAAGGGGCTGTTCAGTTGCAGTGTACATGTTCAGGCGTAGGCATCTGCCTCATCCCAAAGGTCTGTGCTGCAATTAAGCAGGCCCTTAGCCCAAGTCCCACGAGCAAGAGTCAGCTGGCATGGATCAGTCATAGGTGTCTAATTGCAGTGTAGTCATACCCTTAGTCTCTAGGGGAACACTTGCTATGTTGTGCTCCATAGTGTATTGAGGAGGTATGTCTTACAGTAGGCACTTGGATTCCACGTAGGTGAAAAGCGCAAAGAAGAACTGGAGTGGATTTCAAAGGCATGTGTGTGTGAGGGAGAATACTGGGCATTCTCTCAAGTAGGCATCTTAAAACTCCCACACCACCTACTAAAAGGAGAGATCTAGAGCCCAAGCCAGGGTGGCCTGCCACGGACTGGATCACCTTTTGCCTATCAGTCCTAGTGGAATCATGGTCTTAACATTATTTCATTGGAAGAGCGGTGTGAGTGAATGTGTTTTCACTGTTAACTTGACTATACCTGGCTGAAGAAATATACAACCAAAGATTTCTCCTTCTGGGAATGGTGGTTCCTTAAGGTTCATATAAGCCATAATTGACCAGTGGGAAATCTATATAATGTATGTAGTCACTACTATCTATTTTATCAACTGTAACAGAAGTAAGACAGGGAACTAATGTACTTTTTCAGTCTTAATTAGCAGCTAATAGACAGACACAGGTGAGGCTTAACTGTATGGGCAGTGTAATTTATCTAAAACTTCCTAATAATACAGTTACAGCACTCCTAGAGGGGCTAACTAAATGATTTTCATGCACTTAAGGTTTGGCACCAACTATATCCAGTGCATTTGTTGCTTAGGAAACAGAATTAAACAGAGCATAAGGCACGAATGTCTACCTTTTATTACTTGCATAGACGATTATCTCATTGTAATATTTTTCTCTATTAAAGTCCTAAACTCTGGGCATATATAAGAATGGGGGAGGGAAGGAAAGAAACTGGGAAATGGCTCTTAGATGCAAATTAGGGACCTATGATAGAACAGCTGAGCTTCACACAGTGCATGTGTTCCAACTTCCAAGCTGGCAGTGTCAAATGAATCCTTCATGCACTCAGATCTGAGGGCTAGTCTTACTGGCATTTACCTCTTCCTCTGTATAATTCAGCACTGTGCCATGGATTTAGTAGACTTCATATGGACTGGGTTGCCCAATATTTGTTTACGATGAACTGCACAAACTCGTTATTAGTATTCTGCCAGCGTAAGGAAGATAACAGTGTTTGCACTAAATGTCGCAGGACACATCAACCAGGGCAAGGTGTACAAGTGCCAGATGACTTGCCTGCCCTGTTATGCTCTTTGATCCTGATCCTGTTGAAGTCAATAAAAAAACTCCCATTGGCTTACATAGGAGCAGGACCAAGACCTGGTTTGTTGTACAGACTAAACAGAAGAGTTGGTCATAATATTGTTGGGGTATTATGGTTAAGGATGCTTTGGGGAGAAGCTCCCACATTACCCTTAGTTTAGCTCCTCTGTGCAGAGGAACTGCAGAAGGGGTGTCTGTGATAGTGGACTGAGCACAGGCTTGTGAGGCAGGAGGTTTGGCACCTGACTCTGATCTCACACCAGTCTTACATCTGTGTAGCTCTACTGGCTCCATGGGAGCTTGGTCCAGATTTTCACTGGCTTAAGTGAGATCCAGTGGAGGCCCTTAGATTCCATTCCCATGTCAGTTGGTGATTTGCAGTATGACCTTGAACAAATCACTCCACTGCTCTGTGCCTCCATTATCCCCTCTGTACAATGGGGATAATAATGCAGACCTGCCACTGTGTGATCTATGACAGATTGCATCATGCAGCCAGTTCCTTCTTTAGACAAGGGTCATTTTGTGGGCTCCCTTTTCTGCTAATTGACTATAGTATAGATTTAAGTGGCTAGTTCACTCCGAGTGATTGGTGTTAGCTAGGAGTTCTCTGCATTATGGGTTAGTGGAGTAACTGCCCCATTTGGAGATACTGAAACTTTTCCAAAATGGTACAGATCATCTTTATTGCTCAGTTCACAACATGTTGGTACTTACTGATCAAAGAAACAAACTGAAGTCCTTGAATAGCCTGTGCAAAGCATCTGGCAGATTTTTTTCTTTAACCTGAATTCCTCAGAGGGCAGGGGCACTGACTTACAAGTGCAGCCTTAGACACACAGGAAGCAAACAATCTGTGCAGAACAGATTTCTTTTGCTTTTTTTTTCTTTCCCCTTCATTATGCCTATTGCAGGGACTTATTGGATGGAATCCAAAGGTGCACACTGCCCCCTTCTGTTACCGAGCGGGAAAGGCACTCAGCATCTTCAGTGATGGAGAAGGGAAATGTCAGGTTTTTTTGTTCAATTCTAAAGATGCTGTTTTTAGTTCACTGGCAGTTCTAAAAAAATCTGTTTGGGTGACATCAAAATCCAAATGTGTTTGAATTTTTGCTGAATCGAAAAAGTTGGAAAAATGTTCTTTTGGGCCAAGCAAAACCCAACCTGAAATGAAACGTTTTTGTTCTGATCATTTTTAACCTTTTTTTAAAAAATGAAGGGCTAGATTCACAAAACTGAGGAGGAGGAAGTGGTGCTGGTGTTTCCCCCCATATGCCTTCTATCCCAGTGGGTAGGACACGGAGGTGGGAGACCCTGGTTTGAATCCCGATTCTGGAGTAGGAACTTGAACCCAGGACGCCTCACTCCTAAGTGAGGGCCCTGAATTGTCACTGGGCCAGAGAGAGAGCAAGTGAGAATACCCTAAGCACCAGCCTATAGAGTCACTCACCTGCGAGTGGGCACCTGGGTTCAATTCCCTGTTCCAGAGTGAGGATTCAAAGCAGGGTCCTACATCTCAGCTGAGGGCTCTAACCACTGGGGTATAAGGGGATGACCAATGGCTGGAAGTTGAAGCTAGACAAATTCAGACTGGAAATAAGACAAATTTTTAATGGTGAAAGTAATTACCCATGGGAACAATTTACCAAAGGTTGTGCTGGATTCTCCATCAGTGAAAAATTTTAAATCAAGATTGGATGTTTTTCAAAAAGATCTGCTGTAGGAATTATTATGGGGGAAGTTCTCTGGCCTGTGTTATACTGGAGGTCAGACTAGATGATCATAATGGTCCTTTCTGGCCTTAGACTCTGAATCTGTGACCATTGCCTCTTCTCATTTCACAAATAATACCTAAATCCTTTGGTGAATCTAGCCTAAAAAAAAAAATATTTAGTTTTGGTAATGTTGATTTTGACATTTCTGGAATGTTTTCTTTTTGTGTTTCAACTGAAATGCTTTGTCAAAATTGACACAAATTTGTGAAATATTTTGGTTGACATGAATCTGCACGTTTTGGGGGGAAAAAACAAAAAATGTTTATCTGAAAAGCTTTGCCCAGCTTCTGTGTATGTGTCAGTTTCCCTCTTGCAAATAAACAAAGCTAAGCCAGCTAGTAAAACAGTCTGTCTAGTTATTGGAAGGGGTCAGGTTCTTTCTCCATACACTTTCTTAGAAACTTTCCTGATCTTGAAGCAGGTGGCCTCTTTACTACCAAATATTGGCATTTGTTTTCTCATAAATGTCCACTTGACTTAATCTCTCAGGATGTACCAAGTAAGCTTTGTGGCTTCTGAGAATGTCCCTGGTGTGCAGGCAAAATCAAAGGGGCCAATTGCTGCATGAACAGAGATGACTTTTGTCCTTTATTATACATCCATTGTGACACTGTGTTGCAACATTATGGTACCAAAAGTGTCATAAGGTGCTGGGATGTTGCCATGTTACAATTAAGAATAGTCAGGACTCATGGAGCCTGAGGCTTAGAGATTCCAAATCTCACCCTCACTTATTGGTGGGGGTAGGGGGTGAAGGTGGAAAGCGGGACCTGGAGTTAAAATAGTTTTTTTCCCATAGGGGAATCAATCAAAATTTTTTCTTTTTTTAGCTTAAAGGAAGCCTGTGATACAAATAGGGATGGAAAACCCTGCAATAGCGAAGATGGTGAAAGTTGGTGTCTACACTGTACTCAGTTTTTCACTGGGATTTTCTCTTCCTTTCTCTGCTCCCTTCCCCCACGTCCCCCAGTATCTCTGTATTGATTTTTTCCCCCTGCTGCATGTTTATAAAGCATTTAGGGAGCCTAGGGAAACCAGTATGTCAAGTACTTAGGGCACTAATAACTTAGGGCCAGACTCTGATACTCTTACTGATGCTGAGTAGTACATTACCCCATGAATAGCCCAATTGAAGTCAATGGGACCACTCTTGGAGTACGGTGCAACATAGTGTGAGCAAGGTTAGCAAAACGTAGCCATTAGGTGCCTCCACAGTGCCCATATCAATGCACCAGGTATGCATGGGAAATGTACTTGTTTGGTGCTACTGGGTGTATCTGATGGGTCCTCATACCCTAATCAATTTGATTTGAGGCTCTGGCAGAGATGCTTCAGAACCAAAACCCTACTTCCTATCATCTGTTGGACTTTGACAGAGGGAGGAGGAGTCAGAATCAAAACCTGCCTCCAGATCTGAATTGAAAAGACCACTCACTATTTCTGCAATGCGATGAAGCAAACCTGCAGGCGCAGATAACAAATTTTAAAAGGGCGAAGGATCTGAACTTGGATCACAATTTTGCTGTTCTAGTTTTGAGCAAAATCTCTCAGTCAGGCAAAAGAATAGTAGATTCAATGAAAGGGATCCATTAAAAAAAGGAACGACATCAACAAGTGAGAAGCAATTGTGTGTGATTGCATGTTTACCATTTGTTTTACATAATTAACTTTAGTTTCACAAAAAGGGAATGCTTCATGAAACTCTAAATGATCTCCCACCCCTTGCCTCTTGAGATCCATCCAGTGGAGTAGCAATGCAGGGGAGAATGTTACCAAGCAGGTGCATGTTGCTCCTGAGCATCATATTACCCCTTTCAAACGCCTCCTTATAGAAGTGAAACTGACAAGCAATGGTCCCAATGGTCACGGTGCAGAATTCAAGCATATGGTGCCATTGATCTCTCTGATACCTGGTGTTTTTCTCCACCCATCCACTAACAGCCTATATTTATTTTTAACTGGCATTTCTCTATCCCTATACTTTTGTAGCCTTTCCACACCCCAGCCTGGTATCCATCAGCTTCGGGTGAGACAGAAACATACACACCAGGGACCTGAGTGTGAAGTGGGTATAAAATGCAACTGAATCAGAAGGGTAGAGTTTACACTCACTTTGAGCAGGTGTAAATGGCAACACAAAATATAAAGCAGTGGAGGATCAGGGTCTGGGCCTCTCTTGGGGTAGCATGAATTTCAGTAAAGTGCTTTAATCCTTATGCCTTTATTTAAGATGGAAAAATCTCTGAATAGTAGAGGGGACAAAAAAGAAAAAAAGATTTTTTTTTAATCTCCAGGCCTGAATAATCTTCTGCTCCCTCCCCCCTTCTCATAGCTTCATCAAATTCCTCCTAGTGCCTGACAGCCAATTAGGAGATCCGCTGCCTTTCACTCTCCCTGAATTCTGTTGCTCTACAGTGCTGACTCAACACACAATTACCTGGGCCCTTCTGATTATAGAACTCAGTAGGGCAGAAATCAGAAAAGCAGCTGGAAAGCCGGGCTGACACGGGAATGGATGACAGGAGGCAGGTGTTCCTGCTCTCCGGGCAGTAAGAACCCAAGTCCCTCATGTTTTCCTAAGTCCTTTCACAATGCATCTCATCGCAAGAGACTCCCAACATCACCATAGATTGGGCAAGGAGAAATGTAATAAGAAATATACCATGTTCAGGCACAACAGAATCACAGGGCAATTTAATATTTTAAAGAGGAGCTTTCAGAATGCGTGGAAGATAGAAATAAAGAGAGCCCAAAGCAATTTCCTTCACTTGCTGCATGTTGAATTCTAATTCTTATTATAGAGGATTTAATTTTGACAAAGAGCTCTCTCCAGCAAGCTTCCATCGTTCCCTCTGCTTGAACGATAGGAAGTTATAGATACTGCATAGCTAGATTGAGTTGGATATAAATATGTAGGACTAGATTCACGACTATACTCTGGCTGGTTTGCACTGCTCGGGTGATACAAGCCTGATTAAACAGGGGCAGAGGCAGCTATTTTAGGAAATGCTGAATGCAAGGTAAATCCATACACTGTAACTGCAGTGCTTCTGAGACTGCTGCTGGCCATACATCATGCGCACCGCAGTCAGACTGTGTGTGAGGGGTACTGCGGGAGCTGCGCTCTGGATCCCATTTTAGTGCCTCTGAAATGCACCCGTCAGATCACAGGCCTGGCTTCCTGCCCCTCTCTCAAGGATGGAACCCATGGTCCTACCGCTGGATACCTGGGCTGCAGCCCCTCTGTTTACCCTTTGTGTTAACCCAACAGGCCCAGCTGTGATTGTCATCAGTGTGCCTTCTTCCTCCAGGAGCCTTTGACTGCTTCTGATTAAAGCAACTCAAAAACGGCTTCTTCAAAACAGAGCGTTTTTCCTTCATTCACAAAAGGTACATGGCACGCAGAACAAAGGGTTAAAACAAACAGGCCCATCAGCTGGGTCTTACCTATAGTGTAATCTTTCCTTGCAAACTTTGGTGACTTCCATTCAGTCTAATTACCTCCATCTTTGGGGCAGGCAGAATGTTATGGGTCTGAGTAAAATCTAGGTCAGAGGCCCCGGAATCCACCAGCACCCTGAGCTCGACCTCAGACCTGGCAGGATGTTGTAGCTAAAGAGGGAGCTGGAGGGTAGTGGCTCACTGGCCAACCATGGCCAGGGTACTGATTGACGAAAGGGGCTTTCCTGATTGGGCCAGGACACAAATCTTACTGGGGCACCCCTGGACGTAGTGCCCAGGTTCCCAGCGATATAAGTACAAGTCTAAGGCTTGTTGCTGTTTTTTTCCCCCCGCAGCAAGCAAGGCAGGGTTCAATCTGGCCAGCTCGTGGGGATGAAAACTGGACTCCCCTTCTAGTCAGCATTCGGCCAGGTGATTACTGATGCTGATGCTCAGCCTGATCAGAGCATTTAGGTTGGATGGTGGTTCTAGCCATGCTTGATTTCTTCATTCATTCAGCACTGGGCCGTTTCATTCCATCTAGCGTCAGCCACGGAGTACCAATATTCCATGGCGAAGCTGGCAGCTAGTCTGTTCCCTGGCATAGGTTCTGAAGAGCGCTCTTGATGGAGTGGGTACGATTCAGATGATCAGAAACAATTGCCGTTGCTTGGATGAATTCCTCAAGTGGCCTCAGCAAGGGGCTGGAAGTCTCCAGGAGTGGAGATGTGCAGGCCAGGGCCTCCTTGGTTAACAGTGAACCTTTGGTTCCCAAGGGACCTGGGCCCCGCATAGCAAGACCTGCACCTGCAGGTCCATGGTCTGGGTCTGCAAACTCTGCAAGGGGCTTGTTATCTCCCTCATGAAGAGGGAGGCCTTACCAGGGGTCAACCTCATAGCCGAGCCTGATCTTCAGTCCTCCTCCTTTTGGAGCTGCACAAACTGTCAGGATCATGACTGGGATGTGGGCAGTCAGGACTAGTGGTCACAGCCATGGTGGTGACCAGGCCTCGAAGGTAGAGCAGAGCAAAGATAAGCTGGAGTCAAAGATCAGGGCCATAGGATACCTAGTGGTATGGTCAGAGCCAGGGATCAGAAGTCAAATGCCAGAGCCAATGGGTGAACTGGAGACGTGGTCAGGAAGTGGACCTGGGGGGTCAAAGCCAGGGGTGTCAAGGATGGAGGAGGGCAGATGTGGAATTCATTAAGCAGCAAGCAAGAACTGGTTGCTGCTGGGTCAAGTAGGAGCTTAGCTCTGGCCTTCCACCGATCAGGAAGTGGATGTCCTGGCCAGGATCAGCTATGCAGAGTGTGTTGCTAGGACACTGACCCTGCTGCAGCTGACAGGCTACCTTCCCTGACAGGGTATTTTCCCAACCGGTAGCTTCTCCATTGTTTCATCAAGCATCCTTGGCATTTTCTTGGACTGTACCTTTCCCCTGCCCCATTGTTCTATTTCCTGTTGGTTTCTCCTAACAGCCTCCTTTGATTTAACTCTGTGCAGCCAGGCAGAACAAGCCCAGCCAGGTAAATTGATGTGCATAGGCTATATTTTTTTTTTTTTTAAAAAAAGATAACTTTCATTCTCCATGTATCTGCTCTCCTAAAGACCTCAAGTGACTGAGAGAAGTTCTGGCCCCTGCCTCTTGGATGGAGAATTTATGATCACCTCTTATAGTTTCAAACGTCATACATTCATACTGCAGTCATTCCCCATAACTAAACCAATATATAGTTTAGAAACTCTGATCAAGATTGGGATCCATTGTGCTGCACACTGTGTGTGCGCGCACACACACAGAGTCAGAGACAGTCCCTGCCCCAGAGAGCTTACATTCTAAATAGATTAGACCGACAAAAGTGTACGTGGGGGTGGGGAGTGAGGGGAATGGACAGAGGCACAGAGAGGAGAAATGACCCGCCCAAGGTTATATAAAAGGTCAGCAGTTGAGCCAGCTCTCCTGTCTCCCAGTCCAGTGCATTAGCCACTTGCTCATGCTGCCATTGACCCCACCTGCTGAGCCAGCCCACAATGTATCACCACTTTGGGGTGGTCCCCATTGGAATAAATGCCTTAGTGTGGTTGAAGCAAGGGAGTGCCCATATTCTTGGTGGCTGGGTGGCTCCAGCAGCACCAGAGTGGAAGGACCAGGTGAAGGGCGCTCCCAGGATATTTTATCAGGACACCAGCATATTGCAGCCACAGGTAGATCATTTAGGACTTAGTAACCCGCTGCAAAGGCAGGTTTATATCATAACTGTTAATACTCAAAATGCACAACATATTTTAGCGCCTAGATGGTTGCTTAGGCTTTCAACTCATTGCAGTATTTTGATGAACAGGAAATAAAACTCAGCATTATTGTGGTTTAAAGAAGCCAAGTCTCGAAAAGAACTAGACTCTCTGACTCTAAAACAAAGCAGTCTCCTTGGTCCACTGGCAAGGCTTGGCAAACAGATACACAGAGAACATCTCTGCTCATATTAAACTGATTTGGCCATTTTTATTCTCTAAAGGATGCTGGTTATGAGATTTAAAAAGACCCATATATCATGCTGCCTCATTAATTTTCCATTTGGGCTCAGCTGTCAGAAGGATGCCATATTAAACTGCTGCCTGGAGTAGTGCACGGTGACTGAGAAATGATGTTTGATACCCTCTGCATTTCACACAGTCCATATAAAAGGTCTCATCGATTTGCTGTCCCTATTATTTTCTGTCAGAGAACCCTACATGGCCTAATAGCCCCTCTCCAAAACCTTGAAGGCCTATTTGTGGTTTCCATGGTGACAAAATGACCCATAATATTCTCTGCCTACTTCAGTAAATGAAGGACACAACTGGGCCTTTGAAGAATAATAGAATCTTTCTTTTAAAAAAAAAAAGAAAAAAGACACACTTGTGATCTTAAAAAGAAAAGGGGGATGAAAAAGATATTACAGAGCAGAGATTTGGCTTGTAGCTCAAAGGGCTTTGTGTCAGCGAGAGCAGGAGGCAGTACTTGTTGAAAAACAGACCTCAAGCCATCTGGTACCACAACAGACCTCCAGCCCTGTGGGTTCAAGCGGTGGTTAAAATGTTTCCTTCCAGCAACTGTTAAAACTCTGGTCTGGGCTATCTAGGAAGAAGGATGGACAGTCCCAGCAGAGTTGGGGCTATATGTTTCAGCAAGGCATTCTCTTCCCTTCATGAAGGAACTGGGTCTCTGGATTGTTTATTAGGGTCCTATGAATGTACGTATTGGGTGGACTATTTTAGAAAGATGCTGAGCAAACTGTATGTCATTTGGACCTGTAATTCGCATACTATTTCATTTCTCCTACGCTTTGTCTGCCTTGTCTATTTAGACTGTAAGCTCTTCAGGGCCAGGACTATCGCTTACTATGCGCATGTACAGTGCAGCCCTGATCTCAGTTGGAGCCTCTAGGCATGACAGTAATACAGGTAATAAGAATAATAATTATACAGTGATCTTTTTCATTTTGAAAGGCACTCTACAGTGCTCACAGCACTCCTAGAAGGCAAGGACTTAGATTAAACCCCATTTTACAGAGGAGAACACTGAGGCACAAAGCAGTTGTTAAATAATTTGGGCAAAGCAACACATGATATTAGTGGTTGAGCTGGGATTAGCACTTCGGTGTTTTGTTTCATCCTTGCCTTCCCGGAGTTCTTAGTCCCATCCCTGTGTTAATTCCACTGGACCGTGCTATTTCCCTTAAAGGGCTGTAACTCACTTTTCTGCAGAACCTGTTCCAACGACAGGTAATAGTGTACATGGGACAGTAAGCTGCTGGCTTAGCTGTGCATCAGACTAGACCTAGAGAGAGAATTGTCAAAATTTTTGACTGGACAAGGAACAACAACAACAACAATAATAATAAAAACCTGACAAATTTGGATTTCCAGAGTTAGTAGCAGTAATGGTTCTGTTTGATTCGGTTAGCTAATCATCTAACCTCTGAATTATCCAACCATTGTCGGTCTGCACAATCAAGCTGGAAAATTCATGAGACCAGACATTCTCATGAGGTTTCCAGAATTTCCTGCTTCTAGTCAGGCCGAGCCAGATGCACCAACACAAGCTTTCTTTTGGTGGATTTCAGTACTTCAGCTTCCAATCCTGGAGGAAGCAAAGCACAGAAGTGCATAGAAAAAAGTAAGTTTAATGCCAGAGACTCCTAACAGTTCACAGACAGCCCTGAAATGTCTTTTACAGTTGTTACCTTGGATTTTCCCAGCCCTGTCAGAAGGGAACTGACGTCTGGTGCAACTGGTTAGTCATCACTTACTCTGCATGCTGGTGGTCACTCGGGCTTTCAGCCCAAGAATGAATTAACTATCTAGTCTTGTTGGTAAAAACCATTTGCCTGACTGGCACCTTGCTTAATACTTGGGCTGGGTCCATTGAGACAACACTAATCTGATAGGCAGCATAAAGAAATGAAGGAGGAACGGCACCAACTTAATCCTAGAACCGCTTCCTCTAAAATAAGCCATTGGTATCAGATCAGCAACCTCCTACATGGTTTCTCTTGTCTTGCACGTGAATACCTTTGCCAGAGATGATTAAAGTCTCTGCTGCTTCCGCTTTTATAAGAAAAAGCCCTTTAGAGTCATATTCTAGCTTCCTCTTACTACAGCATTTGACTTCCTTTGGGACTGACCTTTTACTGCCCATGGCGCACCTACATCCTGTTCAGAATGCCTACAGAGAATTACTAAGCTAAACGTTATAAATCCCAGCGATAAATGATTATATAGGGCTTTTCACTAACAATCTTCTGTGGGGATATCAAGCTTGACAGAAGCATAAATCATCTAAAGAAATCTGCCTAATGAGGGGTAACCTGGAAGACTTCTCTGAGCCTATGTGGGCCAGGAAAAAATGTATCTTGAGGAACTGCACTATTTCAGCCAGGGCCTCACTGCCCTTCTGTACAGTTAGGAACATGTGACCTTTCCCAAGTTCCCTAATGTGAGGGCATTCCACTGTGCCGAGAGCAGCTTTTCTCAGCCTTCTCGATACCAGGGACTGGCTTGCTGCCTTCTTAAACTGTGTCCAGGAGATCTCAGGGACTGACGCCGGTCCACGGACCAGGCATTTAGAAACACTGCCCTCACGGGCGGCATGTGAACCCCCTTATTCAGGGAGGCTAGTCCCTGCACCTCCCCTTTCACCCAAGGCCCTGCCCCTTTCCTGCCTGCCGGAGCCAGAGGAGCCCCGAGCCCCCACCGTGGCTAGAGGAGCCCAGCTGAGCTGCCCTGAACCCAGCCTGCCTGAGCCCATGCACCCCAGCAACCCCAAGTGCCAGGGCACTGGCCATCCTGGGCTGCCAGCCGACCCGATCCCCAGTCCGCCAGCTGGCCTGAGCCCCCACCAGCTTCAGGGGAGAGGCAGAATGAGGGCAGGAAGAGGAGCAGTGAGGATGGTAGCACAGGGGAAGAGTGGGATGCTGGAGTGGGGCTTCAGGGCGGAGCATGGGCAGGGCTATGTCCTGGCCGTTCAGGGAGGCTTAGCCTCCCCTGGCCTATTCTACCTACTGCCCTGACTGGCCTAGAGCACGTGGGACACTGTTGCTGAGCACTATAAAGCTTCTGGTAGGGAGTGGGCCTTGTGCAGTGTGTTGGTATAAAGCAAGCCCGTACAGAGTTTTCTCCATGTAGACTGTAAAAGGGGGATTGGGCAGAAGAGAACACCGAAGGAGGCGGTTCAGAGCAGTCTGAGAGGACAGCTGAGCAAAGCTGTCACGAGGTCTGGGGATCCTGTACGAAGGACTTCAGATTTGGAGAAGTTGATATGTACTGTGGTCGTGACCCAAGGCCTGAGACATAGGTAGAGGGTGAATCTGGACTACCTGTTCTCTTGCAGAGAGAAAGGCTTTGCACGGTGGCTAGGGAGAGTGGCTAAAGTCTGCTGGGGGGCCCCGGGGACTGGGCACTGGATCGAAAGATAAGTGAAAGCTGCTGCATCAACAAGAGCCTGGGTCAGGAAAGAGAGCAAGGTGGAAAGCCAACTGTGCTGTGCTGGGGAGTTTGAAGGAAGGAACCCATGTGTTGGACACTGCCAGCAACCAACATCCCAATAATGGCAGATGAGGGATGGCACTTACATAGCACTATGGTGATGAGGGCCCTAGAACTCCCTATAAATAAAAACAAATTAACATACAAGCAAGGGACAAGTCTGGAATAAGAAGGGACCTATGAGCCTTGAATCAGGCCTGAGGAGTCCCCCCACCGCCATTCGCTGCCTTATTAGCAGCTGCACATCTGAAATATCTCTCATTGAGAGTCTGTGTTCTCCATTGTCCTAAACTATAGCTATCACTGGCTTTGGTTCAAGGAATGGGAATGATGGCTTACACTGAAAACCTGCTGCTGCTCCGGGACTGGAAGTATCAGTTGATTGGTAATGGGACATGGAGCCTTTCACCCTAAAGTTACTGGTTAAAATGGAGGCCAGGATAGGAATAAATAAACAGCAATGCCCTTTGCTAGCTGTGGCTTACTATCAAAGAATTGGTGGGCTCAGTCCAGTTCTTGGTGACAAGTGACCATATCACAGCTGGCATCCATTAGGACCCTTGCTGATAGACTCAGCAGAGGGGTGGGGAATTGCAACAGGAGCAGCGCTCTTCAAGCAAAGTCCTTCCTGTCATGCACGGGTGCTTATAAGATCTTAGGAAGCCTTCCAGCAATTCATCATTTATCTCTATAAATAAAGAGTTATGGAAAGTGTGGCGTGCTTGCCACCTTTCTGGCCAGGTTGCTGCCGCATGTTACTTTTCCCAGTGACCTACAGAGATGACTCATGAGCTCTTTGATTGACTGCTGTGATTAGGAGGTCAATAATAGTTCCGTCCTTTTCTTGTGGTGTTAAGGATGAAGTCAACAGGAAGTAGATATTATTGACTGCTGTTTTTTCAGTAAAAAAATCAAGATCCACTGAGCTGAATCTGAGGTCGATATAAGCCCTCAGGAAGGAGGTGGCCAATAAATCATGACACTGAATAAAAGAATATTGGTATCACAGTTGAGTCTGGTTATTGGATCTTGTTTGCTCTTGACTAAATAACAAAGATGTGATGTTAACAAGACTGGTGGGTTTGGCGGGTAGGTCATTGTATCATGTTAGATAGTATTATGGTGAAGTTAGTGACTATGAGGAAATGTCATTTTTCAGGCATCCTCTTCCAAATCCTTACACATTATGGGGCTTGGGCTTGGTCCTATTGAAGTCCGTGGGACTTATGACACTAACTTCACTGAAAGCAAGATATTACCGGTATAGTAGTAGTAGCCTCAGTCATGGACCAAGACCCTATTGTGCTAGGCACTGTACAAACACAGAATAAAAAGATGGTCCCTGCCTCAAAGAGTTTACAGCCTGTGAAGAAGCCTTAGTCCCCATGAAGCTAATGGAAGTACTTGTGTGAGCAAAGGTTTAGGGTTGGCTTTTTACTGCACAGAGCTGATTTCATGGTGTCTTCTTGTTAGTTTAATTTGCAACACTGTTAGTACTACAGAGACTCAATAAAATGATGATGACAAGCATTATATAGCGCTTCTCTCTTTGAAAATGTAGAGCTGCATCCTTATTCTGAATCCTAAATCATCAACAAAATATGTTACTGAGTGTGGATTCCAGATTCTGTATACTTAGTGATAGCATAGCATTTGGAAAGAACACAGATTAACGTTCAGGTAGATTCAGGAGCATTCAGTCCCAATACTTAGGATAATAGTGGTCTGAATGTTCAAAAGTAGCTGGCGATTTTGGGTGCCATTTTTAAGTGTCCTGCTTGAGACACCTTGTAAAGCTCTGATTTTCAGAAAATACCGGGCACCTACCTTCTGAAAATAAGATCCCTTTAACAGGTCTCAAGTTGCACACCCAAAAATCAATGCACCGTAAATGCATATGAAAATCATGGCCATTGTCTTTACTTGTAGGCCAGTCTTAATTTGATATCCAACCAGTTGAGGGAGACTAAATACGACACATCTGGCAGGAGACAAAGACAGGCTTTCAGGGCTGGGAGCAAACGTGGAAAATTATTGCTTGAAGCAGGCTACTTGGCAGGTATGAGTCATAGCTCAAGAAATGCAGCTTTAACCTACAATTTAATGACACTATAGATTAGATTGTAAGATCTTTGGTAATTAGATTATAAATTCTTTGGGACAGAGACTCTCTCCCTTTTATTTTATTTTACACATGTGCGTACAATACCTAGTACAACGTGGCCTTGATCGCTGATAGTGCCCGCAGGTCCCAATCTCAATAGTAATAATTTAAGTAATCGGGCCAGATCCTCAGCTGGTGTACATTGGCATTGCTTCATTGAAATTACTGGAGACAGGCTCATTTACACCAACTGAGGACCTGATCCATCATTTTTAATGAGTTACTTTTCTGACTCTAGCTACACTCTTAAACAGAAGTTTTAAGGGGTGGGATTTTTGAAAGCATTCAGCCTTGGTCTAACTTTGCTCCCATTGAACTCAGTGGGTGTTTGACCCCACGACTCCACACAGACATAGAGCCAGAAGGCTTGGATTCAATTAAATGCCTGCTTTAATACCGAGGGTCCATTCCTCAGCCAGAGTAAATCCATCCCGTTCAGCTAATGTCAGTGGCGCAATGCTTATTTATAGCTGCTGAGCATCTGGTCCAGAATGTGCACATTGCTGTAGTCAGAAGGAAAACATGTCACAGAAATGTCACTTTCACTTTTGAGGCAACATCTTATTTCCATCAGTAACAGATAACAGGGATTTTTTTTGTTTTGTTTTTTCCCTGATGCCAGCTTGTGAACGAATTAGCACTATGGGGCCAGAAGACGCCCACAGATTCTCAGCTACCCTTTGATGTTTCATGGTTGTGTCAGAGCGAACATCTAACTCCAGCAGCCTAGCATTCATGGCTGGATGTAGGACAGAGAATTTAAATATAGCATATGCCCAAGGAGTGACAACCCTGTGTCTCTGGAGTTTCATATTCTATCTGCAGCAAGGGAACAATATTGCTGATCCCGTTTTCTTTATAAATTCATTTAGTGAGGATTCAGGCATGTTATTGATAGTCACTGAAGGCAGGATGACGAAAGAGGGAAGAACTCTGCCTGATTGTCTGCCACCAGGGCCCCCACTGCATGATTAGTAGCTTGCCCCCGAGGGATGTAGGAGAAGGGGAGGAATGTGGGTAAAGCAGAGGGTCAAATCCTCAGCAGGTGTCAATCAGTGGAGCTATACCAATATGTACACCAGTTGAGTAGTGCAAGAGAGCCTTTTCCCAGTTCACAGAGGTCTGCTTGGATCTCCAGACGCTCTCAGTTTAGGGTAACAGATGGGGTCAGATTAGGGTAGGGGCTTTAGGGGCTGCAGCCCAGGGCCCCGGCTCAAGGGGGGCCCCCGCAAAAATAAATCACAGGCAGCAATCTCTGGGCCACTAAAAGGGGCGCTCAGGCAGGCTGCCTGCATGCTGTGGCCCCACGCCGCTCCTGGAAGCGGCTGGCTGCTGGCTCGTCTCTGCCGCCCCTGGCAGTGGCAGCTCTGCTTGCTGCTCCTGCCCCCAGCACAGTCCCCGCAGCTCCCATTGGCCAGGAACTGACCAATGGGAGCTACGGGGCGGCACTTGTGGGTGCGGGCAGTGCACGGAGACCTGCTGCCCCCTTCCTCCCGGGGGCTGCAGAGACGTGCCAGCAGCCAGCTGCTTCCGGGAGTGGCGTGGGGCTATAGCAGGCGGGTAGCCTGAGCCCTGCTGCGCCACCGGCCGGGAGCCACCTGTGGTAAGCACCTCCTGGCCAGAGCATGTGCCTCGCACCCCCTCCTCACCCCAACCCCCTGCCCCAGGTCAGAATCCCCCTCCTGTATCCAAACTCCCTCCCAGACCCCACAGCCCCTCCTGCACCCCAATCCCTTGCCCCAGCCCCCTCCTGCACCAAACTCCCTCTCAGGAAAAAGACTTGTGCACAGGGGCCCCCACAAAATCTAATAGCCCCTGGCCCATAGGAGAGTTAATCCAGCCCTGGTAACAGAGAGAATAGGAAGATTGTGGGTATTAAGAAAAGGGTGAATATTGGGGTGGGGGAGTGAAGGGGACAGAGTGAGCCCTGAAATAAGGGACATAGTGAGGAACCCTTCCCTCCCATTTCCACCAGTCTCCCCTTTTTCCTTCATTTTGGGAGTGGACCACTGGGAAGTCAAGAGAAAAGCGGGGCCCCAGCTACATAATCTGGATTCTGATTCTGAGCACCCCCCTCCCCCAAAGTTGTTGCGGTCCTAGCCTGTTGCTTTGGCCCAGGTCCACCTTTATATGATCTATTTCAGACATTCTGGTTTCCTACCAGACGCTGCATTCGTCATTACAGGAGAACAGGCCAGTTTGGTTTATGCCACTGACTGTGTAATATATAATATATGGAAAATATTAGTTTTTCCCTTTATTGAACACTCCCCGCTGACTTTTCTGGGACACTGCCAGTACGCCAGTATAGTGGTTATCTGTTCTGCAGTCAGTCTCTGAGTCAGTCTCTGAGTCTCTGAGTTTTGGACTTCTGAGTCCTCCTCCACTCTCGGGATGTGGGGAAGTAGAATTTATGTCAAATCTCAGTGTAAGAGACTGAGAAATAATTTCTGCAACACTCCTGACTTTCATAATAACCTACATGCTGTATCAATCAAAGGTGACCAACCCCCTCAGCTTCCTTTTACAACTGCCTGGCTTCCTCTTTCCCCTCCTGCAAATAGGTCAACGCTGATAATTAAACAAAAAAGGCAGTTTGCCCCAGAAGCTTCTGTTTTTGAAATAAATCTCCCATCATCTTCCTATTTCTGAAAGCCTAGATGACTTAAGCCAAATTGCATTTGAAGCAGTTATCCTCCCACTTCTGTTTTATTTACACTGTCGTGTCTTGCGCTAACACTTTGTGAAATATTTATTTGCTCCTGTTCTCTTGCCGCTCGGCTCGGGATTCATTAGGCCCCCACGTTACATCTCAATTCCAGGCAGCTGCATTATATCAAGAAAGGAGAAAATGAAGACTCCGCTCTGTGTTTTACATTATAACAATATACTGCGTATTACTATAGTTAATACCATTTGATAGACATTTGGTTTGCACCTATCAGTCTCTGGGCACATTACAATAATTGAATACACAAACAATAAACAAAACATATCACATAGATGTTAGAAACTAACAGTTCTTTAAAATGCCTTCCCGGCTGCAGCATCAGCCCTATCCTTCCCAGTTAACCCACCTGAAAGAACCTGTGGGAACACAGGCACCTTGCAGCATCTCCCAACAACCACCATACTGCTGATCTGGCAGGCCAGGGGGAAAGGGAATTCCAAACCTGAGCACGCCTCTATTAAAATGCCATCTTCAGCCAAGTGCAATCTCCATTCTCTACCTAGGGGAAGTCGGAGATCTGAGGGCTCCAAGCATTACTGAATTTGCTTCCCCAAAACTATCTCAATAATCTTCCCCAGAATTGGGAGATAGGAGAAAGGGCAGCAACTGGAGGGACTGTACATCAAAAAATGCCTAATTGAGCAAGGGTCTAAAATAGCTTCCTTTAGAGAAGTTGGCACCCCTCTCAACAGGTCAACAATGTCAGCATCAACAATGTCCCCAATAGTTTCCCTTTGACTCTTGTCGGCCATGAGGGACATAGATCTAACAACACACGCATCATAGCCTACACCCCACCCCAGCAATCTTCCATCGCCCGCCCCACAAATCCCTCATTGCCTTAGCTCCGTTTCCTTGAACCAAAATCCAGGCAGGAGTGCAGACTGCATTTGATACCCGAGGCTCACGGGCTTATTGGGCTTTTTTGTTTTTTTAACCTTTTAAGGTATATAGGTAAGGATCAGGGAGCTTAAAGGATTGACAGGAAGAAGGTCTGCTTCTCGTTATCAGTCCCCATTCAAATCCCAACCAGGCATGCAGTGACCGACAATCATTACAATCGGGGTGGGCTTTGGTTGCTGGTGTGGAATGAGTCAGTGAAACTCAGTCCAGTTCCTGGTGGACAAGTTTGTCTAAATGATGAAAAATACAAACAGAGCTGGCTCCCGTGTCAGAGCAAAGAAGTCAAGGATAAGCATAATGGTCATTGTTAGTAAACTGTCAATGCTCTTAGCAGTAGGCTCTGTATGGCTGAGGTGCAGTATGCTGGCTGGGCTGTCAGCACAATGCCTTTCAGAGGCTATATCCATTTAAAAATAATGTGGACAGAGACATATCTGCTAGGCGTTGCTTGCCATTTGCTGCTGAATTCCACCAGCAAGCTGCCTCTGGCGTTCGCTTTCCAGCAGCATTTACATTGATATTTCGGATGAGATTCTGGCTTCACAGAGACTTGCTGATTCTTGCTGGGGTTCTGGGGGTGGGGTGTGCAGCTCTTGCAGGAGGTGCACCCTTCCATACAACCCCACACCAGTGCTGCTGTCCAGGGTAGAGCGGGAGGAGCCATCACTTTACACTCAGCTTGCCCCTTCCCACTCCCTTTCAGGTGGCTAGCGCCCCGGGTGATTCTACCAGGGTGTAGTTAGCATCTGTGCCTCCCTAACAGCTCTCAGGGCCTCTAGGGGAAAGGATGGGGCTCTTTGCTCTATCACCAGCCAGGTGCACCCACACCGCAGCCCTTATATTGTAAATACCTTGGGCCAAGGGCCATGCTGTTGTGTTCTTTTCTAGTGCTGAGTGCTCAGAGCACACTGCTCCTTAAAGGGCAGGCATTTGGCCCACTGAATAGGTTGTTTCTCCAGAAGAAATCTGCTGGAGGACTAAAAACTGCATCTCCAGACTCCCCCACCACCACGCTTTTGTTTTTGTTTTGACTTGTAGAGTAGCATCAGTAGCTCCACAGCACAAAAGGGAGCTAGCTGCCCATTGCCTTCCAATGAGAGCTGCCTGCCTAGCTGCCCACTGTGCCTTTCGAAATCTCCCCTCAGTCTGCATAATCTCTTCCCAACCCCCTTTTCATTAGCTTGTCATCCTGGAAGAAGAGACCCAGAAGTCAAATAGTTCAACACGTTCAAAGATTGTTGGTCTGTCTAACAGCTGATACGATAGATGAGTTAATTCTAGAATTGGGCCTTAGCTGGTACTGTGACAGATTTGGCAATTTCCTGCAATATCTTTGAAAAACCTTATTGGATGGAGTTTAAGTTTCTTTGGAGTCCATTGTATTAATTGAAAAGAGTGTGCATTATTGTGAGCCCTGGGAAGTGTTATGAACTTCAAAGGATGATGTTGACCAAAAGGCCAGACAAAAATGGAATTTTGAACAAATAGTGGCAAGAGGTTTGCCACTCCCCACTCCAGGGAGAGGTGAATTCACACCTCCAGTTATGCACAAACCCAGGCTTTGAAGCTACGCTCTGAAGAAGGGACTGTTGTCTACAGACAATGTGTTCCCAGCATCTGAAGATCAAAGGCCCCAGCTGTATAAAGGAAAGACTAACCTATGCACGTGGGTGCTTGTTCTGAGCGAAAGCTGTTATGAATTTATAACCACAGAAAAAACTCTTGCTGAGGTTTGAAGGATGGACTCCTACCCAAACCCCTGCTGGAGTTGCAGGAGTGATCTCTGGTAAGCTTATTAGCATGTCTCTAGGTTTTTATTGTTTTTAATGAGTTTTCTTTGTGATGCTTTGTACTTTAAGAATAAATGTGCTTGCTTAGGAAAGGCTGTGTGGGAACTTATAACTGCAGGCAATTATAGCCTCTGAAAAGAGAGCAAAGTACAGACAATGGACTGATTAGGCAGTCTGGCTTGCTGGAAATATCACAGTTTAAGCAGGGAACTGTGCAGCCTGGAAAAACCCTGGTCCTGAGGGAGAGAGACATGGTCTCCGCCTAAGAAAACTGACAGCTGGGAGCCAGAAGCCTAAAAATGGGTGCTCTTGCTGGACCATTGTAGCCAGACAGCCAGCCCCCCCTCTCAGACCAGCATTGCTGGAAACACACGGGAGCCAAAACACCAGGGCACTCCAGCACAGCCTTTGAAGCTGTGAGAAGCACAGGTGTGCTGCGACAATGTGCCTCTGGGAACGTATACAACAATTGGGCTCACAGCAGGCAGAGGCGCTGTGACAGACATGGCTCTTAGCCCCTACTAAAACAGCATGATGCACACACACCAACATCCTAGGTGGGAAAATATTTACCCTGATAAAAGAAGTGTCCAGTAGTCGAAACTTATTGTTTCTCCCTTGCAAGTGTGAACTACTCTTGCGAGAGCTGGCGTCAGCCCGACAGACCAGCCCCAATTTAGCATAGAAAGGAGAAAGAGAATAAAGGAGTACAGAGGTATAAGTAGGGGACCTACAGCACCATGATTTTTGGAGTGCTTTTCACTATCTATCTGCTGGTCAGATAAGTGACAGCCTCCCAAGGCTTCTGCAGCTAAGAGGGTCCCTAAGCCTTGTCCCTTATTCGTCTTTCTGCGGAATTGAGTGACCGATCCTGGCTTGGCACCGCTGGAATCGAGAGATGCAAGGAGGGTAAGAAGCACCCACACCTGATCTCCTATCTTTAGTGTACACATATTTTGAAATAGAGCTCCGTACTTTGTTTTCTTTCTTTGGGATTGTAGCTTCAGTTTTGTAACTCGTTTGTGTGTGTAACATCTCTACACTTAAATAAGTAGGCACTAGCAATTTTGTAACCACATGATTAGAATCTAGTTTAATAAATTTTGGTAACCATTTGTGCATAAGCCTGACTTGTTTCTCTGGTTTACTGTGAAGCAGCCAACACAATTAAAGAACCTCAGCCGTTTTGGCTATAAAGCCTGGCCATTAGGTGAGAGTACTAAGAGCCTAGCGTTGAGTTGTGCCGCCTCCACGGGGCAAACTCTTGGGGCACCTGTCAGTCAATCCTGACTGCCCGCTGCGAAGGAGCTCTGAGCTCTAGCAGTTAAAGTCACGGGTGTGGAGAGGCTCTTAGTGCTGCCATTGGGGCACCTGTCAGTCAGTGTTGACTGCCCGCTGCGAAGGAGCTCTGAGCTCTAGCAGTTAAAGTCACGGGTGGTTAGGACCTTGGGGCATCCGTCAGCCTAGCCCGGGCTGCCCGCCGCGAAGGGACAGTGCGTCCTAGCGGTTAAAGTCACGGATGGTATAAACGGGCATAGCTGGCACCTCACCAAACATCCCTGGCCATCGGCTAACAACCATGGAGAGGGAATACAGATGCATTTGTCCTGAACTGTGACAGGTATCAGTTGGTCACATAGAATATCAGGGTTGGAAGGGACCTCAGGAGGTCATCTAGTCCAACCCCCTGCTCAAAGCAGGACCAATCCCCAGTTTTTGCCCCAGATCCCTAAATGGCCCCTCAAGGATTGAACTCACAACCCTGGGTTTAGTAGGCTAATGCTGAAACCACTGAGCTATCCCTACCCCTATCCAAGATAGCCCCATCGGAAGTGAATCCATAAGTATACTGGCAGAACCAAAATATTGAGGGTAAATGGGAGTATCCAGTGATGTTAGGGAAAACTGATGCAATGCTCTAAGATATGTATTCAGCATGAGATAATTAACTTACCCTTAACTTCCCAGTCCCTCCCTTGGTGTACTGTGCTGGAGCAAGGTGTGCTCATTACAGACAGTGTATCTGCAGTCTTGGAGCCTTACCATTTCAAGTACCCTATAGAAAGGCAGTACTTTCTGAGTATTCTTCAGTAGAATTCAGCCTGCTGGAAAGATCGAGTTTTAAAACTTCAGGACTTCACTACAGCCAGGAAAACTGTTTGGCCCAAAAGAGGCCTGGCCAAATGAAATTTGAATACCAAGGTTTGCAGCCTGGCAGGCTTGAACCCTCGGGAAAAGGTGGCTGACACTGTCATGCCATGATGTTATTCAAGGAAAGCTTACGGTCTGGGAAACCATCAACAGAATATAACTGGCAAGTGAAAGCTGGCTGTAGAGAGGGGCTGGTGGTTTACAGCCAGCCACTAAGAGCCTTCAACCTTAGATGGTGGCCTTCCATTTCTCTGTATGGCTGGCCCTTGTCTTGAATGGTGGGCAGCATGACTTGATGGTGTTTGTAGCTAATCAGAGTTTTCATCCATCCTGATACGGACATCCCCAGGCAGGCTCTGATTCAGCAAGGTACTTAACTACGTGCCTAACTTTAAGCATGTGAGTAATCCCACTGAAGTATTAAATACCTTACTGAATCAGGGCCATAGTTAAGATCTGTTAAACACGGTAGTCGTCTGCTGAAGCTGCCCAGAAAGTCATTCCAGCTATCTAAATGACACACTTTATAGAACACTTCCTTGCCCTTAACATTGTATATAGCAGAGGCATTCGTTCATGCTCACTCTTGGCATTACTCCAGTGTCACCAGAGAAGTTATATCAGACATGAATGTGGCAGAAGAGGCCAAATTCTGCAGTGACCTGCACCCCATGCAACCATACTGCAGTCTGTAATGGGGTAAATCAGAGCAGGATCTGGCTCAATGCCTCTTCCTATAACAAACCTATTGCTCAGGGGTGGGGTTATGCTTGATTCATCAATGTCTGCAAAGCACTGTAAGAATCTCAGCTGCAAGGCACTAGACAAGTGCAACATATTAATAAACAACTAGAGGGTGTTTTTATTCTTTTAGCATCGAAAAATAAAGATGACTCGTAACCACTAGCATCAGCCTACAGCCCACACGCTGCAGGACTGGCCAGGCCACCAGGGAAGAAATCCTCACTTGTATCCTTTATTTCAGCCAGTCCGTAGCTCATCCTAAGCACACTAGCTGGAAAAACAGCTGCCTTCTCTACTCCTTCTCTGCCTGATGAGGTTAATAATAACTTCGAATGCATATGTACGGCATTAGCTTTCATGGTAACATGCATAATTCAAATCCCCCAAAGAACAGTACAGCTTTGAGGAAGCAAACTTCCTTAATGTACTGGGCAAGGATCCAGCTTTTACCAGCTGTTGAGGGTTGATGTACAATTTTTGGTTAAGTGAATAATTTATCATGGATATTATCTGTATTGTATCACATCCCAACAGTTTGTAGACCTGTACATATGGCTGTACACTGCCATATGCTTCATGGCCCATTACCACTTCAAACTCCCTTAAGATTCCCCCCCACACACACACACACACTGTGTTAAGCATGTTAGAAGCTTGGTGTTTAGTGGGAATGTTATGCTAGCTGGACATTTTTAGAGGACTTGCTGTTAAATGGGGGCCAGCCCCGCGCCCGGCGTTGTTTATTGATTGCCCTTTTTAAATCAGCTGTAGGGTTACCCCAGGATACAAATTTGGACTATAAATCCTGAAGAGCACCTGCCCAACACCCATTCCCCAAATGCCTCTCATTATGCAGGATTATCCTGTTGTGGACCCAGTTATTGTAGCTACAATTTACTGTTGACACAAATCAAAACTACTTTAATCAGCCTGTCATACTGCCAGTGTGCCAGCCATGTATATTACCAGGGCAGAGGAGCAGGAGGAGAACTAGGACACTTTAACAACCTTATGAAATGTGTGTAACATAGTGTCCTGAATTCCAGGGAGGGGTTGTCCTATTCCTTATGTAGAAAAGTTGTCAGAGACTTTGCACTTATTGGCTATATTTTTTCTTTGAACACAACAGGTCTCTTGTAGGGCTTGTCATTCTTCAGATATGAGCTTTGTGTTGCAATGCTACACTCCTGGGGCATGACTTTTCTGTCTCAGGAAATCTTGCCTTATTCCAAGCAGAGTACACGACTCATTTGCACAATGAATCTCGATAAAGGCGGCTCCTCTCTCTTTTGGACACATACCAGCAAAGCCCAGACCAAGTACTCCATTTGAATGTACATTGCTCTCTAGTCTGGAGCAGACAACTTAGTCTTAACCTGGATCATGCAGAAGCATAAGAATTTCTGTATTTTTTGCTTAGCCACTGCAGTGAAAGAAAGAACAATCTTACTATTTGTTTGTAAAGATTCATAATTGTGTAAGGAGCAGTTGAATACATAAGGCATGGTTGAATGAAGATTACTAACAGTAAATTCTTAGTGAGCCATATTTACAGCAACACATAATTTTGCAAGAGAATGGAGTGTTCTGGACATATTCTAACTGTGGTAATAACATTCTCCCATGTCCTTCTTTACTTTCTGTCCTAAGTTGTATAGTGCTGCTGTTAAATAACCACCGTGCTCCATAGCTATATGGTGGCTGCAATTTAGCAGTGAATGGAGCAATTCCATCATATATAAACGTTTTTAAAGTGCTTTGAGATGCTTCAGGATGAAAGGTGTTTCTAGAAATAAAATTTATCATTATAGCTGGGTGAATAACTAAGGAATGTCACCCTTTTCCTTCTGTTTCAATGTCTGTGAACAGATTGCGGTTTTCTCAGATCTATCTGTTATTCCCCATATTTCTATGGATAATTCTTGGCTGTAGCTTGTTCGTTGAAAGTATTCAGTAACCAGGCTCTTTTGCTAGGATGCATGGATCACACTGTGTGGTATGTTTCTGTCTCCTGACTGGATGAGTGTAACTCTTAGAATCTAGTTTGCAGCATGAATTCCCTTGTTTACAAACCCCCAATATTTCCTCATGAATAGTCCCTTTAAAAAAACATCACTGCTACCACAAGCTTTCCTGCCGTAAACCTAAAGCTGCATGAACACAGTCAGAATGAATTAGCTCATATTCAGATGAATATCTGTGGAACATGCATGTGTAGGTGTTTACTTGTAGTAGATGCCTAGCTCATTCTTCTTCTACAGTGAGAGTACTCTCTCCTAGGCACTTTCATGAGAAGAAGAGGATGGCATGTCTCATACATGGCAGCTGTCACTGCCACTTGATATTTATGTGGAGAGAAAAACTGAAGGCTTCACTGTGGGCTAGATTGTCAGAGCTCTTATTTGGCTATGCGAGGGGCAAGGGGGAACAAGCCCCTGACTTCCTCTTACTCCCCAGCTAGAGAATTTAAGGGCTTCTCTGAGTTGCCTATACAGAGAAATAAATGAGTCAGTGCTCCAATTTTTGTGGATTTTTAAATTTTTAAAGGCTTTGTGTGGCCCTGAATTGAGAATAAAGTTATCTGCTCTGATAGATTTTCATGGTGTCAGAGTCTGGACTAAACCCAGTTTTCCAAGACAACCTTGTGCTATCACTGCATTTGTTGTGGACCTAAATATATATCCTCCTGTGGACTCACAGACTGGAGCTGGGCGTCTGAAAAATATCCATATTCAAAGGTTCCCCTGCCAAAGTGTTCCTTGATATTTTCTCTTCTCACAAATTCCTCTTTCTGGTGCTCCCTGCCAATAGCTGACTTGCTCTAAGATGCTTTCTCCATCGCCACAGGTTCCATGTCCTGATGGTCAGCTCCCTGGCATGCCCAGAATTACACTGCACCTTCTGAGTCCACTTGCTTCTTCCCTCTTCATAGATGAGATGATCCCTGTGTTCCTTTAATCCGTCATGGCCTTCTGCTTCTTCACTTCCCCCAGGCTGCGCTCTCCGATGTAGCCCATCGCCAACTCACGTTCTTGTTGTTTCACTCACCAGAGAAGGCTTCCCACTATCTATCTGCTTGGAATGAACGTCCAGGGTGACAGACAAGTCAGGCTTTGCCGATCTTCAAAGCGTACTGTGTATTAGCATTCAGGAGAGCTCAGTGAATGTTTCTCCCCATGTCCATGTTAGTGGAAACCGGGAACTTTGACATCTTAGGTGGGAAGGGATGAGAACTTACATCTCACCTGTAATGTGCATGTGTTACTTTCAAATCCCATCAAAGAGACAGGAAAATATGAAGTGCATGCAGTTCTGCTAAGATTTAGTCATCTGGAGTGAGATGTCCCCCTCTGGGATTACAGCAAAAGCGTTTTGTTGTGGGGCCTCTATCTAGCTGCTTATATGGCTCCCATTACCACAGCAGAGTGGCTCCCAAATATTTAGCCTCACAACAAGAACTGGTTGAATAATTTTTGATGACCCTGTACCATGATAACCAATAGGCTGGTGGTTAGGGTAGTTACCTGGGATGTAGGAGACCTAGGTTCAAATCCTTCTCCTCAACTGGGTGAGTGCTTTAATCACCAGGCTACAGAGTCAATGTAGAATAGTGAGATTAAGTGATTTGTCCAAGATCATACTGCACATTAATGGCAGAGCTACAGATTAGACACAAACCTCCTGGTTTGCATTCTCAGTGTCTTTTCTGCAAAACCAACCATACTCCCAAGAGACAGACCCCCTGATATTTTTTGAAGGATGGATGAGGGAGAACGTTTGAAATGTAAATGTTGCAGTTGAACCCAGAACCACACCATAACCTAAGATCCAAACCAATTCACAGACTAGGGGGTTCAAGATCCGCATCCATGGTTTCTGGTTTTATCCGCACCTTGTGGTGAAGGATTTTGTAATGCGCTTCAAGTAGACATTTACAATGTCCCTCATGAACTTCCTAAAAAATCTCTCTCATTCAAATGTTCTTAGCCCAACAACCTTGTGTTTGGCCAATGCAAAAGGACAAAAAAGATCAGTAAGAAGGGAAGGTGTCATTTTCTAGCTTCTCCAAAGGCATTTAACAATGCAGCCTATAAAATCAATGTTTAAACAAAAACTTCTTGACATTGTTCCTTTTAAGAAGATACAATCCTCAGCCAAATTGTGAGCAGAACAGTTCCCATTCATATAGCGAGAGAGCTTGTCCTGCATTTTCCCCATAAACATCACACCCATGATGTTCATGCAAAACCACACTGTTAAACTAAGATCCTGGGCTTTAGTTAAAACGAGGGCTTTAGTTTTTCATCCTTTGCAGCAACTGACACAACAGATAAAAAATAAACTCAAATGAAAGACCAAGTCTGACATCTAGTGGTTTCAAGCAAGACAATCTCTCGAGAACCATTTAGGAAAGGGGTTCTAAACCTTTTACATAGCATAAGTGTCAGGACCCCAACTCTTGTAAGTGTCAGGAGCCCTCCCATCTAGCAATAGAGGGTAGGTAGTCGTGGCCCAAGGTTCAGAACCTATAGTTTAGATTTTGCTCTCATCTTGTTAATTGTTAGTGTTAGTGATAGGGCAAATCTGAGCAACTTCAGTGTGGTTTCAGTAAGTTTCACAGAAGTTTGGAACCAACTTTCAGGCTTTAAATTAATGAATATCAATTCTTGAAGTAACATAAGCTCAGACTAAGGTCTGGGCTTTCTTTAATGGTGTTTTTTGTTTGTTTGTTTGTTTTTTTCAAGGAGTGGACAAATGGCTATCTTAAATCAACAATATTTTTGAGCACTGATTTCTTTGGTTGAAGCCACATAAGGAAGGAGACAAAAGATGTGTGATCAGTTGGGGAGAATGTCCTATTTGTACTCAGGGGAGCCTGACTTTCCATTGCTCTGTTTATTGTGTAGTCATTTACAAATCAGAAAGGTAGAACTATACACCTAGTTTGTGCTAATGTTAAAGACTACGCAAAGTTGCAGGGCAATGGAGGATCAGGCCCAGGGTATTCTGATCAAGAATAACCAGTCACTTGGTAGCAGGTGGAATTCCAGATGCTTGACTATGTGGTTGAAGTGAAAGATTCTATTTAATTGGGGTGTCTCATGACCCGCTTAAACTGGACAGAAAAGTTCTCCTTCTCTCTAGCCATAGTGTCAGTCAGGAGATGCTTGTCCCGGAGGCAATGGTCTAAATGTGTGACCATTATGCAGCCTTTAGCTTTTCTTAGTGTTTGTCTAGCCAGGCTTGCTGTGCAGTAACTTGCCATGTAGACAAACCCTTGTAGACTGTAGTCACCAGTTATACTTCCTGACTTTTAATTTGCATCTGCAACAATGAGACAATATTGGGGGTGTAGCAATGCAGAGAGAAGTTTCCTGTGATGTAGGAAGTGTCTTCACAATGAATCCAGGCTATACAGGAAGTTTGAAAGGTGCTAGTTTGCAGGAATTGGGAGTTAGGTAGGTAGCTGTGACAGTGGCAATCAGAGTCTGGTGAGAATGAAAGCGCTAACAGATTCATCCCAGCTAAGAGGCTGGGATATTTTAGAGCAGAGGTCTCAAACACACAGCCCATGGGCCGAGTTATTTCCTGTGGCCTGCCATAGCTACTCTCACCCCTCGCTCCCCTCCTCCGCCCCCGAGCGCGCCACTTCCCTGCTCCTCTGCCTGCCTCCCAGCACTTCCTGCCACCAAACAGCTGTTTGGCAGTGCTTAGGACTTTCCAGAAGGGAGAGGGGAGGAGCGGGGATGTGGTGTGCTCAGGGGAGGAGGCGGAGAAGAGGCAGGGCCAGGGCAGGGATTTGGGGGAGGGGTTGGAATAGGGGCAGGGAGGGGCGGAGTTGGGGCGGGGACTTTGGGGAAGGGGTGGGAAGGGGCAAGGCAGGGGTGGGGCCTCATGGAAGGGGTAGGGTGAGGGCAGGGCCAGGGCAGGGAGGGGGGCTTTTGTATCTTTGTATGAAAAGATGTCAGTGATGCGGCCCTCAGTCCAATGTACTAGTCCTCATGTGGCCCTTGTGGTGATTTGAGTTTGAGATCCGTGTTTTAGAGGCAGATGGATTCTTCAAGGAAAACCATTTTTGTAAGTAGTTTCTACTGAGACTTGATAGGCTCCTGAAATAGCCTGTGTACAGGGGAATCCACCTTCTCTCCAACATCGATCTCTGCTCTATCTGAAGGGTCCTAGAATCTGCTACAGTGCTATAGTGCCTGGATATGGCTCTACATGTCTTTCTTCAGGAACAAAAGTTTGAAAATTTTGCACCCATGTGACTTGTCCAGTGTCATGCAGTGAGTGAGTAGGACAGCTGGGCCCAGAACCTCAGGAGTTCATATCCCTCTTTCAGACAAGGAAACCGCTTGGCATTATAGCAGCCTACAAGGAGGAGCACAGGTTGCAAGAGGGAAGAGTTTGGAGGAGGCACTGGGAAGTCAGTCTGTGTGCACATGGCTGGAATACTAGCTGCAGTTGCATAATATCTCTGTAAATAGTTCTCCTCATAAAGAGCCAGTTTAGTTTTACAGGCATGGAGTCCCTTCATGTTATTACTCAGCACGCAGTACATGAAACAAGGGTAAAATCTTCAGAAAGACAATCTTAGTTATGAAGTGATTTTAATCACAGTTCAGGCAAGTCCTGACCAATGTGTAACACCCAAGGGATAAAACAGTCTGGACAAATGACAGTAAACAAATGCCAGGTGGCACAATGCAGAAGCCCAGGCAGCAGGGAATGTACAGAACAGGGCAATTATCGAATTATCCATCCCCTGTTGTTCACTCCCAGCTTCTGGCAGTTAGGGGCTCAGGGACACCCAGAGCATGGGGTGCATCCCTGACCATCTTGGCTAATAGCCATTGATGGACCAATCCTCCATGACCGTATCTAATTGTTTTTTTAACCCAATTTTACTTTTGGCCTTCACAACATCCCCTAACAATAATTCCATAGGATTGTGTGAAGGAGTATTTCCTTTTGCTTGTTTTAAATCTGCTGCCTATTAATTTCATTGGGTGACCCCTGGTTCTTGTGTTATGTGAAGGGGTAAATAACATTCCCCTGTTCACTGTCTCCCCACCAGTCATGATTTTATAGACCTCCGTCATCTCCCCACTTAGTCGTCTCTTTTCCAAGCTGAACAGTCCCAGTCTTTTCAATCTCTCCTCATGTGGAAGCTGTTCCATCCCCCGATCATTTTTGTTGCCCTTCTCTGTACTTTTTCCAATTCTGATATATTGGTTTTGAGATGGGACCACCTCAGCTGCATGCAGTGCTCAAGGTGTGGACATACCATGGTTTAAACAATGGCATTATGATATTTTCTGTGTTATTATCCAAATGATTCCGAACGTTCTGTTAGCTTTTTAGACTGCTGTTGCATATTGAGCAGATATTTTCAGAGAACTGTTCATGATGACTCCACGATCTTTTTCTTCAGTGGCAACAGCTAATTTAGACCCCATCATATTGTGTGTATAATTGAGATTATGTTTTCCAAGGTGCGTTACTCTGCATATATCAACATTGAATTTCATCGGCCATTTTGTTGCCCAGTCACCCAGTTTTGTGAGATCCCTTTGTTAGAGATGAGTCCAAGTCATGCAGTTAAATCTGGATTCCAAACTGAGACTAGCCTTCCACTAGCTCAGGGGGTATGTGGATTTAGGGTTCTGGTTGGGACCCTACCCCAACAGTGAGGTCCTCATAGTTTTAAATGCCAGAAAGGATGAGGCTTTCACCTCTTCTGTTGGGAAATGACTGCACAGTGGAATAGCTCCAACCATTAGGAAATGTTTCTTCATAGCCCTCCCTTAGGAAGCTTGTACTTGAAGAGGGCAAAAAGGGAAATCCAAGATTACTTAGGACCTGTCTACATGGTGGGGCAATGCGCTCTACGGCGGGTGTGATTTCTAAAGCGCACAGTGTGCTGTACAGTAATTGGTCTGTGTAGACCCTGCTGCTACACTTTAATGTAGTACGGTTTGAAACAGTGCTACATTAAAGAGCACGAGGGGACTTTTAGTGCACACCAGCAGGATCTATGCAGGCCAATTGATGTGTGACACGTTAGTGCGCTTTAGAAATCACACCCCCACACAGTGCAGTACCCCACTATGTAGACTAGTTCTTAGACTTAAAAATCTGTCCTTTTTGAATTAAACAAATGCTGTATCTAGGACTACGAATCCCTGGGATTCACCATCAGGTCCTTTAATTTCAAGTGGTGTCTCCATGCACCACCCTTATTCTGCAGAACCCTGGCTGCTGGCTGGTGGAAAGAAACACTTTGAGACCCAGGCCAACAAGGACTGGAGGGTGTGGAAGAGGTGTTCTGTAGGAGTCTCTCTATATCTGGCAATGTGGTCACATATAGTCCATGAATCTCCAGAATACCACAGAACGAATTATTTTGAATATCAAGCAGTAGTGGCTAGAGAGGGGAGTTGGTTCAGCACAGGATCTCTCCTATGAAGTTGTCTGCAGAATAATAATGTTAGAGGCATATTGTTTATGGCTTTTTACTTCTTGTGTGTGTGCACAACCTACTAACAAGAGTACTCAGATCAAGGTGAGCTATTCAGTGTGACATGAAAGGACTCTGATCAAATGACCCTTTGATACTCGTTCTTAGACTTGTTAGAATCGCAGAGATTAACCCATCAGATCCCACTTTCACCTAGGATTTCTCAGACCAGATCACACCAGTGCTCCAGCTAATCCAGAGCCATAGCAAGGAAGCCAAGACATTTAAACGAAACGTGCAGTTGCTGCATCTCTCCACTAGATGTTGGTGCTGTCACACAGACATTCATAGCCTGCATCACAGCAGTTGTGGTTTGAAATTGTGAGTCTTTCCTATTAAACTCATAGAACCAAATTCAGTCCTGGTGTTGGACCATGTAAAATTCCTTTTGAAATAATTTTTATATATATATAAAGCTTATTTTCCTTCCCAGCTTTTCAGATTCCTGCTCTATATTTTCTTCTCTGTCTCTGCAAAGAGCAACGGTTCTCATGGTAGAAATTAAACTGGAGACCATTGATCTTTAATGATTCATCCTACATTTAATTGGAAGGGATCAATCTTTCCCAGTTTCTAAAGAGATGTAAGGTTAAATGCCTGCACCCCAGATCTTATAGGTAGTTAACTAGTGCTTTGCAGATCAGGTCTGAGACTATGCATGTATAAGCAATGCACAGGCTTTGTTCTGTTCTCCTGCACAGGGGTGGATTTCATCCCGTGCAATTTGAATTGTGAACACTTTTTCACGTTGTGAATTTAAAATTGGTCCCACTTTTCCACTAGGCCGGAACCAGCCCTGGGGAAAACGGGACAGTTCGGAGCTAAATGGATTCTGCTGTGAAATCGGGCAGCATTGCATATTTTTTTGCCGGATGGCTTGCAGTATTCACAGTGTTTTGCAGAAACACAGCAGGGGCACAAAAACGGGTAAAAAGAAACAGTAGGAAATCTATCGAAAAACCTTCTGCAATTTTTTGAGAAGTCTAATAATCAACTAGCTTAGCCTCTGCAGAGCTGAGTGGCCGGTGCGGTGGGGTTGAGGAGTATGGTTTCTCAAAGAATTATGGTACTTTGTGGCCCTGTGTCTGCCCTGCTATGCTTTTGTACCGTGGTACACTTGAAAGGTAGGATGTGTCGGGCATTCTACAGGGAGAGGAATAGAGCAGAGATTAATACTCTCCTTTATGCTTTGCATCACACTGACAGTGTCAACGGGTCGTAACATGAACGTAAATGTAGTTTATGCCCACTCCGAGGCACTACCTCAATGCCAGGGCAGTGTAAAGTATCCTTTGTGTAGATGAGAATCAAAACCTTAGTTTCTAGAGATCCCTAAATTGCAGAAATTGGCAGGCTTTGCTGAATAGATTTTTAATATTGATTAGCAGGGGAGTGCTGAGATTCAAGGCTGAATGTTTTCTCTACATGGTACTTTTGCCACCAGTCTAAATAACATCCTGATTAGCATGGCATGATGAAATGCAAGCACAGGCACAAGGGTGCTTCCAAGTTATCTGCTCAAAGGATTTCCTTTTAGCATTGGCCAGATAGACTTCCTGGATATCACAGCTCAGACTCGTAGCCAAACTGTACTTTATCTGGCTTAAAGATGAATTTCACTGTCCAGAAACATAATAACCTGCTCTTATTTCACTCTGTATAATCCATCTCTCTCTCTCACTCACACACACACACAGAGTCACTGTGCTTTTTCCTGCACTTTCTGATCTCTCTTTTATGCTTCCCTGTTGCCTGCAGGTAGAGAGCTCTGACACTTGGAAATAGCATCCTCTAAGCAGGAAGCTGGAGTTCAAACCAGTCCACTGTCCTCTTTCTTATTTGAGTGTCTTACTTTAGACGCATGGCCCAGTATAACCGAGGATGTGCAAACGCCATTCTGTTCAAAGTTTTTCCAAAACTCTCTAATTTGACTTTTGCAAAACTAGTTTGAGATCCTGTTTTTCCTGGTCTTGTAAACCTCTATTTTGTCTCAAGATGATTCAATCTGAACAAAACAAATATGTTTGCAGTGTAAACATACTGGCCCAGACTTGGATCCATCCAGACTGCACGGAGTGCAAGACTGGAAGAAAGGAATGCAATGTCTTTGTCTGGGGTTGTTTCAACTCTCTGAGCTGCTTAGAAGGGCTTCTATAAGCGCCAGGGATTGCAAGGTACAAAGATTCTTCAGTCACATACCCTTTTTTCCATGGGTGGTTCGAGCCACTACACCTGTTCTATGCCACCCAGGGATTCTCTGTACACAAGGAGAATCTCCAGGTCGTGTGTTAACCTGGCTTTACAGTCTCTTTGTATCGCCAGAGCTGGGTAAAGGGACATTAGCTGAGCTGAGGCTGGTTCATTATGTATATTTTCCTAGACTACAATGTGCAGTACTAGGGGATGTCTACACTGCAGTTGGGAGGTGTGGTTGTGGCATGTGTAGACACACTCAAGCTAACTTTGATCTAGCTAGATCAAAGCTAGCTGAATAACATTACCAATGAAGTCTCATCCCTATTCCTTTGTTTCATAGACTGTTTGTTTTTCTCTCTGCTCCATTATTTTTCTTTTTTCTGTTCAATAGTTCTCCCGCTTTGGGGTCCTGTAGTTTTCCCCACAGTCTCTCCCACAAGTGGAATGGAAACCCAGTAACACTGAAGTCCATGTCAAACTATCAAGCCCACATTGTTGGAATAGGTTCAAGATTATTCAGAATGACTCATGGCTATTTATATTGGCCATTTCTTAATTACCTGGCCAGCATACACTATTGGACATAGCTGGCCTGAACAGAGTAAGATTAAAAATATTTGTTTTTTTATTTTTAAATAACAGTTTTGGGAAGAAAAAAACTAAATCTGCTTTTGTGACCTTAGAATCATGGTTGTTATCTAGTATACACCAAACCACATCAGTAGTGCCCTGGTCTAGCACAACATGCAGTAATAAATGCCAAACAAATCATTTAGGAGCGACTTTTTAATTAGAGCAGGCATCTCTGACAAGGCTGATAGGCAAAAATTGAACTTACTGTGCTAGCTAAAGTCTGGACTGCAAATATGTGTACACAGCAAGCTGCTTATGGATTCTCCACCACACCTTCCTACCACACCTACTACCTACTTGTCAGCCCATCTGCTTTGTCTTGGGAACAGGTGGCATAATGAAAATCACAAGAATTCAGCTCTTTTCGAGACTGGCCTTGCTCTCACTGAAGTCAAAGGGAGTTTTGCCACTGATTTCAATAGACACATGATCATGGCCTTTGTTAGGATCCCTGTAAATTCCAATATGCTGCCTGCTCAGAAGAACACAGCAAATGTGTCTGTTTCTCTGCCTCTACCATTCCTTTCCTGCTTTGCTTTCCCTGATTCATTATCACGCTGTATTACTTTCTCAACATCTCTCACCCAATTTTCTTTCTCTGCTCGGCACAGTCCTTCCTTTCTGTACCTGCCCATCTCAGCTCCCTTTTCCTTCCATCAAGCAGCAAGGCTCTATTTTGGGAGGTTCAACAGCTGCCACACCACCCCAATATCCAGAGGCAAAATATCTGGGTTTGGGGGAATAGTCTTATGTCACTGCTGGGGGTTTTTACACTTATGGTCCAAAGCACATTCGTTACTAGTGTAGCTCCACTGATGTCAGTCGAGTTCTGCCAACAGATCGTTTTCTCCTGTGGGTCTAATGCTGGAGTCCTTACTCAGACTTCATTCAGACAAACTCCCTTGCAAGGTCCTGAGTGACTCAGAAAGGAGGTCCTCGGGATTTGGATCTGTGACAATACCAGATGACAGGTTTCAGAGTAGCAGCTGTGTTAGTCTGTATCCGCAAAAAGAAAAGGAGGACTTGTGGCACCTTAGAGACTAACAAATTTATTTGAGCATAAGCTTTCGTGAGCTACAGCCCACTTCATCGGATGCATTCAGTGGAAAATACAGTGGAGAGATTTATATACACAGAGAACATGAAACAATGGGTGTTACCATACCAGATGCTTATCCTCTTTGCAGCCTTTTCACATCCATCGTCATGGCCCCAGGTGGCATCTTAAAGTTGGTGGAGATACCTAGATACATGCCAGCTATTGAGGCATTGCTAAGGCACCACTCACCATAGCTTCTGGCCATTGATGACAGGTATATAGGTAGAAGGGGCACATTGTTATATTGTGAATATTATCCCCATTTTACAGCTGTGGATCCTTGAGACACACACAATAGCTGACAGGAGGAGTCATTGGAAATGCCAGGATCAGAATCAGGAGCCCATGCTGGGCTCAGAGTACTAGTCACGCAGCCATTCTTCTGATAACAATGTTGTGAGGTGCAGGGTGTTGGACCATCACCCTGGAATACAACAACCTATTCAAGCAAGCACGTTTCCTTCAGATACTTTGATTTGCCGTATGTGCAGGCGGATGTGAGCAATCCTTTGACACCTTATAGCTCTGAAATAAATGGGATGTTCTGTTTGTTCCTTTGGAGTGGCATCCTAAGGAACCCAACCTCACACCAGTGGCACCTTCGGCAGGCATTTAAAAATATGGTCCCAAACAGCAGCACTTCCCCTTTCTGCCACACTTATCAAATCAGCAGGTCAGCACAGCTTAAAACTCTCATATCACATCCTTCACTGCCTCAGGCCTCGGACAATGCCCACCCAAAAAGAGGGGCTATGATACATGTCTGGAGAATCATGGGCTGTTAAGGACTGGGAATGAGGGAAGACCATTCCAAAGAAGAAGGACCCTTGGAGAGTATGCCCTGCTGCAGCCATCTCTCTTTTTATACTGGGCTATCAATACTTGAGTGTCCCTGCTGAGCTCAGCAGCACTATGGCCTGAGTGGAGAGAGAGTCTCAAGGGTTTCTGGGGCATTTAGGGATTTCTAGTTCAAAACCAAGACCTTCAACTCTACCAGGGGCATAGATCGGTCGTATGAAGCACCGAGGTGCCAGGTGGGAGAGGGAGGAGGCAGAGCACGCCTATAGACTACACAAGCACACTGCTCAGACTGACGCTGCTCAGGCTTCTGCAAGCTAGGTCTTCAGTCTTCTCTCACTCCCTTTGCTTTTACCCTTGAGTAACTCCACGGACTTCAGTGGTGGTGCGCCTGATTTACAGCCATGCGAGTAGGAGGAGAATCGGGCCCAAAAGTTTAGTAGAGCTGGCTGGAAATTTTCATCGAAACATGCTATTTTGGGCAAAATAGTCTTTACATAAAAAACCTAAATCAGGTGCTTACTGATATTGACATCTTCCTTTTTCACACTTTGTGGAATAGAATGTTTTGATTTTTCATTTTGAAACAACTTTTTGGAAAGGAATTAATTTGTTTTAATATATTTTTTGGAAGTTTAAAATAGTCAAAATCGGACCAAAATTTTAAGTGTAAATTAGTCAAAACTGGAAACTTTTTTTATCAAAATGAACCATTTAAATTGACCCACATAAAGCAAAAAATAAAAATAAAAATCGGAATTTAATTTTGTGGGAAATTTCAAAATTTCTTGGTTGTGTTCCATTTCAGAATGTTAAAAAATCACTGCAAAATATCCTATGAAATGAAAAACCTAGTATCCACCCAATTCTAACATTTAGCCACAGGAATTAACCGTCACTCCCGGGTTAACATTATATTACACCTATATTGTCATCTACCCAGTCCCTCCCAGACCATTAGCAGGGGACTTGTCCTTACAATGTCCTGACTGAACATGCCATGGTTGTGTGTGTGTGTGTGTGTTACATATTTCTACTAAAGTGCAGAGGAAACAAAATATTTCAGTTCAAGGCTTAACATAAATAAAACATTAGGTTTCCTGCATAAGCCATGCTTTACCATCATGCTGAGACACACAAATGGAAGAAGAAAAAAAACCTCTTATACAGCACTCAGCGGGCTTCCATCTTGTTACTTATACATAAACTGAGGATTGGTTACCTCTCTGTTCACATTACGAGGTGATTAGCATGTTGTTTGATATTAATTATGCATGTCCCATGTTTAGGGAAGTGTTAAATTATGCAAACTGTAGTCTTTTTAGATTTTTTATTTAATTTGTTAAAAGAAAAAAAAGTCCCTCCGTCCTCCCTTCTCTTTTCCCTCCTCCCTTTTTCTTCAGGTGTGTCCTGGCTTTTACATTCAGGGTGATGCCACTAAATGAATTGCTCCCTTTATCCTGCTTTTTCTGTCAGCTCTGCTCTTCCTGCTGCATCCAGACAGCCTTCTCTGACCTGCAGGGAATACCACGACCTAGCTGATAGGGTTGCACATGAGCAGACTGTCACCCGAAGTGACTGGGCTCAGCAGCACCAGACGGGTATCTAGGAAAACGTGTCTGGATGAGCAGAGCACGAGGCAACTCAGTTGAGAGGTGCAGTTGTAAGAAGTGGGATTTTGCCTTTCAGTGCCCTTTTCCCCGGGTCTCCTTGCAGTGACCGTTATTTGCCCAACAATAGTGAGTACGAAAAGGTCCAGAGGTGCCTTGACGTCCTCCGATTCAGACTGATGCGTCATTGTCCTACAGACAGACTGGCTCTCTTACGCTATAGGCCAGTCCAGTGTAGCATGTGTGAGCACAGAGGAGCTGAGCCCAAATGAGCGCTCAGCCCCTTAAGTAGCATGCTGTATTGAATGACCATATCTGCCTAGGTATAGAAGTAAAAGATGTTTGAGAAACATGCTTCTCGGAAGCAGTGGTAGGGTGCAGCCTACGTTGTTTATTAGCACATACTATAACAGCAGTGTTGCTCAAATCGTCGTGTCACCAAAGAGGGGCTAGGAACTCTGGCCTATTCTGGAGAGCATGGATTCTGTTGTGTCACTGTGCCTTTTTGCCCTCACATATGGGTGGCACTTATCAGTGTTTGTGAGCAACCTCTGATTAGGTTGGTTCCAGACCTCACAGTAGGAGGATCCCTGTTTTCAGACATCTACCTGAAGCAGGAGTCCTCTAACTTCTAGGAAAGATTCTCATTGCCACCACCTCCAAACCCTCAGCAAAAGGCAGGAAGGGACCAGCATCATGAGCATGGGATCAGCCAGAAGGCAGGTTTGTCAAGGTCCGAGAGCACTGCCTTGAGTAGAAAACATCTGGGGGCTGAACTCCTTAACTAACCCTATTGTGCCGAGGCACTGAAAGAGTCTAAGATTAGCCCATATTCTCCCATCCCGCATATTGGTTGTATCAGCACACGCCTGCGTGGTCTCTAGGCTAGATTTTAAGTCTCAGCTTGTTAGACTTCTGTCTATTTAAATTCAAATGATGTGCTCATGCATGTGATGAGCAAGATCATGGCATCCAAACTCCAGGCTTTGGCGACAGCTAGCTGCAAGGACCCTGCAGACGAGCAGTAATGAGAAAGTAGATGGCTTTTTGTTATTTAGTGATCTCAGTGGGGCTTGTTTTGCCCCCAGCCAAAACCAAATTAGTATTCACCTTTGGTTTACTGATATTTAACTGTGCAAGGTGCATCTCCCTGATGTACTAAAGTTAACCAGGAGGGTTAGACAGCAGATTGAGAGTCCCCATTCAGCAATATTCAGATGCAGAGAGCACTCTAGTTACATGTCACTGGCAAACAGATGAGAAGGAATGTGATGCTAATAGTCTACTTTACTATTAACATAAAAAGCCAGAATAGTAATGTGCCCAAGATGGAGTCTTAATGCACACAAACAGCTCATAACCCAAAACAGTCTGCGTAAAGCCCCCGAGAGAGACACATATTGCTGGCTCTGATTCAATAATGGGAAGCCACGCCATCAGTATAATTCATCATGGTCATAAATATTAAATACATCCATAATACTGAGCAGGCTCAATAGTGAAGAAGATTCAGAATTGTATTTTACTACACTGTCACGGCACATCTTGGCATGCTGCATATATGTGCTGTGCAGGAGATAAACATATACACGTACACACATTTCTCTCTCTCTCTCTTCCTCTGTCTGTGGCTTTATACATCCACAACATTCACACACAGAGCTCAGAAACAGATGGGAAGGCTTGTAAAATAAGTTTATGGAAAGGCAAGATTCAGCTGGAGAGGCAACAAAATGCCCCACGAACTTAAATAAGAAATACATGTTGGCAATGGGACACTGCTTAGAAAGAACAGAGAACCCAATTCTTGTTTAGCTGCAGTGGAGATTATGGATAATTTAAAACGGCTTTTAGAATATGACCCAAGAATAGTAACATCATTTCAAAGGGCTGCGGTGACAACAGTTAGACTGTGAGTCATGGTTCCCAGTGATATATCACCAGCTGTCATATCATGACTCTACTGAGTAAAATTGGGATAGCTCAGAATAGAGCACAGGATTATTTTGCCAAACTAACTGTGAGATAGCTTATAGGATCTGATGATATAGGACAAGGTAAACTAGCAGTTCAGCAATATCCGCTGCACCACTTGGGCACATAAAATCTAAAGCAGCTTTTTCCTTAAAGTATTCTGCTCAAGTCCTGCATCCACTCTGACAACTTGTCATGGCACTCCAAAGAGGGAGAAACAGGATAAGAGGCTGGGGAAGCATATAGGGGAGAGTAGCTCAGGGACTGAGAAGGACAGCCTCCGGCTGTTCCAAACGAGGGCCCTGAGCTGGAACCCAGAGGAGTGGGTGGGTCTGGGTTCCCTACTCCTCTACTCTAGCCAGGTGCTTTTGGAGAAGGCCTTTAACCCAGGAGAACTAGGGCTAGGGTGACCAGATGTCCCAATTTTATAGGGACGGATTTTTGGGTCTTTTTCTTATATAGGCTCCTATTACCCCCGCACCCTCTGTCCCGATTTTTCACATTTGCTGTCTGGTCACCCTGCCTAGGGCAGATTATCTCCTCCTAATGCCATGGAATGTCTGACTCCTCACCATCCTGAAGGGGACAGAGATCACTGAGGAGCTGGCCAGCAGTCATAATGGGGACTTGACAAATGGTGAATTGGGTGTGGTGACATAAGGGGGGTGGGAGGCATGGGAGATTGGTGTAATTCCTCATTTTGCCACAAGGGGTGCTAACAAAGGCCCCGTATTACATACCTATCAGGCTTTGGCCAATTAACAGGGACTTTGTTGGGCTGAGCAGTCGTTGGCTTTAGCTGGAATTTATAAAAGAAAAGCGAATTCAAATGATTTAGACCCATCGAGTTGTGCACACAGCTACTATGCAACTGCATGATCTTATGGTTATGGTTCCCTTGGTCTCCCTTCCCCAGGCCTCTTCCCACTTAGTGTTTGTTACCACTTGGTTGAAATTAGATTGTGAGCTGCCTGGGGCAGGAATCTTCTTTGCCTATGTGTCTGCACAGTGCCCAGCTCAAGGGGTCCTTTGGGCTCTACGCCACAGTAAAATTAATAACCATCCGAATGATAGAGAATGGTTGTTGCACACCTACAATATATAGGAGACTGTGTGCGCAAACTGCCCTAGTGTAGCACCAGAAGCACATGATAAACATTCAAACTGCTTTGAGAAATGCATTTCTTAAGTATGATAGAGCCTTTGTGAAGCAATGAAGCTGAAGAAGAGCATTCTGTAGACAGCAGCATTTCCTAAATAGCTCCTCAGCACGCTGATCACTCAAACGATCTCTATTAGGACCTTCTTAATAAGCAGCTCAGCAAATGTTAAAAGCAGGTACAATCGTTGTTCAATATTAACTGTGGCTGAACCTCAGAACTGGGGCTTGGGTTTGTTCCCTGCTTGCTTTTACTTCTTTCTAATCCCCATTTACATATAGGACACTCCTTTCTTCCAGCCTCTTTGCTTCAAAGCTCCGACACATAGATGACAAGGTCCCTCCACCATCTCATTCCAACCTCACTCACACAAGCTCAATACACCTCAGTACCATGCCACCCCTCCACTGACCTGAAGTCCCTGTCTGACCCATGGAATTGTGGTTGCCCCATTCTCAGGACAGTTTTTGCCAGGTAATCATTTAGATGCCAATCTACTTGCATTCTAATCAGTCAGGCCATGGGAAATCTGAGCAGCTCCTCTTGGAGATGGAAGCAGGACTGCACTTGGCTACCAACACATCTCTAGGCTAGAGAGCTGGGAGAAAAGTCTGCTTGAAGGCAAAGTTCTGTCTGATACTGGTTACAATTTAAGATGGCACTATTAAAGTGGCTAATCCCTCTTCTGCCCTTGACATTCATTGTGCCCATGAATAATTATGAACTAGCTAGTAATAATGTGGATGCCATATGAAACTGCATAGGAATCCTCACATTTCAAGTCTACATCTTTTAATGCCTTGCCATATGAAATATACCATTAACTTTATTTATCGCCTATTCCAGACTTTAAGCAGGGACTTCTAGTTCTCAACTTCAACCAAAGCTATTTCCTTTCCTTCTGAAAAGCATTGTCTCCTCCCATTCCCCTGGCACATTCAGGGCAGTGGATTTTTCTTCCTTTAAAAATGCCACAAAGCAGTCCCCCACACTCCACCTTCCAATTTTTATTGCAGTTCCAAGGAAATCAACAAGAAAAGCAAATCTCACAGGTATAAAGGATGCCAAGAAAGACAAAATAAAATGTGGAAGATTATAGATTCCCATCTGCCTCGTTTGACTTGTTTTAAAGTCCTAAGTCTTGCTTACCCTAGGGAGGAAGGTGGGCCTTGTGGTTAAGGCATGAGGTTGATATTCAATTCCTTGCTCTGATACAGACTCCCCGTGTGACCTTGTGCCAGCATTATCGTTCAGCATAAGAAAGAAAAGGGAAACATGTCCAAATCTCTCTCCTGAGTCATTCTGCTTCAGACTACTCCATGTCAACTTCACACACAGGAGTGCTGGAAAACTGAAAAGTAATAATCAAGTGCCAAACAGTTGAAGTGAAAAAGCTTTAGAAAGTCCTGTCCCAATGAGATGTCCAAAGGCAACTGACATTTTCATTTCTTTAAATGTTGAAAAGCTGACGTGTTATACAGGGTGTTCCTTTAGCGAGGACATTATGCTGTATTTGCATTGCTATCTATCATCCAATATCATAAGATTGGCTTCATCTGAAAAGGCTCCTGTAATATAATATAGAAAAAATACTTGCAATATTATTCTTGGAGAAGGGCTCAAGCCACAGTATTTGGAGCCAACATTTGAAAGACCCAAATTCTGAGATTTGGGGTGTTTGGATCCAAGATTTTGATTCAGCCAGTTATAAAGGTAGAGGCAATCTGTGAAATTCTGAATTAACTCTGGACGCAGAATTTGACCATCCAGAAGTTTTGCGGTTAAGATCAGGGATTTAGGCAGGACCCCCTGTAAATTCATTTGGTATTAATTATAATGGACGAAAATCAGCCTTAAATCTCATGTGTGTGTTCATTTGTACGTGTATGTGTATATGTGTTCTATATAGGTTCTTATACTACCCCGATCACCATAGTAACTGAGGACTTTCCGGTAGTGCCTTACACGACATGACTAACATCTGTCATATGATTTGCTCTCTCTCTCTCACCCTATTATATGTGTACTCTATTATATTTCCATGGCTCGGCTCAGCCAAAACAAAACATTTTCTTGGTACAACCTCCTTTTAGATTTGACTCCAGCTGATTCCATTTTTGACCTGGATTTCACCCAAGTCTGATCCAAAGCAACACTCCTGCGAGTGAAGAATCCTGGTTAAGTGAGAAGTTAATAAGACGCAGGAGAGTGAGAGCCAACCCGAAGGCAAAGGACATTTCATGATAACAAACAATGTGTGATTTGTTCGTGCGCGCATCTCTGTGACATTCACCAAATGTCCTTGCTGCTCAACGCCAGACATTCTAATTTGTCTTTATCTAATCTATAATCTTTGATTACCGGATGGGGAGCTGCTCAAAGGCCTTTTCAATAAACGCAGGGGGAACTCAAGGGGAAACTGAAGCACTGCTCAGAAGGAAGGAGAGCATCAATGGACTGAACAAAAGGTGTCACTGATACCAAGAACAGATGACTGAGATTCATGTCAAGGGACATTCGTGACTGAACAATAAAGATTCCCTGGTCTTATTTTCAAACTAAAATGGAGCTTGATTAGGAGAAGTTTGGACAGTGATATTTCGTGTGCTGGAATTATTAGGTTGGCAGCATTTACACAGTATGCAATCTGAATGTAGAAAATAAGACCACCATAAAAGAGATATTATAATGCAGATACTTGTTTGCATTTTACCTCTGACTAAATTAATATAAAGTGCAATTTATATTGCTGATCAAACCTATTTAACCTTTCCCATCCCTCACACGTTGTTTCAAATTAGGAACAGTATAACAGACTAGTAAATACTCTCTAGCCTAAAGAAGTGCCAAAATCCCTCTCAGGTCTCGTCTACACTAGGAAAATTGCTACTTGTTTTCAGTATTGGTGCAGCTCTGCCAGTGCTACTGACACTGCAAGGTCTAATGTAAACATCTGTCACCTCACCCAGCTCATGGTTAAAGATGCCTGTGCCCTGTTTGCACTGGAGCTTATGCCATTTGTATCACTGGTGCAGCTGCACTGGCGCTGAAAAACAGTATGGCTGGTCCTTAAGTGTGACGTGTTATGGCTCATGATAAGAACATCCCTGCTTAGCTCTGTCTCCACTGAAGTTGGTCATGTAGGTCAGAGGATATAACCCTGGTAGTACAGGAAAGCATCAGCTGCTGCTGCCAGAGTCCAGCCAATCAACGTGTCCGGCTGAGTTTGGATGGCAGTGAATTGCTGCTCTTCGCCCGTTCCTGGTAATTTCCCACAGTCCTCTAAGCCCACACGTTCTGCTGCTAGGAAAAAGGATCAACCCAGGGGCACTGTGGGCCTGGCTCTCAAGAGCAGCAGAGGTCAGGAATTCAGGCCCCCCCGTCTTGTTGACCCTGAAAAGCTGGGTGAAGGAACTCCTTATTGCATGCCCCTCGTGTGCATTTTCCATCGTGCTGGCTGTTTAGCAGTGCCCAGTACCCAGCTGTTGTGGGCTACATCTCTGTGGAAGATAATTCAGGAAGTGTTAACTGTCTATAACTTCCCTTGTGGGTCATCTGTGTAGGGGAGGGACCTGCTGGGGCATCCTCCCGCCCCGCCATTTCCTAGCTCTACGTACGTCTTCCACAGTGCATGTTTTGTGCAGAGGTAAAGGTTGCTACTGGGAAGGCATATGACATCGTGCTTAGCCTCTTACCCTCTCTCTGGGGACCCCGTGAGGCAGTGGAGAAACAAGTGCCATTTCTTCGTTGTGGAAAGAAACACCAAAATGACTTTCTTACAACACAGGGATTAAATTCAGCCAATTATTATCAAGCTCTGCCTTGAATTTTGTGTAATTTACACCTACTTTGTGCTCGGTTGCACAAACGAGTGTGCAAAGTGCCAACCAGCACAGAATCACTCCTCTTGTTCATCACTGCTTTGGTCCAGTTTTACTCTGGTGTAACTCTATTGGGTTACACAGGGGTAAAGCTGGGCTAACAGAGTGGTGAATCAAGCCCCTGTCTCCAATGGTTTGGGGAGACGGCAGCTGTGAAATTATACTGGATGGCTGTAGGTAACTCCTTAATCATCAGAACATTTCTCTCTACCCTGTAACCCTTCCCTTGGGAGAAAAATCTGAATCTAATTTGAAAAATGAATCCTATGGAAGAAACAAACAAACCACCTGCTTTGGTATTAGATTAATCAATCTTGGTCAGTCATTACTGCCAGAGGAGAACTGGGTTGGAGAAACGTTTGTGTTGGTATTCATTACCTCCATTAGATATTACTTTGCATTGAGATATATCTAGTGAAGGAGAGTGTGAGAGGTTGACCTTCCACCGCTTCACAATGGCACGTCCCACACTACTGTAGCAGGGTGAAAATGTTTTTACCAGGTCATGTAGGTATTTATCTGAGGCAAGGTGGTCTGCCTACGGGGTATATTAACACTGGCTGCTTTAATGCTGGGGGTATGTGATCTAGTCCCATGCTCGGAAATGTGCAGTCAGTGATCCATAACTTTTAAAGGGTTCAGCTTTAGATGGGCACAAATGGGGGAAGAGAGCTAGGAATAGATTGAGCACTTGTGTTGTGACACCAGCCAGGAAACAAAGCCCGATCCTAGGATACTGATTTCAGTGGGAGTGGAGGGAGCCCTGCAGCTTGGCGGAGCAAGTCACGACTTTACATAGGGATTGCTAGTGATATGATTGCATCGGGATTGATCCTGCACCGCTGACATCAGTGGGAGTTTTGCCTTTGGCTTCAGAGAGAGCCGGTTCAGGCCAATGTATAGATAGTAGGAAGGAAGTTAAGCCACTGAGCCTGATTCTCCCCTGCCTTGCCTATTTTGTTATTCATCTTAGTGCAAGTCTGCATGGCTACACTTTGCACAGGTGTAAACAATGACATAGTATAAGATAGGGGACGTTAGACCCATTGAGTTCTCTCTCAAGGCATCAGAAGTAACCCAAAGGGCCCAAATACTGTGAGGAATCGTACACGTGAAACTCTCTGCATCAAGGCTAATTATGCATTTCCCCATGCTAAAAGCCAAATGTCTCCAGCATTCATCTGTCATGCAGTGTTGGAGTCACACTGTGTTGGAGGATATAGTAAAGGCAGTTGATCTGTTGCCTTTAAAGAAGCCATTAAACTGGCTAAAAAGTAAGTAGCAATAATTTAAAAGACTTCTGTTGTTTCCTTCATGCTGTGGCTGGCTGTTAGTCAAAGCCATAGCTTGGGACTAGAGCTGGTCTGAATTTTTTTTCCCCTCTACAGAAAACTTTGAGTTTTCCTCAAAAACCCCAAAAACTTCTGGCCAAACCCCAAAAGTTTCCTTTGGGTCAACTGGACCCAGAAATACTTCACTTCAGTTTTCCCAAGTAGGAACGTTTCATTTTGAGGCAGCTTAGCTTCAAATTTTGTCGGCCTGAGCTTCCACAGTGCCACATGGGAGTTGTAATTTAAGGGCCTCGTGCCCACATTCTCCCCTATGGGAGGTTCCCTGGCCAGAGTACCTCTCAACCCAACCAATGGACAAAATGAACAAAGTTTTGGGATCGGAATGCAGCTGTCTTATTCATTCCTAATTTGTTCACCTCTCCTCTGTTAGCTCAATAAAGAGGCATTTAGTCAAAATGTTTCCCTATAAAATTGTATTACATTCTGGGTTTTGTATTATTGTTTTATCTACTGATCAGATATTGCCTCCTTTTGTGACCTTGGGTCGGTCACTCAAGCTCTCTGCCATTGTATTTCCTCATCAGTAAAGTGGGGATAACAAAACTTCCTTTCTCACACTCTGCCTTTTTAATTTGTAAGCTCTTTGGGGCAGGGACCGTCTCTTACTGGATATGTACAGCACCGAGCACGATAGACTCTGTGTGCTGCTATCATGTAAATAATACATAGTAAGGCATTGTACAGCAAACATGATGCTAGTGTGAAGGCTACAGTTGCATTAGACAGACCCTACTATGTTCCACTCTGAACTCCTGCGGACTGTACTCCCCATATTTTCTTTTACCCTTAAAAGGCAGACTCTCCTAGTCCAGCAGTGTCTGTGCTCTTCTGTGCAGGTTTTATTTAGTCTAGATAATACACCATTGAAAATAACTCCCTGTACTTCACAAACCTCCAACCTGTGCTGTTCCTCATTCATTTTCATAGTCTATGGAACATTAGGATTCATTTGCCAAGGCCTAAAATGTACATACATCAGACGATAAAGCTGATACTTAATCACACTATTGTCTTTCTAACGTGCATACTGGCCAGCATTAGCATCAGTGCTGTCATGAATCATGCATCCTATGTTTTGATTAGTGTAGCTCTTCACCTAAGTAATACTTTATCATGAAAAAGCCATTCTTTCATGTAGCACGTGTTTCCTCCCTTCAGTCTAGTTGTTCTTTTGTTGTTTTTTTAAACTCCTGGAACACTGAAGCTTTGCAATTGCTTCAAGTAGTTTCTTTAACAAAGTGGAAAGAAGCAACACAGAAAGCTAAGAGCAGATGACATTTTGATTTTGAACAAGTATTTTTAATTCTCACGTTGCCTGGCACTGCAAAAGCTCTGGGGAAGCTCACTGCAATACTGGACATCAGAATAATGCCATAAAGCAAAAGCCTATCAAATGGAAACCAGTTGTATTAAAGTTTATTCTCTTACTGTCGTTCCCCCCCTGCCCCGCCCCACTGCCCCTCTGTCTTTTTGTGCCACTGATGATGCTAGAGACCCTTGCTTCTTGAACACAGTGTGCAAGGTCCGCACAGGAACGCCTTCTCTTCTCTGCCCCTGAACACCTGCACGGAGCTAGGTGCAGCATTTGCGATCTCTAGCTCAGTGGTTCTCAACCTTTTTTCACTTGCGGATCCCTAAAAAATTTCAAATGGAGGTGAGGACCTCGTTGGAGATTTTAGACAGAATCTGCGGACCCCCATGGGGCCGCAGCCCACAGGTTGAGAACCACTGCTCTAGCTGGAAGGTGCTATGGGGTGCAAAGTTGTGTTTACAGCATGTGCTACCCATGTCCACATCCTTCAGTCCATCCAATTCTAGAGATGCTTAATCTCCAAAAATAGCTTCTTAAAATAAATCCATGGTGTGAGTAGTTCTTGATGTTGACAGTAGTCTATAGAATTAGCCTGTGTTTACTTGAATATCAGAGTGGTGGTTGTTTCCTGATCACATTAATCATCACGTTTCTCTTTAAAGAAAAAAATGCTCTCTGTGAACTTGGCACTGGTGAAAAGTGCTGGACTGACAGCCCTGTAGAATGGCTTCTAGTCAAAGAAAAGGTACAGCGCAGGAAAGGGCAGAGCAAGCTTCCCTATGGCACCCACAAGGCAGCTGAATACTAACCCAAGGGAACCCCATCAAGGTGTGAGTGGGTAGGTCAGTTCCATGTATAATGATGCAGTGGGATCTGTGCTGAGACTGCCCACGAGGGAGGGACTTAGTGCCAGCTGTCAGGGCGGCTTGTGATATGAACGAACTTCTGTGAATTCACCAGCTCATTTCTTTTACTATGAGCATCTGGGGTCTGAGCCAAAGCCCAGTGAGCCATACGCTTACAGTGAATGGGCTGTGGATCAGCAATCAAAGGAACAACTTTTTGCCACCACCAGCTTGGAGGATAGTTTGCAACAGATGACCTATTGGAGAAAAGCTAGGAGTCCCGTTATCCAGTACCCGGGGAATCTTTCATGTTTATTTCCAATTGTATTTCAGGAAGTACAGCAACGACACTATAAAACGTTTTGAAGGATCATAGAGCAAGAAAGTCTGTCTACTCTAATCCACGTCAGTGCAGAGTGACTTGTCAGAACCTCTAATTTGCAGCACTGGGATATTCGCAGTCTGTTGTTGTTCTCTATCTGTCAAGGATTTCCACATTCCAAGAGCTGTCTGTGCAAAGAGGCTGAAATGACGGGCACAGAAACCTTCAACTGTCCATATTGTTTAACATCCAATGGATAGTCTTTTGACATGCTTGAGTTACTGTTGCACTTGAGGTAAATCTCATTTTGTTCACTGTGTGGATTGTGATCTGTCAAGCTTTTGAACGTGGTGAATTTATCTGAATAAAAAGAGCCAGGTAGGTGTAAGTGGTAGCTATTGAAACCAGCATACACCCATGCAAAATGAGGAACAATAGCCTAGGTTGGCAAGGGCTATTTAAGAGATGCAAGTGAACAAGACTCCACAGGCTAGATCCCCAGCTGGTCTGCGTAGGGGGCCCTGTCGGTTTGCCAAGTAGAACTGCCTGCTGCTCTCTCTCCAGACTAGAACTGCTCCAGCACTTAACCAGCAGGACAGTCAGTGGCACATCCAGGATTCTGAAAGGGTGCTGAGGTACAATGGGAATGGGTGAGGCTTGAATGGATTTGCAGCCCCTGTGATTTAAAGAAATAAAGTTCCTCTTGCAGTTCTTTAATAATTCTATGTAGGCCTGGCACCGGTACCTAGAGTGAAGGTTGCTTAATACTTTAATTGAAGGTTCTGGTTTTTATTTACTCATAACTTTGCCAGATTTCATCTGTTTGGACTGAAATCTGCCATGCTGGGTCTCTGTCTCCAGCTGAATTTTGCTGGTACGATTGAGCCAAAACAGTTCAGCAGTTATTGAGATGCATTCTACAGGCGGATCTGTACTGGTGACAATTGGTAAGTAGGGAATCCCTAAAAAATTGTTTGGGCAGGTGTCACCAGATGGCACTCTTACACATACTAAGAAAAAAAAAGGTATGTGAGCATGTTTTGTGTCTTAGGAAGTCATCATGTATTTTCATGCCTTTTAAATTATCCAAGGTTCTATGTGAATGCAGTTTCTGGGGACAGGGAGCTGTGTGAACAAACGCTGTGTGAACACAGGGAGCTGTGTGAACAAATGCTTGCTGCTCTTGCTGATTAGAGTCCGTTCTTTACGCAGAGCTGCTCTCTGGGAAGGGCATTGGTACTGGTCTCAGATTCTTGGAAGAAGTGGTTGCCCTGCATGCTGTTTGACCACTTCTGTTCCAGGACTGGTGTATGCATGTAAAATAAAAGTTACAATTGGAATATATCCAGACTCTATGTCACTGAATTCTCCTTCACTGGGAAGCCAACTTGCAAGGCCGTGGACGCTGCTATCGGTCAGAAGGAAACAATGGTATCGGAAGAAGGGGGTACAGTATGATTTATGTCTGCGTGTTACTGGTGAGAGAAGAAGTAATTAAGCTGGGGTGCAAGAACTGGACAAAGGGGTCCCGTGAAAACCCTGTGAGTAAGTTTGCCGTCCGAAATGAAAAGAGACAGCCAATCAGGTCGTGTCTCTGAGTTCTATACAGTGTCAAAATGAGAATTAATCTTTCAAACAACAAAGGGAACAAACATCTTGAGGGTGCTACATGAAACGGTTTTGGAACTCAGCAAGTCTCTCAGAAAAGGGAGAAAGAAAACAGTCTTAATCAGAATTGAATCCATGAGAAATGGATAAACTCAGAGGTTTTGGACTATAGGCCTTTCCATCCCTCCTGAGATCTCCAGAGAAATTCCAAAGGAGACAAAATATAGGGGGAAATCATTCTCTTCTCTCATCCTCCCTCTTTTCAAAACTTTTAATCAGATATCAGAATGACACATTAAATGGGTTTTTTTCTAGAGACCAGCTTTTACTGGTCAGCCTCTTTTGTTCTACTATAGATTTCAAAGTGAGATCAGACTGTAAACCAACCTTCCTTTCCTGTCAGTTTTAAAAATGTTTGTCTAGGATGAAATTATTGCTAGCCAATTGCAACAAGGAGCAGTCCCTTATCTGATTCTAACTCACTTCTGGTTCAGTGCTAAATAGTCAGCAGGAAAACAAGAGGAGCCTTTTACCCACCATTGGCCCAAGGATCTATAAACCACTTTGCTGTGGTGCATGTCATCATAGGCACTGACTCCATGGGTGCTTCAGAGCTGGAGCACCCACGGGGAAAAATTAGTGGGTGCTCTGCACCCACCGGGAGCTCCCTGCCCCGCCCCCAGCTCACCTCTGCCTCTGCTCCACCTTCCCCTGAGCACACTGCTGCATCCTGCTTCTCCCCTCTCCCTCCCAGCGCATGCACCATGAAACAGCTGTTTCGCGCAGCAAGTGCTGGGAGGGAGGGGGGAGGAGGAGGAACACGGCACGCTCGGGGAAGAGGCAGGGCCGGGGTGGGGATTTGGGGAGGGGTCCAATAGGGGCTGGGAGGGGGCAGAGTCGGGGCGGGGCTGGGGGCGGAGGCACGAGCACCCACCGGCGCCAAGGAAAGTTGGCGCCTGTGCATGTCATTTGAGCCTTCTGTGCCTATTCCATGAAAACTTTTAGTTAAACTTAGCTCCCTTGGCAGGAGGTGAGTGGGTGAAAGTCACCACTGGTGTATTAGTTTTAATGATGTCAGCAGAGCTGCGCTAAGGGTGAATTTGGACCAGTTTCTTACACAAGCAATTCTGCACATAGAGGTTCGAGTCTCTAAAGAATGACCTTTCCTAGATTGGTGCAAAAGTGACTGTAACTGTGTGCCTCAAGGTCTTGTGTTCTTTAGAGCTAGTCAGATAATGCAAACAAAAGATTAATAGTTTTCATCAATAAGTCTAGAAGGGTCCATTTGTGATCATCTAGTTTGATGTCTTACATAACACAGGCCAAATAACCTCACCCAGTAACTTCTGCAGTAAGTCTACAGCTTCTGATGGAACTAGACCTATTTTGATTTAAAAATGTGATTGACTCCACTACATCCGTGTGCAAATATATTCACAAATGTCTCAACTTTGACTTATTTGTAGGGTTGTGCTGCTATTTTTCCTGAATAATAGAGGCTGAGTAGTCTCTATTATTCCTGAATAATACTGGGCAATCGCCATAGTTTGATATTCATACCAGACATACATTTGTTGTGTATTTGTTACTTATCATTCTTCCAGTCAAGAATTTCCAATATCCAATCAGAGAGCAGAAGCAACAATTTGTGACCTATTTAAAGCCTTGAATTGCAAATGGCTTTAATGTTCAGGTTAGTCAACATAGTTTGGAAGTATCATTTCCAGACTATTTGGTGAATACATTGGCAGAAGTCAGGACCAAAGGAAAGGCCCATTTTCCCCTTAAATCCAAGGGCTTGTTTACACAGTGTGGTGACCTCATTAGAGGGGAGTGATTTTGTAGAGCACAGAATCGTAGAATCATAGGACTGGAAAGGACCTCGAGAGGTCGTCTCGTCCGGTCCCCTGCACTCAAGGCAGGACTAAGTATTAACTAGTACTGGTAAAGCGCTCTATGAGTCATGCCCCTCCAGTGCACTTTGCTAGCACCATGTTGACAAGCCCTAAAGGTCACAGCCTCACAGCTCTAGCATAGCTGCACTGAAGTCAATGGAGCTAAGCTGATTTACACTCGGTGAGGGTCAGGCCCTAACTTCTTTTGGTGTTTGTTCTGTTTTTGTGTAATTATGTAGAGGTATAACACGAGGAACAAAGCCAGCAGATTCTCTCTGTAAAAATCCAGTGAGAAAATTATTTAGTGTCAGATTTCTAATTTTTGTGTTAGCCTTTAATTTAGTAGCATTCATTAGTTATATTGAGTGATGAGGGATGTGTTATGTCTGAAAACTTTTTTCTTATAGCTATATAAGACTGTTTTTAATTACTATTTGCTCTGCCGATGTAGTCAAACATTTCTCTAGTCTAGTGGGTTATTGTGGTTATTTCTCCTCCTAGACTTTCAGAGGGAGGTGTGGTGGCTGAGTGGCTAAAGGACCTACAATGCCAAAGGGCTTGGGTTTGAGTCTTGCTTAGTCTTCCTGAAAGGCCAGCTGCAAAATGGGTACCGGATCCATCAGGTTAAGGCAGTCGGGACATGAAGCTAGCCGCATCGCTCCCTTTTGTGCTGTTGGCTATGAAACTGATGTGCCTGAACCGCATCTCCCTGCTGGCCTTGGGGGAACTTTGACTTTCAGAGGAGTTTGTCGTTTGATTTTTTCCCTTGGGGGGGTTAGTGCTCTGCTTTTGTGAATTGTATTTATTAGTAGATCTGCAGTGCTGTGTGGCTGTTTAAGCTTCACATCTTTAGTGCTGGGATATGTGGGGATGTAGTGGAGGAGGGTGTCAGGAGACCCTGAGTGCAAGGCAGGGCCCAGCTCCTCAGATTGGAAGAAGTCTGTGGGGAAGCAGGAGTTGCTGAAGGTGAATAGCTGCTAGGCCCTTCCTTGCAAGGGCTGTTAGAAGGAGGTTAAAAGGGTCTAGGCCAGGACCGGGGGCAGCCTGAGAGAAACTGCTGGTAGGGAGGTGTCTGTAGACAGAGAGGAGAAGGAAATGTTGGGAACTTGGATACAGGTGTGCAAGACTGACCTGCTGGGAGGGTCTTGGAAATCTGAGAGGAAAGCTGTAAAATGTAACAAACTAGTTGAACTTGTGGGCTGTAGCCCACGAAAACTTATGCTCAAATAAATTTGTTCGTCTCTAAGGTGCCACAAGTACTCCTGTTCTTTTTGCTCATACAGACTAACACAGCTGCTACTCTGAAACTAGTTGAAGGCTCCCCGAGGGAAACCAAGCCTGAGGCGAGGGCTCAGGATGGGAGAGTTTCCAGTGGAAATACTGGAGACATTGTTTGTTTGCACTTTAAATACATGGTGCGTCTGACTGTACAGAAGGGAGGAAACAGCCCTGCACTGATAATAACAGGTTTACAGATCTAATAATGAAATCAACAAATAAGAGTTAGCAGCAATTCAGCATCCAAACTGTTATGAAACGTACTGTGTTAAATTATTCAGAATGCTAGACCAGAACATGCACTTCCATCTGTTCATGTCTCCCCAAGTCAATTTGAAAGTGCTGTTGTGGTTTGGTTGATATCCTTGGTGTAGAACCAAAATGGCGTCTTAAAAATAGCTTGGCCTACACTAGGGATCTCATTATTTTCACTGTACGGAAAGACACTTTATTTAATAAGACAGGCGTCCATCAAACATGCTATTAATGCAGTCTGCCATCATTTTGTCAAAGTACCTTGCTCTGTGTTCCAGTAGAGTACAGCCTACTCACTACACTCTTGCTTGGTTTGCATCATGCTGCTGAATAGAGGGCCAGGTGCTGAGAGAGAATTCTCAATGAACTGCACTGCACGATACTTAGGGGGTATTCTAATGCCTCTTTAAATGCAACAGTAAGGTATCTTTGAGCTGTTACAGGAAAAGGACTGCAAATGTAACATTTCAGTCCCAGCATTGCAACCCCCCTTCTTCCTACTTTCCATTGCTTTGCAGAGTGTAAACTGAAGGGCTGTAATTTAGCATTAATTAGCAGTGTTTCTGCACTACTTGAGACAACACAGTCCATTGGTTGTTCAGTTCCCTGGGCTTTACTGGTCACCAAGGAACACAGCATTCTGTGGAAAGTGGCTGGAGTATGCAGGAACTGCTGGATTCCCCTCTTAAGCAGATTTAATGAATGACATAAATTGAATAAGAGTGAAAAATGTTGTTCCACTGTGGTAGGTGAAACCACAGTGGCTCTTAAACTCCTTTGTGATGCCTTCCATATCTTACCATGTTATGTAGTTACCAACATCTTAAAGATAAGCAGAATTGTTGACAGTACAAATTAGAGGATACCCAGGACATTAAAGTAGTCAGCAAGGCCTGGATCGTGCTATTTATTTACTTATATAGCACTCACTAGTACAGAAGTTGAATTAACTGGTTTTTACCTCTACAAACAGGTGAAACTAGAGTTATGCTTGATTTTAATCATTTTCTTTAAACGGCTGGCTGGGTTGACTGACTTGCCTTCAGTGTAAAAACTAATAATCCATTTTTCTGCAAACATGGGACTCATTTTTGCTAATGCTGCAAGTATTATTTGCAGTCAAATTGTTAAAATATGGAATGTACATTTAATCAGTAGATAACTGCAGAAAAAAATATTTGCATGAATAGTGTGAATAAGCTTAAAGGATCTTTTGGCTTTTTTCCTAGAATTTTTGTGTCAGAGCACAAACTGAAAACAAACTTTACAAATGTGAAAACAGACAGTTTCCTGTTACAAAGAAACTGCAATCAAGGTAGATAAAATAGATCAGGGATGTAAGAAAAAGGTATAACATACAAGTCATGTGAGTTGATGTATGTGTATCTCTGGTATGAGATGACAGATTACCAATACCCATTTTTTAAATGTCAACAATTTTTAAAGGGACACAGTCAAATAATTAAGATTCAAAATTTAATCTTTTAAAAAAAATATTATTGGAAATTGTTCTGGTTCTGCAGTGTTTATATCTTATCCTGCAGGAAAGGATGGTATATTCACACTGCAGCATAAGAAATCACCTACAGGATATTATAATAAGGATGCAACACACCAGAATGCTAGCAGGAAACTAACGTTTATTGCCTCGTCCCAGTCACCTGCAGGTTTCCAAAGTCATATGACAGCAGTCAGTATCCACGGACTGAAATGGTTACTGTTACAAAGAACATGTGGAGTGTTAAGCATCTAGAACTGTTATTCTTTGGAAACCTAAACTTTCTGATTCTGATGTCCTGATAGTGGAATGCTGTTGCGTTGCACTGTAAGGACAACAGAATCCGAAAATGACATTGACAGAAGTGTGTTGAATTGTCCAAGTTGACCAAAGTGCAAATTATACTCGCAAGTGATGTAAATAGTCAAAGTGGTACAACTCATCTTGCTTTTATCATCTCCGGCATTATTTGCAACATATTTAAGGATCTTTCTCAGAAGCTATGGGCCAGATTCGTTCCCAGTGGTGCAGAGAATTGTACCTCGCACTAACCTGTGCAGCTTTCTCTCTGACACTCAAGGCTGGCAAGAATTTTCCACTAGGGAAGGGCAGATGGCTCTTCTGTTGCTGCATTCCCCAAGGAGTTTGTCTAAAAGAGGACCTGCTCCAATCCCAGCTATTGTTTTGCAGCCACCTGTGTAGCTGCACTGTTGAGAACTCATAGTAAGCAGCATTCTTCCACCAGTGCAGCTTTCTGTGGTTTTAAGCTGGGTAAACTGAGTGGGTGCAACTAGCAGCTTTGTCTGTTTATGCTAGGGGTGTGCACTGATGCTGCTATATTTTGGCTGGCTACTGGTGGCTGGAACGGGAACTAATCCTCAGTGTAGACAAGTTCTGAATCTCATCTAGTGGCTCAACAGGAGCCCTGTAACCAGAGGTGGAATCAATGTAGCCTCTGGGCATAGGTACTTCCTGGCCAATGCCATCACCTACTGGGACTATGTCGGCTGTCTGCCAGGTGAGAGAGAAGTTGTAGGTACTTTGCCCCATTGCAAGACACTGGGCTGACTTCCCATTTCCACAGTATGCATCCGATGAAGTGAGCTGTAGCTCACGAAAGCTCATGCTCAAATAAATTGGTTAGTCTCTAAGGTGCCACAAGTACTCCTTTTCATTTCCAGAGAGTCTACCATTGGGGTCTGGGCCAGCACAGTGAGGTTTATGCAGAAAGCGTATGTGAAACCCTTAGCTTTCCATCATATGCAAGTCCCACATCTCTTCCAAAAACTGGCTTCACAATTGCCACTTGCCTCCTAAAATAAAAATCTGTCCAGGACACTCTATAGACCCTCTGTGTGCCACTCATCACCTCTGACACTTGTGAAGACAGTTAATGAGAAATACCCACAGGCTTCAGCTCTATTAGAAACACAAGGGGAAAAGAGATCTGTTTTGCCAAATGGGGAATGACAAAATCAGTCTGGAAATAACAGGGTCCCCCCCCATTTCCAAGAGGATCCTGCACACACTGTCGTGTAAAATTTAAAATGGAAACCTTGTCTCCCAAAGCAAGTGACAATCCCCTTTAAATGTATGTGGAACACCTTTCATGTGATGTATAATCACAGGTGCTGGAACTGAGGGGTGCTGGGGATGCAGGCTTGAAGTGGTTTCCATCATATACAGGATTTACAGTTTGGTTCAATGGCTCTCAGTGCCCCCACGATGCAAATAGTTCTCAATGGCCAGGCTGTGCCTCCTGGCTCAAGCTTTCCGCTCCCTCTGAGTTATCACAGGAAGTGGTGCCGGCACCTTGAATAATGCAGTGTTCTTGCCAACAGGCATGGAATACTTTGGCTAAATAGCTTGTAAATGTCAGGGGAATATAAGGTTAAGGTACTTGAGGATAGATCAAAGCTGAGAGGCAAAAGGGATGAAGAGCAAAATTTGGCTTGGCTAAGATTTGGCCTGAACCTTCATCGACTTCTGAGAAATGGATGTTCTAGAAGAGCAAATTACAATTACAGCTTAACACTGATCAACCTTAAAGCATCTTAACAAGGAAATACCACAGAACACTTTCTGGGCTGTTACCAAAAAACGAAACAAAACAAACAAAAAAAGGCAGGCAGAAATAAATCTTCCAGTGATGGCTAATGCTCCTGGGCTGGCACAGGCCTACGATCAGCGGGAATTCTCTGACCAACAAGAAATGCAGGCAAAAAGCACAAGCATGGAAACCTTAAGACTGTTCTGAACAGGTGTTTGACATCCTATGGCACTGCTGGTCAGAACAGAAGTTTGCCCAGGTGCCCTTGGCTAAAATTTTCCCTGCTTCCCATTGTGTTACATGCTAGTTGGTTGCTGCTCTCCACCAGAGGTGAAAGTGAATATAGACCAATGTGAAGTGCCTCAGGGTTGTTTGAGGAGAAAGATGCTATAAATGTAAGATCCTTTTGTAGAATAATGTATATCCTAAATTTGATGCAAGTGTTTCTTAAGGGTTAGGTGCACTGGTGCATTTCCCCTTCTCGTCTGAAAGAGGGGACAAATTCAGAGAAGCCCCCAAGGAGTTTGAATCCTTGTCCCAAACTATCCCAGCTTTGTTTTGTGTCTAGGTCTTTCCTTTCCACCTTGCCTCCAAAGTTCTCAGGCTATGGCACAATCCCATATGCTCCCACTCACCCAGCTGAGCATCTCTTACTTGAGAGTATTACATTAAATTACTTACATTGAAGTATTTGGTTCTCTCTCCATTTCAATCCATTGTCATTCCGCTCCCTACATCCACAACTATGTTAGATCTATGACAATCCTGCAGTCCCAATGCTGGCTGCGCTAGCTGCTGGTCCCTGCCTCTGTCTTAGACTTCAAAACTGATCAGTAATACTTTTTATTTTATTTTATTTTATTTTAATTTTTGGTCCTCTTGTCAGCATAGAATCCTGCCTTCTTTCTGTCCACCATATCATATAATACATCTCTCACATCAGCAGATATTTACCCAACCAGAGAGGGGTGTATGTGTGTGTCTGGAATGCTCTTGATTCATGGTGGGGTTCTAACCTTTTTATACATCACTTCTAACCAGTGAAGAGTTAAACAAGGACTGAATTGGTCAAGTCAAGGGATAAGTTGATCCTAAGTATCTTTCGTCAGAGTCCAGTGAACACCCAATAGAAATCTGGATCCTGTTGGAGGTGTAAAGGTGCTGCAGTGGGGGCTTGGACTTGGAATGGGCAGTGGGAAGGGTCCACAGCTAATTGAGAAGGTCTCAGGGCTAAGAGGAAGGTAATGGGCAGGAGACACAGTGGGGGTGGGAGGAGAGAAGGGAAGAAAGTGGGTAAATGGGCTTGTATGTTTTGGATGTGTACAGTACATAGGGATCAGCAAATGTCTGTGACCTTTAAAGCACCTGGCAAACGGGAGAGCAAAATAAACTGGTATCAATAGGTTTAAGACATAGAAATTCTTCTCTTTCCCAAAGAGCATTCCCATGCAATACACATGGCTCAGCTGTATGGAAAGGGGCTCTGTTAAAGGGCTTGGATGTTTAGCTTGTCACTTGCTCACCTCTTCCTATATAAGTTCCCTTTTTTCACCCCTACTTCCTTATACTGGTCAACTCCTTCATGGTTCGGTATAAATCTGCTCCTCTTGCCAAGCTTCCCCCACCCCTCATTGATTCCCCCTTTTGTCAGTCCCTTAAGCAATCCCCTCCACCCCTTCCCTGTCGTGTGGGGTGCTGCACGCGGCTCCACCTTCCTGAGCTCATCCACAAGGCCCCTCCCTCTTCCCAGTTCCTCTGTAAAGGTTCCATGATGTTTTATTTCACGTCCTCTCATGCACCTGGAGATGGTACTTCAGCAAAGAAAGCTGCTGAAAGCATTGTTGGGATTGCTTGCTGTATGGAAAGGGCAAGGCCAAGGTTAAGAGACTGGAGGCAAGTGCTCTGCAGAGCTGCCTTTTCATAGCTAAATTCTCCTCTGAGTTCTGCACGGGACATCTCCACCCCAGTAACCTGCTGTCCTTACCCCTGCATGTGTCCGAGCACCTGCTCCATGATTTTTCCAGGGACTGAGGTAAGGCTGACCCGTCTGTAGTTCCACGGATTCTTCTTCTTCCCTTTTTTAAAGATGGGCACTATATTTCCCTTTTTCCAATCACTGGGACCTCTCCCGATTGCCACAAGTTTTCGAAGATAATGGTCCATGGCTCTGCAATCACATCAACTGACTCCCTCAGCACCCTCGGATGCATTAGATCCAGACCCTGGACTTCTGCACGTCCAGCTTTTCTAAACAGTCCTTAACCTGTTCTTTCACCACTGAGGGCTGCTCACCTCCTCCCCATACTGTGCTGCCCAGTGCAGCAGTCTGGGAGCTGACCTTGTCTGCGAAGACCGAGGCAAAAAAAGCTTTGAGTGCTTCAGCTTTGTCCACAACATCTGTCACTGGGTTGCCTCCCCCATTCAGTAAGGGTCCCACACTTTCCCTGACCTGCTTCTTGTTGCTAACGTACCTGTAGAAACCCTCCTTGTTCCCTTCACATTCCTTGCTAGCTGCAACTCCTGTTGTGCTTTGGCCTTCCTGGTACACCCCTGCATGCTCGAGCAATATCTTTATACTCCTCCCTAGTCATCTGTCCAAGTTTCCACTTCTTGTAAACTTCCTTTTTGTGTTTAAGCTCACCGAAGATTTCTCTGTTAAGCCAAGCTGAATCGCCTGCCATATTTGCTATTCTTTCTGCACATCGGGATGGTTTGTTCCTGTGCCCTCAATAAGACTTCTTTAAAATACAGCCAGCTCTTTTTGAAACCTGTTAAGTTTTTGGCCTCAACAACTTCCTGTGGCAGTGACTTTTATGGTCTATGTATTGTGTGTGGGAAAAACATATCCAGTTTCTAGAGGACACATATCCACAACAGCTACAACTGGCCCCCTTGCTGGCCATCTCAGCAGAGAGGTCAATGACGCAACGGCCTTGGAGACACAACTATACTCAGAATGAAATTCATATTGTGCGGAAAGTCAGCACAAGGCCTATGTGCCACTAAAGTGCTAGAGAGTACCTTTATCCCCGAGAACTGGTCTGTCTAGAGCAAGGTAGAGACTAGCTGGTGAAATAGTTTAAGGAAGCATGTTCTGCCACTGCCCATGTCATATCTTTACCGTGGAAAAAGAAATATAGTCTCCAAGGCTGCCAATGTGGCCCCTTCCACAAGCCCTAAAGTCACCTGAAAAAGACCACCTAGGTATCCCATGAGGATAGGATTTAGCTTCAGGCCTTCCACGCAGCGTGAAAAGATCAAGGATAAAGACAGAATCCCCGACAGATCAGCTGCTTCTATTCCACAGTATGGCAATGTCATCCTGGCAGAAGCGGCTCTAAAGGAGCCATCCATGCTGCAAGGGGGCAGCTGGTGCTCATAACAAAAGGTGATGGAAATGGGGTCGGTCTTAGCATTCTTCTGTGCTTTCTAATACATCTCTCTCCACTTGCCAGGAAAGTGGCTTTTGCCTGCAGTGGTTTGTTCTTGTCACCGAAAGCATGTTGAGGAATTAGAAAAGGTGCAGAAGAGGGTAACTAGTAGGATAAAAGGTCTCGGGCGGTTTATAGTTGTGTGGAGAGGTGAGGAAAATTAGACTTGAATTCATTAGGAAGCAGAAGATTAAGAGAGGACATGTTTGAGAGATCAAATGCTGAAGGCAAGTAGGATAGAATGGAAAATGTGTGAAAGCGGGAGCAGGTTAGAAAGAACTGAAACTAAGAAAGGACCAAGATCCCAAAGGGGGAAGAAAATGGATAACGAATGTGTGTCAGTGCAGTGCAAGTGACTACTTCCTTGGTTGGACTGTATTGTCTGTTTGTTCAGTTTTTTGCAGAAAATTTCTACTTTTTTGGACAAACATCTAGTTTTTGAAAACCAGGGTTGTTGTTTTTTTGGTTTTCACCCCAAAACTGGAAAATTTCAAGAGATTTTTCTTTCCCCCCAAAATATTGTTTTCAAACCAGACAACCTAATTCTGAAAACTTTTGACCAGCATCAGTAAGTACCTCTCTAATTTTGATGGAAAAAAATGCCCATTAAATTTTAGAACTCTTGTGGGAAAAGATGAGCTGTATTTGGAGGGAAATTCTGATTCAACATTCCTTTATAGCACAGAGCCTCAGCTATATGGCCTAATCAAATCAAGTATGCCTCTCTGTATGTAGTAGTTTAGTAGAGCAGTAGAAAGTGTTATGTTTTGTGTGGAAGTAGTTCAAATCCTGTGTAATTTGTTGAAGAGGAATGGAATATTCTTTGCTAAGGGAAGTGGTGGATTCTCTCTTGGGCAAACAGAAGGATAATCCTAATGCATAATGTAATATATATATGACACACAAACATGGTGTGTCAGGATGGATAATTTCCCAAAGCTGAGGAGAATCGAGTGAATTTTTTGGGGAGGAAAAAAAGACAAAAATGTGAATGAAAATTGGAAGTTCGTAAAGAGGAGTTTTAGAAGGCCAAAAAGTCATGATTCCAAAATCGAGTGAACTGTGACTAAAAGCCCATCCTGATTCAGTGGTGAAGTGAACTCAGCAATTAGAAATAATAAATGAATATATAGTGAATGAAAAAGGGGTTGGGGGAATAGCAATTAAAGATGTTAAGTGCATAACATTAAAGATGTTAAGTGCATAATATTAAAGTGCATAAACATTAACATTAAAGTGCATAACATTAAAGTGCATAAACATTAAACTAGATTAAAGATGTTAAGTGCATAACATTGATAAGGGAAGCTAAAGAAATCTGAAAAAATTATAGTTGGCAGGTCAAAAAATGATAAGGGAACTAAGTATATTAGCAACAAAAGAAATTCTAGCAATGGTATAAGCCAATTACTAGATGGTAAGACTGTTAATGATGCAGAAGCTTTCAGAAATATTTATGTATTTGGAAAGAAGCAGGATGATATATTCATACCCTATGAGGATGGTTAAGTACTTTCCAGTCTGTTAGTAACTGAAGAGGATGTTAAACAACACCTATTAGGGAGAAATATCTTTAAATTAGCAGGCCTGAATAACATGCATCCAAGAGCCCTAAAAGAGCTGGCTGAGGAGATGTTTGGCACACTGATGTTAGATTTTTTTCATGAATCTTGGAATACTAGGAAAACTGCAAGATTGCTAATGTGGGAGGTGTGATTGCAGCACAAGTAGACATACCGGGGCTAGCTTTGATCTAGTTAATCAAAGCTAGCTCTAGTAACAATACTAATGAAGTTGTAGCAGCCAAGGCAGCTCTATCAGCTAGCCCTGCCCACCAGAACCTTGGGTACACCTTTGGAGTAGCTGCCACCTTGGGAGTAGCTGCTACCCTTGTTGTTGTGGCTTCACTGCTGTCTCAAAGCTAGCTCACGTAGGTCTACATGTGCTTCAATCACACCTCCTAGTGCAGTGTAGACATATCCTTAGTCAAACATAATTTCTGGGGCTCAATACAAGAGTTACTGGATAAAACACCATGGCCTGTGTTCTACAGGAAATCACACTAGAGCAGGACCTTTCAGAAGTGGTGTGCCGAGTCTTCATTTATTCACTCTGATTTAAGGTTTCGCATGCCAGTAATACATTTTAATGTTTTTAGAAGGTCTCTTTCCATAAGTCTATAATATATAGCTAAACTACTGTTGTATGTAAAGTAAATAAGGTTTTTAAAATGTTTAAGAAGCTTCATTTAAAATTAAATTAAAATGCAGAGCCCCCCGGACCGGTGGCCAGGGCTCGGGCAATGTGAGTGCCACTGAAAATCAGTGCCATAGGTTGCCTACCCCTGCACTAGATGATCTAATGGTCTTAAAGTCTGAAGCTTCCCTGCCTGTTACTCGGGGCAAAGTTCATGAGCACAAATCTATTTTTGGCTTTGCCATGGGTGGTAATGTGGCTATCCCAGTCTTTTGCTCAGGGAGCCTCTTCCCCACCTCACCAGGGTGTGTGTGTGTGTCTGCCGGGTGAGTGAAAACTCAGCAGGTCTGCTTCTCAGGGAATGACACAAACATTGTCTTCGGTTTCATCCCGTATGCGCTTACAGCCCTTCCTGGGCTTTGTTTGGTGTTAACTCACAGCTAAATGGCCAGCCCTTTTTTTTTTCTGGTTTCATGTTCCATCCATGACAAACAGCCAGAGGCAAAGCCATCTGTCTGCCCAGCCTCACCTGAATGGCTTCTGTAAACCCAGGTGCTCTTTCCCAAAAAGGTCACAATTTTCAAACTTGTGACTAAACCAAAACTCAGGAAATCTCCCCACAGTTTGGGGATATTTTTCCTGTCTCTTAGAGTTCAGACTTCTGCTTCCAGGGTTTGGTGTCTTCTGAGGCCAACAGCTGGCAGCAATAAGAAGGTAGGACAGCAACTGCTGAGCATGTTTAGAGGCAGATGGGAGGGAGGAGCCAAAGCCTGGGAAGAGATGGTGAATAGTCAGCTGCAGAAAGGCTTTTAAGTTAACAAAGAATTCTGTTTTGTCCTTCTGATTTCCAAACGGAGGGGCCATTTAGAATGGGGGCTGGTGCCAGTGTCCTCTCAGGGCTGGCAGTATTTACACAGCTGACAGATTTTATTTGGAAACTGCAAATAGACAGTTAACACCATAAGGAAAATGCCTTACAGAGGTGAAAGGGCTGCTGTAAGGATACATTTTTCTCTGCCAAAGTCATTATCATGATGCATGCTAATGAATTTGGAAATGACCATGTGGCTGGCAAGAGCATTCTGCAGGCAGCTTTTCAATTAAAAACAGAGAGGTGCCCAGAGTGGTCTGAAAAACCCTAAAAGGCAGTTTGCTCCTGCCCCCTGCTTCTCCATACCCATTCATAGGGTGGTACTCCCCATCCCAATGCATGGCTGCATGTCCCAAGATTTTGGTCTGGAACAGGAGTGCTCTGACAGATGGGCCTAGATATGGCCTTGCATTAGGGCACCTTTGTGCTGCACCTGTGATGCAAAGCTGCCGTGAAGCCAGCATTCTCCATATGGAGGGGAATCATAGGGCAGCACAGAGCTCCTACATCACATCCTTCTAGCCACCAGTGCAAGGGGTGGACTGGGATTCCTTTATGTCCCAGCAGCTTTTGGTTTCTATAATGGCCCGTTGAGGACAGTGGCAGTTGATGTAAACAAGGGTGATCTGAAGGCTGCTCTAGGTTATGCCAGGAACTGGCCTAGTGCCTGGACAATTCCAGGGTCGGGGTGTGTGCAGCTCTGGCTTTAAGACAACCTGGCACCACCGCCTTTTGAACTATGGTGAGGGTTCCTGAGCCAGAACTCAGTATCTAGCCTTGAGAGAGTTGTGAACTGTCTCCGTTCATTGCAAGGAGGAGTTAACGCTCATGGTATCTAAACTGTGAGCAGTTTTCATAGCTAAGGGCATGTCTACACTACAAAATTAAGACAACCTAACATATGTCAGCATACAGCCGCCGCGGTAATTTCATCGCTTGTGTGTGTCTACACTTTGTTCCTTGTAGCAGCGGTGCACATCCTCGCCAGGAGCACTTGCACAGATTCAAGTGTCAATGTGGGCCATTGTGGGATGGCTTCTGAAAGCCAGCAACATTCGATGTGAGCAGGGCCGTGTATCAACGTTGACTCTACGCCGCTTGTGGAGGTGGTTGTTAAGTCAGTGTAGTGGGAGAGTTACGTTTTAGTGTAGACACTTACAGAACTGGGCTGATGCAAGGCAGCTTACATCAACCTAACTCTGTGTGTAGACCAGGGCTAAGTATTTCACCGCTAGTCACTTGAGCTGACCTAGCCAACTCCTCTGGGATTCATTGCTCCAGGGGGGCTTGTTCAGCCTAACTTTAGTTAATAGCATGGTATAAACTACTAACCTAGGTGTAGGTAGTTACATTAGGGACTGCCCTCTGCAAGGGGTGATGTGTAAGATGCATTGTCCCAGGAGCAGAGGCAAGAGGCACTGTCCCTCAGACAGCCATTTGCGTCAAATTTTCCTCCCCTCCTGGCTCTGAGGGTGAGGAAGTGTTAATTTACTGCTAGTCCAAAGATTCTTACCTTGGGTTTTGTGACTACCTGGCCCGTCCCATATTGATAAATGGGATGACCCTGGCTAGAGGCGATGGGAAACCCGGCATGGCAAAGGGTGAGAAACTGCTGTGCAAGCTTATACAAGCCCTATATTATTGCCCCACACGCACTAGCTCAGCTGCACTGTGCAGCAAGTACAAGGAGAGAACCAAGCCTTCACCCGCCTCCTCTGGGGTTGAGCATATGCAGGCAAGTAGCAGCCTGGGTAGGAGTTCAAGGCAGGTTCCTCTTCCCTCTACTTGTACAGATACTTCATCCAAGTCACAGTTTAACCCTAAATACATAAATAAGCCACAAGTCTTGAATGATAAAATATGCTAATTGTTCCCGCTCTCTTTGAGCTGTGAGACTAGAAGTCACCACAGCTTCAGCTTCTTCTGGAACAAACTCATGCAAGCAGGGAATGAGACACGGAGCCATGTTGCGCATGGGGGAAGCTCATACCATAAATCCTACCACACTAACCACTGAGCTGTTTGATTCTAGGGTCCCTTTTTAATGTTTTTCAGCAATGAGAGCAGTGGAGACTGAGGCTATGGCTAGGAGAGCCATATCTTCAGACAACGAAATGACTACTTGTTTCTGGTATCTTGACTCTGAAAACCAGTGGAGTTGTGAGTTTTGTGCATCTCACACAGCTGTATGCTAGCCTGAGACTCTAGAGATAAAGAAACTGGGTATTTAGGTAGCAAAAGCACCTTTGCCATGCTGACTCCCCTTTTCCTGTTGGGCCAATTCAGCCTGTTAGTTTAGGAGGTCCCCATGCTGCTTTTACTCTTAGACTTTTTCCTACCCGTTATTTTCTATCTCCTTAATATCTGGTGAAGCCTTCATGGTACAGATACCTAATGAGCTTTTTTCTGTATTCCTCTATCACTGATGCAAAGCAGGAGTAACTCCATTTACACCAATGAAGTTACACTGGTGTAAGTGAGAGCACAAGCAGGCCCTTTCGTTGACTGTTTCTGACTTTGTGGGCTGTATCCAACTACGAGCCGCGTTCCGCAGTCAGTTACATCCACGCACCCTCACTGGAGTCAATGGAGTTGCCTAGGTGTAACTGAGAACTGCATTTGGCACATACATTCTTTCTGCCACCCTTTGGCTCCCTCTGTAACCTCGCTCAATCACTTTGTGCATCAGACCTCCCTGGGTAAAATATGGATTGTATTCAAGTCTGTGAGGCAACGATTGTCTCTTACTATGTGTATGTCCAGCACCCAGCGCAGCAGGGCCCCAGTCTCAGCTGTGATGGCTAGCCATGACTGTAATACAAATAATTGACGACTGTCATAGGCTACGGTTGTACTTGTTCCCCAGGTAGAACAGCAATGAGAGCAGAGAAAACAGAGTGTGGATGTGGGTGTTTGTTTGAGAGGAGATATATACTCCTCTTGGTTGTCCATGAAAATCCATCCAGTGTTTCTTGTTCTTTTGCGTTTACACTCTCGAGGTCCTTTCCTGTTCCCTTCCATTCTGGAGTTAAATGGAAGCTGTTAGTTACCTTGCACATATGCTGCACTTGCACGGCACCCTGCAGCCTGTGCTTGGTTCAGTACAGATATACACAGCTGACTCGACGAGCCCTTGCATTTGGCAAAGGCACTATTTTCCAGCTGAGCCTGGAGGGTCAAGATGTGCCATTTTAAAGCAGAAGGTCACATGACTCTGCAGTCTGCTGTAGCCTATCTGAGCTGTGTTGCAACCAGTGGCTAAAAAGTCCCTTTAAAAAAACAAAATAAAATAACTTTGTCTCTGTTACCACAACAAAAGCCTTTCAGTAGCCTGCAGAAGAGGAAAAATACTCTGTTCTCCTAGGCTAAAACCATAAATCCACACCTGGTGCAAATCCATGTAGTTCCACTTTAGTCAGTGGAACTGTGCAGATTGACACCAGCTGAGGATCTGGCCCTTAAAGTGTCTTGTAAAATTAATGTCGGTAACTAGCTACCGATGGGGAACACAGTTGTAGCCCTGATCCAGCAAACATTTCACACTTAACTTTAAGCATGCAAACGGACACTTTCAGTGGAACTGCCCATGTACTTAGAGTGAAGCACAGTCATAAGCATTTAACATAAGAACGGCCATACTGGGTCAGATAAAAGGTCCATTTAGCCCAGTATCCTGTCTTCTGACAGTGGCCAATGCCAGGTGCCCCAGAGAGAATGAACAGAACGGGTAATCAACAGGTGATCCATTCTGTCTCGCTCATTCCCAGCTTCTGGCAAACAGAGGATAGGGATACCATCCGTGCCTACCCTGGCTAATAGCCACTGATGGACCTACCTTCCATGCATTTATCTAGTTCTTTTTTGAACCCTGTTATAGTCTTGGCCTTCACAACATCCTGTGGCAAAGAGTACCACAGGTTGACTGTGCATTGTGTGAAGAAATACTTCCTTTTGTTTGTTTTAAACCTGCTGCCTATTAATTTCATTTGGTGACCCCTAGTTCTTGTGTTATGAGAAGGAGTAAATAACACTTCTTTATTTACTTTCTCCACACCAGTCATGATTTTATAGACCTCAATTATATCCCCCCTTAGTCATCCCTTTTCCAAGATGAAAAGTCCCGGTCTTATTAATCTCTCCTCATACGGAAGCCATTCCATACCCCTAATCATTTTTGTTGCCCTTTTCTGAACCTTTTCCAATTCCAATATATCTTTTTTGAGATGGGGCAACCACATCTGTACGCAGTATTCAAGATGTGGGTGTACCATGGATTTATATAGAGGCAATCTGATAATTTTCTGTCTTATTATCTATCCCTTTCTTAATGATACCCAACATGCTGTTTGCTTTTTTGACTGCTGCTGCACATTGAGTGAATGTTTCCAGAGAACTATCCACCATGACTCCAAGATCTCTTTCTTGAGTGGTAACAGCTAATTTAGACCCCATCATTTTATTTATATAGGTGGGATTATGTTCTCCAGTGTGCATTACTTTGCATATATCAACATTGAATTTCATCTGCCATTTTGTTGCCCAGTCACCCAGTTATGTGAGATCCCTTTGTAGCTCCTCGCAGTCAGCTTTGGACTTAACTATCTTGAGTAGTTTTGTGTCATCTGCTAATTTTGCCACCTCACTGTTTACCCCTTTTTCCAGATCATTTATGAATACGTTGAATAGGACTGGTCTCAGTCAGAGGTGAAAGTAAGCCGGTACGCCTGGGTACGGCGTACCGGTAAGAGCCGGTGCGCCATTCCAGGACCGGCTTTCCGAGAGGGCAATTTAAAGCCCTGGGGTAGCGGCGGCAGGGCTGTGGCGGAGATTTAAAGGGCCCCGGAGCTCCAGCCGCTGCTACCCCCCTGCCCCCTGGGGCCCTTTAAATCCCAGCCTGAGCCCTGCTGCCCAAGCCCCGGGGTAGCGGCAGTGGCGGGGCTCCGGAGGGGATTTAAAGTGCCGGGGCGGTAGCGGGAGCTGGAGCTCCGGGGCCCTTTAAATCCCCGCCAGAGCCCTGCTGCCCGAGCCCTGGGGTAGGGGTGGGGGGTGGGGGAGGCTCTGGTGGGGATTTAAAGAGCCCCGGAGCTCCAGCCACCGCTACTGCACCGGCCCTTTAAATCTCCACCAGAGCCCTGCTGCCCAAGCCCTGGGGTAGCGGCGGTGGGGCTCCGGCGGGCATTTAAAGGGCCGGGGTGGTAGCGGTGGCTGGAGCCCTGGGGCTCTTTAAATCCCCGACGGAGCCCGGCCACCGCTACCCCAGGGCTCGGGCAGCAGGGCTCAGGCGGGGATTTAAAGGGCTCGGGGCTCCGGCAGCTGCTACCACAGCAGAGCCCCAGGCCCTTTAAAGCTCTGCCAGAGCCCAGAGCCTCGGGGTAGTGGTGGCAGCCGGGAGCCCCCAGGGCTCCTCAGTGATTTAAAGGGCCCGGGGCTCCGCTGCGGTAACAGCAGCTGGAGCCCTGGGCTCTTTAAATCGCCCCCGAGCCCTGGGGCTCCCAGCCGCCTCTGCAGCTGGTAGCTCTGGGGTGATTTAAAGGGCCCCGGGCTCCCAGCTGCCACTACCGCAGCTGGAGCCCTGGCCCTTTAAATCAAGATTTAAAGGGCCTGGGGATTTAAGGCCCTGCCCCTTCCGGTTGAGGCCACGCCCCCTGCTCAGG